>NC_091288.1:166715599-167915599 GCF_032444005.1 Ranitomeya imitator
ACCTCCCGCTACCTGGCCTCCTCCATCACCTCCCGGTACCTGGCCTCCTCCATCACCTCCGGTACCTGACCTCCTCCATCACCTCCGGTACCTGGCCTCCTCCATCACCTCCGGTACCTGGCCTCCTCCATCACCTCCCGGTACCTGGCCTCCTCCATCACCTCCCGGTACCTGGCCTCCTCCATCACCTCCCAGTGCCTGGCCTCCTCCATCACCTCCCGGTACCTGGCCTCCTCCATCACCTCCGGTACCTGGCCTCCTCCATCACCTCCCGGTACCTGGCCTCCTCCATCACCTCCCGGTACCTGGCCTCCTCCATCACCTCCGGTACCTGGCCTCCTCCATCACCTCCCGGTACCCGGCCTCCTCCATCACCTCCCGGTACCTGGCCTCCTCCTCCTCCCGGTACCTGGCCTCCTCCATCACCTCCGGTGCCTGGCCTCCTCCATCACCTCCCGGTACCTGGCCTCCTCCATCACCTCCCTCCTCCTCCTCCATCACCTCCCGGTACCTGGCCTCCTCCATCACCTCCGGTACCTGGCCTCCTCCATCACCTCCCGCTACCTGGCCTCCTCCATCACCTCCCGGTACCTGGCCTCCTCCATCACCTCCCGGTACCTGGCCTCCTCCATCACCTCCCGGTACCTGGCCTCCTCCATCACCTCCCGGTACCTGGCCTCCTCCATCACCTCCGGTACCTGGCCTCCTCCATCACCTCCCGGTACCTGGCCTCGTCCATCACCTCCCGGTACCTGGCCTCCTCCATCACCTCCCGGTACCTGGCCTCCTCCATCACCTCCCGGTACCTGGCCTCCTCCATCACCTCCCGGTACCTGGCCTCCTCCATCACCTCCCGGTACCTGGCCTCCTCCATCACCTCCCGGTACCTGGCCTCCTCCATCACCTCCCGGTACCTGGCCTCCTCCATCACCTCCCGGTACCTGGCCTCCTCCATCACCTCCCGGTACCTGGCCTCCTCCATCACCTCCAGTACCTGGCCTCCTCCATCACCTCCCGGTACCTGGCCTCCTCCATCACCTCCCGGTACCTGGCCTCCTCCATCACCTCCCGGTACCTGACCTCCTCCATCACCTGCCGGTACCTGGCCTCCTCCATCACCTCCCGGTACCTGGCCTCCTCCATCACCTCCCGGTACCTGGCCTCCTCCATCACCTCCCGGTACCTGGCCTCCATCACCTCCCGGTACCTGGCCTCCTCCATCACATCCCGGTACCTGGCCTCCTCCATCACCTCCCGGTACCTGGCCTCCTCCATCACCTCCCGGTACCTGACCTCCTCCATCACCTCCCGGTACCTGGCCTCCTCCATCACCTCCCGGTACCTGGCCTCCTCCATCACCTCCCGGTACCTGGGCTCCTCCATCACCTCCCGGTACCTGGCCTCCTCCGCATTGTGCTGTGGCCGGCGGTCCCCGGCGCTTCCCTCACTGCCGCCGGCTGGAATGAGGCCGCCTCACTGCAGCACAGCCATGAGCCCCGGACCTCACCTCAGGCGGCAGCTCTGCTGGGGCGGCGCACACCTAATCTGCCCTTTCCTGCGCCAATTTTATTCTTTTCATCCATCATTTGTGGACCGAGCACGGAACGCAATGTCTGGACCGGCTGCGGGTGTCCTGACCCCAACGCCTCAGCCTTGTGTACGTCTGACACTGCTCATTGGGGTCAGGAGACCTGCAGACAGTCCGGACCTCGCCGTCCATGCTCAGACCATGCCTGATAGATGTGACATGGGCCTAGGTATATGGATGAGGGCGGCACGGTCTAATAGTTTTCTTATAAACATAGAGATATGTCCATTTGATCCAGTTGTTTCTCCACTACTTAGTGAAAGGGACCTGTGAGCCTCGAAACCCGTTGTCCCACAGCTTCTCCATAAGGCCGGGGGTAAGCGGCGAGGTGTGTGGGGCCACAGACATTCTCCGAAAAGTTGCCCAACAAAACTACTTGTGCGACTACTGCAGAGCGGTAATAAAGCGGCCGAGCTGGAGACAAGTCACACGCCGCACGCAGATGGTAGTGTGACCAGGGACCGACGATGCAACGCTTTCAAACATTCTTCACTCTTGCAATATGTCGCGCTCGCCCTGGCCTAAAGGTCCCCTACTGATGTGCTCCCTACTAGGGAGCAAAGAGCATCATGAAGACCAAGGAACACACCAGACAGGTCAAGGATAAAGATGTAGAGTAAAGCAGCGTCAGGTTATAAAAAATAGCCCAAGCTCTGAGCATGTCACAGAGCACTGCTGTCTTATGTGATATATGAACACAAAGTAAGAAGTATTTGTAAAGTGTAAAGGAAATCATACACGGCTTTAAAAATATAAATCTGAAAATTGTGGTGTGCCTTTGTATTCAGCCCCCCTGAGTCATTACTTTGTAGGACAACCTTTCACTGCAATTACTGCTGCCAGTCTTTTGGGGTGTCTCCACCAAAATTGCACATCTAGAGGTTTAAATTTGTGCCCATTCTTCTTTGTAAACTACAGGTGCTTCTCACAAAATTAGAATATCATCAAAAACTTAATTTATTTCAGTTCTTCAATACAAAAAGTGAAACTTTTATAGAGTTATTACAAACAGAGTGATCTATTTTACGTGCTTATTTCTGTTAATGTTGATGATTATAGTAACATAGTTGTTAAGGTTGAAGGAAGACTATAAGTCCATCTAGTTCAACCCATAGCCTAACCTAACATGCCCTAACATGTTGATCCAGAGGAAGGCAAAAAACCCATGTGGCAAAGAGTAAGCTCCACATTGGGGAAGAAAATTCCTTCCCGACTCCATACGGCAATCAGACTAGTTCCCTGGATCAACGCCCTATCATGGAATCTAGTATATATAACCTGTAACTAGATCGCCCCCATGGGGCCGTGGGGTTCTCGGTACCGGGTCCGTCGGTTCACAGGGGGATGTCACGGTGGCTGACCCGGTCCGTGGCCCTGGGACGCCCGTGTAAAAGGGAAAGGTCTTTAAATGGATATAGTTTGTGTTCGCGACGCCACCTGTGGTATTCGGTCAGGATGATCGATGCTGCTTTAAGGGGTCCGCTGGGGTGATGTTATGGCAGCTAGATGGCATACGTTCCCACAGGTGAAGTATGTCCCCAGGGCTTCCCGGTGTGTAGTTGGTGGATGGTGAGAGGCGCAGTGAAGAACGAGGACACAAGGTAGCAGTCTCTTTACCTTTACTGAAGACTTCAGCATCCACAGTCCAGGGCACCAGATCACAGGGCAGGCAGAGTCCGGCCGGCTTGGAGGCAAGTCCAGAGTCCCCTTGTCCAGGTGGAAATCAGTAGCCTTCCCTTGCGCTGCAGTGGTGTAGTCCCTCACAGATGTGGCGTCTTTCTCTCTGTCCACCATATAGGATAGGACAAACCCGTATGACTGGTAGCTTGAGGCTGTTTATAGGGACTCTAGCACGCCCCGGCCTCCGAGGGTTGCCACCGTGCCTCCTGGGTGTAGGGCAGACAGGTAACTTGCAATTAGCTGTCCTGCCGGTCTCTGGAGCAAAGCATAAAGGTCCTTACTCCCTCAGTGTACCGGCCACCGGGATTCGGCGGCTCAGAAGGAGGCAGCCTGTGTAGGGCTGGTCCCCCTCTGGTATCCTCTCCTTTGCTACGACTTCCTTCACGCTCACTGCAGTACAATTCTGCTTTCTGAATGTCTCTTTCTGGGAGCTGCAGCTCTGAGGGCATGCACAACTCCTTTGGACCCTCTGTCCACCTCAGACTCTGGTCTGGAACTAACTAACTAACTTTCCCTACATATATACAGTTATATATACAGTATATATGGGAGTGACCAAATAAATAGGAGCAGAAGCTCCCCCTGGTGGTCTGGAGTGTGAAATGTGTTGCATGTTTGTGATACCTGGATGCAGTTATCCTTTTTTGCCTGCTTGCCTTAATGTAGTCATCAAATTAAACGTTTCGGCCACAATAGACGGCCTTCTTCAGTAACAATGTGCAGGGTTAGAGATATGCGTGAATGACCGCATGTAAAAGTGTCCCACATCAGCACTGTAGCAGAGTGAATCTGCAGGTGGATACCGCAGACTAGCGGTGGATACCGCGTCTCTGACTGCCACGCCGGCACGCCGCCTGTTGTGAATTCTGTGGCAGAGTTCACTCCTGTGGTCACAAGTGGTACTTCGGCTGATTCTCTCTGGGAGCTTCCGTTTGTGGAGGAAAGTGGTACTGCAGCTTCTGAGTTTCCTCCCTCAGGTGATCTGGTGAGGTCGTTAGCTGCTTCTCTACTTAACTCCACCTAATGCTTTGATTCATGCTTCCTGTCAATGTTCCAGTGTTGGACTTGTGTTTCTCTGGATCATTCCTGTGGCCTGCTGCTCTGCATAGCTAAGTCCTTCTTTGCTATTTGTTGCTATTTTTTCTGTCCAGCTTGTCTATTTGTTTTGCTGGAAGCTCTGGGACGCAAGGGGGTACCTCCGTGCCATTAGTTCGGTACGGAGGGTCTTTTTGCCCCCTTTGCGTGGTTTTCTTTAGGGTTTTGTGTAGACCGCAAAGTTATCTTTCCTATCCTCGTTCTGTCTAGAATATCGGGCCTCACTTTGCTGAATCTATTTCATCCCTATGTTTGTCTTTTCATCTTACTCACAGTCATTATATGTGGGGGGCTGCCTTTTCCTTTGGGGTATTTCTCTGAGGCAAGGTAGGCTTATTTTTCTATCTTCAGGCTAGTTAGTTTCTCAGGCTGTGCCGAGTTGCATAGGGAGCGTTAGGCGCAATCCACAGCTGCCTCTAGTTGTGTTTGGAGAGGATCAGGAATTGCGGTCTACAGAGTTCCCACGTCTCAGAGCTCGTTCTGTTATTTTGGGTTGTCAGATCACATCAGAGGCAAAAACCCAGGAATTATCCTCCTGAGCATAATCCTTCCATTTAACCAGATACTGGAGTTTCCGTCTTGAAACACGAGAATCCAAAATCTTCTCCACAATATACTCCAATTCCCCCTCCACCAAAACCGGGGCAGGAGGGTCAACAGATGGAGCCATAGGTGCCACGTATCTCCGCAACAATGACCTATGGAAGACGTTATGTATGAAAAAAGAATCTGGGAGGGTCAGACGAAAAGACACAGGATTAATAACCTCAGAAATCCTATAAGGACCAATGAAACGAGGTTTAAACTTCGGAGAGGAAACCTTCATAGGAATATGACGAGAAGATAAACCAGATCCCCAACACGAAGTCTGGGACCCACACGGCGTCTGCGATTAGCGAAACGTTGAGCCTTCTCCTGGGACAAGGTCAAATTGTCCACTACATGAGTCCAAATCTGCTGCAACCTGTCCACCACAGTATCCACACCAGGACAGTCCGAAGACTCAACCTGTCCTGAAGAGAAACGAGGATGGAACCCAGAATTGCAGAAAAATGGCGAAACCAAGGTAGGCGACCTGGCCCGATTATTAAGGACGAACTCAGCCAAAGGCAAAAAGGACACCCAGTCATCCTGATCGGCAGAAACAAAGCATCTCAGATAGGTTTCCAAGGTCTGATTGGTTCGTTCGGTCTGGCCATTAGTCTGAGGATGAAAAGCCGAGGAAAAAGACAAGTCAATGCCCATCCTACCACATAAGGCTCGCCAAAACCTCGAAACAAACTGGGAACCTCTGTCAGAAACGATATTCTCTGGAATGCCATGCAAACGAACCACATGCTGGAAGAACAATGGCACCAAATCAGAGGAGGAAGGCAACTTGGACAAGGGTACCAGATGGACCATCTTAGAAAAGCGATCACAGACCACCCAAATGACTGACATCCTTTGAGAGACGGGAAGATCTGAAATAAAATCCATAGAGATATGTGTCCAAGGTCTCTTCGGGACCGGCAAGGGCAAAAGCAACCCACTGGCACGAGAACAGCAGGGCTTAGCCCGAGCACAAATCCCACAGGACTGCACAAAAGAACGCACATCCCGCGACAGAGATGGCCACCAAAAGGATCTAGCCACTAACTCTCTGGTACCAAAGATTCCAGGATGACCAGCCAACACCGAACAATGAACCTCAGAGATCACTTTATTTGTCCACCTATCCGGGACAAACAGTTTCTCCGCTGGACAACGATCAGGTTTATTAGCCTGAAATTTTTGCAGCACCCGCCGCAAATCAGGGGAGATGGCAGACACAATTACTCCTTCCTTGAGGATACCCGCCGGCTCAGATAAACCCGGAGAGTCGGGCACAAAACTCCTAGACAGAGCATCCGCCTTCACATTTTTAGAGCCCGGAAGGTACGAAATCACAAAGTCAAAACGGGCGAAAAACAGCGACCAACGAGCCTGTCTAGGATTCAAACGCTTAGCAGACTCGAGATAAGTCAGGTTCTTATGATCAGTCAATACCACCACGCGATGCTTAGCTCCTTCAAGCCAATGACGCCACTCCTCGAATGCCCACTTCATGGCCAGCAACTCTCGGTTGCCCACATCATAATTCCGCTCAGCAGGCGAAAACTTCCTGGAAAAAAAAGCGCATGGTTTCATCACTGAACAATCAGAACCTCTCTGCGACAAAACAGCCCCTGCTCCAATCTCAGAAGCATCAACCTCGACCTGGAACGGAAGAGAAACATCTGGTTGACACAACACAGGGGCAGAAGAAAAACGACGCTTCAACTCTTGAAAAGCTTCCACAGCAGCAGAAGACCAATTGACCAAATCAGCACCCTTCTTGGTCAAATCGGTCAATGGTTTGGCAATACTAGAAAAATTGCAGATGAAGCGACGATAAAAATTAGCAAAGCCCAGGAACTTTTGCAGACTTTTCAGAGATGTCGGCTGAGTCCAATCATGGATGGCTTGGACCTTAACAGGATCCATCTCGATAGTAGAAGGGGAAAAGATGAACCCCAAAAATGAAACCTTCTGCACACCAAAGAGACACTTTGATCCCTTCACAAACAAAGAATTAGCACGCAGGACCTGAAAAACCGTTCTGACCTGTTTCACATGAGACTCCCAATCATCCGAGAAGATCAAAATGTCATCCAAGTACACAATCAGGAATTTATCCAGGTACTCTCGGAAGATGTCATGCATAAAGGACTGAAACACTGATGGAGCATTGGCAAGTCCGAATGGCATCACTAGATACTCAAAATGACCCTCGGGCGTATTAAATGCAGTTTTCCATTCATCGCCTCGCCTGATTCGCACCAGATTATACGCACCACGAAGATCAATCTTGGTGAACCAACTAGCCCCCTTAATCCGAGCAAACAAATCAGACAACAAAGGCAAGGGGTACTGAAATTTAACAGTGATCTTATTAAGAAGGCGATAATCTATACAAGGTCTCAGCGAACCATCCTTTTTGGCTACAAAAAAGAACCCTGCTCCTAATGGCGACGATGACGGGCGAATATGCCCCTTCTCCAGGGATTCCTTCACATAACTGCGCATAGCGGTGTGCTCAGGCACGGATAAATTATACATTCGACCTTTTGGGAATTTACCACCAGGAATCAAATTGATAGCAAAATCACAATCCCTATGCGGAGGTAGGGCATCGGACTTGGGCTCATCAAATACATCCCGGTAATCAGACAAGAACTCTGGAACCTCAGAAGGGGTGGATGACGAAATTGACAAAAATGGAACATCACCATGTACCCCCTGACAACCCCAGCTGGACACCGACATGGATTTCCAATCCAATACTGGATTATGGGCTTGTAGCCATGGCAACCCCAACACGACCACATCATGCAGATTATGCAACACCAGAAAGCGAATAACCTCCTGATGTGCAGGAGCCATGCACATGGTCAGCTGGGTCCAGTATTGAGGCTTATTCTTGGCCAAAGGCGTAGCATCAATTCCTCTCAATGGAATAGGACACTGCAAGGGCTCTAAGAAAAACCCACAACGCTTAGCATATTCCAAGTCCATCAAATTCAGAGCAGCGCCTGAATCCACAAACGCCATGACAGAATATGATGACAAAGAGCAGATCAAGGTAACGGACAGAAGAAATTTTGACTGTACCGTACCAATGGTGGCAGACCTAGCGAACCGCCTAGTGCGCTTAGGACAATCAGAGATAGCATGAGTGGAATCACCACAGTAGAAACACAGCCCATTCAGACGTCTGTGTTCTTGCCGTTCAACTCTGGTCAAAGTCCTATCGCACTGCATAGGCTCAGGTTTAAGCTCAGGTAATACCACCAAATGGTGCACAGATTTACGCTCACGCAAGCGTCGACCGATCTGAATAGCCAAAGACATAGACTCATTCAAACCAGCAGGCATAGGAAATCCCACCATGACATCCTTAAGGGCTTCAGAGAGACCCTTTCTGAACATAGCTGCCAGCGCAGATTCATTCCATTGAGTGAGCACTGACCATTTTCTAAATTTCTGGCAATATACCTCTATCTCATCCTGACCCTGACAAAGAGCCAGCAAATTCTTTTCTGCCTGATCCACTGAATTAGGCTCATCGTACAGCAATCCGAGCGCCAGGAAAAACGCATTGATATTACTTAATGCAGGATCTCCTGGCGCAAGAGAAAATGCCCAGTCCTGAGGGTCGCCGCTCAAAAAAGAAATAATAATCAAAACCTGTTGAACTGGATCACCAGAGGAACGAGGTTTCAAGGCCAGAAATAACTTACAATTATTTTTGAAACTCAGAAACTTAGTTCTATCTCCAAAAAACAAATCAGGAATAGGAATTCTTGGTTCTAACATAGATTTCTGATCAATAGTGTCTTGAATCTTTTGTACTCTTGCCGAGAGCTGATCCACAAATGAAGACAGACTTCTAATGTCCATCGCTACACCTGTGTACTGAACCACCCAAATGTCTAGGGGAAAAAAAAGACAAAACACAATGCCAAGAAAAAAAAATGGTCTCAGAACTTCTTTTTTCCCTCTATTGAGAATCATTAGTACTTTTGGCTTCCTGTACTGTTATGAAAGGCAATTCAGTATAACAATGGACATGGAGGTCAGAGCACACACAGTGATCTGACAATAACCCAAAATAACAGAACGAGCTCTGAGACGTGGGAACTCTGCAGACCGCAATCCCTGATCCTCTCCAAACACAACTAGAGGCAGCCGTGGATTGCGCCTAACGCTCCCTATGCAACTCGGCACAGCCTGAGAAACTAGCTAGCCTGAAGATAGAAAAATAAGCCTACCTTGCCTCAGAGAAATACCCCAAAGGAAAAGGCAGCCCCCCACATATAATGACTGTGAGTAAGATGAAAAGACAAACGTAGGGATGAAATAGATTCAGCAAAGTGAGGCCCGATATTCTAGACAGAACGAGGATAGGAAAGATAACTTTGCGGTCTACACAAAACCCTAAAGAAAACCACGCAAAGGGGCAAAAAGACCCTCCGTACCGAACTAACGGCACGGAGGTACACCCTTTGCGTCCCAGAGCTTCCAGCAAAACAAATAGACAAGCTGGACAGAAAAAATAGCAACAAATAGCAAAGAAGCACTTAGCTATGCAGAGCAGCAGGCCACAGGAATGATCCAGAGAAACACAAGTCCAACACTGGAACATTGACAGGAAGCATGAATCAAAGCATTAGGTGGGGTTAAGTAGAGAAGCACCTAACGACCTCACCAGATCACCTGAGGGAGGAAACTCAGAAGCAGCAGTACCAGTTTCCTCCACAAACGGAAGCTCCCAGAGAGAATCAGCCGAAGTACCACTTGTGACCACAGGAGGGAGCTCTGCCACAGAATTCACAACAGCCAACACACAGTATGGAGCATCATGTGCAGTCATTATACAGTATGGAGCATCATGTGCAGCTATTATACAGTATGGAGCATCATGTGCAGTCATTATACAGTATGGAGCATCATGTGTGGCCATTATACATATGGAGCATCATGTGCAGTCATTATAAAGTATGGAGCATCATGTGCAGCCAATATACATATGGAGCGGTCATTATACAGTATGGATCATCATGTGCAGTCATTATACAGTATGGAGCATCATGTGTGGCCATTATACAGTATGGAGCATCATGTGCAGTCATTATACAGTATGGAGCATCATGTGCAGTCATTATACAGTATGGAGCATCATGTGCAGCCAACACACAGTATGGAGCATCATGTGCAGCCAACACACAGTATGGAGCATCATGTGCGGTCATTATACAGTATGGAGCATCATGTGCAGCCATTATACAGTATGGAGCATCATTGTGCGGTCATTATACAGTATGGAGCATCATGTGCAGCCAATATACATATGGAGCATCATGTGCAGTCATTATACAGTATGGAGCATCATGTGCAGCCAATATACATATGGAGCATCATGTGCAGTCATTATACAGTATAGAGCATCATGTGCAGTCATTATACAGTATGGAGCATCATGTGCAGTCATTATACGGTATGGAGCATCATGTGTGGCCATTATACAGTATGGAGCACTGTGTGGCCATTATACAGTATGGAGCATCATGTGCGGCCATTATACAGTATGGAGCATCATGTGCGGTCATTATACAGTATGGAGCATCATGTGCAGCCAGTATACAGTATGGAGCATCATGTGCAGTCATTATACAGTATGGAGCATCATGTGCGGCCATTATACAGTATGGAGCATCATGTGTGGTCATTATACAGTATGGAGCATCATGTGGGGCAATTATACAGTATGGAGCATCATGTGCGGTCATTATACAGTATGGAGCATCATGTGCAGCCAATATACAGTATGGAGCATCATGTGCAGTCATTATACAGTATGGAGCATCATGTGTGGCCATTATACAGTATGGAGCATCATGTGTGGCCATTATACAGTATGGAGCACTGTGTGGCCATATTTTTTTGTTTATAATTATTCTTTATGAAACAGTGTGATCAGCAGTGCTAAATGGGTGTGGTTGGGACGTGGATATGGGTGTGACTAGTTATAAATGGGTGTGGTCAGAGGTGTGGCCTAAAATTTGCCACGGCGCGCGTTGCGCACCACAAACTTTGTCCCTTTTTCTCATCTTCAAAAGTTGGGAGGTATGCAACTGCAACATTTTTTTTTTTAATTCTGCAGCATGTCACTTCTTTCAGCAATTTTTTTCACCCGTAGAAAGCAATGAAAAAGTTTAAAAGAAGCTGCAAATGTTGCAACGTTGTTTTTCTCTGCATTTTTGGTGAATAATACTAACTTTATTAAACATGTACTGTAGACAAAATGTATATTGTAAAAAAAAAAAAACGCAAAAGCTCATGGGTATGTGTCCACAATTAGTAAACGCTGCGGGTCAGCTGCTGTGTACTTGTGCAGCGTCCAACCCGCAGCGGCCAAATGTTACAGTATAGTGGATGGGTTTTCAAGAAATTCCATCTCTATTATGTGTCCACAGATGCCCGCACCTCACCCGCAGAGACGGACATGCGGCGCGTCTCTCCAGACCCCAGCATGTCAATTTATCTTGCGTAGATGTGAGTCTCCACAAGAGAAATCTCACCCGTACAATGTATAGGACGCGGTGATTCCGCACGGTTTAATGAACACATGCGGAATCACCTGTGTTCAACAGATGGCAGCACTCTGGACGCAGCACATGTCCGCTGCATCCAAAGGACTGCCATTTCCGGGTCGTCTGCATATACCCTAAAAAAATGGGTGTTGTGAAAGCAGTGTTTTTATTGCCAAGAGAGCAGGTTTTGGCTGCAAAAAAAAAAAAGCACCAAAAACGCTGATTCCTATGCACACCTATACTATACATGTGTATGGTTTACCCTTATTGTTTCACGTGGGAATTCATTTATTTCTATATAATACCCTAATTCAGCAGACAATATTCCTGTCTTGTGTCATCCAGACAGTAGTGACAGGAGGTCCCCTGTCAGATTACAAGCAGTGATTTAGTGACTGTGGTCAGAGTCTATGCTGATCCCTGCTGCATATGACTGTGAAACCTGATCTTACGGCACTGAGCTTAGGGACCACAGTCAAGGGGGGTTTGCGAGAGACGCTCCAGGACTACAGAGCAATGCACAGCATTATTCACTGCTGTGCACCCTCTGGGCACTTCATAGAGGGGCTGCAAACGCAGGGGGCCCCCTTTGTAGGTGGGCGCCCCAGGCGTCTGCCTGGTCTGCCTGCCCCAAAGGCCGGCCCTGTGTGTGGGATTACATGAAAAGACAGAAGGCTTTGAGCAAGCGACATCCAGAAAAGGGGGTTAGTTCTTCAAAATGTTTTGATAACCCTCCCTGCTGAGTTCCTTATAAATCTGAGAGCAAGTGTACCTAGAAGAATTGATGCTTGATGATATTTTAAAGGAAAAGGGTGGTTACATCAAATATCGGTTAGATTTCAATTTTATTCATTGACTTTGCATTTTGTTAATTCAAAATAAAATAATATAACTTTTTAAAGCTCTGTACTTTGCAGCATTTTAGCATTTTTTTTACACCTGCCTTAAACCTTTGCACATTAATATAGATATGAACACACCTCAAAACTAAAATTGCAACAGCAAGAAGGAAAAGTCATAGATTTATTGAATTTACAAAATGGTAGACATGTTAATGTTATGCAAATACTAAAAAAAATGGAAGCCAAATTTTTAAAGCATCTTGATTTATCCAGTGCAGAACTGCCCGCACTTACATGTTTTGGCTGCTATCATTGAGGTTACTAATGATTGAGGAATATGTTGCCACTCTGAATGCACTTGGCCTGAAATCATCAAGATCCGCTGCTGGCAGCTCCCTTTGTAATTGCTGATCCATAAACGGCTCATTGGACACTTTGGAGAAATGGCTGTACCATTTTAATTAGCTTGGCTGGTGTCATCATGCTTGCATCACGCTACAATGATGACATCACGCCACCCCGACCAGTCAAAAGAAGAGCAGGGAATCTTGGGAGGTAAGAATATTTATCGACCTCTCGTCCAGCGGTCACAGATTACTGACCCGGCCAGAGTCCTGCACATCGATGGTCCCATCTCTAAGGCTACTTTCACACTAGCGTCGTGCACTGCACGTCGCAATGCGTCGTTTAGGAGAAAAAACGCATCCTGCAAAATTGCTTGCAGGATGTGTTTTTTCTCCATTGACCAACATTAGCGACGCATTGCAACACTTTGCCACACGTAGTGCGACGGTTGCGTTGTGTTGTGGCGGACCGTCAGCAGCAAAAAACGTTACATGTAACGTTTTTTGCTGCGTTGTGTCCACCATTTCCGACCGCGCATGCGCAGCCGGAACTCCGCCCCCACCTCCCCGCAACTCACAATGGGGCAGCGGATGCGTTTAAAAACAGCATCCGCTGCCCCCCGTTGTGCGGCGCTTCTACATTGCAGTGCACGACGCTAGTGTGAAAGTAGCCTAATCTGTAGACTACCATACACCAATATAAGAAAAGTCTGTGAAAAAAGTTTTCCCTGGCTCCTTTCTGCCACCTAGTGGTAGTATTTTTTTTTTTTAATCCAATAAAGTACATGATGCAGCAGGCTCCTGGCAAATGCATTGCTGGGAGAACCCAGTTCTTGATTGTAAATGCAAGGCATAGTCTTTGGCAGGGTCATGTCTAACATAGGAGGCACACATCATCAGATTGGTAATAATCTCAACAGAAAGTAATTATCTGCAATTTCTATTTAGCTTTTTCACCAGGGAATTGTCATTCTGATGAGTTTCATCGCAGCAATATTCAGACTTTGCAGACAATCGCATAAAAATGTTGCTCTCGTTTTGCCTACATGTCCAATTCTAGCTCCAGTATCATTTCTATTTTTAAGGTTAGGCCAAAAGGAGGCGCTCTTTTAATTGCTTGAGAAATACCATACTCACTTGGTTTAGCGATCCCCCACAAAATCAGGTGACCGCTGGTTCAGCAGTCACAGAACCGCAGTGGCAGTTTTTTCTTAACCCCTTAAGGACCAGGGGTAATTCTGTTTTTGTGTCTCCGTTTTTTACTCCCATTCATCCCTGGTCATAACTTTTTTCTTTTTCAGTCAATATGACCATGTGAGGGCTTGTTTTTTTTGAGGGATGAGTTGTAATTTTGAACAGCACCATTGGTTCTGCCATATCGTGCACTGGAAAATGGTATAAATGGAAAAAAAAAAATTCAAACTGGGGTGAAATTGCAAAAAAAGTGCAATTCCGCAATTGTTTTTTTTTTTCTTTTCCCGAGTTCACTAAATACTAAAACTGACCTGTCATTGTGAGGTTCTTTTTTTATTTCAGTGGTACAAAAAAATCAAAAGTTTGGAAAAAAATCAAACATTTTTCAAGACCCATAGCGTCTCCATTTTTTGCGATCTGGGTCTAAGTGAGGGCTTATTTTTTGCGTGTCAATTGATACCATTTTGGTTTAGATATGACCTTTGGCTCGCTCGTTATTGTATTGGAAT
Organism: Ranitomeya imitator; assembly: GCF_032444005.1. Taxonomy (NCBI): domain Eukaryota; kingdom Metazoa; phylum Chordata; class Amphibia; order Anura; family Dendrobatidae; genus Ranitomeya; species Ranitomeya imitator. The sequence continues at coordinate 166,730,006 of NC_091288.1, forward strand.
GCAATGCTGCGGCAACCAAAAAAAGGTAATTCTGGCGGTTTGATTTTTTTTCACATTACACTGTTTACCGATTAGATTCATTCTTTTTCTATATTGATAGATCGAGCGATTCTTAACATGGCAATTAGTGATGAGTGAGTATACTCGTTAGGGCTCATTCTCACTTGCATGAAATACGGCCGAGTCTCACATGGTAACACCCGGCTCTGCCGCCAGCACTTGGGAGCGGAGCGTGCAGCTCCATGTATTCCTATGCGGCCGCACGCTCCGCTCTGGAGTGCCGGCGGCAGAGCCAGGTTTTAACCTGCGAGACTCAGCCGTATTTCACGCAAGTGAGTATGAGCCCTTACTCGAGATTTCCCAAGCATGCTCGGGTGGTCTCCGAGTACTTCAATGTGCTCGGAGATTTAGTTTATGTTATTGCACCTGAATGATTTGCAGCTGCTACACAGCTTGAATACATGTGGGGGTTGCCTGTTTGTTAGGGAATCCCCACATGTATTCAAACTATCTAGCAGCCGCAAATCATGCAGTTGCGTTGACATAGACTAACTCTCCGAGCACGCTGAAATACTCGGAGACCACCCGAGCATGCTTGGGAAATCTGCAGTAACGAGTATACTCGCTCATCACCAGCGGTGATACCAAATATGTGTATTTTTTTATTTTATTTTATTTTGGGACAAATAGTGGGTCATATGAACTTTTCTGTTTTTTAAATTTTTTTATATTTTTAAAAACTTTTTTTTTTTCACTTTACACTAGCTTCAATAGTCTCCATGGGAGAGTAGAAGCTGCGATCATCCGATTGCTTGTACTGCTTCAGCCCTGCTCTGTGTAGCAGAAATGCTCACTTGCTATGAGCGGTGACCACTGGGCGGCGCTCATAGCAATCCAGTTATGACAACTGGTCTGCTGCAGACCCCAGGTTGTCATGACAACCCATCGGCGACTCGCGGTCATGTGACAAGGGTGCCGTTGGGCGTGGTTTGCGATGCGCTTTCGGCGCGTGCATGTTAAATGCTGCTGTCAGAGATTGACAGCAGCATTTAACATGCTATGGTGGTCCAGTGGGCACATGGGCCCACACACAGATCAAAGACACAGATGAATGATCTGATAGGTGCTGACTGGTTCGCTCCAGGGATCTCCACCCTAACAGCTAAATTCACTAGCAGCTGTCTGACCTGCGACAAATGCAACCCTGGAGGAATGGAGAAAGTTCCCACAAATCATCTTGCCAGATCACTGTATCCCTTCCAGAGGATCCAGATAGACCACATCCAGATGCCGCCAAGTGGAGGATTCGAATATGTCCTTGTGGTCGTGGATGTGTTTTCAGGATGGCCAGAAGCTTTCCCAGTGAGGAACCTGTCAGCAAATACTACTGCAAAGAAGCTACTCTCAGAGATGAGATATGCAGATATGGGGTCCGAGAAGTGATAGAGAGTGACCAGGGACTCGCATTCACAGCAAACCTCACACGGGAGATCTGGTCAGCAGTAGGGTCAGATTTAGGCCTACACACTCCCTACCATCCCCAGAGTAGCGAGAAAGTGGATAGACTGAATGGGGCACTTAAGAACAGGATATTGAAAGTTGCCCAAGAGACACGCAAACCATGGCATGAGACACTCCCAATCACACTACTTAAGGTACCGTCACACTAAACGATATCGCTAGCGATCCGTGACGTTGCAGCGTCCTGGCTAGCGATATCGTTCAGTTTGACACACAGCAGCGATCAGAATCCTGCTGTGATGTCGTTGGTCGCTGCAGAAAGTCCAGAACTTTATTTCGTCGCTGGACTTCCTGCTGACATCGCTGAATCGGCGTGTGTGACGCCGATTCAGCGATGTCTTCGCTGGTAACCAGGGTAAACATCGGGTTACTAAGCGCAGGGCCACGCTTAGTAACCCGATGTTTACCCTGGTTACCAGCATAAAAGTAAAAAAAAAACAAACACTACATACTTACCTTCCGCTGTCTGTCCCTCGGTGCTCTGCTTCTCTTCCCTGTGTAAGCACAGCGGCCGGAAAGCAGAGCAGTGACGTCACCGCTGTGCTTTCCGGCCGCTGTGCTTACACAGGGCAGAGAAGCAGAGCACCGAGGGACAGACAGCGGAAGGTAAGTATGTAGTGTTTGTTTGTTTTTTTTACTTTTACCCTGGTAACCAGGGTAAACATTGGGTTACTAAGCGCGGCCCTGCGCTTAGTAACCCGATGTTTACCCTGGTTACCGGGGACCTCGGGATCGTTGGTCGCTGGAGAGCTGTTTGTGTGACAGCTCTCCAGCGACCAAACAGCGACGCTGCAGCGATCCGGATCGTTGTCGGTATCGCTGCAGCGTCGCTTAGTGTGACAGTACCTTTAGTGTAAGGCACACTTCCAGAGGCCCAGAAAAGCTGTCACCATATGAAATGCTGTTTGAGTCTAGTCCCAGGTTAGGGGTATTCTTTCCCTCAGCAGCTGACTATGTAATATGATACTTTGTCTGCTTATGTAATTGAACTCACCAAGAAACTTGCTAATATCCATTCTCGAGTTTTTTTTCCTTCATCGCCAGATTCAGATTCAGTGTCCGGTACGCACTCCTTGAAGCCAGGAGACTGGGTGTTGGTGAAAAAAGTTTGTAAGGAGAACACCACTCGATCCCAGATCTGATAGTCCTGTCCAAGTGCCACTGATGACACCAACCTCTGTGAAGCTGGAGGGAAGACCCACTTGGATCCACGCATCGCATGAACGCTCCCCTACCAGAAGATGACACCCAAGCCAGAATGATGTTGTGGATGCCCTGCCTGACCGAATAGATGACCTACCTGATAAATAATACACTACACATGCTATTGACTAAGAGACTGATTGCAACTAACCCCCGTTAGGGACAGATCTCCTGACCGCCCATTTGCGAAAAGTCTGTACGGTGTAGGGCGTGGGCACTAGGCTTGCGTCAGTTCGCCGGCAGCACAAAAGAGTTGCAGCGCTTTGGGACATGAGGCTAGGATTAGGGCAAATGATATCTAAGGGGGGCTTGTGATAGAAATATTTATATCATGTAGATCTCACTTGCATGTATACTCCTCTATAATTATATATACTCATATAAACGCAAATATATCTATATACATTATAATCAATGGCTTAAAATGGCTGACATAAACTAATATACGCCAGACAGACTGTTCGGTGTTTTCCACCCGAAAAGCAGAAGAACTCCAGATGTATTAAGTGCTGATGAGATGTCTCAACTTTGTCCCAGATGCAGAGAACTTCATTTTAATTGCTTAATCAGCAGTCATGTGTGCATTAATCACAATATTCCATATATATTCAGATAACCAATAACAGAGGAGTTAGACAATATGTTAATTAACTAACCTGTTATGACCTGGTGGTCAGGACAATAATGGACCTGGTGGTTAAGAGCACACGGAATGACCTGATAGTTACTGATAATATAGGACGAGCTCTGAGACTTGGGAACTCTGCTGACCGCAATCCCTAAACCTATCACACACACTAGAAATAGCCGTGGAGCGCTCCTGACGCTCCCTAGGCGCCTCGTCACAGCCTAAGGAACTAGCTAGCCCTAAAGAAAGAAAAATTAAGCCTACCTTGCCTCAGAGAAATTCCCCAAAGGAAAAGGCAGCCCCCCACATATAATGACTGTGAGTAAAGATGAAAATTACAAACACAGAGATGAAATAGATTTAGCAAAGTGAGGCCCGACTTACTGAACAGACAGAGGATAGGAAAGGTAACTTTGCGGTCAGCACAAAAAACTACAAAAAGACCACGCAGAGGGCGCAAAAAGACCCTCCGCACCAACTCACGGTGCGGAGGCGCTCCCTCTGCGTCCCAGAGCTTCCAGCAAGCAAGACAGCAATCAAAATAGCAAGCTGGACAGAAAAATAGCAAACCAGAGAAAAACAAGCAGGAACTTAGCTTCTGCTGGGAAGACAGGTCACAAGAACGATCCAGGAGTGAACTAGACCAATACTGGAACATTGACAGGTGGCATGGAGCAATGATCTAGGTGGAGTTAAATAGAGCAGCCAGCTAACGAATTAACCTCGTCACCTGTGGAAGGAACCTCAGAAGCCGCAGCCCCACTCACAACCACCAGAGGAAGCCCATGGACAGAACCAGCCGAAGTACCATTCATGACCACAGGAGGGAGCTTAACAACAGAATTCACAACACTAACCACCCCTAACCACTCCTTTCTATATGCAATTATAAAACTATGTATCAGGAAATAAAGGATCAGTATTGATGGAATGTTATGGACACAATGTTGTGCAGTCTCATTCCTTGAGCGCTCAAAATACTCAGTCTTATTGGGAACGGCCGCAGCACACACATAGGGATAGATTTATCCAACCCAAATTTCCATATCAATAGCTGCCAGAGGATCGCGATTCCACCCACGGCTGTTAGGGGCGCATGACAGCTGATCAGATCAGCTGTCATGTGCCATAAAAGGTACAGGCTCATCGCTGAAGCCTGCACCAGGCAGGGGGAGACACCCAATGATGGACACTGCCCATCATTGGGTATTAAGGGGTTAAGATTACAACACAGTTGCTCCAGTTAGACTTTGGGCTCGTTCACATGAGTGTAGGGTATGTGCGCATGATCAGTAACTGCTGTGGGTTTGATTTTGTGTATTTATGTAGCATCAAACCTGCAGCGGCCAGTTGTTACAGCATAGCAAATGGGATTTCAAGAAATCCCATGTCCACTATGCGTCCACAGACACCCGCGGCTCACCTGTGGACATGGACATGCGGCATGTCTTTCTAGACCGCAGCATGTCAATTTCGGTGCCCCCTAGTGTTAGGGACAGGGAAGGAGCCCCTGATCCCGGGTCACCCGACAACGGTGTCGTGACAAGTAATTTCTCTGGCGGAGACCCTAGTCTCCGCCAGAGAAATTACATGTCATAACACAGCTGTCGGGTGACCCGGGACCAGGGGCTCCTTCCCTGTCCCTAAAAATATGGAGCACCCTAGCTCACCCTATTCCCTGGGATACTTCTGAAGGTGAAGATGCCAGGGCCTCCACCCTTGCCTTATCTCTGGAATCAGCTTTCCGTCTGTTCTCTTCCCCCACCCAGGGAAGAGGGGCGCTACTGTGCACCGCAGTACACTAACCCGACAAACAAGGCAACACAAACAAGGGTAACAAAAAAAACAGTCATACAAATATTCACTCACATATAACAGAGGAAGGCATCGGGGAGAGGAAGATGGGGAAAAACCTAAGTAAGAGAAGGGAAAGGAATTATCACACTTACAAACCACGCAACAGTCACAGATAACTCCGCTAAAACTCCTCATATGAACACCTCTCCAAGCCATGCAGCATGAGCTAGCTCTGACATGTGTTTGAATAAGCACCCAAATTATATACAGTAGGGGATGGGAGTGGCAAACCGAGAAGAGCTGAGAGCTCAGACTCCCAGAGCTTCCAACATGGCCAACTAACTCCTGGTCTGCCAAAATAAATAAACGCCATTTAAAAAGAAGGTAAAGTGCTTCTTTTCAGCGCAGTAGTAAGAGCAATCAGACACTGCAGTCTTCTGGATCCTTTCTGTTGCACTAACCCCGTGACAGATGGCTTTATTACCAGGAAGTCTGGCCAAGACCAAATCATGATGTTCACTAAGGACTCTTAGACGAAGATTAACAGGAACAAACAGTTTACCTAATGGACAGGCATCAGAGGCGTCCCCCTGAATGTCATCAACCTCTCTTTCAAAATTGGAGCATGTAGACGCTATAACCACCCCTTTTTGTAGAATATGTACCAGTTCACAATTATTTCCTCCCCCCAGGAAAACAACGAGATAAGGCATCTGCCTTCATATTTTTGTTTCCCGGCCTACATGTGACAAAAAAAGATAAACCTGGTAAAGAACAATGCACATCTTGCCTGTCAAGGCATTAGACATTTCGCTGATTCCAAATATACAAGATTCTTATGATCCGTGATCACCATAACCGGATGAACCGCTCCCTCCAAAAAATGACACCACTCTTCAAAAACCCACTTGATTGCCAAGAGTTCCCTGTTACCAATGTCATAATTTTTCTCTGCAGACAACATTTTTTTTTAAAAGTATGCACATGGTCACCATTTATGAGGAGACCTTGTGACTAGTGTTGAGCATTCCGATACCGCAAGTATCGGGTATCGGCCGATACTTGCGGTATCGGAATTCCGATACCGAGATCCGATACTTTTGTGGTATCGGGTATCGGTATCGGTTCCATAGGGATGTGTAAAATAAAGAATTAAAATAAAAAATATTGATATATTCACCTCTCCGGCGGCCCCTGGACATCACGCTGGTAACCGGCAGGCTTCTTTGTTGAAAATGAGCGCCTTTAGGACCTGCGAATGACGTCGCGGCTTCTGATTGGTCGCGTGCCGCCCATGTGACCGCCACGCGACCAATCAGAAGCCGCGACGTCATTCTCAGGCACTAAACTCCTAATTCTAGGAATTAAGGACCTGCGAATGACGTGGCGGCTTCTGATTGGTCGCGTGGCGGTCACATGAGCGGCACGCGACCAATCAGAAGCCGCGACGTCATTCGCAGGTCCTAAAGGCGCTCATTTTAAACAAAGAAGCCTGCAGGTTACCAGCGTGATGTCCAGGGGCCGCCGGAGAGGTAAGCATATCAATATTTTTTATTTTAATTCTTTATTTTACACATCCCTATGGATCCCAGGGCCTGAAGGAGAGTTTCCTCTCCTTCAGACCCTGGGAACCATGAGAATACCTTCCGATACTTGGTGTCCCATTGACTTGTATTGATATCGGTATCGGCGATATCCGATATTTTTCTGGTATCGGCCGATACTATCCGATACCGATACTTTCAAGTATCGGACGGTATCGCTCAACACTACTTGTGACATCACAGTCCCCACTTCCACCTCAGATGTGTCAACCTCAACGATAAAAGGCTGAAAGACATCAGGCTGTATGAGGATCGTCGCAGATGAAAAACACCTCTTCAAAGTATCGAATGCCTCCCTGGCCGTAGTGGACCACTTGGAAAAGTCTGTTCCTTCCTGGTTATATCCATCAGAGGTTTGGCTACTACCGAAAATTTTTTGATGAGCTTACGGTAGTAGTTGGTGAAACCTAAAAACCTCTGTAACGCCTTCAAATCCTCATGACGATCCCAATCCAATCCCGCCTGTATTTTCGCTGAATCCATGCGAAAACCGGTGGATGACAACACATATCCTAGGAAAGGGATCTCCTCAACCGAGAACATACACTTCTTAGGTTTGACATATAATTTATTGTCTCTGAGTATATGTAAGACCGGCCTGACATGTACCTGATGTGACTCAAGGTCAGGTGAATAAATTAAATTAATATGTCATCCGGATACATAACCACAAATCTGTCTACCAGGTGAATAAAGATGTCATTTAGAAAGTGCTGAAAGGCACTTTCGTCAACCCAAATGACATCACCAGGTTCTCATAACGTCCCTCAGGCGTAATGAATGCTGTTTTACACTCATCTCCCTCTTTAATGAGAATTAGATTATACGCCCCCCGAGGTCCAGTTTTGAAAACTATTTTGCTCCTACAATCTGATTAAAGAGGTCCAGGATGAGAGGGAGCAGATATGGATCCCAGACCGTAATCATATTGAGTTCGCGGAAATCTAGGCATGGGCGTAATAAGGGACATAGAGCAGGATGGGTGATATATAGACCAGGATAGGGCCAGAATAAGGGACATATACCAGGATGGGTGATATATAGAACAAGGTAGGGCCAGGATAAGGGACATATACCAGGATGGGTGATATATAGACCAGGACAGTGCCAGAATAAGGGACATATACCAGAATGGGTGATATATAGACCAGAATGGTGCCAGGATAAGGGACATATAGCAGGATGGGTGATATACAGACCAAGATAGGGCCAGGATAAGGGACATATATACCAGGGTATATATATACAGGTCCTTCTCAAAAAATTAGCATATAGTGTTAAATTTCATTATTTACCATAATGTAATAATAATAATAATAATTTTTATTTATATAGCGCCAACATATTCCGCAGCGCTTTACAAATTATAGAGGGGACTTGTACAGACAATAGACATTACAGCATAACAGAAATACAGTTCAAAACAGATACCAGGAGGAGTGAGGGCCCTGCTCGCAAGCTTACAAACTATGGGGAAAAGGGGAGACACGAGAGGTGGATGGTAACAATTGCTTTAGTTATTCGGACCAGCTATAGTGTAAGGCTCAGGTGTTCATGTAAAGCTGCATGAACCAGTTACCTGCCTAAGTATGTAGCAGTACAGACACAGAGGGCTAATACTGCATAAACTGTATGAGAACATGATGCGAGGAACCTTTTTTTTTTTTATTATAAATAGGCCACACAGGGATCGTTAGGTTAATGCATTGAGGCGGTAGGCCAGTCTGAACAAATGAGTTTTTAGGGCACGCTTAAAACTGTGGGGATTGGGGATTAAACTGTGGGGATTGGGGATTTAATTGTAATCATGTAATGATTACAATTAAACTTTCATATATTATAGATTCATTATCCACCAACTGAAATTTGTCAGGTCTTTTATTGTTTTAATACTGATGATTTTGGCATACAACTCCTGATAACCCAAAAAACCTGTCTCAATAAATTAGCATATTTCACCCATCCAATCAAATAAAAGTGTTTTTTAATAACAAACAAAAAAACCAACAAATAATAATGTTCAGTTATGCACTCAATACTTGGTCGGGAATCCTTTGGCAGAAATGACTGCTTCAATGCGGCGTGGCATGGAGGCAATCAGCCTGTGACACTGCTGAGATGTTATGGAGGTCCAGGATGCTTCAATAGTGGCCTTAAGCTCATCCAGAGTATTGGGTCTTGCGTCTCTCAACTTTCTCTTCACAATATCCCACAGATTCTCTATGGGGTTCAGGTCAGGAGAGTTGGCAGGCCAATTGAGCACAGTAATACCATGGTCAGTAAACCATTTACCAGTGGTTTTGGCACTGTGAGCAGGTGCCAGGTCGTGCTGAAAAATGAAATCTTCATCTCCATAAAGCATTTCAGCCGATGGAAGCATGAAGTGCTCCAAAATCTCCTGATAGCTAGCTGCATTGACCCTGCCCTTGATGAAACACAGTGGACCAACACCAGCAGCTGACATGGCACCCCACACCATCACTGACTGTGGGTACTTGACACTGGACTTCAGGCATTTTGGCATTTCCTTCTCCCCAGTCTTCCTCCAGACTCTGGCACCTTGATTTCCGAATGACATGCAAAATTTGCTTTCATCAGAAAAAAGTACTTGGGACCACTTAGCAACAGTCCAGTGCTGCTTCTCTGTAGCCCAGGTCAGGCGCCTCTGCCGCTGTTTATGGTTCAAAAGTGGCTTTACCTGGGGAATGCGGCACCTGTAGCCCATTTCCTGCACACGCCTGTGCACGGTGGCTCTTGATGTTTCCACACCAGACTCAGTCCACTGCTTCCTCAGGTTCCCCAAGGTCTGGAATCGGTCCTTCTCCACAATCTTCCTCAGGGTCCGGTCTCCTCTTCTCGTTGTACAGCGTTTTCTGCCACATTGTTTCCTTCCAACAGACTTACCATTGAGGTGCCTTGATACAGCACTCTGGGAACAGCCTATTTGTTGAGAAATTTCTTTCTGGGTCTTACCCTCTTGCTTGAGGGTGTCAATGATGGCCTTCTTGACATCTGTCAGGTCGCTAGTCTTACCCATGATGGGGGTTTTGAGTAAAGGCCCCTTCACACTAAGCGACGCTGCAGCGATACCGACAACGATCCGGATCGCTGCAGCGTCGCTGTTTGGTCGCTGGAGAGCTGTCACACAGACCGCTCTCCAGCGACCAACGATGCCGGTAACCAGGGTAAACATCGGGTAACTAAGCGCAGGGCCGCGCTTAGTAACCCGATGTTTACCCTGGTTACCATCCTAAAAGTAAAAAAAAACAAACACTACATACTTACCTACCGCTGTCTGTCCTCCAGCGCTGTGCTCTGCACTCCTCCTGTACTGGCTGTGAGCACAGCGGCCGGAAAGCCGAGCGGTGACGTCACCGCTCTGCTTTCCGGCTGACCGACGCTCACAGCCAGAGCAGGAGGAGTGCAGAGCACAGCGCTGGAGGACAGACAGCGGTAGGTAAGTATGTAGTGTTTGTTTTTTTTTACTTTTAGGATGGTAACCAGGGTAAACATCGGGTTACTAAGCGCGGCCCTGCGCTTAGTTACCCGATGTTTACCCTGGTTACCAGTGAAGACATCGCTGGATCGGTGTCACACACGCCGATCCAGCGATGTCAGCAGGAGTCCAGCGACGAAATAAAGTTCTGGACTTTATTCAGCGACCAACGATCTCCCAGCAGGGGCCTGATCGTTGGTCGCTGTCACACATAACGATTTCATTAACGATATCGTTGCTACGTCACAAAAAGCAACGATATAGTTAACAATATCGTTATGTGTGAAGGTACCTTAATGAACCAGGCAGGGAGTTTATAAAAGCCTCAGGTATCTTTTGCATGTGTTTAGAGTTAATTAGTTGATTCAGAAGATTAGGGTAATAGGTCGTTTAGAGAACCTTTTCTTGATATGCTAATTTATTGAGACAGGTTTTTTGGGTTATCAGGAGTTGTATGCCAAAATCATCAGTATTAAAACAATAAAAGACCTGACAAATTTCAGTTGGTGGATAATGAATCTATAATATATGAAAGATTAATTGTAATCATTACATTATGGTAAATAATGAAATTTAACACTATATGCTAATTTTTTGAGAAGGACCTGTCCTAGATTGTGGCCCGATTCTAACGCATCGGGTATTCTAGAATATGCATGTCCCCGTAGTATATGGACAATGATGATTCCAGAATTCGCGGCAGACTGTGCCCGTCGCTGATTGGTCGAGGCAACCTTTGACATCATCGTCGCCATGGCAACCATTATGACATCATCGTCGCTGTGCCCATTGCTGATTGGTCGAGGCCGCCAGGCGTAGACGCGGGATGTCTACGTCCTTTATGACATCATCGTCGCTGTGCCCGTCGCTGATTGGTCGAGGCCTGGCGGCCTCGACCAATCAGACGTGGGATTTCTACGTCGATGCTGTGCCCGTCGCTGATTGGTCGAGGCCTGGCAGCCTCGACCAATCAGAGACGCGGGATTTCCAGGACAGACAGACAGAAAGACAGACAGACAGACAGACGGAAAAACCCTTAGACAATTATATATATAGATATATATATACTAGATTGTGGCCCGATTCTAACGCATCGGGTATTCTAGAATATGCATGTCCCCGTAGTATATGGACAATGATGATTCCAGAATTCGTGGCAGACTGTGCCCGTCGCTGATTGGTCGAGGCAAGCTTTATGACATCATCGTCGCCATGGTAACCATTATGACATCATCGTCGCTGTGCCCGTTGCTGATTGGTCGAGGCCGCCAGGCGTAGACGCGGGATGTCTACGTCCTTTATGACATCATCGTCGCTGTGCTCGTCGCTGATTGGTCGAGGCCATGGCAACCATTATGACATCTACGTCGATACTGTGCCCGTCGCTGAATCAGAAACGTGAGATGTCTACGTCCTTTATGACATCATCGTCGCTGTGCCCGTTGCTGATTGGTCAAGGCCTGGCGGCCTCGACCAATCAGAGACGCGGGATGTCTACGTCCTTTATGACATCATCGTCGCTGTGCCCGTTGCTGATTGGTCGAGGCCTGGCGGCCTCGACCAATCAGAGGCGCGGGATTTCTACGTCGATGCTGTGCCGGTCTCTGATTGGTCGAGGTCTGGCGGCCTCGACCAATCAGAGACGTGGGATTTCCAGGACAGACAGACAGACAGAAAGACAGACAGACGGAAAAACCCTTAGACAATTATATATATAGACTAGATTGTGGCCCGATTCTAACGCATCGGGTATTCTAGAATATGCATGTCCCCGTAGTATATGGACAATGATGATTCCAGAATTCGCGGCAGACTGTGCCCGTCGCTGATTGGTCGAGGCAACCTTTATGACATCATCGTCGCCATGGCAACCATTATGACATCATCGTCGCTGTGCCCGTTGCTGATTAGTCGAGGCCGCCAGGCGTAGACGCGGGATGTCTACGTCCTTTATGACATCATCGTCGCTGTGCCCATCGCTGATTGGTCGAGGCCGCCAGGCGTAGACGCGGGATGTCTACGTCCTTTATGACATCATCGTCGCTGTGCCCGTCGCTGATTGGTCGAGGCCTGGCGGCCTCGACCAATCAGAGACGTGGGATTTCTACGTCGATGCTGTGCCCGTCGCTGATTGGTCGAGGCCTGGCAGCCTCGACCAATCAGAGACGCGGGATTTCCAGGACAGACAGACAGAAAGACAGACAGACAGACAGACGGAAAAACCCTTAGACAATTATATATATAGATTTATATATATATATACTAGATTGTGGCCCGATTCTAACGCATCGGGCATTCTAGAATATGCATGTCCCCGTAGTATATGGACAATGATGATTCCAGAATTCGTGGCAGACTGTGCCCGTCGCTGATTGGTCGAGGCAACCTTTATGACATCATCGTCGCCATGGCAACCATTATGACATCATCGTCGCTGTGCCCGTTGCTGATTGGTCGAGGCCATGGCAACCATTATGACATCTACGTCGATACTGTGCCCGTCGCTGAATCAGAAACGTGAGATGTCTACGTCCTTTATGACATCATCGTCGCTGTGCCCGTTGCTGATTGGTCAAGGCCTGGCGGCCTCGACCTATCAGAGACGCAGGATGTCTACGTCCTTTATGACATCATCGTCGCTGTGCCCGTTGCTGATTGGTCGAGGCCTGGCGGCCTCGACCAATCAGAGGCGCGGGATTTCTACGTCTATGCTGTGCCGGTCTCTGATTGGTCGAGGCCTGGCGGCCTCGACCAATCAGAGACGTGGGATTTCCAGGACAGACAGACAGACAGACAGACAGAAAGACAGACAGACAGAAAAACCCTTAGACAATTATATATATAGACTAGATTGTGGCCCGATTCTAACGCATCGGGTATTCTAGAATATGCATGTCCCCGTAGTATATGGACAATGATGATTCCAGAATTCGCGGCAGACTGTGCCCATCGCTGATTGGTCGAGGCAACCTTTGACATCATCGTCGCCATGGCAACCATTATGACATCATCGTCGCTGTGCCCGTTGCTGATTGGTCGAGGCCGCCAGGCGTAGACGCGGGATGTCTACGTCCTTTATGACATCATCGTCGCTGTGCCCGTCGCTGATTGGTCGAGGCCTGGCGGCCTCGACCAATCAGACGTGGGATTTCTACGTCGATGCTGTGCCCGTCGCTGATTGGTCGAGGCCTGGCAGCCTCGGTATATATATATATATATATATATATATATATATATACCAGCATGGGACCCAGAATAAGGGACATATACCAGGATGGGTGATGTATAGACCAAGATAGGGCCAGCATAAGGGACATATAGCAGGATGGGTGATATCTAGACCAGGATAGGGTCAGAATAAGGGACATATACCAGGATGGGTGATATATAGACCTGGATAGTGCCAGAATAAGGGACATATACCAGGATGGGTGATATATAGACCAAGATATGGCCAGGATAGGGGACATATATACCAGGGTGGGCGATATATATATATATATATATATACCAGCATGGTGCCCAGAATAAGGGACATATACCAGGATGGGTGATATATAGACCAGGATAGGGCCACAATAAGGGACATATATACCAGCATGGGGCCCAAAATCAGGACTAAGGAAGTGGACCCTCTGGGTCATGGCTTCAGAGCCCCCGAGGATGAGTGAACAAGATGATGCTACCCCCTGTACAGGGAGAGTTAGGGACAGGCCCAAGGAGGGTGAAGCCGCAACTGCCGGAGCCAAAGGGACGACTGAAGTTAGAACACCGAGAGAACGGCAGACGGAGGGAAGACGGAACTAGTGAAGTGACTAGAAAGGCGGAGGCACTGGACAGATGGAGGCAGCAAAGACAAGGTACTGACCGGTAAGATGCTAGCACACGATAGGTGGAGACAACAGAGACTCAGGACTGGCAGGGTACGACAGGAACACAGGACTGGCAAGGTAAGGCAGGAACGCAGAGCTGGCAGGAGACGGCAGGAACGCAGGACTGGCAGGAGACGGCAGGACCACAGGACTGGCAGGACACTGCAGGAACACAGGATTGGCAGGACACGGCAGGAACACAGGATTGGCTGGACACGGCAGGAACACAGTACTGGCAGGACACGGCAAACAGAGACAGTAAGAGACACAGCAAAGATTCACAGATCTGAGTCTAGGAACCTAAGGGGATACTGGCGGTAAGCCAGGGAACGCAATAGACGTAAAGGCATCTGAGCAGGGCAGGTGCTGGGAAGAAGTACCCGACGGGCGCCGCCATATTGGAGGCGGAGCCGCCGGGTCACGACCTCCCAGAAGCCCCAGCGACGAAAGGAGCGCGTCTGCGCATGTGCGGAGCGCAGAATGGACGAGTGCCCTAGAAGCTGGAAGACGGAGAGCAGGAGGGAGCATCAGGAGCCCGCCGGCCAGACAGGTGAGTATGAGGAAGCGGCGTAACACCCAGAATAAGGGACATATACCAGGATGGGGGATATATAGACTAGGCTAAGGGACATGTATACCAGGATGGACGATATATATATATATATATATGTATATATATATATATATATATATATATATATATTTATATTTATACCAGCATGGGGCCCAGGATAAAGGACATATATACCAGGATGGGGGATATGTATACCAAGATAAGGGACATGTAAACCAGGATGGGATATATACAGTGGGGCAAAAAAGTATTTAGTCAGTCAGCAATAGTGCAAGTTCCACCACTTAAAAAGATGAGAGGCGTCTGTAATTTACATCATAGGTAGACCTCAACTATGGGAGACAAACTGAGAAAAAAAAATCCAGAAAATCACATTGTCTGTTTTTTTAACATTTTATTTGCATATTATGGTGGAAAATAAGTATTTGGTCAGAAACAAAATTTAATCTCAATACTTTGTAATATATCCTTTGTTGGCAATGACAGAGGTCAAACGTTTTCTGTAAGTCTTCACAAGGTTGCCACACACTGTTGTTGGTATGTTGGCCCATTCCTCCATGCAGATCTCCTCTAGAGCAGTGATGTTTTTGGCTTTTCGCTTGGCAACACGGACTTTCAACTCCCTCCAAAGGTTTTCTATAGGGTTGAGATCTGGAGACTGGCTAGGCCACTCCAGGACCTTGAAATGCTTCTTACGAAGCCACTCCTTCGTTGCCCTGGCGGTGTGCTTTGGATCATTGTCATGTTGAAAGACCCAGCCACGTTTCATCTTCAATGCCCTTGCTGATGGAAGGAGGTTTGCACTCAAAATCTCACGATACATGGCCCCATTCATTCTTTCATGTACCTGGATCAGTCGTCCTGGCCCCTTTGCAGAGAAACAGCCCCAAAGCATGATGTTTCCACCACCATGCTTTACAGTAGGTATGGTGTTTGATGGATGCAACTCAGTATTCTTTTTCCTCCAAACACGACAAGTTGTGTTTCTACCAAACAGTTCCAGTTTGGTTTCATCAGACCATAGGACATTCTCCCAAAACTCCTCTGGATCATCCAAATGCTCTCTAGCAAACTTCAGACGGGCCCGGGCATGTACTGGCTTAAGCAGTGGGACACGTCTGGCACTGCAGGATCTGAGTCCATGGTGGCGTAGTGTGTTACTTATGGTAGGCCTTGTTACATTGGTCCCAGCTCTCTGCAGTTCATTCACTAGGTCCCCCCGCGTGGTTCTGGGATTTTTGCTCACCGTTCTTGTGATCATTCTGACCCCACGGGGTGGGATTTTGCGTGGAGCCCCAGATCGAGGGAGATTATCAGTGGTCTGGTATGTCTTCCATTTTCTAATTATTGCTCCCACTGTTGATTTCTTCACTCCAAGCTGGTTGGCTATTGCAGATTCAGTCTTCCCAGCCTGGTACAGGGCTACAATTTTGTTTCTGGTGTCCTTTGACAGCTCTTTGGTCTGCACCATAGTGGAGTTTGGAGTCAGACTGTTTGAGGGTGTTCACAGGTGTCTTTTTATACTGATAACAAGTTTAAACAGGTGCCATTACTACAGGTAATGAGTGGAGGAAAGAGGAGACTCTTAAAGAAGAAGTTACAGGTCTGTGAGAGCCAGAAATCTTGATTGTTTGTTTCTGACCAAATACTTATTTTCCACCATAATATGCAAATAAAATGTTAAAAAAACAGACAATGTGATTTTCTGGATTTTTTTTTTCTCAGTTTGTCTCCCATAGTTGAGGTCTACCTATGATGTAAATTACAGACGCCTCTCATCTTTTTAAGTGGTGGAACTTGCACTATTGCTGACTGACTAAATACTTTTTTGCCCCACTGTATATATACCAGCATGGGGCCCGGATAAGGGACATATCTGCCAGGATGGGGCCCAGGATAAGGGACATATACCAGGATAAGGTACATATATACCTGGATGGAGGATATATACACCAGGATGGGGGTGCTGGTCCAAATTTTGCCCATCAGACTCTAATTACGCCACTGACAGCCTCCAAGTTTGGGTGGAATTGGGGTTGTAAATGAGATAATAATCCTAGGGTATTTCTGAAAGCTGATTATCTGTGCTGTATGTTTATTTTGGCTTGTGTTAGGTACTTTCTAAATCAATGATTTGTAATGACCTGATAATTACATGAATGTGTTACTACACATGGCAGCTTTCTGCATTGCTCTTGTGTTACAAATACGTACTTTCATTATTTTCTTATTGGCACGTCCTGAATTCTTCATCTGTACACAGAAACCTTTACGTGACTGGAGCTGGTTCACCCTCACACAACATAACTGCTGTAAATATACATCAAATATACCCAATAGCTTGGATTTATGTACCTGAAGCTGTGTGTGATATGTAAGAAGGAATTCAAGCTCCAATATATGAGTTTCAGGCAATATGGGGAACCCTTGGACTATTATTGAACATTATGGTATGTAAAGTGGGTTTCATTCTCATTGCAAACTTTGGCGCTTTTTTTGCTGCACATAAAAGGTTTATTTTTTTAGAAATCAGTGAAAACACTCCACGCCACATTCAGAATTGCCCGATCTATCAATATAAGAAAAGAATGAACCTGATCACTAAACAGCGTAACGAGAAAAAAGTAAAAATGGCAGAATTAAGTTTTTTTGGTCGTCACTACATTTTAATAAAATGCAATAACGGGCAATCAAAATAATTTATCTGAACCTAAATGGTATCAATAAAAACAACAGTACGGCGCACAAAAAATAAGCCGTCACCCAACCAAAGATCACGAAAAATGGAAACGCTACAGGTCTCGGAAATTGGTGCTTTTTTACCAAATTTTTGAATTTTTTTTCACCATTAAAATAAAAAAGAACATGTTCGGTGTCTATGAACTCATAATGACCTGGGAAATCATAATGGCCAGTCAGTTTTAAGATTTAATGAACATGGTAAAAAAAACAACAACTGTGGAATTGCACTTGTTTTCAGTTTCACTGCACTTGGAATATTTTTCCCATTTTCTAGTACACGATATGTTAAACATCAGCTGTGTAATTCCAAAATACAAATCGTCCTGCAAGAAACAAATCCTCACATGGCCATATTGACCGAAAAATAAAAAAGTTATGGATCTGGGAAGAAGGGAAGCAAAAAACGAAAATACCTCTGGTCATTAAGGGGTTAAAAATAAGGGGGACCCCAGGCCATTTTTTTCATGTAATTTTATATTTATTAGCTAAATACATGTAAAGTAAGGTACTCACTCCCTGCACTAATTATATATCTCACTGACATCTTGCTTACTAGTATCTATCTATTATCTATATCTGTATAGAAGATTCTTTTATTAGTTAGAAAACTAGATTGAAATGACAGAGAATTACAGTATGTAAAAGCTGATATTAAAAACACATTGCATACGGATGCTAGGTCAGGAAACAAAGAGCATAACAATTGCCTGCCACTCTCCAACATTTCGGGCTGAGAATCTCAGCTACTTTGTATACGTGGATTTGAGCAAACCCGAAGCCTGGGTTCACATTGTGTTCTGCGCCTCCGTTAAACGGACTACGTTACACTGCGGCACAATTGAAAGCAATGTCAGATGCATCGCTAGCGCATGCCCACAGACCCTGAGACACGGGCTGCAGCGTTTCCGGGTCCGTCACCGCTACGCAGATAGAGCTAGCAGATGCTCTATCTGCGCTAGCGCGCTGCAAAACCAGCACTTGCGTTAACAGCAGCCCATTAACGTATGTGTTGAACGGGCTGCTGTTAACGCAATGTGAACCCAGCCTAAGGGACATATACCAGGATGGGTGATATATTGATCAAGATAGTGCTAGGATGACGGACATATACCAGGACGGGTGAGATATATATATATATATATATATATATATATATACCAGAATGGGGCCCAGGAAAAGGGGCATATATACCAGGATGGGTGATATATAGACCAAGATGGGGCCCAGGATAATGGACATGTATACTAGTTTTGGGAATATACCTGTATATACAGTACAGACCAAATGTTTGGACACACCTTCACATTTAAAGACTTTTCTGTATTTTCATAACTATGAAAATTGTACATTCACACTGGAGGCATCAAAACTATGAATTAACACATGTGGAATTATGTACTTAACAAAAAAGTGTATAACAACTGAAAATATGTCTTATATTCTAGGTTCTTCAAAGTAGCCACCTTTTGCTTTGATGACTGCTTTGCACACTCTTGGCATTCTCTTGATGAGCTTCAAGAGGTAGTCAAGTGGATTAATAAGTGGGATTTCTTGCCTTACAAATGGGGTTGGGAACATCAGTTGTGTTGTGCAGAAGTCTGGTGGATACACAGCTGATAGTCCTACTGAATAGACTGTTAGAATTTGTATTATGGCAAGAAAAAAGCAGCTAAGTAAAGAAAACGAGTGGCCATCATTACTTTAAGAAATGAAGGTCAGTCAGTCCAAAAAATTGGGAAAACTTGAAAGTGTCCCCAAGTGCAGTGGCAAAAACCATCAAGCGCTACAAAGAAACTGGCTCACATGAGGACCGTCTCAGGAAAGGAAGACCAAGAGTCACCTCTGCTTCTGAGGATAAGGTTATCCAAGTCACCAGCCTCAGAAATCGCAGGTTTACAGCAGCTCAGATTAGAGACCAGGTCAATGCCACACAGAGTTCTAGCAGCAGACACATCTCTACAACAACTGTTAAGAGGAGACTTTGTGCAGCAAGCCTTCATGGTAAAAGAGCTACTTGGAAACCACTGCTAAGGACAGGCAACAAGCAGAAGAGTCTTGTTTGGGCTAAAGAACACAAGGAATGGTCATTAGACCAGTGGAAATCTGTGGTTTGGTCTGATAAGTCCAAATTTGAGATCTTTGGTTCCAAGCACCATGTCTTTGTGCGAAGCAGAAAAGGTGAACGGATGGACTTTACATGCCTGGTTCCCACCGTGAAGCATGGAGGAGGAGGTGTGATGGCGTGGGGGTGCTTTTCTGGTGATGCTGTTGAGAATTTATTCAAAATTGAAGGCATACTGAACCAGCATGGCTACTACCGCATCTTGCAGCGGCATGCTATTCCACCCGGTTTGCGTTTAGTTGGACCATCATTTATTTTTCAACAGGACAATGACCCCAAACACACCTCCAGGCTGTGTAAGGGCTATTTGACCAAGAAGGAGAGTGATGGGGTGCTAAGCCAGATGACCTGGCCTCCACAGTCACCAGACCTGAACCCAATCTAGATGCTTTGGGATGAGCTGGACTGCAGAGTGAAGGCAAAAGGGCCAACAAGTGCTAAGCATCTCTGGGAACTCCTTCAAGATGGTTGGAAGACCATTCCCGGTGACTACCTCTTGAAGCTCATCAAGAGAATGCCAAGAGGGTGCAAAACAGTCATCAAAGCAAAAGGTGGCTACTTTGAAGAACTGTTGTGAATTCTGTGGCTGAATTCACTCCTGTGGTCACAAGTGGTACTGCAGCTTCTGAGCTTCCTCCCTCAGGTGTTCTGGTGAGCTCGTTGGCTGCTTTGTTATTTAACTCCGCCTGATTCTGTCTTCCTTGCTCCTTGTCAATGTTCCAGTGTTGGATCTGAGCTTCTGGATCTTTCCGTTGGCCTGCTGCTCTGCTTAGATAAGTGCTTCTTTGCTTTTGTTGCTACTTTTTCTGTCCAGCTTGTCTATTCGTTTTGCTGGAAGCTCTGAGACGCAAAGGGTGTACCGCCGTGCCGTTAGTTCGGCACGGTGGGTCTTTTTGCCCCCTTTGCGTGGTTTTTTGCTTTAGGGTTTTTTGTAGACTGCAAAGTTCTCTTTGCTATCCTCGCTCTATCTAGAATATCGGGCCTCACTTTGCTGAATCTATTTCATCCCTACGTTTGTCTTTTCATCTTGCTAACAGTCATTATATGTGGGGGGCTGCCTTTTCCTTTGGGGTATTTCTCTGAGGCAAGTCAGGCTTGTTTTTCTATCTTCAGGCTAGTCAGCTCCTCAGGCTGTGCCGAGTTGCATAGGTAGTGTCAGGTGCAATCCACAGCTGCCTTTAGTTGTGTTTAGGATAGGTTCAGGTATTGCGGTCTACAGAGATTCCACGTCTCAGAGCTCGTTCTATTGTTTTTGGGTTATTGTCAGATCACTGTATGTGCTCTGATTGCTGGCACACTGTGTCACTGGATTGCCTACATAACAGTACAAGGAGCCAACCTAATGATTCTCAATAGAGGGAAAAAAGAAGTTCTGACATCATTTTTTTTCTCAGCTCTGTGTTCAGTCTTTTTTTTCCCCTAGACATTTGGGTGTTTCAGGACACAGGTGTGGACATGGATATTCAGGGTCTGTGCTCTTCAATGGATAATCTCGTTATAAATGTACAAAAGATTCAAGATACTATTGATCAGAAATCTATGTTAGAACCAAGAATTCCTATTCCTGATTTGTTTTTTGGTGATAGAACTAAGTTTCTTAATTTCAAAAATAATTGTAAGCTATTTCTGGCCTTGAAACCTCATTCTTCTGGTAATCCTATTCAACAGGTTTTGATTATTATTTCTTTTTTGCGCGGCGACCCTCAGGACTGGGCATTTTCTCTTGCGCCAGGAGACCCTGCATGGAGTAATGTCGATGCGTTTTTCCTGGCGCTCGGATTACTTTACGATGAGCCTAATTCAGTGGATCAGGCTGAGAAAAATTTGCTGGCTTTGTGCCAGGGTCAAGATGATATAGAAGTATATTGTCAGAAATTTAGGAAGTGGTCAGTACTCACTCTGTGGAATGAATCTGCGCTGGCAGCTTTGTTCAGAAAGGGTCTCTCTGAGGCTCTTAAGGATGTCATGGTGGGTTTTCCTATGCCTGCTGGTTTGAATGAGTCTATGTCTTTGGCCATTCAGATCGGTCGACGCTTGCGCGAGCGTAAATCTGTGCACCATTTGGTGGTATTGTCTAAGCTTAAACCTGAGCCTATGCAGTGCGATAGGACTATGACCAGAGTTGAACGGCAAGAACACAGACGTCTGAATGGTCTGTGTTTCTACTGTGGTGATTCCACTCATGCTATTTCTGATTGTCCTAAGCGCACTAAGCGGTTCGATAGGTCTGCCGTCATTGGTACTGTACAATCCAAATTCCTTCTGTCCATTACCTTGATATGCTCTTTGTCATCGTATTCTGTCATGGCGTTTGTGGATTCAGGCGCTGCCCTGAATCTGATGGATTTGGATTATGCTAAACGTTGTGGGTTTTTCTTGGAGCCTTTGCGGTGTCCTATTCCGTTGAGAGGAATTGATGCTACACCTTTGGCCAAGAATAAACCTCAGTACTGGACCCAGCTGACCATGTGCATGGCTCCTGCACATCAGGAAGTTATTCGCTTTCTGGTGCTACATAATCTGCATGATGTGGTCGTGTTGGGGTTGCCATGGCTGCAAACCCATAATCCAGTATTGGATTGGAACTCTATGTCGGTATCCAGCTGGGGTTGTCAGGGGGTACATGGTGATGTTCCATTTTTGTCTATTTCGTCATCCACTCCTTCTGAGGTCCCAGAGTTCTTGTCTGATTATCAGGATGTATTTGAAGAGCCCAAGTCCGATGCCCTACCTCCGCATAGGGATTGTGATTGTGCTATCAATTTGATTCCTGGTAGTAAATTCCCTAAAGGTCGATTATTTAATTTATCCGTGCCTGAACACGCCGCTATGCGCAGTTATGTGAAGGAATCCCTGGAGAAGGGACATATTCGCCCATCGTCATCACCACTGGGAGCAGGGTTCTTTTTTGTAGCCAAGAAGGATGGTTCGCTGAGACCGTGTATTGATTACCGCCTTCTTAATAAGATCACTGTTAAATTTCAGTATCCCTTGCCATTGTTATCTGACTTGTTTGCTCGGATTAAGGGGGCTAGTTGGTTCACTAAGAT
Source organism: Ranitomeya imitator (assembly GCF_032444005.1). Lineage (NCBI taxonomy): Eukaryota > Metazoa > Chordata > Amphibia > Anura > Dendrobatidae > Ranitomeya > Ranitomeya imitator. Next base: position 166,752,615 of record NC_091288.1, read on the forward strand.
AGATCTTCGTGGTGCGTATAATCTGGTGAGAATCAGGCAAGGAGATGAATGGAAAACTGCATTTAATACGCCCGAGGGTCATTTTGAGTATCTAGTGATGCCGTTCGGACTTGCCAATGCTCCATCTGTGTTTCAGTCTTTTATGCATGACATCTTCCGTGACTATCTGGATAAATTCCTGATTGTTTACTTGGATGACATTTTGATCTTCTCAGATGATTGGGACTCTCATGTGAAGCAGGTCAGAATGGTTTTCCAGGTCCTGCGTGCTAATTCTTTGTTTGTGAAGGGATCAAAGTGTCTCTTCGGTGTGCAGAAGGTTTCATTTTTGGGGTTCATCTTTTCCCCTTCTACTATCGAGATGGATCCGGTTAAGGTCCAAGCCATCCAGGATTGGACTCAGCCGACATCTCTGAAAAGTCTGCAAAAATTCCTGGGCTTTGCTAATTTTTATCGTCGCTTCATCTGTAATTTTTCTAGCATTGCCAAACCATTGACCGATTTGACCAAGAAGGGTGCTGATTTGGTTAATTGGTCTTCTGCTGCTGTGGAAGCTTTTCAGGAGTTGAAGCATCGTTTTTGTTCTGCCCCTGTGTTTTGTCAACCAGATGTTTCTCTTCCGTTCCAGGTCGAGGTTGATGCTTCTGAGATTGGAGCAGGGGCGGTTTTGTCACAGAGAGGTTCTGGTTGCTCAGTGTTGAAACCATGTGCTTTCTTTTCCAGGAAGTTTTTGGCTGCTGAGCGTAATTATGATGTGGGCAACCGAGAGTTGCTGGCCATGAAGTGGGCATTCGAGGAATGGCGTCATTGGCTTGAAGGAGCTAAGCATCGCGTGGTGGTATTGACTGATCATAAGAACCTTACTTATCTCGAGTCTGCCAAGCGCTTGAATCCTAGACAGGCCCGTTGGTCGTTATTTTTTGCCCGCTTCGATTTTGTGATTTCGTACCTTCCGGGCTCTAAAAATGTGAAGGTGGATGCTCTGTCTAGGAGTTTTGTGCCCGACTCTCCGGGTTCATCTGAGCCGGCGAGTATCCTCAAGGAAGGAGTCATTGTGTCTGCCATCTCCCCTGATTTGCGGCGAGTGTTGCAAAAATTTCAGGCGAATAAACCTGATCGTTGTCCGGCGGAGAAACTGTTCGTCCCTGATAGGTGGACTAGTAAAGTTATCTCTGAACTTCATTGTTCGGTGTTGGCTGGTCATCCTGGAATCTTTGGTACCAGAGAGTTAGTGGCTAGATCCTTCTGGTGGCCATCTCTGTCACGGGATGTACGTACTTTTGTGCAGTCCTGTGGGATTTGTGCTAGGGCTAAGCCCTGCTGTTCACGTGCCAGTGGGTTGCTTTTGCCCTTGCCGGTCCCAAAGAGGCCTTGGACACATATTTCGATGGATTTCATTTCTGACCTTCCCGTTTCTCAAAAGATGTCAGTCATTTGGGTGGTCTGTGATCGCTTTTCTAAAATGGTCCATCTGGTGCCCTTGGTTAAATTGCCTTCCTCCTCTGATTTGGTGCCTTTGTTCTTCCAGCATGTGGTTCGTTTGCATGGCATTCCTGAGAATATTGTTTCTGACAGAGGTTTCCAGTTTGTTTCAAGATTTTGGCGAGCCTTTTGTGGTAGGATGGGCATTGACCTATCTTTTTCCTCGGCTTTCCATCCTCAGACTAATGGCCAGACCGAACGAACCAATCAGACCTTGGAAACATATCTGAGATGTTTTGTTTCTGCAGACCAGGATGATTGGGTGTCCTTTTTGCCGTTGGCTGAGTTCGCCCTTAATAATCGGGCCAGCTCAGCTACCTTGGTCTCTCCATTTTTCTGCAATTCTGGGTTCCATACTCGTTTCTCTTCAGGACAGGTTGAGTCTTCGGACTGTCCTGGTGTGGATTCTGTGGTGGACAGGTTGCAGCAGATCTGGACTCAGGTAGTGGACAATTTGACCTTGTCCCAGGAGAAGGCTCAACTTTTCGCTAATCGCAGACGCCGTGTGGGTCCCCGACTTCGTGTTGGGGATCTGGTTTGGTTATCTTCTCGTCATATTCCTATGAAGGAATAGGTTCAGGTATTGCGGTCTACAGAGATTCCACGTCTCAGAGCTCGTTCTATTGTTTTTGGGTTATTGTCAGATCACTGTATGTGCTCTGATTGCTGGCACACTGTGTCACTGGATTGCCTACATAACAAGAACCTAGAATATAAGACATACTTTCAGTTGTTTCACACTTTTTTGTTAAGTATATAATTCCACATGTGTTAATGCATAGTTTTGATGCCTTCAGTGTGAATGTACAACTTTCATAGTCATGAAAATACAGAAAAATCTTTAACCCCTTTCTGACATCGGACGTACTATCCCGTCCATGTGGGGTGGGCCCCTATGACCATGGACGGGATAGTACGTCCAGCGCGATCGGCGGCGCTCACGGGGGGAGCGCCGCCGATCGCGGCCGGGTGTCAGCTGCCTATCGCAGCTGACATCCGGCACTATGTGCCAGGAGCGGTCACGGACCGCCCCCGGCACATTAACCCCTGGCACACCGCGATCAAAGATGATCGCGATGTGCCGGCGGTGCAGGGAAGCACCGCGCAGGGAGGGGGCTCCCTGCGGGCTTCCCTGAGCCCCCCGCAGCAACGCGATGTGATCGCGTTGCTGCGAGGGTCTTACCTCCCTCCCTCCCTGCTCGAGCCCCGGATCCAAGATGGCCGCGGATCCGGGTCCTGCAGGGAGGGAGGTGGCTTCACAGAGCCTGCTTAGAGCAGGCACTGTGAAGGCTGCAGCGCTGCATGTCAGATCAGTGATCTGACAGAGTGCTGTGCAAACTGTCAGATCACTGATCTGTGATGTCCCCCCCTGGGACAAAGTAAAAAAGTAAAAAAAAAATTTTCAAACGTGTAAAAAAAAATTTAAAAAAATATTCCAAAATAATGAAAAAAAAAAAAATATTATTCCCATAAATACATTTCTTTATCTAAATAAAAAAAAAACAATAAAAGTACACATATGTAGTATCGCCGCGTCCGTAACGGCCCGACCTATAAAACTGGCCCACTAGTTAACCCCTTCAGTAAACACCGTAAGAAAAAAAAAAAAAAAACGAGGCAAAAAACAACGCTTTATTATCATACCGCCGAACAAAAAGTGGAATAACACGCGATCAAAAAGACAGATATAAATAACCATGGTACCACTGAAAACGTCATCTTGTCCCGCAAAAAACGAGCCACCACATAGCATCATCAGCAAAAAAATAAAAAAGTTATAGTCCTGAGAATAAAGCGATGCCAAAATAATTATTTTTTCTATAAAATAGTTTTTATCGTATAAAAGCGCCAAAACATAAAAAAATGATATAAATGAGGTGTCGCTGTAATCGTACTGACCCGAAGAATAAAACTGCTTTATCAATTTTACCAAACGCGGAACGGTATAAACGCCTCCCCCAAAAGAAATTCATGAATAGCTGGTTTTTGGTCATTCTGCCTCACAAAAATCGGAATAAAAAGCGATCAAAAAATGTCACATGCCCGAAAATGTTACCAATAAAAACGTCAACTCGTCCCGCAAAAAACAAGACCTCACATGACTCTGTGGACCAAAATATAGAAAAATTATAGCTCTCAAAATGTGGTAACGCAAAAAATATTTTTTGCAATAAAAAGCGTCTTTCAGTGTGTGACGGCTGCCAATCATAAAAATCCGCTAAAAAACCCGCTATAAAAGTAAATCAAACCCCCCTTCATCACCCCCTTAGTTAGGGGAAAATTAAAAAAATGTATTTATTTCCATTTTCCCATTAGGGCTAGGGTTAGAGTTAGGGCTAGGGTTAGGGCTAGGGTTAGGGCTAGGGTTAGGGCTAGGGCTAGGGTTAGGGCTAGGGTTAGGGTTAGGGCTAGGGTTAGGGCTAGCATTAGGGCTAGGGTTAGGGCTAGGGTTAGGGTTAGGGCTAGGGTTAGGGCTAGGGTTAGGGCTAGGGCTAGGCTATTAGGGTTAGGGCTAGGGTTAGGGCTAGGGTTAGGGCTAGGGTTAGGGCTAGGGCTACAGTTTGGGTTGGGGCTAAAGTTACAGTTAGGGTTTAGATTACATTTACAGTTGGGAATAGGTTTGGGATTAGGGTAAGGGGTGTGTCTGGGTTAGAGGTGTGGTTAGGGTTACTGTTGGGATTAGGGTTAGGGGTGTGTTTGGATTAGGGTTTCAGTTATAATTGGGGGGTTTCCACTGTTTAGGCACATCAGGGGCTCTCCAAACGCGACATGGCGTCCGATCTCAATTCCAGCCAATTCTGCGTTGAAAAAGTAAAACAGTGCTTCTTCCCTTCCGAGCTCTCCCGTGTGCCCAAACAGGGGTTTACCCCAACATATGGGGTATCAGCGTACTCAGGACAAATAGGACAACAACTTTTGGGGTCCAATTTCTCCTGTTACCCTTGGGAAAATACAAAACTCGGGGCTAAAACATATTTTTTTGTGGGAAAAAAAAAGATTTTTTATTTTCACGGCTCTGCGTTATAAACTGTAGTGAAACACTTGGGGGTTCAAAGTTCTCACAACACATCTAGATTAGTTCCCTGGGGGGTCTAGTTTCCAATATGGGGTCACTTGTGGGGGGTTTCTACTGTTTAGGCACATTAGGGGTTCTGCAAACGCAATGTGACGTCTGCAGACCATTCCATCTAAGTCTGCATTCCAAATGGCGCTCCTTCCCTTCCGAGCTCTGCCATGCGCTCAAACGGTGGTTTCCCCCAACATACAGGGTATCAGCGTACTCAGGACAAATTGGACAACAACTTTTGGGGTCGAATTTCTCCTCTTACCCTCGGGAAAATACAAAACTGGGGGCTAAAAAATAATTTTGGGGGGAAAGATTTTTTTTTTTAATTTTCACGGCTCTGCGTTACAAACTGTAGTGAAACACTTGGGGGTTCAAAGCTATCACAACACATCTAGATGAGTTCCCTGGGGGGTCTAGTTTCCAAAATGGTGTCACTTGTGGGAGGTTTCTACTGTTTAGGTACATTAGGGGCTCTGCAAATGCAATGTGACACCTGCAGACCATTCCATCTAAGTCCTCATTCCAAATGGAGCTCCTTCCCTTCCGAGCCCTCCCATGCACCCAAACAGTGGTTCCCCCCCACATATGGGGTATCAGCGCACTCAGGACAAATTGGACAACAAATTGTGGGGTCGAATTTCTCCTGTTACCCTCGGGAAAATACAAAACTGGGGGCTAAAAAATAATTTTTGTGGGAAAAAAATTTTGTTTTATTTTTACGGCTCTGCATTATAAACTTCTGTGAAGCACTTGGTGGGTCAAAGTGCTCACCACACCTCTAGATAAGTTCCTTAGGGGGTCTACTTTCCAAAATGGTGTCATTTGTGGGGGGTTTCAATGTTTAGGCACATCAGTGGCTCTTCAAACGCAACATGGCGTTCTATCTCAATTCCTGTCAATTTTGCATTGAAAAGTCAAACGGCGCTCCTTCCCTTCCGAGCTCTCCCATCCGCCCAAACAGTGGTTTACCCCCACATATGGGCTATCAGCGTACTCAGGACAAATTGTACAACAACTTTTGGGGTCCAATTTCTTCTCTTACCCTTGGGAAAATAAAAAATTGGGGGCGAAAAGATAATTTTTGTGAAAAAATATGATTTTTTATTTTTACGGTTCTACATTATAAACTTCTGTGAAGCACTTGGTGGGTCAAAGTGCTCACCACACCTCTAGATAAGTTCCTTAGGGGGTCTACTTTCCAAAATAGTGTCACTTGTGGGGGGTTTCAATGTTTAGCCACATCAGGGGCTCTCCAAACGAAACATGGCGTCCCATCTCAATTCCAGTCAATTTTGCATTGAAAAGTCAAATGGCACTCCTTCGCTTCCGAGCTCTGCCATGCGCCCAAACAGTGGTTTACCCCCACATGTGGGGTATTGGCATACTCAGGCCAAATTGTACAACAATGTTTGGGGTCCATTTTCTCCTGTTACCCTTGGTAAAATAAAACTAATTGGAGCTGAATTAAATTTTTTGTGAAAAAAAGTTAAATGTTCATTTTTATTTAAACATTCAAAAAATTCCTGTGAAGCACCAGAAGAGTTAATAAACTTCTTGAATATGGTTTTGAGCACCTTGAGGGGTGTAGTTTTTAGAATGGTGTCACACTTGGGTATTTTCTATCATATAGACCCCTCAAAATGACTTCAAATGAGATGTGGTCCCTAAAATAAAATGGTGTTGTAGAAATGAGAAATTGCTGGTCAACTTTTAACCCTTATAACTCCCTAACAAAAAAAAAATTTGGTTCCAAAATTGTGCTGATGTAAAGTAGACATGTGGGAAATGTTACTTATTAAGTATTTTGTGTGACATATCTCTGTGATTTAATTGCATAAAAATTCAAAGTTGGAAAATTGCGAAATTTTCATAATTTTCGCCAAATTTCCGTTTTTTTCACAAATAAACGCAGGTACTATCAAAGAATTTTTACCATTGTCATGAAGTACAATATGTCACGAGAAAACAATGTCAGAATCACCAGGATCCATTGAAGCGTTCCAGAGTTATAACCTCATAAAGGGACAGTGGTCAGAATTGTAAAAATTGGCCCGGTCATTAACGTGCAAACCACCCTTGGGGGTAAAGGGGTTAAATGAGAAGGTGTCCAAACTTTTGGTCTGTACTATATAATTGTCTAAGGGTCACTTCCATCTGTCTTTCTGTCTTTCTGTCTGTCTGTCTGTCATGGATACTCATTGGTCGCGGCCTCTGTCTGTCATGGAAATCCAAGTCGCTGATTTGCCACGACCAATCAGCGACGGGCACAGTCCGGCGGAAAAATGGCCGCTCCTTCCTCCCCACAGTCAGTGCCCGCTCCGTACTCCCCTCCAGTCAGCGCTCACACAGGGTTAATGGCAGCGCTGACCGCGGTGTAACGCACTCGGTTAACGCTGCTATTAACCCTGTGTGACCAACTTTTTACTATTCATGCTGCCTATGCAGCATCAATAGTAAAAAGATCTAATGTTACTACGTGACCTGTGTTATATACTGCGTGCGTGGTACTGAGCGGGCTGTGCAATATACTACGCAGGCTGTGCAATATACTACGTGGCTGGGCAATATACTACGTGACTGAGCAGTATACTACGTGACTGGGCAGTATACTATGTGTCTGTGCTGTATACTACATGGCTCTGTGCTGTATACTACGTGGCTGGGCAATATACTATGTGGCTGGGCAATATACTACATGGCTGGGCAATATACCACGTGGCTGGGCAATATACTACTTGGTTTGGCAATATACTACGTGGCTGGGCAATATACTACGTGGCTGGGCAATACACTACGTGGACATGCATATTCTAGAATAGCCGATGCGTTAGAATCGGGCCACCATCTAGTATATATATAGAATGAGGCCCAGGATTAGGGACATAGAGTGGGGAAAAAAGTACTTTGTCAGCCACCAATTGTGCAAGTTCTCCCACTTAAAAAGATGAGAGAGGTCTGTAATTGTAGGCCACAACTATGAGAGTCAAACTGAGAAAACAAATCCAGAAAATCACCTTGTCTGATTTGACATGATTTATTTTGCAAATTAAGGTGAAAAATAAGTATTTGGTCATTAACAAAAGTTCATCTCAATATTTTGCTATATATCCTTTGTTGGCAATGACAGAGGTCAAACATTTTCTGTAAGTCTTCACAAGGTTGGCACACACTGTTGGTGGTATATTGGCCCATTCCTCCAGGCATTACTCTTCTAGAGCAGTGATGTTTTGGGCCTGTTGCTGGGCAACAAGGACTTTCAACTCCCTCCAAAGGTTTTCTATGGGTTGAGGTCTGAAGACTGGCTCGGCCACTCCAGGACCATTCATATGCTTCTTATGAAGCCACTCCTTCGTTGCCCTGGTGGTGTGCTTGGGATTATTACCATGCTGAAAGACCCATCCCCGTTTCATCTTCAGTGCCCTTGCTGATGGAAGGAGGTTTGCGCTCAAAATCTCACAATACATGGCCCGTTCATTCTTACATGTACACGGATCAGTCGTCCTGGTCCCTTTGCAGAGAAACAGCCCCAAAGCATGATGTTGCCACCACCATGCTTCACAGTAGGTATGGTGTTCTTTGGATGCAACTCAGCATTCTGCCTCCTCCAAACATAACGAGTTTTGTTTCTACCAAACAGTTCTCCTTTTTTTTTTCCCCCTCTGTTTTTGGTTTCTGATTTAAAGTGTTCAAAGCTATTTTTTTTCTTTCATCCTCTTTCCCACTGTTTTATGGCCTTGTTCAGCATTGGTTGGTTACCCTGCATAGTAACACCTGCTAGGGCCTTATGCTAATTGGTTAATTGCTGATTGTGGCCATTTGGTTCCTGAAACTAGCAGTCATTTAATTTCATATATATTTAGTCTGGCTGGGATAGGTTTGCGTGTGCAACAGATATTAAGTGCATGGCAGTTAGACAATGGCAGTTGGACAGAGCAGGAGACAGGTAGGGTGCACAAGTTTTTCAAACAATCATGCTTCTTGGTCAGTCATACTACATTATGCATTGATCATATCAATCTGCTTCTTATTTGTTTTTACTTCTGCTTTCTCACAATTCGCCCGCCCTTTAACACATTCTGGGCACTCTCTCTATATCCACCCCTCCCTTCTCCCCTCTCCCATGTATAACTCTGAGGCTCTACTGACATTCATTACCCATTCCAAACCAGCCACTACCACCATGCAGCACTCAAAACGTTCATACAAATCATCCCACCACCTGCTCCTTCTGTTTTTTCTCCTTCTACTAGTTGCAGGTAACATCTCCCCAAACCCTGGACCTCCATCCACCAGCATACATTACTCTCCTCCAGCTACATATAGAAACCCTGCTAATCTTATTAACATTCAGTGCATGCCTTCTCCTCTTGTTTTCCACTGTGCTCTCTGGAATGCACGGTCTTTTCTTCCCTAATTCCCTTAACCTTCTGGCTATTACAGAAACCTGGATCCAGCATTCAGACACCACCGCAGCTGCCGCTCTCTCGTTTGGTGGGCTGAAATTTTCACATATCACCAGACCTGAGAACAGACAGGGTGGAGGTGTTGGCTTACTCCTTTCATCACAATGTGCTTTCCAGGTCAGCCCCCCGGTTCCCTCACTTATATTTCCTTCCTTTGAAGTCCACGTCATCAGACTCTTTAAGCCCTTCTCCTTGCAGGTGGCGGTTGTTTATTGCCCTCCAGGCTCCTCCCACCTGTTTCTAGACCACTTTGCCACCTGGCTTACTCACTTTCTATCCTGTGACATCCCCACCCTCATCATGGGAGACTTTAACATCCCCATCAATGATCCCCTCTCCCAATCTGCCTCTCATCTTCTCTCTCTAACTTCTTCATTCAACCTCTCACAGTTTACTAATTCTCCTACACATGAGGACGGGAATACTCTGGACCTGGTTTTCTCCCGTCCCGGATCGCTGCACGACTTTACTAACTCCACTCTCCCTCTCTCGAACCACAACCTTCTTTCCTTCTCTGTCAAGAATTGTCTCCCCACCCAGGACACCCCCACTTACCACAATTATCGGAATACACGTACCATTAATACACAGCAGCTTATGAACAACCTCCACACATCTTTAGCCCCCATCTCCTCCCTCTCCTGTCCAGACTTAGCATTGTCACACTTCAATATTACACTGAAGAATGCCCTGGATGAAGCAGCATCTTCTTCACGCAGAAAGACCCGACACAGACAACGGCAGTCCTGGCACACTATGCAAACACGCTTTCTTCAGCGTTGCTCAAGGTGTGCAGAGCGGCAGTGGAGAAAATCTCTTAGCAGAAGACTTCATCCACTATATAGTGACCCCATTCCTTCACCTCTCCTGCAGTCTCTCTCACCAGTGGTCACCACTCACCTGACTAAAATATTTAACCTCTCTCTTTCTTCAGGTATCTTTCCCTCCTCATTTAAACATGCCATCATTACCCCTTTACTTAAAAAGCCATCCCTGGACCAGAACTGCACGGCTAACTACAGACCTGTCTCTAACCTTTTCTTCATCTCTAAACTCCTGGAACGCTTGGTCCACTCCCGTCTAATCCGCTATCTCTCAGATAACTCTCTTCTTGACCCCTTACAATCTGGTTTCCGCTCTTTACACTCCACTGAAACTGCCCTCACTAAAGTCTCTAATGAACTAATAACAGCTAAATCCAAAGGTCATTTCTCTCTGCTGATTCTCCTGGATCTATCTGCCGCATTTGATACTGTGGATCACCAGCTCCTTCTCACCATGCTCCGCTCCATAGGCCTCAAGGACACAGTCCTCTCCTGGTTCTCCTCCTACCTCTCTGACCGCTCCTTCACTGTATCTTTTGCCGGCTCCTCTTCCTTTCCTCGTCCCCTTACTATCGGAGTTCCGCAAGGCTCAGTCCTAGGCCCCCTCCTCTCTTTACACGGCCCCTATTGGACAAACAATCAGCAGATTTGGGTTCCAGTATCATCTCTATGCTGATGACACCCAATTATACACTACTTCCCCCGACATCACCCCTACCCTAATTCAAAATACCAAGGATTGTCTGTCTGCTGTCTCTAACATCAAGTACTCCCTCTATCTGAAACTAAATCTCTCCAAAACTGAACTACTTGTGTTTCTCCCTTCTACTAACCTAAATCTAGCCGACATCGAAATTACCCTGGAGGGTTCAACCATAACTCCCAAGCAGCATGCCCGCTGTCTTGGGGTCATATTCGACACCGAACTTTCCTTTACTCCCTATATCCGATCACTCACTCGCTCCTGTCACCTGCATCTTAAAAACATCTCCGGAATCCGACCTTTTCTCACCTTTGAAACTGCTAAGACTCTTACTGTCGCTCTTATTCATTCTCGTCTGGACTACTGCAACTCTTCCAAACTTTCTCCTCTCCAATCCATCTTGAATGCGGCAGCCAGGGTCATATTTCCATCCAGCCACTTCACCGATGCCTCCATCTTGTGCCAGTCATTACACTGGCTACCCATTCGCTACAGGGTCCAGTATAAACTCATCTCTCTCACCCACAAAGCTCTCCACAGTTCTGCACCGCCTTATATCTCTTCTCTCATCTCCGTCTATCGCCCTACACGGGCCCTTCCGTTCTACAAATGACCTAAGACTAACATCCCCGTAATCCGAACCTCGCACCTCTGTCTCCAAGACTTCTCTCGTGCTGCGCCAGCTCTCTGGAATGCACTTCCCCAGACGATCAGACTGATACCTAGCCCCAACCTATTCAAACACGCTTTAAAAACCCATCTCTTCAAACAAGCGTACCACATCACCACTCAGTAAACTAACTTTGTCCTGTTCCCTCCTTCCAAATATTATCTGCATGTGAATCTACACCCTACTATTCATGTGATTCCACACCCTCCATGCACACGATAACTGCACTTGATACTTGACTATTGCACTTAAACACACGGGCTGATGACCGGATCATGCAGCTTTATATGAAAATCCCTATTTATTATAATTGCCAGACCTGAAGTAACAATCACTTTTCACCTATTGTATCCCCCCATTTCCTTGTAGATTGCAAGCTTGCGTGCAGGGACCTCACCCCTAATGTCACTGTTTAAATTATCTTAACTTGTACTGAATTTATTGTCTGTACATGTCCCCGCTTAATTGTAAAATGCTGCGGAATATGTTGGCGCTATATAAATAAAAATTATTATTATTATTTATTATTATTCTCCCAATAATCTTCTGAATAATCCAAATGCTCTCTAGCAAAATTCAGACGGGCCCAGACATATACTGGCTTAAGAAGGGGGACATGTCTGGCACTGCAGGATCTGAGTCCCTGGCGGCGTAGTATGTTACTGATGGTAGCCTTTGTTGCGGTCACTCAGCTCTACGCAGGTCATTCACTAGGTCCCCCCATGTAGTTTTGGGATTCTTGCTCACTGTTCTTGTGATCATTTTGACCCCATGGGGTGAGATCTTATGTGGAGCCCCAGATCGAGGGAGATTATCAGTGGTCTTGTATGTCTTCCATTTTCTTATTATTGCTCCCACATTTGATTTCACCAAGCTGCTTGTCTATTGCCGATTCAGTCTTCCCAGCCTGGTGCAGGGCTACAATTTTGTTTCTGGTGTCCTTCGACAGCTCTTTGGTCTTCACCATAGTGGAGTTTGGAGTCAGACTGTTTGACGTTGTGGATATTTGTCTTTTATACTGACAGGTGCCATTACTACAGGTAATGAGTGAAGGACAGAGGAGCCTCTTAAAGTTACAGGTCTGTGACAGCAAAAATTTTGCATGTTTTTAGGTGACCAAATACTTATTTTCCACCATAATTTGCAAATTAAATCTTGCCAAATCAGACAAGGTGATTTTCTGGATTTGTTTTCTAATTTTGACTCTCATAGTTGAGGTCTACCTATGATGTCAATTACAGGCCTCTCTCACCTTTTTAAGTGGGAGAACTTGCACAATTGGTGGCTGACTAAATACTTTCCCCCCCCCCACTGTATATGACAGGATAGGGTCCAGGATAAGGGACATATAACAGGATAAGGTACATATATACCTGGATGGGGGATATATACACCAGGATGGGGCACAGGCATACCAGGATGGGGAATGGGGGTGCTGGTCCAAATTTTGCCCATCAGACTCTAGTCATGCCACTGACAGCCTCCAAGTTTTGGGGGAATTGGGGTTGTAAATAAAATAGTAACCCTAGGGTATTTCTGAAAGCTGTTTACCTGTGCTGTATGTTTATTTTGGTACTTTCTAAATCAGTGATTTGTAATGACCTGATAATTCCATGAATGTGTTACTACACATGGCAGCTTTCTGCATTGCTCTTGGGTTACAAATACGTACTTTCATTATTATCTTGTTGGCACGTCCTGAATTCATCTGTACACAGAAAGCTGTTTGGATTTTCAAGTAATTTTTGCATCTTTTTTTAGTGCTACGTGGTATTGCATTATATGTCTTTGTCATAGTCTCCTTCTTTTTTTTTATAGAATTGCTACAAGGCATTTAAAATGTTCCCCATTCTGTAATAAATATCTCTAGATTTCCAATTTGTTTTTCATTTTAGGGGCTGGTCTAGGAAAAGCACTTTGGATCAACAGTGACATTTTTTGGCTTCTTTTTTTACCTTTTTAACGTTTATTTATTTTTCATTTATTTTACACTTTGTGCCCTGATAAGGTTATAAAAGACATTTGGAGGGAGGCATTTTGATATTTAACCCCTTCATGACATTAGATGTATCTATACGTCATTGAAGGGAAGGGCATCCTGACCAATGAGGTATAAATACAGTGGAGTGTAAAAGTTTGGGCACCCCTGGTTATAATTACTGTTATTGCGAACAGCTAAGCAAGTTGAAAGTGAAATGGTCACTAAAAGGCCTAAAGTTTAAGATGACACATTTCCTTTGTATTTTAGGCAAAAAAAATTATATCTTTTACATTTTAAAAATTCCAAAAAGGAAAATTGGCTGATGCAAAAGTTTGGGCACCTTGCATGGTTAGTATCTAGTTGTACCCACTTTTGAAGATATCACAGCTTGTAAATGCTTTTTGCATCTTTCAATTCTTGTTTGAGGGATTTTCATCCATTTTTCCTTGGAAAATTCTTCCAGTTCTGTGAGATTCCTGGGTCGTCTTCCATACACTGCTAATTTGAGGTCTAGCCACAGATTTTCAATGATGTTTAGATCAGGGGACTGTGAGGGCCATTGTAAAACCTTCAGCTTGTGCCTTTTGAGGTAGTCTGTTGTGGATTTTGACGTGTGTTTAGGGTCGTTATCCATTTGTAGAAGCCATTCTCTTTTCAACTTCACCTTTTTACAGATGGTGCTATGTTTGCATCGACAATTTGTTGAAATTTCATTGAATCCATTCTTCTCTCTACCCGTTTAATGTTCCCCATGCCAATGGGTGCAGCACAACCCCAAAGCATGATTGATCCACCCCATGCTTAACCCCTTCATGACCTTGGGATTTTCCATTTTCCCATGTTCGTTTTTGGCCATGTGAGGGCTTATTTTTTGCGGGACGAGTTGTACTTTTGAACGACATCATTGGTTTTACCATGTCGTGTACTAGAAAACGGGAAAAAAATTCCAAGTGCGGTGAAATTGCAAAAAAAAGTGCCATACCACACTTGTTTTTTGCTTGGCTTTTTTGCTAGGTTCACTAAATGCTAAAACTAACCTGCCATTATGATTCCCCAGGTCATTACGAGTTCATAGACACCTAACATGATTATTTTTTATCTAAGTGGTGAAAAAAAATTCCAAACTTTGCTAAAAAAAAAAAAAATTGCGCCATTTTCCGATACTCGTAGCGTCTCTATTTTTCGTGATCTGGGGTCGGGTGAGGGCTTAATTTTTTGCGTGCTGAGCTGGCGTTTTTAATGATAGCATTTTGGTGCAGATACGTTCTTTTGATTGCCCGTTATTGCATTTTAATTCAATGTCACGGCGACCAAAAAAACGTAATTCTGGCGTTTCAAATTTTTTTCTCGCTACACCGTTTAGCGATCAGATTAATGCTTTTTTTTATTGATAGATCGGGCGATTCTGAACGCGGCGATACCAAATATATGTAGGTTCGATTTTTTTTTATTGATTTATTTTGAATGGGGTGAAAGGGGGGTGATTTAAACTTTTATATTTTTTTTAATTTTTTTCACATTTTTTTTTACTTTTATTTTTTACTTTTGCCATACTTCAATAGCCTCCATGTAAGGCTAGAAGCAGGCACAACGCGATCGCCTCTGCTACATAGCAGCGATCTGATGTTCGCTGCTATGTATCAGAAATGCAGGTGTGCTGTGAGCGCTGACCACAGGGTGGCGCTCACAGCTACCGGCGATCAGTAACCATAGAGGTCTCAAGGACCTCTATGGTTACTATTCAGAAGCATCGCCGACCTCCCATCATGTGACGGGGGTCAGCGATGCGATCATTTCCGGCCACCCGGCCGGAAGCGGTAGTTAAATGCCGCTGTCTGCGTTTGACAGCGGCATTTAACTAGTTAATAGGCGCGTGCAGATCGCGATTCTGCCTGCGCCTATTACGGGCACATGTCAGCTGTTCAAAACAGCTGACATGTCCCGGCTTTGATGCAGGCTCACCGCCGGAGCCCGCATCAAAGCGGGGCTTCTGACCTCAGACGTACTATCCCGTCCGAGGTCAGAAAGGGGTTAATAGTTGGCAAGATGTTGTTCCTGAAATTCTGTGCTCTTTTTTCTCCACACATACCTTTAATCATTGTGGCCAAAGAGTTCTATTTTAACCATATTGGTCCTCAAGACTTGTTTCCAAAATACACCAGGCTTGTTTAGATGTTCTTTTGCATACTTCTGCTGCTGAATTTTATGGTGAGGATGCAGGAGAGGTTTTCTTCTGATGACTCTTCCATGAAGGCCATATTTGTGCAAGTGTTTCTGTACAGTAGAACAATGTACCACAACTTTAGAGTCTGCTAATTCTTTCTGAAGGTCTTTTGCAGTCAAATGGGGTTCTGATTTTCCTTTCTGGCAAATCTACAAGCAGCTCTCACGGAAATTTTGCTTGGTCTTTGAGACCTTATCTTGACCTGCCATTTCTTAATTACATATCGGACTGAGGAAAGGACAACTTGAAAATGCTTTGTTATCTTCTTATAGCCTTCTCCTGCTTTGTGGGACTCCACCATCTTCAACTTGCTTAACTGTTTACAATAACATTAATTTAGACCGGCTGGTGCCCAAACTTTTACATGCGACTATATGTAGTATAGCGCAGTCTATGGAAGATATTCATAAGTTATAAGATATCATGGCCAAAATGAAGTGTTTTGGCATCCACGTGGCATATGAGGTTCAGTTTGGAAAAATGAAAAGTTATGCACCTGGGCAGTAGTAATATACAGCCATCATATGTTCTAAGGGGAGAAAAACTAAGAGAGTCACTTGTAGAGAAGTATCTGGGTGTACTTGTACACAGACTAAATAATAGCATACAGTATCAGTCAGCAGGATATTGTCATGTATTAAAAGACGTCCATTGCTTTTAATGCATCACCTATTACTGTAACCTGGGCATAATTAACTATAATTTCTATTTTCATATAGCTTCAGCAGGTAAATTCTACTGATGTGTAGTAGAATCAATCTTGTCAACCATAGCTTTATCTGCAGTTTTCCATTGCTTTTGTTCTAACATGATTATGGCTGCTAAATGCTAAAATCCGCTTATAAAAATTGCTAATTATCTCGAATTGACATGAATTATTCATAATAAAAAAGGCAGAAAATGTTGTTTCTTGGAAATATCGAGGAATAGTTGCCTTAACATTTTGAAAACAGTGTTTAGATATTTGCTTTCATCAGAAAAAGAATACAGCATTATCCAAATATTGTACATCACAATCACTCCTGTAAAGTTTATAGATGCATTCAGAATATCAAAATATTTAGAATTGAGAGTCCTCAGTGGTTGATACCTTTTAATGGCTAACTGAAAAGAATATCATTCTTTTTATAAAAAGGGTAATGTTTTTTTCTGATTTATCTACATACAATACTTCATAGAGACAAAGCAAAATGAGGTTTCTTTGCAATTTAAAAAAAAATGAAAATTTGTAAATTTGACATGTGCATAAGTATTCAGACCCTTTGCTATAAAACTCAGTTAAGCTTAGGAGCATCCCGTTTCCATTGATCATCCTTGAAGGGGTATACTCATGTTATTAAATTGCTTTCGTTAGCTGGACAGCATGAAAATAATCTGTCTGATTTCATTCTCCTGCATCGAGAGCTTTTAGGCTAAGTTCACACAGGGCGTTTTTGCTGCTTTTTAAATTTTCTTATGCTAATTTTCAGCTGCATTTTACAGTACCAACAAAGCTTATGAGATTTCAGCAATCTCATGCACACACATCTCTTTTTTGTCATCAGTGTGTAAGCAGGTTCAGATGTAATGTTGCTGCTGAGACCAACACCAGTGCGCATGTCTCGCATCAGTGCACCAACAGGACTCTCCCTATCAGATCAATATCACATTAGAAAAAATGGAGATAAGTCCAAAAGTAACAAAAGATACAAATTTATTGGATATAAATAACAATAGACAAATACAAAGTACAAGACTAAGATCGGGAAAATTATGGGGCAGAAGTCCTGACAAATGAGATGGAGAACAGCCAGCATGGGTAAAAAAACAGGCTAAGTGCCGTAAATAGAGAAACCAAGGTCATACACCAGTATTAAGTCCCAGGACAAGTATTAGTCAGATATAGTATATAGCGTGCGCTACCATCTTACTGCGACCAGGTTCAATAACCACCAAGTGTGCTTACCCATGATGTGCCAGGTCAGGACAGGTGCTCCCGCCGCCACCGACGCGCATTTTGCCTCTTTTTCAAGGTGCGGTAGTGTGCCATATGCCCAGCCGCCCTTAAATACCCCACAGTCCAGCGCTCACCTGTACGGTGCATCACCTCCGGCAGGCGCATAACACGTGAGCCAGGAGACGTAATGGAACGCCGCTGGAGCCCACATGTCAGCGTCCAGCGCCTTCAGCAATGCCCCAGAGCGCATCGATCCGAGACATGCGCACATGAGCGCGGAAAGGTATCATAGCGAAGGGGAAGACAAAGATGCAAAGATACATAGCGCTACGAAACCTACTATATCAGAGTGTATACAGGTATTCATAAATAAATATACATCATAAATAACAACACTAGATGAGAGCCATTAATCAAAATGACCATTGTGTGAACCATGAAAAAAAAAACAAAATATGCAAACAAAAAAGAGAGAAAAAAGAGATTAATAGGTCAAAAGACCTGACGAAGTGCAAAGTGCATACAGACTCATGTACCAATATATGAAATATAAGATACACATTAATGATTAATGTTATAAATGTGCACAAGATATGCTGTACAGACAATGAAATAAACAATATACACAGTCCAATCTGTATATAATAGAACAGCATCATAAGGTGCGAAGATTGTGCCACCAGTGATGAATGTTTCCTCCTAATATCGAGCTCAATATCGATCCAGTGGTGTTCGAATACATAGCAATGCATCCATATATATTCACAAAATTATGCTGTAAACTAAATATAAAGGATAAAACAAAACAAATTAGAATCAAGACACACGAGACACTATAATACAAAAGAGTGCAGAGACAAGGAGATACCAATATCACAGATATGAACTAAAGCTCAACTGTTCGTTAAGAACTGCCGGCGACATCGTGTCAAGTGTCACAATCCACCGGCATTCTCTTTGAGCAAGTAAACGTCCCAAATCACCCCCTCTTATGCCAGCGCGAATCTTGTCAATGCCCCATGCCCTAAGTCCCCCTGAATTGCAGTCATGTTTCAGGCGAAAATGCCTCGGAATCGGTTTCAGGGTGCTCACATCCTCCACTCCCCGAGCGGCCTCGATATCCCTTACATGCTCGCGAATACGTACACGTAATTCGCGTGATGTGAGCCCAATGTAGATGAGGCCACATGGGCACACTGCATAATAAACTACAAATGTAGATTTGCACGTGATGTGATCATTGATTTTATATTCCTTTCGGCCGTCAGATGAAGTGAAGGATGTGGCACGCCTGAGATTCCTACACGCCAGGCATTCACCACAAGGGTAAAAACCATTTCATGGAGGACCAACCTGAAAAAGCTTTGATGGCTTTGTGACATAGTGGCTTTTGACCAATATGTCACGTAAGTTGTTGCTTCTTTTTATTATTATTATTATTATGCATTTTTATAGCGCCATTTATTCCATGGCGCTTTACATGTGAATACGGGGCAAATATAGACAAATACATTAAACATGAGCAGATAACAAGGCTTCTTCTCGCTGTCATGAGGGGGTGAGATGGAAGGCATTTCTGGAGGATAGGGTCCTTTTGGAGAACGGACCAGTGACGATTAAGGATCGATCTCATCCAATCCCACCTGTGATTATAAGTAGATATAAATCGCAGCTCACCATCCTTTTTTGCGGTGTTGGGCACAGCAGACCTCCCTCTATTCACCAGCAGACCATCCCTAGGAGTATTTTTGGCACGTAAATACCCTCGTTTAACACACCTCCTACTATAACATCTATCTGTAAAACACTCCCCAAGATCCACAGCCTGTCTCTCAAACAGGGTTGAGGTGGTACAAATTCGCTTTCCCCGGAGGAATTGTCCAACAGGGATGGACCTGACTGTGGAACGCGGATGTGCAGAGGAGGCATGCAGCAAGGCATTAACCGATGTTTCCTTCCGAAACAGATCAGTGTAAATAGAACCATCATTCCGTACCAAGGTCCTGATATCCAAGAATGAAATTTCTCTATGATGGTATGAATACGTGAGGTGTATGTTGGAGCTGTTGCGGTTCAGTCCTGACATAAATTCCTGAAGTTCAGCGACGGGGCCCTGCCACATGAAAAGTACATCATCAATATATCTGTACCAACTGAGAACCTGGGGAGCGGCAGGTGCGCCATCCAATAATATATCGCGCTCCCAAAATCCCAAAAATAAATTTGCATAAGATGGCGCACATGCCGCTCCCATGGCGGTCCCACGTCGCTGCAGGAAAAATCTATCCTTAAAAGTAAAAAAATTATGTGTCAGGACGAACCACAAGAGCTCCAACACCAACTCACGCAAATCAGGATCAAGATTGCTGTTTTGAAGGAAAAATCTAGATGCCGCAATGCCATCCTCATGGCGGATGTTGGTATATAATGACTCAACATCTGCCGTGACAACCAGCACATCCGCGTCCACATGCAGGCCATCCAATCGTCTTAGCATATCATTAGTGTCCCTGACATAGGAGGGAAGCGTCTCAACCTGTGGATGTAGATAATATTCAATAAACTTGCAGGTCGAGTCACACAACCCTCCCATGCCAGAGATAATAGGGCGACCTGGAGGAGAGACAGGATCCTTGTGGATCTTGGGGAGGAGATAGAATGTCGGAATCACTGGGTTCTGAGCCACCAACCCCCCCAAATTTTTTTAGAGATAATACCTCTTTCATATGCCAATTCAAGAATGGTGAACAATTGCTTCTGAAAAGCAGAGAGGGGGTTCTGAGGGAGTTGGGTATATATATCCTTATCCCGCAGCTGTCTCATAGCCTCCCTCTCATACTTCTCAACAGGCCAAAGCACCACATTTCCCCCCTTGTCAGATGGTTTGATGACGATATCATCCCAGGTTTTAATCTCACACAAAGGATGATCTTGCGGGAGAACAGGTGGAGGTGGAAATTATTAGATGGAGAAAAGTAAGTCCCAATTCAAGAACCTGTTTTTGGGATTCGGAGAGAGTGCGGGAGGAAAGATTTATTACCTCAAGAGCGTTTGTACGAGCTTTCTTATCACTCTTAGGGGAGGTATTGTTCTTCCTTTTTTGATTAATACGTCCACCTTTTCAACGATTTTCTCTACCACCTTCTCTCCTCTCCCAAAGTGTTCAGTTCAGTTCAGAAGATGCATTAATGCAGGGAATGCAGAGCAAGGGTTAACAATAATGTGATTTAGTTATAACAAAAGTGAACTCCTCGCAGGGAGGCAACAGCTAATTAACAGGGGAATTATGGTTTAACACAACAGTCTTGCTATTAAACTCCACTTATAGTTACTCCTCAGGTCCTCAGTCGCGTGTAGTCTGATGAGAGTTGTATTACCGGCAACGGCCTGTCATCACATGATCAAGCTTCTGGCGGCAACGGGCGGTCACCGGTTTTGCCCGTTGAGCCCCTGGTCCACTAATCTGTAAAACTGAGGTGGGTAATGCCGTGGAAGCCTCTATCCAGTGTGTGCTCCGCCACACACCTGTCAGCAAAGAAGAATATAGCTCAGTCCGGCACCTGGCACCCTCTTCTCAATGCAGGCATTGCACACTGCCTAGCTGAGCGCCCGACGCCATGCGCATCCTCTGGTTCTCTGGGACCCTCGCGTAAACTCTGCCGGGTCTCAGCTCAGTGTGCTCCCTCTCCCTGAAGAACGCGGCGCGCACCTGTCTCCACTCCCTGCCGGCGTAAAACTGAACTACTTTCCCGCGCTTCCTGTACTCTTCCCAGTCTTGGCACGCCCCCTCTCTCCAGGTCATGGGTCTTGTCCGGTTCCCTAATTTTTCCCCCCAGCAACACCGGACGCTGCCTCGACAGTTCCGGACTCGGCATTGCGCACCCACAGCCCGGTCCTCCTCCTTACAAGTATTTTGTGCTTTGCTTGGTTTTTTGGACACAGAGCATGTCACTTCTTTCAGCTGCATCAAAAACACAGCTATCATGTTTAGCTCCGTATTTTGTACCCAAACCTGATTCTATGGGAGAGGACATTTTTTTCAACACTAAACTTTATCAGCATGCACAAGAGACAAATCTAGCATGCCAAAACCGCTGCAAAAAAACGCAAGAAAACCAAGGAAAACATGTTTTTCTTCTGCAGCTTCTTTCCTGCCAAGAGATCAGGTTTTGCTGCAGAAAAAATTGCTGAAAAAAAGCCTAGTGTGAACTTACATAGTGTACAAGTTTTGCCAAGGACATTGACCACTGGAGCCCGGCCAAGTGTGCGCAGTAATTACATTTGAGGCCAAGGAGTTGAAATCCCAGATGATACAGAGCTGACATTGTGTTGTAGAGTACAACAAAAACATGAGCTTGAAGGAGCTCGCTATAGACTTTTAAAAAGATTATTCCTCCAATTATCATGTGACCTTAATTTTCTATACATACAATTAAAAACAATTCCGCTCTTCTTCAAAATATTTAATAATCTCAACACTAAGCCCCTCTCAGAAAAGAGAATTGAACATGTCCAATGTGATATTAGGGGGGTGACATTAAGCACTTGCTTGTCCAAAAAGAATGTAAATCTTGGGCACTATGACACCCCACGGCCTAAACGAAGCCCTTGGATTTGCCTCATTTTTGTGATATATTTTTTCCATGTATATTCTGCCATTAATCAGAGAAGATATTTTAGTATACTTTTTGTTTGTCCATATCTAATTGTTAAGTACATTTTATATGTGATTGATATTTTATATATTCCATCTCTACCTTTTTTCAGTTGGACTTTATCACTGTGACAAGCCCCATGATATCCAAATGAATGCAACCATTTGAAGAACATCTGCAATATTTGTCATGCTAACAAGACCATCCATGATACAAATATTGCAAGTAATGATTGTTCTGTACATATTTGTTTGACTTTATATAAGCACTATAAGTGTGTGCAGTCTTTTTACAATTTACCTTAATTAACATCATTTAATGAAGTGTTATAATCATGCATACAAATGGGATACCCTTTATGTTGTTTACACAATGCACTTTGCACCTTTTTATTCGATCCCCCATGACGCACCACAAAAGAGGGGATTCAAGGACAGGAAACCTACAGACATAAAAGGGCGGCACCTTTCTCATGCATCAGTTGTTTTTTTGTTTTTTTACGGGTGAACCTCTTACAGACATACCTGTTGAAGGTAGAAGATGGAGCAACTCATTCCCAGGCCTGGCCGATTGGTTCAGGCAGTGGGGGCCCTCTGCCTCGGCTGGTGCGGTGTCCCTGGAAGTGCCACAGTGGATCCAGGGGGACTGCACGGTAGTGAGTGGAGCAGGTGAGGGGTATCCGGGTAGGAGTACCAGCTCGAATATGGTTGGCACCGAAGACTGATGAGTATGAGCTTGGACCAGCTGGCAGTGTCTTGAGCGGTGACTGTGGTTGAGAAGTGCTCCGGGGACCCGGATGATGTTTCTGGGGCAGGCACTGGTGACGCGTCCGGGGCGGGGCCCTGGTGGCGCGTCCGGGATACGGCCGGCTGGTTCTGAGAGTGAAAGTCATCAGAAAAAATGGTGCAGGAGACCATGAGAGACCTGCTGACCCAGATTTCTGGGTGAGCCGGATGGGGGTGTGTCCTAAGGATTTAAAAGGACACCTGCACAGATCTCGATGCTTCCTGGCCCATGATCCTTTTCTAAAGGAAGACAGAGTCAACACAGCAGCAGGGGCAGCATCAGCAGCGGCCTATGCAGCAGCAGCTTGGTGAGAAGCCTCAAGCATCCTGGTGACGACCCCGTAGCAGTGCAAAAAGTGGCCGTGTTGGTGAGAGACATGTTTCTGTGGGAAGGTCCAGTCAGAGGAGCTCCAGCAGAGGGAAGATTCA
This sequence comes from Ranitomeya imitator, assembly GCF_032444005.1. Taxonomy (NCBI): domain Eukaryota; kingdom Metazoa; phylum Chordata; class Amphibia; order Anura; family Dendrobatidae; genus Ranitomeya; species Ranitomeya imitator. The sequence goes on from NC_091288.1 coordinate 166,775,834, forward strand.
TCAGCCTCCATGGAAGGTCATTCAGCTGAGATGTGTCCTCCCTTGTAATCTAGCACCTTATGATTGATTTGCACTGGTAAGTGAAAGTTCACTCGGTGGTGCAGTCTCCCCCTTATTTGTCCTGATTTCTACCAGGGAAAGAAGTGTATGGCAAAATCAAGGCATAAGGAGTGTGCACTTTGCAGGTCTCCCTTGCCGGACTCTTGTCTAAAGAAACTGTGCCAGTCTAGCATTCAGCAGACAGTAGAAGAAACACCTGATTTTGCCACTACAGTAGTCTAAAGGAGATTATTAGGGCAGATGTAAAGGAGTCCATGAGGACCCTATACCAAAAAGAGGCCCATAAGGGGAAGGAAAAGAAGATAAAGACTAGGTCCCCTGAATTGGACATTTCTAGTGACTCTCTCAGGGGCGAGGATTCCTCCAGGTCACGTGCATCAGCATCTTCCTCTTCAGATGACAGCTCTAGCAGCTCCTGCTTCGCTATAGACTGGGTGGATAAGCTTGGTGAAGGCTATCAGGATTACTATGGGGATGTGTGGCGTCAAAACCAGAGAAGTCGGTACAGGATGTAATGTTTGGGGGTCTGGACCAGAAGAAACGCAAGTCCTTCCCCTTAAATGACAGGGTCCACTCTCTCAGACATCGAGAGTGGAAAGGCCATTGAGGAAAGGTCCCCTTCCCCAGCTTTTAAAAGGAGATATCCTTTTGAGCATCCTGGGTCATTGTCCTGGAATAAAGCCCCGAAACTAGATGCAGCAATGACCAAGGCGTCTAAAAAATCCTCATTGCCTTTTGAGGACATGGGGACTTTAAAGAACCCACTAGCCAAGAAGGCGGACACCTTTCTTAAGGGCACCTAGGAGATGTTGGCAGGAGCTCTAAAACCAGCTGTAGCAGCTACATGTATGGCCAGGTCTTTGATGGTCTGGTTGAATCAACTACAAACCCAGCTGAAGGAAAAAGCTTCCAAAGAGACTATTCTAGCGACACTACCAATCATAATAATAATCTTTATTTTTATATAACGCTAACATATTCCGCAGCGCTTTACAGTTTTGCACACATTATCATCACTGTCCCCGATGGGGCTCACAATCTAAATTCCCTATCAGTATGTCTTTGGAATGTGGGAGGAAACCGGAGTGCCCGGAGGAAACCCACGCAAACACGGGGAGAACATACAAACTCCTTGCAGATGTTGTCCAAGGTGGGATTAGAACCCAGGACTCCAGCGCTGCAAGGCTGCTGTGCTAACCACTGAGCGACCGTGCTGCCCCAATGATGCAGGGTACCACAGAGTTCTTGTCAGATGCCTCAGCGGACTCTGTCAGGTTGACAGCAAAAACTGCAGCCCTCTCAAATGCCACCCGGTGAGCATTGTGGCTGTAATGCTGGCCTGGGGAAATTCAGGCCAGATCTAAACTTTGTGCCATTCCATGTGAGGGGGTGAACCTGTTTGGGCCAGTCCTGGATGAGCTTCTGGAGAAAGCATGGGACGGTAAGAAAAAGTTTCCTAATCTGTCATTTCCCTCCTACAGGCATCCCTTCAGTAGGAGAAGATTTAACCATGGAAAGCCTTCCAAGGACCAGGTCAAGTGGGATGATAGAAGGAGGAAAGGTAGGGTGGTTATATTTTGAAACTCCCCTTGTGATCATAAGAAACCACATCAATGACTGCCGATCCATGTGGAGGGAAGGCTGTCAGTCATCTACCTTGCCTTCAGTGAAAAATCAAATAGTGACTGGACCCATAGATCCTGATAACATCGGGGCTGAGATTGAAGTTTCTTTTAATCCCACTGGATAGATTTATGATAACTCCTTCCCGATCCTCCTCCGCAGAACAACAAGCACTGGAAACAGAAGTCCTGGAACTGTTGCATAAGGCTGTCCTGGTGGATGTTCCCATGTCAGAAAGAGGTAAAGGGTTCTATAACCCCCTCTTTCTGATTGGGAAGCCAGACTGTTCCTTCAGAACCATTATAAACTTAAAAGATCTAAACAAGTTCTTGAAAGTGCGCCTATTTAAGATGGAATCTATAAGATCTGCAATTAAACTAATCTTTAAAAACTGTTTCATGGCAGTGTTAGAGCTCAAAGATGTGTACTACCATGTGCCTACACATGCAAAGCATCAGCGGTTCCTCAGGGTTGCGGTGGCCCTAGGGGGCACAATTAGACTCTTTCAATTTAGAGCACTAAAGTTTGGTCTTGCTATTGCCCCTCAGGTTTTTTACCAAGGTGGTGGCAGAGGTCATAGCACGTCTGCGCAAAAGAAATGTCATTATTATCCCCTATCTGGATGATTTTCTTATAGTAGGCAGGTCAGCTCATCATTGCTTTACACAAGTGAAAGAAATAGTGGTCACCTTAGAATGATTGGGGTGGCTGTTGACCCTTAAAAAGTCATGTCTAGAACCCCTAAAGGTGCAGGAGTTCCTAGGGTTAATTCTAGATGCTGGAGTGTTGACTACTGGCTAGTAAATTAGAAACCGTCCAACTCCAGGTGTGGAAAGCAGTGAATAGTCCCTCTATTTCCCTTGGGAAGGCGATGTCCCTTTTGGGGTCACTAACTTCCTGCATCTCAGCAGTCAAGTGGGCTTAATTTTATAGAGAGCCTTACAATGGAATATCCTGCTTAATGTTAGTTTTCTTAGGGGGTACCTGGAGGGTGTAATAACTTTATCCCCTTCTTCAATACAATCCCTTGCAGAGTGGTTGGACTTGTCTAATTTATCCAGGGGAATCATATATATTGGGTAGTTGCTAGAGATGCTAGGCCTATGGGTTGGGTCGCCCCATCTTGGTGAGGTCACGGTGTTACGTAGCTCATCTAACCTAAAAGAACTAATGGCAGTGGGGTTAGGCTCCTTATATCCCTACAGGGTCATCATGTCAGGATCCTCTCCAACAATCAGGTGACAGTAGCCTACATCAAACACCAAGGGGGACCCAATCCAGGCCCCTAATGGAAGTGGCAGACTGGATATTCCACGTAGCAGAAGACCATTTCCTATCATTGACTGCTCTTCACATAAGAGGAAGAGAAAACATCAAAGAAGACTTTTTGAGTCACAACCAGCTCAGGCAGGGAGAGTGGGCACTGAATCGGGCCATCTTTGAGCAGATTGTGCAGATGTGGGGTGGTCTTGACATAGACCTCTTCACCACCAGAGGAAAAAGAAAGGTAGAACAGTTTTGCTCTCTCAACCACAGGAAAGAGCCACTTTCTTGTCCAGTGGAACTTCAGACTAGCTTATGTCTTCCCTCCAATAGCCCTGTTGCCATTCCTAGTAAGGAAGGTCAGAGAGGACAGGGCAAGGATTATTGTAATCACCCCCTTTTGACCCAAAAGGCCATGGTTTTCGTGGCTGAGGACTATGTCAGTCACCAATCTATGGATACTACCACAGCTCCTGGATCTCCTCTCTCAAGGGCCAGTCTGCCATCCACGAGTGTCCAGCCTACATCTGATGGAGTGGAATTTGAGAGGGCACTGTTGAGGGGGAAAAGGTTTTTCCCCTAATCTGGTAGTCTGGTAGCCACTAGCCACTCTACTAAAGAGCAGAAAAGTGGTCACGGCCAAGATTTACCCCAGAGCTTGGAGAAAATTTCTGTCCACCTCAAATTAAAAAATGTGCAGGGAATTCCCTATAGGTTGGATTCTGGGGTTACTACAAAAAGGTCTTGAGATGGGTCTATCCACTAGCACTCTCAAAGTCCAGGAATCAGCTCTGGGGTCTCTGTTTAGTTATGATCTGGCAGGACCTGAACCTAGTGCTAACAGCTATGACAGAATCTCCATTTGGTATCGAAATGAGCGTGTGCACAGCTCTATAAAATGGTGCCCAGGTAGGTTCCAAAACCTTAGTGATATATATAACAAAACCTGGCACTCAACTTTTTGGTATATGCAGGTGTTTTTTTTTATTCCAAGCGGAAGTGCAGTAACAGCAAAACGTTTCGGTCATGAACAATGACCTTCATCAGTTACGTATGGTGATTAATGGTGAGGTGAGTATTAGCTCTGATTAATGGACTGAAATGTTTATGGCCCTTCAGAGGAAGGCACAAATTAGAGGATGCTGATATGAGCACAGCCCGACTGTAGTGCTGCAGACAAGCGGTGGAGTCGGCGTCTGCAGCACTAGTCTGTTAATCAGAGCTAATACTCACCTCACCATTAATCACCATACATAACTGATGAAGGTCATTGTTCATGACCAAAACGTTTTGCTGTTACTGCCCTTCCGCTTGGAATAAAAAAAAACACCTGCATATACCAAAAAGTTGAGTGCCAGGTTTTGTTATATATATAGAATCTCCATTTGAGCCCTTTGAGTCAGCCCCAGTAAAGGTTCTTTCCCTTAAAGCAGCCCTTATAGCATTGACATCTGCCCGAAGGGTTATTGATAGTCAGGCCCTTTCCAGACTTCTACCATACACCCCATTCTTGGAGGATAGAGTTATCTTGACGCCAGATCCACCTTACTTACCAAAGATAGCTTCTAAATTCCATAGGTTACATTAGATAGTTCATCCCTCCTTCCTTCCCAACCCTAAGATCAGGAAGAGGTGAAGCTCATACGCTAGACGTCAGGAGGTACATATTAGAGTACATGTCAGTTAATAATCCTTGGAAAAGGGATAATTCTTTATTTGTGTCCTTTCAGGGTGCTAGAAAGAGACTTAGAATTTCAAGAGGCACTTTAGCTAGGTGGATCAGTGAGGCCATTTCATTAGCTTATATGTCAAGTGGTAAGGCAGCACCAAAAGGTCTGAGGGCTCACTCCACATGGGCCGTGGCAGCCTCCTGGGCGGAAAGATCGGAGGTTTCAATCGAGCAGATATGTAAGACGGCTATATAGTCTTCTCCTTCCACTTTTTATAAGCATTATAGGCTTGATATGGGTGCCTTTTCCAATCTCATGTTTGGAAGCAGGGTGCTTCAGGCTGTGGTCCCTCCCTAAATTCTTACTTCTCTGTAAAATTCTCTTGTGGTGCTGTCATGGGGATCGAATGAAGTCTTAGGTACTTACCGGTAGCAGGATTTTTCAGAGCCCATGACAGCACCCTTATATTCCCTCCCTTCACGTGTGAGAGAGCACTTCTTTCATTTGTACATAATCACGTTTGAGAAATTATTTGGTGTTCGGACTGATGCATATTTTTTGCTACTAACCATGGGAGGTTCTCTCGTGCTCTGTAATCCAACTGATGCGTGAGAGAGGTTCCGCCCTTTTATGTCTGTAGGTTTCCTGTCCTTGAAGAGCAGATCCCCTCTCTCATGGTGCTGTCATGGGCTCCAAAAAATCCTGTTACCGGTAAGTAACTAAGACTTTTATGTATATTTCCATTTGCAAATACAGTAATTACTATTTTTTATATAATTCTATATACACATATGTTAATCACAGCTATATGCTTATTTTATTGGTTCCATCTATATGTTCATGATTAGAGATCAGCGACTATGTTCGGAAAACGATCTCCAAATCTGAATTTGCCATATTTGTCCCATATTAGTACCGATTTTATGTTTGACGATCATTTCCGAACATATTCGCTCAACTGTATTCCCATTAACTCCAATGGCGTTTGGCTATGTTCGGCGAATTTTGCAAATACGATTGTAATGCGAACCAAATATTGAAATATTCCCTCATCTCTATTCATGATATATTATTGGTATCAAATTTGACTGGATACATTTATCAAACTATTATTTAATCAGCACTTAGCACTTTAAGCTAAGAGCACGTACAGTATACACGATATAAAGTGACACATATGCATGTGTTTCCCAATATCTAACATGAAATCAGAATAAACCTTTCCCGTTTTAGGTCAATTAGGATTACCATCATTATTAATATTTGCCAAGTGCAAGAATAATGTGAGAGAGAGAATGTTTGAAGGCATTTTTATTGCTTACTGCAAAGTAAAAAATTTACATACGTTACATTAGTATTTGGTATCATTGCCCTTAAACTGAATGACTTGTGTCAGACGTTTGGGATATCCTTCCACAAGCTTCTCACAATAGTTGGTCGGAATTTGGGCCCATTCCTCCTGACAAAACTGGTGTAACTGATCCAGGTTTGTAGGTCACCTTCCTCGTATCTGCCTTTTCAGCTTTACCCATAAATTTTCAATAGGACTGAGATCAGGGCTTTGTGATTGCCACTCCAAAACATTGACTTTGCTATCCTTAAGTCACTTTGTTACCATTTTGGCAGTATGCTTCGGGTCACTGTCCATTTGGAAGTCCTATTTCTTCCCAAGCTATAATCTCCTGGCTGATGTCTTGACATGTTGCTTCAGTATTGCCACATAATCTTCTTTTCTCATGATGCCATCTATTTTGTGAAGTGCACCAGTCCGTCCTGTAGCAACAACCTCATAACATGATGCTGCCACCCCTGAGTTTCACAATTGGGATGGTGTTCTTACGCTCCCAAGCTTCTCCCTTTTTCCTCTAAACGTTACAATGGCCATTATGCCCAAAAAGTTAAATTTTAGTTTCATCTGACTACAGTACAAGTCTCCAAAAATTAAGGTCTTTGTTCCTGCGTGCATTTGCAAACATTAATCTGGCTTTTTTATGTCTCTTTTGGAGTCATGGCTTCTTTCTGGTAGAGTCGCCTTCCAGCCCATGTTGATACAGTATTCGTTTCACTGTGGATATTGACACAATCTGACCAGCTTCCACCATCATGTTCACAAGGTCTTTTGCTTTTGTCCTTGGGTTGATACAGTGGGGAAAAATGTACTTAGTCAGCCACCAATTGTGCAAGTTCTCCCACTTAAAAAGATGAGAGAGGCCTGTAATTGACATCATATGTAGACCATAACTATGAGAGTCAAAATGAGAAAACAAAGCCAGAAAATCACCTTGTCAGATTTGGCAAGATTTATTTTGCAAATTATGGTGGAAAATAAGTATTTGGTCACCTAAAAACATGCAAGATTTCTGTCTCTCACAGACCTGTAACTTCTTCTTGAGGCTCCCCTGTCCTCCACTCATTACCTGTAGTAATGGCAGCTGTTTGAACATGTTATCAGTATAAAAGACAACTGTCCCACAACCTCAAACAGTCACACTCCAAACTCCACTATGATGAAGACCAAAGAGCTGTCAAAGGACACCAGAAACAAAATTGTAGCCCTGCACCAGGCTGGGAAGACTGAATCTGCAATAGACAAGCAGCTTGGAGTGATTAAATCAACTGTGGGAGCAATAATAATAAAATGGAAGACATATAAGACCACTGATAATCTCCCTCGATATGGGACTCCACGCAAGATCTCACCTCGTAAGGTCAAAATGATCACAAGAATGGTGAGCAAAAATCCCAGAACCACACGGGGGGACCTAGTGAATGACCTGCATAGAGCTGGAACCACCGTAACAAAGGCTACCACCAGTAACACACTACACCGCCAGGGACTCAGATCCTGCAGTACCAGACATGTCCCCCTGCTTAAGCCAGTACATGTCCAGGTCTGAAGTTTGCTAGAGAGCATTTGGGTTATCCAGAAGAGTATTGAAAGAATGTCATATGGTCTGATGAAACCAAAGTAGAACTGTTTGGTAGGAATAAAACTCGTGTTTTGAGGAGGCAGAATGCTGAGTTGCATCCAAAAAACACAGTACCTACTGTGAAGCATGGGGGTGGTAACATTATTATTATTATTATTTATTGTTATAGCGCCATTTATTCCATGGCGCTTTACATGTGAGGAGGGGTATACATAATGAAAACAAGTACAATAATCTTAAACAATACAAGTCATAACTGGTACAGGAGGAATGAGGACCCTGCCCGCGAGGGCTCACAATCTACAAGGGATGGGTGAGAATACAGTAGGTGAGGGTAGAGATGGTCATGCAGCGGTTTGGTCGATCGGTGGTAGCTGCAGGTTGTAGGCTTGTCTGAAGAGGTGGGTCTTCAGGTTCTTTTCATGCTTTGCGGCTGTTTCTCTGCAAAGGTACAGGACGACTGATCCGTGTACATGAAAGAATGAATGGGGCCATGTATCTTGAGATTTTGAGTGCAAACTTCCAACCATCAGCAAGTGCATTAAAGATGAAACACGGATGGGTCTTTCAGCATGATAATGGTCCCAAGCACAATGCTAGGGCAATGAAGGAGTGGCTTTGTAAGAAGCATATGAAGGTCCTGGAGAGGCCTAGCCAGTCCCCAGATCACAACCCCATAGAAAACCTTTGAAGAGAGTTGGAAGTCTGTGTTGCCCAGCGACAGGCATAAAACATCTCTGCTCTAGAGGAGATCTGCGTGGAGGAATGGACCAACATACCACCAACAGTGTGTGCAAACCTTGAGAAGACTTACAGAAAACGTTTGACCTCTGTCATTGCCAACAAAGGATATATTACAAAATATTGAGATGAACTTCTGTTAATTACCAAATACTTATTTTCCACCATAATTTGCAAAATAAATCTTGCCAAATCAGACATGGTGATTTTCTGGATTTGTTTTCTCATTTTGACTCTCACAGTTGTGGTCTACCTATGATGTCAATTACAGGCCTTTCTCATATTTTTAAAGTGGGAGAACTTGCACAATTGGTTGCTGACTAAATACTTTTTTCCCCACTGTATACACTTGTCGGACCAAAGCACGTTTATCTCTGGGACATAGAACCCATCTCCTTCCTGAGCGGTATGATGGCTGGACATTCCCATTTTGTTTGTACTTGTGTATAATTGTTTGCACAGATGAACAAGGCACCTTCAGGTATCTTGAAATTGTACCCAAGAATGAACCAGACTTGTACAAATCCACAATTCTCTTCCTTATATCTTGGCTGATTTCTTTAGATTTTTCCATTACGCTACACAAAGAAGCAGTGTGTTTCAAATGTGCATTAAAATACATCTACAGGTGTCTCTAATTAACCCAGATGCTGCCAAAAAGCCTATCAGAAGTTTCCAAACACATGACATCATTATATGGGCAGTCCAGAATTGTTTAATAGTGTATGTAAACTTTTGACTTTGCAATAAGCAATAAAAATGCCTTAAAACATTCTCTCTCTCTCTCTCATTATTCTGGCATTTGGCAATTATTAATAATTATGGTAATCCTAAATGACTTTAAACAGGAAAGGTTTATTCTGATTTCATGGCAGATATTGAGAAAAACATGCAAATGTGTTCTTTTTATATAGTGCATGTAAACTTCTGGTTTCAACTGTATTGTGATATCTAGGGTTGAGCGACCTTGACTTTTTTAGGGTCGAGCCGGGTTTCGCGAAACCCGACTATCTCAAAAGTCGAGTCGAGTGAAATCGGCCGATTATGGCGAAAAGTCGAGGATCGACCGAAACACGAAACCCAATGCAAAGCCAATGGGATTTTTTTTTCTTCCTTCTCTCTCTCTCTCTCTCTCTCTCTCTCTCTCTCTCTCTCTCTCCCTCTCCCTCCTCCGTCCGTCCCTGAACTGAAAAGCTGGTGTTACACATTGCAAATCGCTACAGCGCACAAGCGACAACATGGCGATAGGTCTTAGGGGCGTGGACGCCTATGTCATCACTCTGCCCACGCCCCTTCATTGGCTGAAAAAAATGGCGCCAAGCGCGTCATACGAAACGCATGGCCGACCCCACACAGGGATCGGGTCGGGTTTCATGAAACCCGACTTTGCCAAAAGTCGGCGACTTTTGAAAATGAACGCTCCGTTTCGCTCAACCCTAGTGATATCATCTTTATTGCAGTATAATAATCACATAATTCATGGCAAAATTTTCAGCACATAGCACTTTATTCAAGCAGCATGCTCCATGATATGTACTTCACAGCAGAATAATCACACAGTCTATCAAATGTACGTATGTGCTATGACGTCTGGTCTCCTCTCTGCTTATTCCTCTCATTGCCTATGTCGCGTTTGCCTTCCCATGTGATCGTGGCAAGGATTTGCGAGGGGATGGGCAGGAATTGAATTCCACTGCTCTAATACGTACGCACTAAAACAATTCACATTATTGGCCTTTGCAGGTCCATGTGTCCAGAACGGCCATACATATATGTTGGACAATCATTACATATAACCACGCCCCTTGAGGAAGCAACAAGAACACGAAACATACATTGGGGATCACAGCTTAGGCATAGACAGAACATATACCATGGGTAAATACCTTAAATACCTTCTACAAATGCACTCTCTTCAAATATACCCTTTCTGAGTATAAGCCTTGTTCAAATGAATATAGATAATGTTCATGGCAAATGATTTACTATACCAGTGCTTTTATATATGCTGTCCAATACATGGGTAATATTGATTATTGTCTCATGCACTTACTTGTTTCATAATTAGATATAATTTGATTCATATGGCCATATTTGAACATATACAGTTGGTATGGAAAGTATTCAGACTCTCATGATCCAGGCCAGGGTTTGTTTCTTGCTATGCTCTCCCCGGTCTGGCCATGCAGGGGTTAACTTTCCTCTGCCTCATTCTCGGATCTGTTTGGCTATTTCTGCCCGCTACTGTCTGCAGGCAGTGTAAGTTATATAGTTCCTGCCCATGCTTGAGTGGCTGACCCTGTTACACCCTGATTTGTCCTCTGCCTGTTTGCTCAGTCCCCGTGCTTTCCCACTCCTGCTACCCTGCTTGACTTAGTGTTTGTTTCTCGTGCTCTGACCTCCTGGTATTTGACCCGGCTTGACCTCTGACTCGTTTCTCTGTCTCATGTCTCTGGCATTTCTGTTCCTGTCTGGCTTTTGACTTCTCTGGCTTGCATATGACCTCGTTTGTTGCTGTTTCTTCTGGTACTGCTTTTTCTAACCGTTACTGACTCGGCTTGTCTGACCACTCTCTCATCACCTAGTGGCGTCTGCCCTGCCGCACTGTGGTTTCTACACTGTGAGCACAACCTTTCTTCCTCCACCAGCTTCCCCTGGTGGAGGCTGTGTATACTGTGCTGTGGCAGCATTACACAGGTCCCTTTAAATTTTTTACTCTTTGTTTCATTGCAGCTATTTGGTAAATTCAAAAAAGTTCATTTTTTCACATTAATGTACACTCTGTACCCCATCTGGACTGAAAAAAAAACAGAAATGTAAAAATTTTTGCAAATGTAATAAAAAAGAAAAACTGAAATATCACATGGTCATAAGTATTCAGGCCCTTTGCTCAGACACTCGTATTTAAGTCACATGCTTTCCATTTCCTTGTGATCCTCCTTGAGATGGTTCTACTCCTTCATTGGAGTCCAGCTGTGTTTCATTAAACTGATAGGACTTGATTTGGAAAGGCACACACCTGTCTGTATAAGACCTCACAGCTCACAGTGCATGTCAGACCAAATGAGAATCATGAGGTCAAAGGGCCAAGGAGCTCAGAGACAGAATTATGGCAAGGCACAGATTTGGCCAAGGTTACAAAAGAATTTATGCAGTACTCAAGGTTCCGAAGAGCACAGTGGCCTCCATAATCCTCAAATGGAAGAAGTTTGGGACCACCAGAAGTCTTCCTAGACCTGGCCATCCAGCCAAAATGAGCAATTGTGGGAGAAGAGCCTTGGTGAGAGAGGTAAAGAAGAATCCCAAGATCACTGTGGCTGAGCTCCAGAGATGCAGTAGGGAGATGGGAGAAAGTTCCACAAAGTCAACTATCACTGCAACCCTACACCAGCCGGGTCTTTATGGCAGAGTGGCCTGACGGAAGCCTCTCCTCCGTGCAAGACATATGAAAGCCAGCATAGAGTTTGCTAAAAAACACATGAAGGACTCCCAGACTATGAGAAAAAGATTTTCTGGTCTGATGAAACGAAGATAGATATTTTTGGTGATAATTCTAAGCGGTATTTGTGGAGAAAACAGAGCAGAACTGAGGATGAAATACGAATGCACCAAAGAACGGGGACTTGCCAGTAGAATCATGACAACGGTTATTCACCGTGAATTCAGCTAGAGGTAGGTAAGTAACCCAATCTGTGACAATAAACTGTATCAAAATTGGCGCAGAAGCAAAACATTTCTATAAGGTATCAAATGCACCACTGGCCAGCATTGACCATTTGGAAAAGTCCATCCCTTTCCTGGTCATATCTGTCAGAGGTTTGGCCATGACTGAAAAGTTTTTGATGAACTTACGGTAGTAGGTGGCGAAACCTAAAACCTTTATGAAGCCTTTAAGTCCTTAATTTATTGTCTCTGAGTATCTGTAAGACCTGCCTGACATGTACCTGATGTGACTCAAGGTCAGACGAATAAATCAATATGTCATTAAGCTAGACCATCACCAATCTACCTGCCAGGTGGCAAAAAATATAATTTACAAAGTGCTGAAAGACGGCTCGGGCATTAGTCAACCTGAATGTCATCACAAGGTTTTCATAGTGTCCCTCAGGTTTATTAAAGTTGTCTTCCACTCATCCCCCTCCATAATTCAAATTATATTATTTGCCCCCTGAGATTTAGAAAACCATTTTGTTCGACAATCTGGTTAAAGAGGTCCGGAAATAGAGGGAGAGGATATGGATCCTGGATCATGATCTGATTAAGTTTGCAGAAATCTAGGCAGGGGCGTAAACCCTTATCTTTTTTCCTTAGAAACCAAAAACACTCTGCAATGGGAGATGAGGAAGATCTGATATGACTCTTTGTCAAACTTTCGACTACATAGTTCTTCATGGCCTCCAGGCCCAGAAATATTATATAACCTGCTCTAGGCAGATTACAGTGGGGCAAAAAAGTATTTAGTCAGTCAGCAATAGTGCAAGTTTCACCACTTAAAAAGATGAGAGGCGTCTGTAATTTACATCATAGGTAGACCTCAACTATGGGAGACAAACTGAGAAAAAAAAATCCAGAAAATCACATTGTCTGTTTTTTTATCACTTTTTTTGCATATTATGGTGGAAAATAAGTATATGGTCAGAAACAAACAATCAAGATTTCAGGCTCTCACAGACCTGTAACTTCTTCTTTAAGAGTCTCCTCTTTCCTCCACTCATTACCTGTAGTAATGGCACCTGTTTAAACTTGTTATCAGTATAAAAAGACACCTGTGCACACCCTCAAACAGTCTGACTCCAAACTCCACTATGGTGAAGACCAAAGAGCTGTCAAAGGACACCAGAAACAAAATTGTAGCCCTGCACCAGGCTGGGAAGACTGAATCTGCAATAGCCAACCAGCTTGGAGTGAAGAAATCAACAGTGGGAGCAATAATTAGAAAATGGAAGACATACAAGACCACTGATAATCTCCCTCGATCTGGGGCTCCACGCAAAATCCCACCCCGTGGGGTCAGAATGATCACAAGAATGGTGAGCAAAAATCCCAGAACCACGCGGGGGGGCCTAGTGAATGAACTGCAGAGAGCTGGGACCAATGTAACAAGGCCTACCATAAGTAACACACTACGCCACCATGGACTCAGATCCTGCAGTGCCAGACGTGTCCCACTGCTTAAGCCAGTACATGTCCGGGCCCGTCTGAAGTTTGCTAGAGAGCATTTGGATGATCCAGAGGAGTTTTGGGAGAATGTCCTATTTTCTGATGAAACCAAACTGGAACTGTTTGGTAGAAACACAACTTGTCGTGTTTGGAGGAAAAAGAATACTGAGTTGCATCCATCAAACACCATACCTACTGTAAAGCATGGTGGTGGAAACATCATGCTTTGGGGCTGTTTCTCTGCAAAGGGGCCAGGACGACTGATCCGGGTACATGAAAGAATGAATGGGGCCATGTATCGTGAGATTTTGAGTGCAAACCTCCTTCCATCAGCAAGGGCATTGAAGATGAAACGTGGCTGGGTCTTTCAACATGACAATGATCCAAAGCACACCGCCAGGGCAACGAAGGAGTGGCTTCGTAAGAAGCATTTCAAGGTCCTGGAGTGGCCTAGCCAGTCTCCAGATCTCAACCCTATAGAAAACCTTTGGAGGGAGTTGAAAGTCCGTGTTGCCAAGCGAAAAGCCAAAAACATCACTGCTCTAGAGGAGATCTGCATGGAGGAATGGGCCAACATACCAACAACAGTGTGTGGCAACCTTGTGAAGACTTACAGAAAACGTTTGACCTCTGTCATTGCCAACAAAGGATATATTACAAAGTATTGAGATGAAATTTTGTTTCTGACCAAATACTTATTTTCCACCATTATATGCAAATAAAATGTTAAAAAAACAGACAATGTGATTTTCTGGATTTATTTTTCTCAGTTTGTCTCCCATAGTTGAGGTCTACCTATGATGTAAATTACAGACGCCTCTCATCTTTTTAAGTGGTGGAACTTGCACTATTGCTGACTGACTAAATACTTTTTAGCCCCACTGTATATAATACCCGAAGTCAGACAGCTATTCCAGCAGACACTGGGTATCCACCCTGGCTAACCGGGTGCTCAAGATGTGTCCTTTACAGTACTCACAACATACCACCTCCCAAATCTGCCAGTCCACTATGGGATTATGCAATGGAAGCTATCGTAGTCCAAAAACCACAGAAGAGGGCAAGTCCTCTAGCACTTAACAATCGATTAATTCTGAGTGCGTGGCCCCTACCTTCAGATGTATCCCTCGGACAACCTGATTAAAATACTCCTGGCTTAAGGGTGCTGAGTCAATGACGATTATAAGTATAGGATTGGATAGTTTATGTGGCTGGAGACCCTGGTCCTGGGTGAACCTGGTGTTAATCAGATTATACCCTTCTCCATTGTCCAGAAACACTAAAAAAGACCACCTTACTTTTGCCAAAATGGATCTCGACTATTAAAAAAAATTGTGACCTACCTTCCGGGGAAATATGTACACCCAAGTTACTAAGCTCGGGAACTGGTCTGGTATCCAAACGGAACCTTCTAAAAAATTTGTGTCAGGTACTAGAACCCAAACTTCCAACAGTCTGTCCATCCCTATCCAGGAGCTTCAACTGAACAGATTAACCCTTGCACTGCACTGCTAGCAAGGAAAAAACCTGCACTGGTTAATACGATGAAGTTCTTCTAACTAGTGCAGGAGTTCGTGAAATCAGACACCTTAGTTTTCTGGCCCCTCTCTGTCGCGGTATCTCTGTGACAATTATGGGTTAGCAAATAAAATAAAACAGATATAAGGTATACTTACAAATCTGAAGGTACTGTACATATTTAGGAACCATCTCAATGCCAACACAGCCAAATTATGGGGCATGGAGGTGTAGAAAGACGTTATATCAGCAATAATCCAATGATAATAATCCTGCCAGTGAAATCACTAAAAGCCAAAAGAACATGAGTGGTATCTTTGATATGGCCTGGAATTAGGCCAATCAAAGGTTGCAATAAATTGCAATTGGATGAAATTTAGAAGGAAAACTGTCTTTATAGATTTTTGGCAAGGAATGGAATATTGCCATTTAAGGGTTTTCATTAATGAAATATTCAATCTCTTTCCTTCATGGACTAGTTTAGATAAATCCTTTTTATAAATAGAGGTGGGATCAGATTTCAGTTTAATATAAGTATTATTGTCATTCAACATATTAACCCCTTCCCGACATGCAGCACTGCAGGAGCTGCGTTCCCGCAAATCGGTGGGATCTATACAGCGTGATGATCGAGCGGGCTCACACTGAACACCGCCGCGATCAAATGCGGGTGTCAGCTCTATATGAGATCTGACACCATGCAGCAATGTCCACAATCAGTGCTTGCATCAATCGTGGGCGTTTAACCCCTCTGATGCTGCTGTCAATAGCGACAGCGACATCACGGGGCATCACAGAGGGAGGGAGCTGATGGTGCCTATGGTGACCTCAGGATGAAAGATGGCTGCGGGGTCATCCAGGGACGGTGGCCTGTCAGCTCATGCTCAAAGCAGAAGCTGACACGGCTCCTCCCTGAGACCCTAATCTAATGCTTTGTGTAACATGTAATCCCTTAAAACGTAAATTTATTAATATATATTAAAAATACCATTTCCCAGTGAGACAAAGAAATACAAAATCAAAATATGCACCTATCCTATCAGATATCCCTACACTTCACTACTCTCCCTACCTACCAGTGGAGGTTGGCACCCTAATAGATCGATTTGGCGCCCCCACTCAACGGCGGCTGACCCCAACTTGCCCTATTAAGTGTCTAGCAAGCTACAGGTGGGAAAACAATAAGCTGTAGAAAGAGATGAAGGAAGGTCTGAAGAATACGCTAAGGTGCACAAAAAAAGAACAAAAGTAAATAAATACCCCCAAAAGCTGTATAGCATAGTGTAACAAAACTTCTTATGTGTGCTGCATACAAGCAAAACACTATCACATAAGAGCTAAGCCCATAGTATACTGGCTAAGCACACACAACTAGAATGCACAGATACAGCCAGCACTACAAGGAGTCACAAGTACCAGCGTAATAGAAAAAATAACCGGGGTAGGTAAAATAACCTTAGAATAACCAGGTTCAATGTATGTCAATCAGACTGTTAAAGACAGACCTTCTTGATAACAGCCTCAGGCACAATGTGCCACTGGTGCCAGGGTAAATAATGGGTGATGTGACATAACATCCATATATATCCAACATGAAGGACAGTATAATCGTCACAAAGCACACTAAAAAAATCAGAACCAAAGAAACACAGATGCAGGCGCCATGATGCTTGGACAAGCCTCATGGCGCCTGCATCTGTGTTTCTTTGGTTCTGATATCCCCTGCCTCCTGAGGAACCGTCTTTACGGGGAAACGCGTCGGGGCGATTACCTGGCAGCTAAGTTGATTTGGGCTAATGTCCTCCTCTGGTTGTCTTGTATATCATATGCATTAATATGCTGAGACTGTATATGGTTGTAACGCTGATCTGTCTTCAGCCGGGTGTTCAGGGAAGGAATAGATTTTTTTAGTGTGCTTTGTGACGATTATACTGTCCTTCATGTTGGATATATATGGATGTTATGTCACATCACCCATTATTTACCCTGGCACCAGTGGCACATTGTGCCTGAGGCTGTTATCAAGAAGGTCTGTCTTTAACAGTCTGATTGACATACATTGAACCTGGTTATTCTAAGGTTATTTTACCTACCCCGGTTATTTTTTCTATTACGCTGATACTTGTGACTCCTTGTAGTGCTAGCTGTATCTGTGCATTCTAGTTGTGTGTGCTTAGCCAGTATACTATGGGCTTAGCTCTTATGTGATAGTGTTTTGCTTGTATGCAGCACACATAAGAAGTTTTGTTACACTATGCTATACAGCTTTTGGGGGTATTTATTTACTTTTGTTCTTTTTTTTTTTGTGCACCTTAGCGTATTCTTCAGACCTTCCTTCATCTCTTTCTACAGCTTATTGTTTTCCCACCTGTAGCTTGCTAGACACTTAATAGGGCAAGTTGGGATCAGCCGCCGTTGAGTGGGGGCGCCAAATCGATCTATTAGGGTGCCAACCTCCACTGGTAGGTAGGGAGAGTAGTGAAGTGTAGGGATATCTGATAGGATAGGTGCATATTTTGATTTTGTATTTCTTTGTCTCACTGGGAAATGGTATTTTTAATATATATTAATAAATTTACGTTTTAAGGGATTACATGTTACACAACTTATTATTCTCCCTAGGTTACATATTTCTTCTTTTGTACACCTAATCTAATGCTTTGCAATGCAGAAGCACTGGAAAGTATTATATCAGTGATCTATCAGTATACAGTTGATGTCCCATCCTGGGACAATGTAAAAAAATTAAATAAAAAATACTTAACATTGTAGAAATATTTTTAAAAAATTACAAAATGAAGAACAAAAAAAAGAAAATCTGTTATTCCTAAAAATTAATTTTTTTTATGAAAAAACAAAAATAAACAAAAAAAGTAATCATATTTAGTATCAACACATCCGGAACAACCCGCCTTATAAATCTGTCCCACTAGTTAACCCTTTCAGTGAACACCGCTAAAAAAAATAAATATAAAACAAGGGAAAAAAACTATGCTTCATGATCACACTGAAAAGTGGAATAAATCCTGATCAAAAAGACAATCGTAAATAAAACTTGTATCATCATGTCGTGCAAAAAAGAAATCATCATACAGCTCAATAAGCAGAAAAAAAAGTTATAGCTCTCAGAATAAAGCGATGGAAAAATAATAATTTTTTCTAGAAAATAGTTTTTATGGTGTAAAAGCGCCAAAACATAAAAAAAGATATAAATGTTGTATCGCTGTATTTTTACTGACCCAAAGAATAAAGAATAAAGCCATCCCTAAAAAAAATTCTGAATTGCTGGTTTTTATTCATTATGCCTCCCAAAAATCGGAATACAAAGCAACCAAAAATGTAATGTGACCAAAAATGGTACCAATAAAGACATCAACTCGTTCCACAAAAAAAAAGCCCTCACATCACCCTGTCAACTGAAATCTGGAAAAATGAAAGCTACGTAAATATAGGGATGCGCTATATAAATGTTTTTCAGTGTGTGACAGAAGCCAAACAGAAAAAAAAGCTATGTATCTGGTATAGCTGGAATGGCACCACCCCGAGGAATCCCCCCCCCGGTGGAAGATACCCTGTAATGAGGCAGATGGAGGCAAAGTGGATGCCATATGATCTGTGATCCGGCAGTGAGCATCTTTTTAGGCATTCGTAAAATCGCAGTCCGCCACAGTGTTGTACACTTCTTAAAAGAAGGACACCGTTAAACGAGGCCAGACGAAGTCCAGAGTAAATCGGCTACCTCATTATAGTGAGTGCATCCCTTGGGTGATTCATCTGAATCACGTCACTCAGAGATTTAGTAAACACCGATATAAGTGCTCAGCGTAGAGTGCAGGATAAATGTGATACTAAATGTTATGTAAAATATACCCAACAAAGCTTCAACTCAGTCCACAAAAAAGTCCCTACTCAGGTCCGTCATCCGTCAATGGAAATATAAGGGGCTTCCATGTTACTGGTAGAACAAAGGCTCTGTAAAAGCGATATGGCTCCTTGTTCCTTAAAAGGAATTCAGCAAATTCTGCACTCCCAAATCCAAATGCCCCCTCCCTTTTGAGCCCCACAGTGTGTCTAAATCACATTTAGCATCCACATGTTTGGCATTTCTGTAGCGATGACACCCCGCTTAATTTACAGATGCGTGTCTCCAGAAGCAAGAGCTTGTCACCACAACGTACCGGGAACTACAATGTACTGGTGATTACAACGTATTGGGCACTGCAATAACAGTTTGCAATTTTCACTCAGCAACATCCACTACTGTTTGTTTCTAGAAAGCACCCATGGTGTCAAAATCATCCATACACCTGTAGATAAACTCCTAAAGGAGTATAATTTTCAAAATGGGGCCACTTGAGGAAGGATTCACTTAGCGTCTCTGTATATGAAGTTCTAAACTATTCTAGCAAAATCTGCACTCCAGGAGGCAAACAGCACTCTGTCCCTCCCACCATGTGGCTAAGCAGTACTGCACAGTCACAAATTCAGTATTGCTAAATTCAGCAGAAATTGTGGGACAAATTTATTCTGGTTCAGTCGCTGGGATTGCTGCTCAGCACAGATGTCAGTCCCAACGTCTTGCTCAGGCTCGTGGTATACGTTTGGTTACTGCTGGCTCTCCGGCCAAGTCTTTGGTAACCAGTGATATGCACGTGCAGCCTTGCACTCTGGAGTCTAGGTCCAGAGATTACTTACTGAGCATGTCTGTGATGTGGCATCTTCTTATTGGTGGTCAGACATTAAAATGCTCTGGTGATGTGACGGCTCCTCCGGATTAGCCCGCGGGCGATGTCTCGGCCGGCTGGGTTTGAGTGTTTGGGGTGGAGCCTAGGGTTTAAAAGGCTCTCACCGGTGCATGCTGGTGCGCTAGTATAATTTATGTTTGGTGTTTGGGGGTGGATACTCTGCACGCGTGTGTGTCTTTACTTTGAGACTGTACACGTTGACAGGCTGGTTGCATACATATGCGGTTTCGTTCCCTTGGATCAACGCCTGAGTCTCAAGTATGCTACATGCTTTGGGTGCGGGTCATGCACAGGTTCAGTAGTGTCAGGACTGGGGTAACTGGCCTGATCAACGCCTGAGTCTCAAGTATGCTACATGCTTTGGGTGCGGGTCAGGCACAGGTTCAGTAGTGTCAGGACTGGGGTAACTGGCCTGATCAACGCCTGAGTCTCAAGTATGCTACATGCTTTGGGTGCGGGTCAGGCACAGGTTCAGTAGTGTCAGGACTGGGGTAACTGGCCTGTTGGCTTTGCATCTGTTTCGTTCATGTGCGCGATTGGCACAGTTCAGTTACAGAGCAAGCTCAACCCTTATGCTATACTTCTCGGTGTAAGCGACAGGGTATTGTACCTGGTGTCAAAGAGGTCTCTCTCTTGGCTCTACATCTGCTTCATTCAGGTGTGCGGCTAGCCCCGTTTAGTTGCAGAGCTAGTCCAAGCCACGTGCTAATATCTCTGTGACGATAACAGGGTATAGCACTTTGCATACTTGTGCCGTACCTCTCGGTAAAGTAACTGAGCTTGGTACTCAGTGTTCCGTTCACACTGAGTGGCGTTATCTCAGTGTGTTCAAGGTAATGCTTGCTGTTTAGTTCCGTCATTGTTCACATTAGCAGCAGTTATACTTCTCTGCACGGTGGATCCCGGGTTGCGATTGCACTTTAATTTATATTTTATTTAGTGCAATCCGCCAACCCTAACAGGTGTAGTTTGTAAAACGGGATCACTTATGAGGGGTTATGTTGTTCTGACACCTCAGTCAATGTGACTTGGCACCCTCAAACCTGTTCAACTAAATCTGACCTTCAATATGGCACTTATTTCCTTCTGAGCTTGGCACTGCACCTCAAAAGTAGTAGTAATAGTAGGGGTATTGGTGTACTCAGGAAAAATAAGTTTTGGGATCCATTTTCTCCTGTTACTTTTTTATTTTCTAGGCTCAATGTTATAAACTTCTGTGAAGCACCTGGCAGGTCAAGGTGCTCACCACACATCTAGGTAAATTCCTTGAAGGGTCTATTTTCCAAACTGAGTTTACTTTTGGAAGGTTTCCACTCTTTAGGCACATCAGGGGCTTTCCAAATGCGACATGACACCAGCAGAACATTCTATCAAAATCTGCGTTCTAAAATGTCACTTCATCCGTTTACCCCTGTGAAAATCATCAACACATCTCCAAACACGACATGGCATCTGCTAAAGATTCCAACAAATTGTACATTCAAAAAGTCAAATGGCGCTCCTTTCCTTTCAAACCCTGCCGTGCGCCCAAACAGTAATTTTCAGTCACATATTGTGTATCTGTTACCCTTGTGAAAATAAAATAAATAGGGACAACCCCTTAAGGACCAAGCCACTTTGTAGGTTAATGACAGGCCTTCATTTTAAAATCTGACCACCGTCACTTTATTTGGTTATAACTCTGAACGGATTGTTTTTTCGTGACATATTGTACTTTATGATAGTGGTAAAATTCATTCTAAATTTCTTGTGTTTATTTGTGAAAAAAAATTAAATTTGGCAGAAATTTTGAAAATTTCTCAATTTTCAAACTTTTAAATTTTTATGCCCCTAAGTTTTGTCGCACAAAATAGTTAATAAATAACATTTCCCACATGTCTACTTTACATCAGCACAATTTTTGAATCATAACTACCTAACAAATAAAAATATAAGGGTTAAAAGTTGACCAGCGATTTCTCATTTTTCCAACAAAATTTACAAAACCTTTTTTTTTTTTAGGGACGACCTCACATTTGAAGTGACTTTGGGGGCATATATGACAGAAAATACCCCAAAGTGACACCATTCTAAAAACTGCACCCCTTAAGGTGTTCAAAACCACATTCAATAAGTTTATTAACCCTTCAGGTGTTTCACAAGAATAGAAACACTGTGGAGGGAAAAAATGAACTTTTTTTTCACAAAATGTTTACTTCGGACACAATTGTTTTTATTTTCTCAAGGGTATCAGGAGAAAATGAACCACAATATTTGTTGTGCAATTTCTCCTGAGTACACCGATGCCCCATGTGTGGAGGAAGACCACTCTTTAGGCTCACGGCAGAAATCGGAAGGGAAGGAGCACCGTTTGAGGTTTTGAACATAAAATTGGCTGGAATCGAGAGCAGATGCCATGTCGCGTTTGGAGAGCCCCTGATGTGCCTAACCAGTGGAAATCCCCAAGTGACCGCATTTTGGAAACTAGACCCCTCAAGGGACTTATCTAGATGTTTTCTGAGTGCCTTGAACCCCCAGGTGCTTCACATAAGTTTATAACACAGAAACGTGAAAATTAAAAATCACATTTTTTCCACACAAAATCATCTTTTAGCACCAAAGTTTTTATTTTAATAAGGGTAGCAAGAAAAAATAGATCCCAAAAATTGTTGTGCTATTTCTTCTGAGTACGCTGATACCCCATGTGTGGAGGAAGACCACTGTTTGGGCGCACAGCGGGGCTCGGAAGGGAAGGAGGACCGTTTTGAACGCAAAATGGGCTGGAATTGAGATCGGACGCCATGTTGCTTTTGGAGAGCCCCTGATGTGCCTAAACAGTAGAAACCCCCCACAACTGACCCCATTTTGGAAACTAGACACCTCATGTGTGGAGGAAGACCACTGTTTGGACGCATGGCAGGACCCAGAAGGGAAGGTTTGACTTTTTGAACACAAAATTGGCTGGAATCGAGAAATCGAGAGCGGATGTCATGTTGTGTTTGGAGGGCCCCTGATATGCCTAAACAGTGGAATTCCCCCACAAGTGATACCATTTTGGAAACTAGACCCCTCAAGGAACTTATCTAGATGTGTGGTGAGTAGTGATGAGTGAGTGTACTCGTTCCTCGGGTTTTCCAGAGCAGGCTCGGGTGACCTCCAAGTATTTATGACTGCTCGGAGATTTAGTTTTCATCGCGGCAGCTGAATTATTTATAGGTACTAGCCAAGCTGAGTACATGTGGGGGTTGCCTGGTTGCTAGGGAATCCCCACATGTAATCAAGCAGGCTAATAGCTGTAAATCATCCAGCTGCCGCGATGAAAACTAAATCTCCGAACACTAACAAATACTCGGAGACCACCCGAGCATGCTCGGGAAAACCCAAGCAACGAGTACACTCACTCATCACTAGTGGTGAGCATTTTGAACCACCAGGTTTTTTCTTTTAGCCCCAAATTTTTTATTTTCGCAAGTGTAACAGGAGAAAATGGACCCCAGAATTTGTTATGCTATTTCTTCTGAGTGCGCCATTACCCCCATGTGTGGGTGAAAACTACTTTTCAGGCATAGTGCAAAGCTCAAAAGGGAAGGAGCGCCATATTATAGTGCAGATTTTACTAGTATGGTTTGAGGGTGCCATGACCCACTGGGAGAACCCCTGAGGTGACAGAACAGTAGAACACCCCATAAGTGACCCCATTTTACAAACAACACCTCTCAATGAATTAATCTAGGGGTGTAATGATCATATTGATACCAAGGGTGTGTCACAGAATTTTATACCATTGGGCAGTGAAGAGAAAATAATTACATTTTCAACACAAAAATTTTGTTTTAGCCCCAGAATTAACATTTTCACACACAAAGAGGGTAAAATTGGCACCAGAACTTGCCCCACAATTTCTGCTGAATATAGAAATACATCATATGTGGCTGTACAACACTGCTTAGCCATAGAGAGAGTCTCGGTAGGGATGGAGTGCTATTTGCCTCCTGGGGCGCAGATTTTCCTAGAATAGTTTCCTAGAATACAGAGCCCCCTAAGTGCTAGAAAGCAGAATCCCCGCCCAAGTGACCCCATTTTGAAAATGATACACCTGCTAAATGTGAACGCTAAAGGTGGTTTATGCACACTGGGGCTCAGAAGGGAGGGAGGCATTAGATTTGGGAGCGCAGAATTTGCTGAATTTCTTTTTTGAGGCAATGAGCCATTTCCTTTTCCAGAGCCTTTGTGCTACCAGTAACGTGGAAGCCCCCTATATTTCTGTTAACAGATGACAGACCTGAGTGAGGACTTGCTTTTTTTGTGGATTGAATTGAAGCTTTTATTGAGAACATTTTTCATAACGTTTGGGATCACATTTATCCGGCGTTCTACGCTGAGCACATACTTTGGGGTTTCCATCTAAATCTCTGAGCTACGTGACAGATGAAACCCCCGATGGATCCATTCGCTATATTGAGGCAGCAGAGTTACTCTGGACTCCGTCTGGCCTTTGTTCAGCGTTGTCCTTCTTTGCAGAGGTGCACAAAACTATGATGGACGTTAAATAAAGACGGACACTGCTGGATCACAGGTCCTATGGCGCTCACAGTGCCTCCATCTGTCTCATTATAAGGAATCTTCCGCTGGTGGTTCTGTCTGAATCACGTAGTTCAGAGATTTACACAGTAACCCGGGTATAAGCACTCAGTGTAGAGCGCAGGATAAATGTACGCCGAGCCTTACTGCGATGTTTGGGAGGCAGAATGAAAAAAATTGGTTGAATTGGAAGAATTGGTTTTATTTATTTTTAAGCCGTTCCTCATGCAGTATAAGTGATTAGGCGACTTTATTCTTCAGTTTGGTGTGATTACAGCGATACCAGATTTATATCCTTTTTTATGTTTGGCTTCTGTCCCACACGAAGTTTTTGCATCGTCATATTTGAGAGCTATAATTTTTCCATATTTCGGCCCACAGAGTCAAACCTCTCAAACTCACCTCTTCCTCTTTCTGACCACAACCTACTTACATTCTCTTCCCTTTCCACTCCTTGTCTACAACCCCCACCCCACAAACTCTCACACCCTCGCAGAAATCTTAAACACCTTGATCTTCACTCACTCTCTGAATCCCTCCTCCCTCTCACAGACATAAGCTCCCTACACAATGCGGATGATGCTGCCGCTCTATATAACACCACAATAGCTGCAGCTTTGGAATCTCTTGCCCCTCTCACACATACCAAAGCTCGCAAAATCAACAGACAACCCTGGCACACCAGCATGACCAAAGAACTGAGGCGAGCTTCCAGAGCTGCTGAGCGCAGATGGAAAAGATCCCACTCCATCGAGCACTTCATCGCATTCAAACAGTCCCTCACTGCTTTCAAAACCACGCTCGCCACAGCAAAACAAACCTACTTCTCATCTCTCATATCCTCCCTGTCTCAAAACCCCAAACAGTTATTCAACACCTTCAACTCTCTCCTCCGTCCCCCAGCACCTCCTCCCTCCCCACTCATCTCAGCTGAAGACTTTGCCTCATTTTTCAAGCAGAAAATTGAGAACATCAGAGACAATTTTAGTAAACAACCCCCAGAACCCTTCCTCCCAACTACCCAGCCCTCCACCTCCAAAACCAACTTCTCCACCATTACAGAAGATGGACTCTCCACTCTACTCTCAAGATCGCATCTCACCACCTGTGCACTTGACCCACTCCCATCCCACTTCATCCCAAACCTCACCACAGTCTTCATCCCAACCCTAACCCATCTCTTTAACCTATCACTAACAACTGGCATTTTCCCCTCAAGCTTTAAACATGCCTCAATCACACCTATCCTCAAAAAGCCCTCTCTTGACCCATCCTCTGCATCTAGCTATCGCCCTATATCACTTCTCCCCTTTGCCTCAAAACTACTGGAACAACATGTCCATCTTGAACTGTCCTCCCATCTATCTTCCTGCTCCTTCTTCGACCGCTTTCAATCAGGCTTCCGGTCACACCACTCCACTGAAACTGCCCTAACTAAGGTCACCAATGACCTATTAACCGCCAAGAGCAAGCGACACTACTCTGTCCTCCTCCTCCTGGACCTGTCCTCTGCCTTTGACACAGTGGACCATTCCCTGCTGCTGCAGACCCTCTCATCCCTTGGAATCACAGAATTGGCCCTATCCTGGATCTCATCATACCTAACTGACCGTACATTCAGCGTCTCCCACTCACACACCACCTCCTCACCTCGCCCCCTATCTGTCGGAGTCCCGCAAGGTTCAGTTCTAGGACCCCTGCTCTTCTCCATCTACACCTTTGGCCTGGGACAGCTCATAGAATCTCACGGCTTTCAGTATCATCTCTATGCTGACGACACACAGATCTACATCTCTGGACCAGATATCACCTCCCTACTAACCAGAATCCCTCAATGTCTGTCTGCTATTTCATCCTTCTTCTCCACTAGATTTCTAAAACTTAACATGGACAAAACAGAATTCATCATCTTTCCCCCATCTCACGCGACCTCCCCAACGAACCTATCCATTACAGTAAACGGCTGCCCACTCTCCCCAGTCCCACAAGCCCGCTGTCTTGGGGTAATCCTTGACACTGATCTCTCCTTTAAACCACATATCCAAACCCTTTCCACTTCCTGCCGCCTCCAACTCAAAAATATTTCACGGATCCGCACATTCCTAAACCAAGAATCTGCAAAGACCCTAGTCCATGCCCTCATCATCTCCCGCCTTGACTACTGTAACCTCCTGCTCTGTGGCCTCCCCTCTAACACTCTTGCACCCCTCCAATCTATTCTAAACTCTGCTGCCCGACTAATCCACCTGTCCCCCCGCTATTCCCCGGCCTCTCCCCTCTGTCAATCCCTGCACTGGCTCCCCATCACCCAGAGACTCCAGTACAAAAACCTAACCATGACATACAAAGCCATCCACAACCTGTCTCCTCCATACATCTGCGACCTCGTCTCCCGGTACTTTCCTGCACGCAACCTCCGATCCTCACAAGATCTCCTTCTCTACTCCCCTATTATCTCCTCTTCCCACAATCGCATACAAGATTTCTCTCGTGCATCCCCCCTACTCTGGAATGCTCTACCACAACATATCAGACTCTCGCCTACCATCGAAACCTTCAAAAAGAACCTGAAGACCCACCTCTTCCGACAAGCCTACAACCTGCAGTAACCACCGATTGACCAAACCGCTGCACAGCCAGCTCTACCCTCACCTACTGTATCCTCACCCATCCCTTGTAGATTGTGAGCCCTCGCGGGCAGGGTCCTCTCTCCTCCTGTACCAGTTGTGACTTGTATTGTTAAAGATTATTGTACTTGTTTTATTATGCATACCCCTCCTCACATGTAAAGCGCCATGGAATAAATGGCGCTATAATAATAAATAATAATAATAATATGAGGTCTGACTTTTTTATTGGTACCATTTTCGGACACATGACATTTTTTGATCGCTTTCTATTCCGATTTTTGTGGAGGTGAGAATCAACAAAAACCAGCAATTCGAGAATTGATTTTTTTTGTTTTTTTTCTCCGTTCTGCATGTGGTAAAATTAATAAGGCAGTTTAATTCTTCGAGTCAGTACGGTGCCACATTTATATTTATACCCATTTATACACATTTATACTCAATAAAAACTATCTTATAGAAAAAATAATTATTTTTGCATTGCCTCCATGCCATGCTGCATTGATGCAGTAATTGATGCAAAGGAAGCCCCGACCAAGTATTGAGTGCATTTACTGAATCCAGCAGAGGGCGCATCACCGCGAATGAAGGTAACTACAGGTCATTGACCTACATTATCTTCATTCCCGGGGTTTTACAGGCACGAGCACAGCTGCATTATAGCAGAGCTCCTGCCTGTAAAATATTTTAACCCCTTCAGATGGATTTACAGTGTGGGACGTGACAGATCATCGGAAGGTATGTATATTGTTGGTTTATTATTTTTAATTTGTTACAGAACGAGGGTCTTCAGGTGGATTGAGAGAGCAATAAAATATTAAAACAACCTGTGTGTTTATTTCATTAAAATACTTTTTAATAATGTGTGTTTTTTTAACTCTTTCATACAATTGGATTAATAATGGACAGGTGTCATAATTGACGCCTCTCCATTATTAATCTGGCTTAATGTCACCTTACAATAGCAAGGTGACATTAACCCTTAATTACCCAATATCCCACCGCTACACGGGAATGGGAAGTGAGTGGCCAAGTGCCAGAATAGGCGCATCTTCCAGATGTGCCTTTTCTGAGGTGGCTGGGGGCAGATGTTTTTAGCCAGGGGGGGGGGGCAAAAACCGTGGACCCTCTCCAGGCTATTAATATCTGCCCTCAGTCACTGGCTTTACTACTCTGGCGGAGAAAATTGCGCGGGAGCCCACGCCAATTTTTTCCGCGATTTAACCCTTAAATATAAAGCTAGAGCGCCCAAATTTTGCACATACACACTACTAACATTAGTAGTGTGGAATATGCAAAAATGGGGGATATGACAGGGTTTACTGTATGTAAACCATGTCTCATATCATGTCGGGTTTGGGAAGGAGATAGCAATAGCCGGCAATTGAATTACCGCTTTAAAGCTATCTCGCGCTGGATGAAATATTAATATATATATATATATATATGTGTGTCTTACTGACATATATATATATATATATATATATATATATAGACAGTATATATGTTGTTACGATTAATTGAGCCCATGGATCCATTGTATGTCCGTTTTGCAAGCCTGCGAGAAAATCTCGCAGTACCGATGCCATACGGATAACATACGGAGGATGCCATGTGCAAAATACGCTGACACACCCTGCCTACGGAGGAGCTACGGACCACTATTTTGAGGACTTTTCTGCGTATTACGGCCGTAAATTACGGACCGTATTTTTATACGCTGAGTGTGAGGCCGGCCTTATTCACTCTCCCAGTTATAATTAATCCCATATGTTCAAAGTGAGGGTGATATGTCCACTCACCGGAGATGTCTTTATGGTTTTAAATTTTTCTCTATGACAATCTGCTCCAACAATCCTCAGAACTTATCACTACTTGTACCTTACACTTAATGTGTTGTGTCGCTGTCTGTTCTCAGACCTCAGAAACATGTCCTTGTAGGACTCTTGTTATTCCACTAATCATCATGGCCACCTGCCGGAAAGGAGTTGCCCGACAACTGTGTTGGTATAAACCTTTGGATGTTATATCACTTAATCTGATGGCAGGGGCTTATTATTTTAAGATTATTAAATGCAGGACATGCCATGATTACTGTCTGAGAGTGGTGAGGCCGGGGGACTTCTTATAAACCCCAGACTGTTAGTATAATAAGCCCCCTACCCAGACAGTAACCATGGCATCAGTTGCATTTAATGGCATCATGATAATAAACCGCTTATTTTTATGAGATTATTAAATGCAGCTAATGCCTATGTTACTGTCTGAGGGGACTAAGAGCATGTGATGATTATTTACTTACCGTATATCTTGGTTATGGTCTTAGCCCTTCCCTAAGAAAGTAACAATGAGGTGCAGTAAATAATCATATACTACAATGCGTTAACTAGGCCAGGCTAAGTCTACCCTAGCTGACTTGCAGCGTTA
This sequence comes from Ranitomeya imitator, assembly GCF_032444005.1. Classification (NCBI taxonomy): domain Eukaryota; kingdom Metazoa; phylum Chordata; class Amphibia; order Anura; family Dendrobatidae; genus Ranitomeya; species Ranitomeya imitator. The sequence continues at coordinate 166,805,158 of NC_091288.1, forward strand.
AGTGAAAAATGATCAGCAACATGTTTGCCAATAGGTTGACATTTAATAGTGCACAGTACGATCATTAATAGTTCTGTGCACATACAGTACATTTTCATTGTTCTCGACAGCACGTGCCCATTTATAAACAATGATGTGCTGCTAAGAACAATAATTTTTAAGCCTGCCTAAAAATAATTTTGCCCAATAAACAAGTGCTTTACTCACTAACCGAATGATTCTCAGCCTGTTAGTGATGAGCGCAAGTGCTCGAGTTTGCCTACGGTGCTCAGGTATGGACTGAGTATCGTGGGGGTGAGGATGTGGACTGTCTTACTCCGTCCATACCCTGAAGATACCCGAAGATACCTGAAGATTTTTTTTTTACCATGTTCACTAAATGCTAAATCTGACCTGCCATTATGATTCTCCAGGTCATTATGAGTTCGCAAATACCAAACATGTCTAGGTTCTTTTTTATTTAAGAGGTGAAAAAAAATCCAATGTGTCTGAATAAAAAAAGGTCACCATTTTCTCAGACCTGTAGCGTCACCATTTTTTGGGATCTGGGGCTGGATGAAGGTTTATGTTTTGCTGATGTTTTTATTGATACCATTTTTAGGTTGTGTTTTTTAAGCATTTCCGCCGCATTTTTCTGCTGTGGAAACGCTTAAAAAACGCTAACAAAACGCATCCCATTAATTTTAATTGCATTCCGCAATTGTTGTGCCCATGCTGCGGATTTTTCCGCAGCGGAATCGCATCGCGGTAAAATACGCAGCATGTTCATTTATTTTGCGGAATCGCGGCGATTCCGCTGCCATAGACTTGTATTGGAACGCTTGATATCCACAAATATTAAAATGTTTGCGGATTTCAAGCGCATTTTCTGCGGTTTTGTAAATCAAAACCACAGCAAATAGGAAGTGACATCATAGGCATCCCATCATGCCATCCCATGAGCATCCCATAATCCAGGAAGACGAGAATCTCAGATCATTCCTGTCTTCCTGGATGATGGCTTGTATGATCTGGTATAGACTGGTATGATCACATGGGACTGGATGTCCCTTTTATGATCAGTGTGGTAAGTGTCATAGGAGCATTTTTTTGTCCCAACTTTAATTGTGCTCAAAAACACTTAAAAAATGCTTAGGAAAAACGCATGAAAAACGCATCAAAATCCGCATGCGTTTTCCTTGGCAAGGGTGTGCGGTTTTGATGAGAAAAAATCTGCTTCTACTCTGCAACGTGGGCACATAGCCTTACTGATTGGATTAATTCTTTTTATATATTGATAGAGCAGGTGATTCTGAACCTAATATGATACCTAATATGTGCATTTTTCTTTTATTATTATTGCTTTATCTTGAATGGGGTGATTTAAACTTTTATAATTTTTTTTATTTTTTTTAAAACAAATTTCATTTTTTACTTTACACTGGCTTCAATAGTCTCCATGGGAGACTAGAAGCTGCGATCATCCGATCGCTTGTGCTACACAGTGCAGGGCTACAGCTTACTCACTTGTTATGAGTGCCGACCGCTGGGTGGTAAAGGAGTTAATATGTATGTGTCATCGGGCACATCGCACCTGCAGACCTGCAGAGAAAGATGTACACGGATCCTCAAAGGCAGAGGATGATGGAATCCAGGGGTACTGCCATCTGTGGAGAGGGATCCATAGAAGTAGTGAAGACAGCAGGAAAAGGGATACTCTGTCAGAACGAGTGCTAGGGTTGAAGAAATGTCTGGTACCCGAAGTACCTGAGGGAAAGACTGTAACCTGTTGTGCCCTATCCCACATGCTCCACTGGAATGACTGTGAACTGTTCAGTAAATCTTTGACTGTTGAATAGAACTTGATGTCCCCTGGATTGTGTGCAGCTGTTTCTGAAGATGGAAGCCTGGTGTCAGTGGAGGCCTATGGTCCACAGGTGAGTGTGATGCACCCCACACCTAACAGCACACTGGGAATGGAACACAATTTTCTTGTAGGGTGCCAGACCGTACAGGAGCTACAATCTGCCCACAACTACCCGACTTGGGTACCTTACATTTGGCATAGTCGGCAGGATAGAGCCATGCATCAAGCAAGCTGGAAAGATGGAAGGATCCAGCCAAAAGATGGCATTACATGTTGATGACAAGATTGCGGCGAGTGGTGCAAAATGGCATGATGGACCTGCCCATTGCGGTCATACCTTAAGACAATGTGCAGGAAAGTCCATACAGCACAAGGAGGGACTTGTCCAGAGAGGTCAGCCCATAATGAGCAGTATCCACCCCCAAAGGGCGCGACGAAAGAAAAACAAACCCTGCCCATTACAGCGAGTCAATGGAGAATGGGCGGAGACTGATGAAAATGGGGCAGGTGAGCAGGAAGTAGTGTAATAGAGTGCAGGGTTGAGTATGTCACCACGGAACAGACAGACCAACTGTTGAGGGGAATTTATTAACAGTAGTAAGATTCTGCTTGCAGGGAGTAAACAGGGGGTTAATAGAGACAAATCAAACAGTAAACAGTTAAGCGGAATCAAAAGGGTTAACGAGTGTTCTTGTAACTTATCAGTCCAGGGAGGTCCTGACTGGAGGGTCCTTATTCCAAAGTGGGTACAGTCACCAGCAGGGCTTGAGATCCTGAAGTCTCTTCTCTGTCTCCTGGAAAATGGAAACTCCGGGGTTAAGCCTCTGCAGCTTTTTCTCCCTGTGCAGCTGGAAGCAGGAAGTCACACAGCCCCTCTGCTGGAGTCTCTGGATATTAGGCTGACAGTCTCTCTCACACACACTGAGCAGTTTCCTTAGTCACACTCAGGGGTCCTGGCTTGTCAGTGTGGTCTCCGGGGCTGCGCGCTCAGGTCACTGTAAGGGGATACGTCGTCTCTGATTATGGAGGCTTCCAAGTCCCCACTCTCACTCCAGCTTTAGTGCCCTCACGGTGAGCACTCTGTCATGGGGAGCGCGGCGCTGCAGCCTGCTTTCTCTCTGGCACGCTGTCCCCTCTGTCTGGCGCGCTCTGCTCTCCCACTCTTTTCTGACCACACCCCCCTCTCTTCCTCTCTGCCCCCAGCCGTCACATGGTCCCTTCTGTCCAGGGCAGAAAGTCTTCCCCCCGACAACCCAGCTGTCTGACTAAGTGGTTCCAGGTAAGGAGCAGGGAAAGCAACCTCCTTACAGTAGCCCCACCTATTCATGTAGGAATGCTCGGACCTGACACCTATAATGTGATGGTGCATCATCTTGGGTGTCAGGTCCGAGCATTCCTACGTGAACAGTGTCCTGGAAAGGGGATTGGTCATCGTGGGCCAGTTGAATGGCCACCAAGGTCTCACGACCTGACTCCCTTAGAATTTTATCTTTAGGGTCATCTGAAGGCAATTGTCTATGTCTATTATATAATGCACTTGCTTTTTAACTTATTTATTTTTATTAGGGTATATGTACATATTGTTTTTTCTTTCGTACTCTGAGATGAAAAGATGGAGGAAATATACACACCCTAGTCGCCTCCCTCTACACGACCATGGGGACACGGCTTTTGAGATGGTGAACATACTTTAGCACGAGCTGGGCAGACATTGATGTAATGACCCGTAAGGCCACAACAGAAACATGACCCTATCCCACGGCGAATCGCAGGCAACCCAGTTTGGGAAGACACTCCTCCAACCTGTATAGGTTTGTCCGTCTGCACCAGTGTGTCCACCTCTCTAAAAAGAACAGTGGGTAGATTCTGTGTATGTCTCTCCCCGAGGCATCTATCCACTTGGATAGCAAGGGTCATGGTGGCTTCCAATGACCCAGGATCAGCATACTGAACCAGAGTATTCTGAAACCTAGCTGACAGACCCTGACAAAAATGGCTCCTAAGAGCAGGGTCGTTCCACTGTGTGTCAGTGGCCCATCTCCTAAACTCTGAGCAGTACTCCTCAGCTGGCCGGTCCCCGTTTGATTTTTTGGAGCCAGGGAGATGCCATTAGGTCCCCATACACAAGCGCCAATGCCGCAAAAAACTTGTTCACCGACCGCAAAGATGGTGAGTCGGTCAGCAGGGAGAAGGCCCAGGATTGGGGATCACCCTTGAGAAGGGAGACTATAATCCCCACACTCTGTTCCTCACTCCCTGAAGAATGAGGGCTTAGTCTCAAATATAACTTATTGGCCTCCTTAAAAACCAAAATTTATCTCTCCCTCCAGATAACCTGTCAGGGAGAGATATCTTGGGTTCCGGTTCAGCCTGGACATGAGCCGAGACCATGAACCCAGACACATGCTGAAGCTGCTGCACCACAGCTCCTTATCCTCATCTGTGAGGCTGTGGATCAGGTGATCAAAAGCATGTGCTTGTGCCATCGGTTCACAAGAAAAAGTACAGGGTTGGTGATAATGTCACAAAATACAAAGACCCAACCGGGGGTCGGTCAGCGGACGGCACAACAAACACACAACGGGATGGTATACGGGAGAGGAGGGCCCTACTGATAGGGAAAGAGGGATAGAAACCTCCTGCTCAAACCTGAGCCTATCCCTGCACTCCCCTAACGCCCTAAGTGGGTCCTTCCCCACACCGCCGTCAGGAACCTAGTCCCTCACTGTCACCTCACAAAGCCCTGGCTAATGCACTGGCTGGCAAGGACGCTAGCCTACCCCTGCAGATGGTACAAACACAGAGGACAGCAACAAACACGAGAGCGACAAGGTAAAAACACCACACTTAGCCTCCAGACTCCGCTGCTAAGCTCCACACCGCAGTTGACACAGAAACAAGACTCCAAACTCCAGAAGTAGCTGACACCAGAGAGCTGCAACTGCACAGCTGGTCTCCATAGAACAACTCTATCACCAACAGTCAGCTGATGCATCAGGTGACCATTTAAAGGATGGTGGGAGTGGTCACCTAGCCACTGACCTAGCCACTCTGCAGTTGCAGCTGGCATCCAGCAAGGGAAACTAACATTAACCCCCGCTGGTCCTGAAAGGGAAAAAAGCACATTTAAAACATAGTGGAACCAGAGCTACCACGCATCCAAAATTGGATCGTGACAATCACTAATTTAGTTAAACTATACTAATATTAACAGCAATTCTCATATTAAGATGCCAAGACATTTTGGTTTAACTCCTTTACTTACCAAGCCTGTTTGCACCTTCATGACCAGGCCAATTACAATTCTGACCACTGTCATTTTATGAGGTAATAACTCTGGAACGCTTCAACTAATTCCACGGATTCTTCGATATGACTTGTGTTTCTTTATGAAAAAGAGGAAATTTGCCGAAAATTTTGAACATTTTGCAATTTTCAAACTTTTAATTTTTATACTCTTAAAGCAGAGAGCTATGTCGCGTAAAACAGTTACCGTATTTTTTGGACTATAAGACACACCGGACCAGAAGACGCACCCCAAATTTGGGGTGAAAATTGCAGAATTTTTTTTTTTTATAAGATGGGGGTCCGTTTTATTGTCCGAATTTACAGTATCTTACCTGAGGGCTGGTGGTGGCAGAGCAGGGTCACAGGAGGCATGGTGTCGGCAGAGGAGGGGTGATGTGGTACGGCGTGCGCCTGAGCAGGGTCCCTTCCTGCTTAGGTGGGCAACGCCATAGGCTGGTGTCCATGGGGGTTGCAGCAGTGGTGTGGCGACGGCAGAGGTGCGGGGATAATGAGCGGTATGGCGTGAGCAGGGTCCCTTCCACAGGTGAGGTGACGCAGCGGCCTGGTATCCATTCCAATGTGAGCAACAGAGCCGGGTTAATTAGCTGTTTATCGGTGGCGGCGGCCATCTTGCTGAGGCCGCGCGTGCGCAGATGGAGAATTGCGGTGGCCATTTTCCTGAAGCCGAGATCTAAATCTGCTAACTCGGCTTCAGAAAAATGGCTGCTGCGATCTCATCTGCGCATGCGCGGCCTCCCGCGGCCATTTTCCTGAAGCCCCGGGAAGCAGAGCACTCCATCTGTACACGCGCGGCCTCAGGAAGATGGCCACTAATTTTTCTACAAAAAGTTATTTTAGACCCATTTTTTTATTTTCATAAAGGTGTGAGAGCCCCTGGTGTGCCTAAACAGTGGAATACACAACAAGTGACCACTTTCATACTGCTGCAGTGCAGTATTGCGCAACCTCCACCAGGGGAAGCTAGTGGGGGAAGTGAGGCTGCACACACAGAGTAGCACCAGAGCAGCAGCCCAGATGCCACCAAGTGGTGAGAGAGAGGTCAGACAAGCTGAGTCAAAAAACAGACGCAGAAGTACCAGAGTTTACAGCAGTACACGTGGTCAGAAACAAGCCAGGAGGTTCAGCAACGGTCGGAAGAGGATAAGACAGAAGGCAGAAGCGAGTCCGAATACAAGACAAGTCAAAACCAGGGAATCAAACAAACTTACAGGGAAACACTGGGAAAGGGCAGACAGAGGGAGTCAACAGACATGTGGCAAGTCAGGGATCACAGCAGGACAAATCAAGATTTACCAGAGTCAGGTACACAGAACTATAGCTGACACCGCCAACAGGATGCATCGGGGCTAAATAGCAAACCTAAACCCAGAATGAGGCAGAGCAAACCCTTGACATGATCCGCCTGGGAAAAGGGCAGACAGGACAAAACCCCAGAACGGATCATGGCAACCACATTTTGTAAACTAGACCTTTCAAGGAATGTATCTAGACTTGTGGTGAACACTTTGAACCCCAGGTGCTACAGAATTTTACGTTGATCTGTGAAAATGAAAAAAAAAAATCCCACAAAACTGATATTTTAGCCCCAAATTATTTTTCATTTTCACAAGGACAACAGGAGAAAATGGACCCTAAAATTTGTTGTGCGATTCCTCCTGAGTACACCAATATCCCATATGTGGTCTGAGGCTATGTGCACACGTATTTTTGAGGTCTGCGGATTTTTCCGCAGCGGATTTAAGAAATCCGCAGGTAAAAGGCACTGCATTTTACCTGCAGATTTACTGCGGATTTAATGCGGATTCCACCTGTGGTTTTACGCCTGTGGATTCCTATTATGGAGCAGGTGTAAACCGCTGTGGAATCTGCACAAAGAATTGACATGCTGCGGAATGTAAACCGATGCATTTCCGCGCCTTTTTTTCCACAGCATGGGCACAGCGGTTTCTGTTTTCCATAAGTTTACATGGTATTGTAAACTCATGGAAAACTGCTGCGGATCCGCAGCAAAATCCGCAACGTGTGCACATAGCCTAAAACTGCTTTTGAGGTACAGTATAAAACTCAGAAGGGGAGAAGCGCGATATTGGAGTTCAGATGCTGTAATTTTATTTTTTGAGGGTACCATGTTACATTGACAAAGCCCCTGAAGTGCCAGAACAGCAGAAACTCCCCTATATACAACCTCATTTTGCAAACTACACTCGCCAGTGGATTCATTTAGGGGTGCAGTGATCATATTAACACCACATGTGCCTTACAGAATTTTATACTATTGGGCGGTGAAGTAAGACTAAATATATTTTTACCACTAAAATGTTGTTTTAGCTCCAAGTTATTAATTTTTCCAAGGGCTGATAGGAAAAAATGGACCTGCTTGTTGTAAAAATGTCTCCTGAGTGCGCCAATACCCTACATGTAAATGGAAAATACTTTTTAGGCACAGTGAAAAGTTCAGAAGGGAAGGAGCGCCATATTATAGTGCAGATTTTACTGTTATCGTTTGTGAGTGCGATGACCCACTGGGAGAGCCCATAAGGTACCGGAACAGCAGAACTCCTCATAAGTGACCCCATTTAACAAACTAATGAATCTAGGGTCGCAGTGATCATATTGACACCACGGATCTGTCACATAATTGTATAGCATTGAGCAGTGAAGACAAAATAGTTACATTTTTCCACAAAAATTATGTTTTAGCCGCAGATTTTAAATTTTCACAAGGACAAATGGGTAAAAATGGCACCAAAATTTGTCCTGTAATTTCTGCTAAATATAGAAATACCCCTTATTTGGCTGTACAGTACTGCTTAGCCATACGGTGAGCCTTGGGAGGGACAGAGCGATATTTCCCTCCTGGAGCACAGATTTTCTTAGAATAGTTTGTGGACTTCATATACAGAGCCCCTAAATGCTAGAAGAGCAAAATTCCTCCTCAATTGACCCCATTTTGGAAACTATGCCTCTTTGGGAATTTATTTACAGGTGTAATGACGATTTTGACTCTATGGGTTTTTCCAGAAACAAGAAGCAATGGATTTCTTTTAGGGTTTGAGGAGCCATAGCGCTTTTCCAGAGCCTGTGTACTAACATTGACAGGTTACGGATCTGTGTCAAAAGTTTTATTGGGAACATTTTACATAACATTTGGGATCACATTTATCTGGCGCTCTATGCTGAGCACTTACTGTGGGATTTTCATCTACATCTCAGAGTGACATGATTCAGATGAAACCTCGAGGGATCCATTAACTATAATGAGGCAGCCGACTTACTCTGAACTCCATCTGGCCTCCGTTCAGCAGTTTTGTTCTTTTCAGAAGTACACAAAACTGGGGTGGACTTTGCTTTTATGCACGTCTAAAAAGACAAACAGCGCAGGATCAGAAGGCCAGATAGAGTGAAAAATGATTTGATCGTCCTCATTATAGGGAATCTTCTGCCGGGTGTTCCATCTGAATCATGTATTACCGAGATGTTCATGGAAACACTGGTGTAAGCGCTCAGCGCAGAGTGCAGGATAAATGTGAGCTGAGCGATCTTTGATAGGCAGAATGAAAAAAATCAACAGCGGGTGAAGAATTGGTTTTATTTATTTTTTATGCTGGCGCCGGGAAAGGTCAGAGAGGCCCGAGAACAGCGCACTGCAGTACTTTGCTCTGCCCTCAACAGGGCAGACAAAGTACGTTTGCGCCGGAGCAGCAGCGTGAAGACAAGAAGAGGACGTCATCCTATGAAGATAGGAGGCCCCGGACAGGACCGCATCAGGAACGCCCCTGGGTTAGTATAATCTAACCTTTTTTTCTCATCTTTCAGGTTACATCGGGGGCTTATCTACAGCATTACAGAATGCTGTAGATAAGCCCCTGATGCTGGTGGGCTTAGCTCATCTTCATAATGTGTGCAACCTGTAAAGCACTGCGGAATATGTTAGCGCTATATAAAAATAAAGATTATATTTATTATTATCTTCGATTTTGGGGGTGACAGGTTCCCTTTATTTCCATGGTGCTGTACATGAGAAGGGGTTACAAAAAAAGTTATAGATATCATTTACAGTAAACAAATTTACAGTGACAGACTGGTACACAAGGGAGAGGACCCTGTCCTTGCGGACTTACATTCTACGGGATAATGGGGAAGAGACAGAAGGTTGGGGTGCAGCAGCTCCGGTGGTAGTAAGATGGCAGCTCGGGTGGTGGTGAGGTGGCAGAATGGTTATTGCAGGCTGTAAGCTTTCCTGAAGAGATGAGTTTTCAGGTTACGTCTGAAGGATCTGAGGGTGGTGGATAATCGGATGTGTTGTTTTGTGGAATTCCAGAGGATGGAGGATATTCGGGAGAAATCTTGGAGGCGGTTGTGTGAGGAACGAATAAGTGTGGAGGAGAGTAGGATGTCTCGTGAGGATCCAAGATTATGTGAGGGAAGATATTGGGAGATTAGTTCAGATATATAGGGAGGGGACAGGTTGTGGATGGCTTTGTAGATCAGTGTTAGTAGTTTGACTTGGATTCGTTGGGAATTGGGAGCCAGTGAAGGGACATTCAGAGGGAAGAAACAGGGGAGAAACGAGGAGAGAGGTGGATTAGTTGGGCAGCAAAGTTGAGGACAGACTGGAGTGGTGCAAGAGAGGTAGCGGGGAGGCCACAGAGGAGGGTGTTGCAGTAATCGAGGCAGGAGATGATGAGGGCATACACAAGAGTTTTAGTAGATTGAGGGCTGAGGAACGGATGGATTCTGGAAATATTTTTTAGTGGGAGGCGATAGGAGGTGGCAAGAGTTTGGACGTGTGGTTTGAAGGACAGGGCAGAATCGAGAGTCCGCTCCAAGGCAGCAGATTTCAGGTGAGGGAGAGAGCATGATGCCATTTACCATAATAGGTTGGGTAGGGGAGGTACGTGAGATGGAGGAAAGATGATGAGTTCAGTTTTGTCTACATTGAGTTTTAGGAAGTGAGAGGTGAAGGAAGAGAATATGGCTGATAGATACTCCGGGATTCTGGACAGCAGAGAGGTGACATCTGGGCCAGAGAGGTAGATCTGTGTGTCGTCCGCATACAAGTGGTACTGGAAGCCATGGGACTTTATGAGTTGTCCTACGCCAAGGGTATAGATGGAAAAAAGTAGGGGCCCCAGGACATAGCCTTGAGGGACTCCAACAGAGAGAGGGCGGGATGAGGAGGTAGTGTGGGAGTGGGAAATGCTAAATGTGCGGTCGGAAAGGTATGAGGCAATCCAGGACAGGGCAAGGTCTTTGATGCCAAGGGAAGAAAGAATCTGTAGCATGTCATGATTCCAATGGCAGGGAATCACAAAAGGACAAGCACCAACGAGCTCTAGGGTGATGGAACCTGAGCTGACCGCGACCCTAAACCTGAACACACAAATAACAATAGCCGGGGAACGTGCCTACGTTGATCCTAGACGTCTCGCACCAGCCGAAGATCTAACTTCCCCTATTAGAAGAAACACAAACCTCTCTTGCCTCCAGAGAAATACCCCACAGAAATAGCAGCCCCCCACATATAATGACGGTGAAATGAGAGGAAGGCACATACACAGTATGAAAACAGATTCAGCAAAATGAGGCCCGCTAAAACTAGATAGCAGAGGATACAAAAGTAAACTGCGCGGTCAGCAAAAAACCCTTCAAAAACCATCCTGTAATTACTTGAACTCATGTTCCAACTCATGGAACATGAGGAGCAATTACAGCCCACTAAAGCAACCAGCAGCAAAGAGAAAATTATATGCAAGCTGGACAAGACAAAAAAAAAAGCAAAACGTGGAACAAGAAAATCAAAACTTAGCTTGTCCTGAAGATTACTGAAGCCAGAAGCTGAGGTAACAAAACACTCTGATAACCTTGATAGCCGGTGGGGAAATGACAAGAAAGCCCGGTTAAATAGGAAACTCCCAAATCCTAATAGAACAGGTGGACACCAGAGACAGCAGAACACAAATCACCCAGTACCATCAGTAACCACCAGAGGGAGCCCAAAAACAGAACTCACAACAGTACCCCCCCCTTGAGGAGGGGTCACCGAACCCTCACGAGAACCACCAGGGCGACCAGGATGAGCCCTATGAAAAGCGCGGACCAAATCATCAGCATGAACATCAGAGGCAACCACCCAAGAATTATCCTCCTGACCATAACCCTTCCACTTGACCAAATATTGGAGTTTCCGTCTGGAAACACGAGAATCCAAGATCTTCTCCACAACATACTCCAATTCTCCCTCCACCAGCACCGGAGCAGGAGGCTCAAGCGAAGGAACAACAGGTACCTCATACCTCCGCAACAACGACCGATGGAACACATTATGAATAGCAAACGATGCCGGGAGATCCAAACGAAACGACACAGGGTTAAGAATTTCCAAGATCCTATAAGGACCGATGAACCGAGGCTTGAACTTAGGAGAAGAGACCTTCATAGGAACAAAACGAGAAGACAACCACACCAAGTCCCCAACACGAAGTCGAGGACCCACGCGGCGACGGCGATTAGCAAACTGCTGAGCCTTCTCCTGGGACAACTTCAAATTGTCCACCACATGACTCCAAATCCGATGCAACCCATCCACCACCATGTCCACTCCAGGATAATCAGAAGGCTCCACCTGACCAGAGGAAAAACGAGGATGAAACCCCAAATTACAAAAGAAAGGAGAAACCAAGGTAGCAGAACTAGCCCGATTATTAAGGGCAAACTCGGCCAGCGGCAAAAAGGTAACCCAGTCATCCTGATCAGCAGAAACAAAACACCTCAAATAAGTTTCCAAGGTCTGATTAGTTCGCTCCGTCTGGCCATTCGTCTGAGGATGGAATGCAGATGAAAAGGACAAATCAATGCCCATCTTAGCACAGAACGTCCGCCAAAATCTAGACACAAACTGGGATCCCCTGTCAGAAACGATGTTCTCCGGAATCCCATGCAAACGAACCACGTTCTGGAAAAACAGAGGGACCAACTCAGAGGAGGAAGGCAACTTAGGCAAGGGTACAAGATGAACCATTTTAGAAAAGCGGTCACACACAACCCAGATGACAGACATTTTTTGAGAGACAGGGAGATCCGAAATAAAGTCCATGGAAATGTGCGTCCAAGGCCTCTTCGGGATAGGCAAAGGTGACAACAATCCACTGGCTCGAGAACAGCAAGGCTTAGCCCGAGCACAAACCTCACAAGACTGCACAAAAGAACGCACATCCCTCGACAAGGAAGGCCACCAAAAAGACCTGGCCACCAAGTCTCTAGTACCAAATATTCCAGGATGACCTGCCAACGCAGAAGAATGGACCTCGGAGATGACTCTACTGGTCCAACTATCCGGAACAAACAGTCTCTCAGGCGGACAACGATCAGGTTTACCCGCCTGAAACTCCTGCAAAGCACGTCGCAAGTCTGGGAAGACGGCCGACAAAATCACCCCATCCCTAAGGATACCAGTGGGCTCAGAATTTCCAGGGGAGTCAGGCACAAAACTCCTAGAAAGAGCATCCGCCTTCACATTCTTTGAACCTGGCAGGTATGAAACCACAAAATTGAAACGAGAGAAAAACAGTGACCAACGAGCCTGTCTAGGATTCAGACGCCTGGCAGACTCAAGGTAAATCAGATTTTTGTGATCAGTCAAGACCACCACACGATGTCTAGCACCCTCCAGCCAATGACGCCACTCCTCAAATGCCCACTTCATGGCCAAAAGTTCCCGATTACCCACATCATAATTCCGCTCAGCGGGCGAAAATTTTCTAGAAAAGAACGCACATGGCTTCATCACCGAGCAATCGGAGCTTCTCTGTGACAAAACCGCCCCCGCTCCAATCTCGGAAGCATCAACCTCAACTTGGAAAGGAAGCGAAACATCAGGCTGACGCAACACAGGAGCAGAAGAAAACCGGCGTTTAAGTTCCCGAAAGGCCTCCACAGCCGCAGAAGACCAATCAGCAACATCAGCACCCTTCTTAGTCAAATCCGTCAAAGGCTTAACAACACTAGAAAAATTAGTTATAAAACGACGATAGAAATTAGCAAAGCCTAAGAACTTCTGCAGACTCTTAAGAGATGCAGGCTGCGTCCAGTCACAAATAGCCCGAACCTTGACGGGATCCATCTCAATAGTAGAAGGGGAAAAAATATACCCCAAGAAAGAAATCTTCTGGACTCCAAAGAGACACTTTGAGCCCTTTACAAACAAGGAATTAGCCCGCAGGACCTGAAACACCTTCCTGACCTGCTGAACATGAGACTCCCAGTCATCAGAAAAAAACAAAATATCATCCAAATACACAATCATAAATTTATCCAGATATTCACGGAAAATATCGTGCATAAAGGACTGGAAGACTGAAGGAGCATTAGAAAGTCCGAAAGGCATTACCAAATACTCAAAATGGCCCTCAGGCGTATTAAATGCGGTTTTCCACTCATCACCTTGCTTTATTCGTATAAGATTATACGCACCCCGAAGATCAATCTTAGTGAACCATTTAGCCCCCTTAATGCGAGCAAACAAATCAGTCAACAAAGGCAAAGGATACTGATATTTTACGGTAATCTTATTCAAAAGACGATAATCTATACAAGGCCTCAAGGACCCATCTTTTTTGGCCACGAAAAAAAAACCTGCTCCCAAAGGGGACAAAGATGGATGGATATGTCCCTTTTCCAAGGACTCCTTAACATAATCCCGCATAGCAGTATGCTCTGGCACTGACAGATTGAACAAACGACCTTTAGGAAATTTACTACCAGGAATTAAATCTATAGCACAATCGCAATCCCTGTGAGGAGGAAGCGAACTGAGCTTAGGCTCCTCAAAAACATCCCGATAATCAGACAAAAATACAGGAACCTCAGAAGGAGTAGATGAAGCGATAGAAATCGGAGGTGCATCATCATGAACCCCCTGACATCCCCAGCTTAACACACACATTGTTTTCCAGTCAAGGACTGGATTATGAGTTTGTAACCATGGCAGACCAAGTACTAGAACATCATGTAAATTATACAATACCAGGAAGCGAATCACCTCCTGATGAACGGGAGTCATACGCATGGTCACCTGTGTCCAGTACTGAGGTTTATTCATAGCCAAAGGTGTAGAGTCAATTCCCTTCAAAGGAATAGGGACTTCCAGAGGCTCAAGACTAAACCCACATCGCTTGGCAAATGACCAATCCATAAGACTCAGGGCAGCGCCTGAATCTACATAGGCATCGACGGAAATGGATGATAATGAGCAAATCAGAGTCACAGACAGAATGAACTTAGACTGTAACGTACTAATGGCAACAGACTTATCAACCTTTTTTGTGCGTTTAGAGCATGCTGATATAACATGAGCTGAATCACCACAATAAAAGCACAACCCATTTTTCCGCCTATAGTTTTGCCGTTCACTTCTAGACTGAACTCTATCACATTGCATTGTCTCAAGTGCCTGTTCAGAAGACACCGCCAAATGGTGCACAGGTTTGCGCTCCCGTAAACGCCGATCAATCTGAATAGCCATAGTCATAGACTCATTCAGACCTGTAGGCGCAGGGAACCCCACCATAACATCTTTAATGGCCTCAGAAAGGCCATCTCTGAACTTTGCAGCCAGGGCGCACTCATTCCACTGAGTAAGCACTGACCATTTCCGAAATTTTTGACAATATATTTCTGCTTCATCTTGCCCCTGAGAGATAGCTAATAAAGCTTTTTCAGCCTGAATCTCCTGGTTAGGTTCCTCATAGAGCAAACCCAATGCCAGAAAAAACGCATCCACATTAAGCAACGCAGGATCCCCTGGTGCCAATGCAAATGCCCAATTTTGAGGGTCACCCCGCAGGAAAGATATAATAATCTTAACCTGCTGAGCAGGGTCTCCAGAAGAGCGAGATTTCAAAGAAAGGAACAGCTTGCAATTGTTCCTAAAATTCAGAAAACTAGATCTATCTCCAGCAAAGAACTCTGGAATAGGAATTCTAGGTTCAGACATAGGAGCATGTACAACAAAATCTTGTATATTTTGAACCTTAGCAGCAAGATTATTCAAGCTGGAAGCTAAACTCTGGACGTCCATGATAAACAGCTAAGGTCAGAGCCATTCAAGGAATAAGAGGAGGAAAAAAAAAAAATCAGCCTGGCTGCAATTAAGGCTAGCAACCTCAGAGGAGAGAAAAAAAAAAACTTCCTCAGACTACTTTTCCTCCTACTTCAGCCCAAACATTTTGGCCGGCTATACTGTCATGATTCCAATGGCAGGGAATCACAAAAGGACAAGCACCAACGAGCTCTAGGGTGATGGAACCTGAGCTGACCGCGACCCTAAACCTGAACACACAAATAACAATAGCCGGGGAACGTGCCTACGTTGATCCTAGACGTCTCGCACCAGCCGAAGATCTAACTTCCCCTATTAGAAGAAACACAAACCTCTCTTGCCTCCAGAGAAATACCCCACAGAAATAGCAGCCCCCCACATATAATGACGGTGAAATGAGAGGAAGGCACATACACAGTATGAAAACAGATTCAGCAAAATGAGGCCCGCTAAAACTAGATAGCAGAGGATACAAAAGTAAACTGCGCGGTCAGCAAAAAACCCTTCAAAAAACCATCCTGTAATTACTTGAACTCATGTTCCAACTCATGGAACATGAGGAGCAATTACAGCCCACTAAAGCAACCAGCAGCAAAGAGAAAATTATATGCAAGCTGGACAAGACAAAAATAAAGCAAAACGTGGAACAAGAAAATCAAAACTTAGCTTGTCCTGAAGATTACTGAAGCCAGAAGCTGAGGTAACAAAACACTCTGATAACCTTGATAGCCGGTGGGGAAATGACAAGAAAGCCCGGTTAAATAGGAAACTCCCAAATCCTAATAGAACAGGTGGACACCAGAGACAGCAGAACACAAATCACCCAGTACCATCAGTAACCACCAGAGGGAGCCCAAAAACAGAACTCACAACAGTAGCAGTAGGCAGTGGTCGACTGTGTCAAAGGCAGAGGACAGATCAAGAAGGAGGAGGATGGAGAACTGTCTGTTAGCTTTGGTTGTGACTAAGTCATTAGTAATTTTGGTCAGGGCAGTTTCGGTGGATTGGTGGGGGCGGAAGCCAGATTGGAGGTTGTCAAGGAGAGAGTTAGATGAGAGGTGGGAGGAAAGTTGAGCATGACCATGCTGCTCAAGGAGTTTGGAAGCAAATGGGAGCATTGATATGGGGCGATAGCTGGGCATAGCAGTTGGGTCAAGGTTAGTTTTTTGAGGATTAGACGACTTTATTCTTCTGCCATTACAGCGATACCAGATTTATATATGGTAGTTTTTTATGTTTGCTGTCATACACTAAAAGACTAAAAAACTAGTGTTTTCATCACCATATTTTGATAGTTATAATTTTTCCACATTTCTGTCAACAGCCATGTGAGGGCTTGTTTTTTACGGGATGAGTTGACTTTTTTTGTACCATTTTCGGACACATTACATTTTTTGATTGCTTTCTTTTCTGATTTTATAGGGGGCAGAATGAATAACAACCAATAATTCAAGATTTTTTTTTTTTTTTTTTGGGGGGGGGGTTTTGCCGTTCTGTGTGTGGTAAAATTAATAAGGCAGCTTTATTCTTCGGGACAGTATGATTACAGCGGTACCACATCTATATAGTTTTCTTATGTTTTGGGGCTTTTGCTCAATAAAAACTTTTATAGAAAAAATAATTATTTTTGCATCGCTTTATCCTGAGAGCTATATCTTTTTATTTTTCCACTCATGGAGTTGTATAGCAGATTGTTTTTTTTTGTGGGACAAGATTATGTTTTCAGAGATACCATTTTTATCTGCATTTGCCTTTTTGATCGCGTTTTATTCCACTTTTTGTTCGGCGATATGATGAAAAGCATTGTTTTCTGCACCGATTTTTAGTTATTTTTTTACGGTGTTCACTGAAGGTTAGCTAGTGGGACAGTTCGTCATGGATGCATCGATACCAAACGTGTACTTTTTTTTTTTTTACATGAAAATAGAAATTTATCAGTACAATATACTGTATTTTTTTATTATTATTTTCTGATTTGTTTTAAAAAAATAGTTTTACAATTTTTTTTTTACTTTGTCCCACTATTGTACTATCACTTTGAGAAGCCTGATGGCTATTATAATCGATTGCAATGTACGAGTATTGCAATGGATTAGAATGATCAGTGCTGTACTGACACAGGCCTCTGAGACCATGCTCTGCGCATGTTCTGAGGAGCTTGTCGTAGCCTGGTGATCCGGATGACATCAGTTCACCATGGCAATGATCGGGGGCGCCGATTGAAGTGCAGAAGGGGCTCCCTCCTTCTGCACGCCTGCTAAATGTTGCGATCGCAAGTGATCACAGTGTTTAGGGGGTCAAAGTGCCGGGAGCGGTGCAGGCACTGCTTCTGCAATGAGTGCTGGGTGTCAGATATCAGAATCAGCTGACACCCGGCGGCGATCGCGCGCACACAGCTCTAAAAATGCTGCAAAAAACTGATGGCTGATGAGGGGTTACCATGCTGAGCATAAACTTGGGAACCTATTGGGGTATAATACGGATTCTAGTACAATTTGTTTTATACCTATTTGTTCCCAGGCTGTAATACAATCCTTCATCATCTACAGTTAGGGCCAGAAATATTTGGACAGTGACACAATTTTCGCGAGTTGGGCTCTGCATGCCACCACATTGGATTTGAAATGAAACCTCTACAACAGAATTCAAGTGCAGATTGTAACGTTTAATTTGAAGGGTTGAACAAAAATATCTGATAGAAAATGTAGGAATTGTACACATTTCTTTACAAACACTCCACATTTTAGGAGGCAAAAGTAATTGGACAAATAAACATAACCCAAACAAAATATTTTTATTTTCAATATTTTGTTGCAAATCCTTTGGAGGCAATCACTGCCTTAAGTCTGGAACCCATGGACATCACCAAACGCTGTGTTTCCTCCTTCTTAATGCTTTGCCAGGCCTTTACAGCCGCAGCCTTCAGGTCTTGCTTGTTTGTGGGTCTTTCCGTCTTAAGTCTGGATTTGAGCAAGTGAAATGCATGCTCAATTGGGTTTAGATCTGGAGATTGACTTGGCCATTGCAGAATGTTCCACTTTTTGGCACTCATGAACTCCTGGGTAGCTTTGGCTGTATGCTTGGGGTCATTGTCCATCTGTACTATGAAGCGCCGTCCAATCAACTTTGCAGCATTTGGCTGAATCTGGGCTGAAAGTATATCCCGGTACACTTCAGAATTCATCCGGCTACTCTTGTCTGCTCTTATGTCATCAATAAACACAAGTGACCCAGTGCCATTGAAAGCCATGCATGCCCATGCCATCACGTTGCCTCCACCATGTTTTACAGAGGATGTGGTGTGCCTTGGATCATGTGCCGTTCCCTTTCTTCTCCAAACTTTTTTCTTCCCATCATTCTGGTACAGGTTCATCTTTGTCTCATCTGTCCATAGAATACTTTTCCAGAACTGAGCTGGCTTCTTGAGGTGTTTTTCTGCAAATTTAACTCTGGCCTGTCTATTTTTGTTATTGATGAATGGTTTGCATCTAGATATGAACCCTTTGTATTTACTGTCATGGAGTCTTCTCTTTACTGTTGACTTAGAGACAGATACACCTACTTCACTGAGAGTGTTCTGGACTTCAGTTGATGTTGTGAACGGGTTCTTCTTCACCAAATTAAGTATGCGGCGATCATCCACCACTGTTGTCATCCGTGGACGCCCAGGCCTTTTTGAGTTCCCAAGCTCACCAGTCAATTCCTTTTTTCTCAGAATGTACCCAACTGTTGATTTTGCTACTCCAAGCATGTCTGCTATCTCTCTGATGGATTTTTTCTTTTTTTTCAGCCTCAGGATGTTCTGCTTCACCTCAATTGAGAGTTCCTTTGACCGCATGTTGTCTGCTCACAGCAACAGCTTCCAAATGCAAAACCACACACCTGGAATCCACCCCTGACCTTTTAACTACTTCATTGATTACAGGTTAACGATGGAGACGCCTTCAGAGTTAATTGCAGCCCTTAGAGTCCATTGTCCAATTACTTTTGGTCCCTTGAAAAAGAGGACGCTATGCATTACAGAGCTATGATTCCTAAACCCTCTCTCCGATTTGGATGTGGAAACTATCATATTGCAGCTGGGAGTGTGCACTTTCAGCCCATATTATATATATAATTGTATTTCTGAACATGTTTTTGTAAACAGCTAAAATAACAAAACTTGTGTCACTGTCCAAATATTTCTGGCCCTAACTGTATACTTACCCTATTGCTATTACTTTATTTCACTGGAATGTTATATGGGAACTGTAGGACTTTTCTTTTGACTACGGACAGTTATGTGTTATGAAAGGCAATTCAGTACTACAATGGACATAGCGGTCAGAGCACACACAGTGATCTGACAACAACCCAAAATCATAGAACGAGCTCTGAGACGTGGGAACTCTGCAGACCGCAATCCCTAATCCTCTCCAAACAACACTAGAGGCAGCCGTGGATTGCGCCTAACTCTGCCTATGCAACTCGGCACAGCCTGAGAAACTAACTAGCTTGAAGATAGAAAATAAGCCTACCTTGCCTCAGAGAAATACCCCAAAGGAAAAGGCAGCCCCCCACATATAATGACTGTGAGTAAAGATGAAAAGACAAACGTAGAGATGAAATAGATTCAGCAAAGTGAGGCCCGACTTTCTTAACAGATCGAGGATAGAAAAGGTAACTTTGCGGTCTACACAAAACCCTAAAGAAAACCACGCAAAGGGGGCAAAAAGACCCTCCGTACCGAACTAACGGCACGGAGGTACACCCTTTGCGTCCCAGAGCTTCCAGCAACAAATTAGACAAGCTGGACAGAAAAAATAGCAAACAAATAGCAAAGAAGAACTTAGCTATGCAGAGCAGCAGGCCACAGGAATGATCCAGGGAAAAGCAAGTCCAACACTGGAACATTGACAGGAAGCCAGGATCAAAGCATTAGGTGGAGTTAAGTAGAGAAGCACCTAACGACCTCACCAGATCACCTGAGGGAGGAAACTCAGAAGCCGCAGTACCACTTCCCTCCACCAACAGAAGCTCGCAGAGAGAATCAGCCGGAGTACCACTTGTGATCACAGGAGGGAGCTCTGCCACAGAATTCACAACAGTACCCCCCTTGAGGAGGGGTCACCGAACCCTCACCAGAGCCCCCAGGCCGACCAGGATGAACCACATGAAAGGCACAAACAAGATCGGGAGCATGGACATCAGAGGCAAAAACCCAGGAATTATCTTCCTGAGCATAACCCTTCCATTTAACCAGATACTGGAGTTTCCGTCTAGAAACACGAGAATCCAAAATCTTCTCCACAATATACTCCAATTCCCCCTCCACCAAAACAGGGGCAGGAGGATCAACAGATGGAACCATAGGTGCCACGTATCTCCGCAACAATGACCTATGGAATACGTTATGTATGGAAAAAGAATCTGGAAGGGTCAGACGAAAAGACACAGGATTAAGAACCTCAGAAATCCTATACGGACCAATGAAACGAGGTTTAAACTTAGGAGAGGAAACCTTCATAGGAATATGACGAGAAGATAACCAAACCAGATCCCCAACACGAAGTCGGGGACCCACACGGCGTCTGCGATTAGCGAAACGTTGAGCCTTCTCCTGGGACAAGGTCAAATTGTCCACTACATGAGTTCAAATCTGCTGCAACCTGTCCACCACAGTATCCACACCAGGACAGTCCGAAGACTCAACCTGTCTTGAAGAGAAACGAGGATGGAACCCAGAATTGCAGAAAAATGGCGAAACCAAGGTAGCCGAGCTGGCCCGATTATTAAGGGCGAACTCAGCCAAAGGCAAAAAGGACACCCAGTCATCCTGATCGGCAGAAACAAAGCATCTCAGATATGTTTCCAAGGTCTGATTGGTTCGTTCGGTCTGGCCATTAGTCTGAGGATGGAAAGCCGAGGAAAAAGATAGGTCAATGCCCATCCTACCACAAAAGGCTCGCCAAAACCTTGAAACAAACTGGGAACCTCTGTCAGAAACGATATTCTCTGGAATGCCATGTAAACGAACCACATGCTGGAAGAACAATGGCACCAAATCAGAGGAGGAAGGCAATTTAGACAAGGGTACCAGATGGACCATCTTAGAAAAGCGATCACAGACCACCCAAATGACTGACATCTTTTGAGAAACGGGAAGATCAGAAATAAAATCCATAGAGATATGTGTCCAAGGCCTCTTCAGGACCGGCAAGGGCAAAAGCAACCCACTGGCACGAGAACAGCAGGGCTTAGCCCGAGCACAAATCCCACAGGACTGCACAAAAACACGCACATCCCGCGACAGAGACGGCCACCAAAAGGATCTAGCCACCAACTCTCTGGTACCAAAGATTCCAGGATGACCAGCCAACACTGAACAATGAACCTCAGAGATAACTTTATTGGTCCACCTATCAGGGACAAACAGTCTCTCCGCTGGACAACGATCAGGTTTATTAGCCTGAAATTTTTGCAGCACCCGCCGCAAATCAGGGGAGATGGCAGACACAATTACTCCTTCCTTGAGGATACCCGCCGGCTCAGACAAACCCGGAGAGTCGGGCACAAAACTCCTAGACAGAGCATCCGCCTTCACATTTTTAGAGCCCAGAAGGTACGAAATTACAAAGTCAAAACGGGCAAAAAACAGCGACCAACGAGCCTGTCTAGGATTCAACCGCTTAGCAGACTCAAGATAAGTCAAGTTCTTATGATCAGTCAATACCACCACGCGATGCTTAGCTCCTTCAAGCCAATGACGCCACTCCTCGAATGCCCACTTCATGGCCAGCAACTCTCGGTTGCCCACATCATAATTTCGCTCAGCAGGCGAAAACTTCCTGGAAAAAAAAGCGCATGGTTTCATCACCGAGCAATCAGAACCTCTCTGCGACAAAACAGCCCCTGCTCCAATCTCAGAAGCATCAACCTCGACCTGGAATGGAAGAGAAACATCTGGTTGACACAACACAGGGGCAGAAGAAAAACGACGCTTCAAGTCTTGAAAAGCTTCCACAGCAGCAGAAGACCAATTGACCAAATCAGCACCCTTCTTGGTCAAATCGGTCAATGGTTTGGCAATACTAGAAAAATTGCAGATGAAGCGACGATAAAAATTAGCAAAGCCCAGGAACTTTTGCAGACTTTTCAGAGATGTCGGCTGAGTCCAATCATGGATGGCTTGGACCTTAACAGGATCCATCTCGATAGTAGAAGGGGAAAAGATGAACCCCAAAAATGAAACCTTCTGCACACCAAAGAGACACTTTGATCCCTTCACAAACAAAGAATTAGCACGCAGGACCTGAAAAACCGTTCTGACCTGCTTCACATGAGACTCCCAATCATCCGAAAAGATCAAAATGTCATGCAAGTATACAATCAGGAATTTATCCAGGTACTCTCGGAAGATGTCATGCATAAAGGATTGAAACACTGATGGAGCATTGGCAAGTCCGAATGGCATCACTAGATACTCAAAATGTCCCTCGGGCGTATTAAATGCAGTTTTCCATTCATCTCCTCGCCTGATTCGCACCAGATTATACGCACCACGAAGATCTATCTTGGTGAACCAACTAGCCCCCTTAATCCGAGCAAACAAATCAGATAACAATGGCAAGGGGTACTGAAATTTAACCGTGATCTTATTTAGAAGGCGGTAATCTATACAAGGTCTCAGCGAACCATCCTTCTTGGCTACAAAAAAGAACCCTGCTCCTAATGGTGACGATGACGGGCGAATATGCCCCTTCTCCAGGGATTCCTTCACATAACTGCGCATAGCGGCGTGCTCAGGCACGGATAAACAGTCGACCTTTTGGGAATTTACTACCAGGAATCAAATTGATAGCACAATCACAATCCCTATGCGGAGGTAGGGCATCGGACTTGGGCTCATCAAATACATCCCGGTAATCAGACAAGAACTCTGGAACCTCAGAAGGGGTGGATGACGAAATTGACAGAAATGGAACATCACCATGTACCCCCTGACAACCCCAGCTGGACACCGACATGGATTTCCAATCTAATACTGGATTATGGGCCTGTAGCCATGGCAACCCCAACACGACCACATCATGCAGATTATGCAACACCAGAAAGCGAATAACCTCCTGATGTGCAGGAGCCATGCACATGGTCAGCTGGGTCCAGTATTGAGGCTTATTCTTGGCCAAAGGCGTGGCATCAATTCCTCTCAATGGAATAGAACACTGCAAGGGCTCTAAGAGAAACCCACAACGCTTAGCATACTCCAAGTCCATCAAATTCAGGGCAGCGCCTGAATCCACAAATGCCATGACAGAATACGATGACAAAGAGCAGATCAAGGTAACGGACAGAAGAAATTTCGACTGTACCGTACCAATGGTGGCAGACCTAGCGAACCGCTTAGTGCGCTTAGGACAATCAGAGATAGCATGAGTGGAATCACCACAGTAGAAACACAGACCATTCAGACGTCTGTGTTCTTGCCGTTTAACTCTGGTCAAAGTCCTATCGCACTGCATAGGCTCAGGTTTAAGCTCAGGTAATACCGCCAAATGGTGCACAGATTTACGCTCACGCAAGCGTCGACCGATCTGAATGGCCAAAGACATAGACTCATTCAAACCAGCAGGCATAGGAAATCCAACCATGACATCCTTAAGGGCTTCAGAGAGACCCTTTCTGAACATAGCTGCCAGCGCAGATTCATTCCATTGAGTGAGCACGGACCACTTTCTAAATTTCTGACAATATACCTCTATCTCATCCTGACCCTGACAAAGAGCCAGCAAATTTTTCTCTGCCTGATCCACTGAATTAGGTTCATCGTACAGCAATCCGAGCGCCAGGAAAAACGCATCGATATTACTCAATGCAGGATCTCCTGGCGCAAGAGAAAATGCCCAGTCCTGAGGGTCGCCGCGCAAAAAAAGAAATAACAATCAAAACCTGTTGAACTGGATCACCAGAGGAGCGAGGTTTCAAGGCAAATAGCAAAGAAGAACTTAGCTATGCAGAGCAGCAGGCCACAGGAATGATCCAGGGAAAAGCAAGTCCAACACTGGAACATTGACAGGAAGCCAGGATCAAAGCATTAGGTGGAGTTAAGTAGAGAAGCACCTAACGACCTCACCAGAGCACCTGAGGGAGGAAACTCAGAAGCTGCAGTACCACTTCCCTCCACCAACAGAAGCTCGCAGAGAGAATCAGCCGAAGTACCACTTGTGACCACAGGAGGGAGCTCTGCCACAGAATTCACAACAGTTATGGGCCTCATATTTTGATCAGGTGTTAATCTGTCCACATATCGTTCTGATCTGCCTAAGTGACTACATATTTTAGATATATGATATCCCAGGTTTATTATATACAGTAGGTGTTCATTTAGACGGGGGTCACAGTATTCTCAGTGTTTAAGCACCCCATCTATGTTGTAATATGCTTCATTCTGTTATACTGTTTGCCTATCAGCATCCCCTGTATGACATTCTGCTTTTTATTGTTTTTAGACATTTTGTTCTAATATATATTTTTTTATGATGGATCTCTTCTATACTCTGTCTTCTGTACACTTAGCCTGAGTCTATGGTGTTTTTTCAGTTTATAAGAAGTTCCATTAGCATTATTGGTGGATATTGGGGTGTAACTAATATGTGAACATAACCTCACTTTCGGGATTCCTCAGGGTATGTTTCCACGTTCAGGAAACGCTGCCTGTTTGACGCCGCATAGAGACGCAGCGCCAAACACGCAGCATCCAGATGTTACAGTATAGTGGAGGGGATTTAATGAAATCCCATCTCCACTATGCGTGGTAACACGCATACGGCGGCCCTGCGATTCCGGACATGCGGCGCATCTTTTTAGATCGCAGCATGTCCGTTTACCTTGCGGCGACGCTGCACCGCCGCAAGGTATAACAGGGCCCTATGTGTGGGGTGCGATGATACCAGATGTGTGCAATGAACACATCCGGCATTATCGCGTCCCCAGAAGGGGGCGGAGTGATTTTGTCGCTCCGTCCAAACCGCCGGCCATCCTGAACGTGGACACGTACCCTCAGGGTTAAGCCTAGGTCTTCTTCTCCTCTTTTCTCTATACAGCACCCCCATTGCACAAACCATCAGTAGATTTGGTTAGTATGTAGCATTGAGCATACGTGCTGGGATAACGTGTTATCAGCGCATGCTCGTGTGCTGAGTATCCTGGGCGTGCTCAAATCGAGTTGCTGCCACTGCATGTATCGCAGCTGTTTGACAGCCACAACACATGCAAGGATTGTCTAACAAAGAGCTGTCAAACAGCAGCGAGACATGCAGCCTCAGTGACTCAAACATAGTATTCGAGCATGCCGAAGATACTCTGTTAGAACACGAGCATGCTTGGGTAACTCCTTATCCAGGCACGTACGCCCAACACTAAGGCCGGCGTCACACAAGCGAGTTTTACGGACGTATGAGCGCATAAAATACGTCCGTAAAACTCGCCTAACAAACGTCCCAATTATTCTCTATGCCCCTGCTCCTATCTGCCGTATTTTACTGATCAGTATTATACGGCTTTCTACGGCCGTAGAAAATCGCAGCATGCTGCGTTTGTCACCGTATTGCGCAAAAAAAAGCCAATGAAAGTCTATGGAAGCCCCAAAAATACGGATTACACACGGACCAGCAGTGTGACTTGCGAGAAATACGCAGCGGTGTTAGAGAGAAAAGCCGGCAATTCAGTGCGGTGTACAGTAAAATCACACTGACAGCTTACAGTAGAATAGGTAGAGTAAATGTGTACACATAGAATAGGTATATATATATATATATGTCATTGAGACACATATATGTATATATATTAATATTTCATACAGCGCTAGATAGCTTTAAAGTCGGTAATTCAGTTGCCGGCTTTTGCTATCTCCTTCCTAAACCCGACATGATATGAGACATAGTTTACATACAGTAAACCATCTCATATCCCCATTTTTTTTGCATATTCCACACTACTAATGTTAGTAGTGTGTATATGCAAAATTTGGGCGCTCTAGCTATTAAATTAAAGGGTTAAATGGCAGAAAAATTGGCGTGGGCTCCCGCGCAATTTTCTCCTCCAGAGTAGTAAAGCCAGTGACTAAGGGCAGATATTAATAGCCTGGAGAGGGTCCACGGTTATTGCCCCCCCCCCCTGACTAAAAACATCTGCCCCCAGCCACCCCAGAAAAGGCACATCTGGAAGATGCGCCTATTCTGGCACTTGGCCACTCTCTTACCATTCCCGTGTAGCGGTGGGATATGGGGTAATGAAGGGTTAATGCCACCTTGCCACCCAGCAGAGGGCGCCCTCATATGAACTCGAGCCTGGGAGCTTTCTAGGAAAGTTCCCACGATCCAGGAACAGCCAGCAGAGGGCGCCTCACCGCAAATGAAAGTAAATATAGGTCATTGACCTACTTTACCTTCATTTCCCGGGGTTTTGCAGCCAGGAGCAGCGCTGCATTAGCAGAGCTCCTGGCTGCAAAATATTTTAACCCCTTCAGATGGATTTACATCGTGGGACGTTACAGATCTTCGGAAGGTATGTATATTGTTGGTTTATTATTTTTACTTTGTTACAGAGCGAGGGTCTTCAGAAGGACTGAGCGAAGAATAAATTATTACAACAACCTTTGATTTTATTTAATTAAAATAATTTTGAATAATGTGTTTGTGTTATTTTTAACCCTTTACTAGTATTAGATTAATAATGGATAGGTGTCATAATTGACGCCTCTCCATTATTAATTTGGCTTAATGTCACCTTACAATAGCAAGGTGGCATTAACCCTTCATTACCCCATATCCCACCGCTACACGGGAATGGGAAGAGAGTGGCCAAGTGCCAGAATAGGCGCATCTTCCAGATGTGCCTGTTCTGGGGTGGCTGGGGCCAGATGTTTTTAGCCAGGGGGGGGGGGGGGGGCAATAACCGTGGACCCTATTCAGGCTATTAATATCTGCCCTCAGTCACTGGCTTTACTACTCTTGCGGAGAAAATTGCGCAGGAGCCCACGCCAATTTTTTCCGCCATTTAACCCTTTAATTTAATAGCTAGAACGGCCAAATTTTGCATATACACACTACTGACATTAGTAGTGTGGAATATGCAAAAAAAATGGGAATATGACATGGTTTACTGTATGTAAACCATGTCTCATATCATGTCGGGTTTAGGAAGGAGATAGCAAAAGCCGGTAATTGAATTACCGGCTTTAAAGCTATCTAGCGCTGTATGAAGTAATAATATATATACATATATGTGTCTACTGACATACAGTGGGGCAAAAAAGTATTTAGTCAGTCAGCAATAGTGCAAGTTCCACCACTTAAAAAGATGAGAGGCGTCTGTAATTTACATCATAGGTAGACCTCAACTATGGGAGACAAACTGAGAAAAAAAAATCCAGAAAATCACATTGTCTGTATTTTAAACATTTTATTTGCATATTATGGTGGAAAATAAGTATTTGGTCAGAAACAAAATTTCATCTCAATACTTTGTAATATATCCTTTGTTGGCAATGACAGAGGTCAAACGTTTTCTATAATTCTTCACAAGGTTGCCACACGCTGTTGTTGGTATGTTGGCCCATTCCTCCATGCAGATCTCCTCTAGAGCAGTGATGTTTTTGGCTTTTCGCTTGGCAACACGGACTTTCAACTCCCTCCAAAGGTTTTCTATAGGGTTGAGATCTGGAGACTGGCTAGGCCACTCCAGGACCTTGAAATGCTTCTTACGAAGCCACTCCTTCGTTGCACTGGCTGTGTGCTTTGGATCATTGTCATGTTGAAAGACCCAGCCATGTTTCATCTTCAATGCCCTTGCTGATGGAAGGAGGTTTGCACTCAAAATCTCACGATACATGGCCCCATTCATTCTTTCATGTACCCGGATCAGTCGTCCTGGCCCCTTTGCAGAGAAACAGCCCCAAAGCATGATGTTTCCACCACCATGCTTTACAGTAGGTATGGTGTTTGATGGATGCAACTCAGTATTCTTTTTCCTCCAAACACGACAAGTTGTGTTTCTACCAAACAGTTCCAGTTTGGTTTCATCAGACCATAGGACATTCTCCCAAAACTCCTCTGGATCATCCAAATGCTCTCTAGCAAACTTCAGACGGGCCCGGACATGTACTGGCTTAAGCAGTGGGACACGTCTGGCACTGCAGGATCTGAGTCCATGGTGGCGTAGTGTGTTACTTATGGTAGGCCTTGTTACATTGGTCCCAGCTCTCTGCAGTTCATTCACTAGGTCCCCCCGCGTGGTTCTGGGATTTTTGCTCACCGTTCTTGTGATCATTCTGACCCAACAGGGTGGGATTTTGCGTGGAGCCCCAGATCGAGGGAGATTATCAGTGGTCTTGTATGTCTTCCATTTTCTAATTATTGCTCCCACTGTTGATTTCTTCACTCCAAGCTGCTTGGCTATTGCAGATTCAGTCTTCCCAGCCTGGTGCAGGGCTACAATTTTGTTTCTGGTGTCCTTTGACAGCTCTTTGGTCTTCACCATAGTGGAGTTTGGAGTCAGACTGTTTGAGGGTATGCACAGGTGTCTTTTTATACTGATAACAAGTTTAAACAGGTGCCATTACTACAGGTAACGAGTGGAGGAAAGAGGAGACTCTTAAAGAAGAAGTTACAGGTCTGTGAGAGCCAGAAATCTTGATTGTTTGTTTCTGACCAAATACTTATTTTCCACCATATTATGCAAATAAATTGTTAAAAAAACAGACAATGTGATTTTCTGGATTTTTTTTTCTCAGTTTGTCTCCCATAGTTGAGGTCTACCTATGATGTAAATTACAGACGCCTCTCATCTTTTTAAGTGGTGGAACTTGCACTATTGCTGACTGACTAAATACTTTTTTGCCCCACTGTATATATATATATATAGACAGTATATATGTTTTTTTTTTTTTTTTACACATGGATCCCTTGTATAGCCGTATGTCGGTTTTGCAAGCCTGCGAGAAAAACACGCAGTACGGATGCCATACGGATTACATACGGTGGATGCCATGCGAAAAAAACGCTGAAACACTCTGCCTACGGAGGAGCTATGGATCACTATTTTGGGGATTTTTCAGCGTATTACGGCCGTAATATACGGACCGTATTGTCTTACGCTGAGTGTGACTCCAGCCTAATAGTTTGCTGATTACACCCAAGAATACTCTTCTCGTAATAACATCACCACCGAACTACTACAAAATACCAGTGATTGTCTACTGTCTCTAATATAATTTCCTCCCTATACCTGAATCTTTCCAAAATTGAACTCTTTTTGATTCTAGCCTATCTACGCATGATTATTTCCTTGTGTGATTCTATCATAACTCCCAGCAGCACACTCATCGTTTTGGGGTTTGTCTGGGAGACCAGGAAGATGTCCCACCAATTGTCAGGACAATCACACAATTGGATGACAATTGATGGACGAGGCAATGACTACTATTGCTACTAAGCATCCAGTTCCACCCTTGACCAGCAAAAGTCCGAGAAGCTGCAGCTTATCCCGGACCATCTCTTCATGTTTGATTTGTCCGAAAGCGGAGACAGTGATGCCGTCGCTGATTGGGTGTGGGCATCACAACAACGCACGAGAGCCCTGGGGAGAGAGAGTGCCGACACAGTGGGAACGGCGCCGGCACGGTGAGTATAAGCTTTATTATGTTATCAGGGCCAAGCAATGGGTATGAGAAGTTGTCCAAGTAGTGGACAACTTCTTTAAAGAATATCTGCCCCCCCATGGAGGTCCAAGGTGGAAGATATTAATGCCATATTTCCTTTCGCAATTTGAGCTTTCTATAAATATGAGACATGGTATATACAACTTTATATGGTTGATATTAATTCTGGCCTAATGGTCAGGACGCTCAGTAATGGAAGTCAGTGCAATGCGGTCGTCACTGTGTCACAATACTGAGAATATGTCTCCCATATTTATAGAACCTACACCTCACACTAAAAAAAACCAATATATATATCTTTTAATGTGGCCCCGGAAAGTCTGGGACGTTGGCCATGTGGCTTTATTGTTGCTTTCAAGTCAGGAAATGCCTAATTGCAAAGGGACAGAAAAAAAGTGTCACCACACAAACCTTTTGTTTCATATAATCTTTATTTTTATATAGCGCTAACATATTCCGCAGCGCTTTACAGTTTGCACATATTGTCATCACTGTCCCCGATGGGGCTCACAATCTAAATTCCCTATCAGTATTGTGTTTGGAATGTGGGAGGAAACCAGAGAACCCGGAGGAAACCCACGCAAACACGGAGAGAACAAACAAACTCCTTGCAGATGTTGTCCAGGGTGGGATTTGAACCCAGGACTCCAGGGCTGTTGTGCTAACCACTGAGCCACTGTGCTGCATCACAGACCCTCTGTTCAGCAGGGGTGGGGGTGGGGGGTCATTGAGCAAATAGGAGGAAGAGATCGTCAGCTCTTCTTTTGGTGGCCCCGATTCACAATTCATAGTGAATTCATGCTCCAATGCTCGATATGAAGGTGACAGGGATAGATTTAGCTCACTTCTATACTCCCTTTACCAAATCAGTCACTTCACATGCACATTAAAAACATCTCCAGAATCTGCATTTTTCTTACTTTTCCAACTGCCTAAACTCTGTCTCTCTTAGGCTACTTTCACACTTGCGTCGGTACGGGTCCGTCGCTATGGGTCGGGCCGACGTACCGACGCACGTTGTTAAATTTCTGCACGACGTGGGCAACAGATGCAGTTTTTCGACGCATCCGCTGCCTATTCTGAAGTCTGGGGAGGAGGGGGCAGAGTTTTGGCCGCGCATGCGCGGTAGAAAATGGCGGATGCGACGGACAAAAGAAGTTCACTTGAACGTTTTTTTGTGACGACAGTCTGCCAAAACACGACGGATCCGTCGCACGACGGACGCGACGTGTGGCCATCCATCGCGATCCGTCGCTAATACAAGTCTATGGGCAAAAAATGCATCCTGCGAGCACATTTGCAGGATCCGTTTTTTGCCCAAACCGACAGATTGCAACGGATGCCAAACGACGGAAGTGTGAAAGTGGTCTTCTTCACTCCTTCCTGGACTACTGTGACTCTCTTCTGATCGGTCTCCCTCTCACTAAGCTCACCCCTTTCTAATCCATCCTGAATGTGGCAGCCAGGATCGTATTCCTCTCCATCCGCTGCCTCCACCCTGTGCCAGCCATTGCACTGGTTGCCCATTCACTACTGAGTACAATATAAACTTTTCTCTCTCACCCACAAAGCTCTCCATGGTTCTGCACCACCCTACATCTCCTTCCTTTCTCTCACCCTACCAGTGCTCTCCGCTAATGATCTCAGACCAACATCCTCTCTAATTCCAGCCTCCTACTGCTGTCTCCAGACTTCTCTTGTGCTGCACCAGTTCTCTGGAATGCGCCACCCCAGACAATCCGGCCAATTTCCCGTAGCCACAATATTAAGTATGCTGTAAAAGCATCGCCGCACTGAACCGTAAAGTGCGGCGGTATATGTTGGCGCTATAGAAATACACTTGCAGCACAGGCTCCAGTGCGTTGGGAAGCTGCAGGCATTGGGTCAGGATTGTCCTGTGATGGGGGCTTGTGGCCTAATGCGTTAATACAGCCGTGGCCTCGTGACTCGCCACGTTTTTATAACTGACATTGGGGTTACATCGCCTCGTCATATAAATACTTCCTCACACTGAGGTAATGAAGTCATTGCTGACGTCTGGTTCACTAGGAGTTACTTATTGAGGAATATTTGGAGGCATGAGGTACAGACAGCCACACAGCAAAGTGCTCTGACAGCAACACTTCCCCAGCAGCAGAGGAACAGGGCTGCTCCCCCTGCAAATGCCAGCCATAATAACAACTGAGATTCACGCGCATGCGCGGTGTCAGCGTTCAGTCTCCGTGCAACCAAGTTTGGCTGAACATTCCTCCCTTTGTGACGTATCTAGATATACAGCCGTATTAGCCAATCAAATGAACGTTGTGGAGTTCAAAGCGACCGCTACACCAGTAGGATCGAGGAAAGCCGCCAGTGGGCGGGGTTGGCATGCTAGCAGGTTTTCGCCGAGCTTCCACTTAGTGTCAGGTCAGCGGCGTCACAGGTTCAGTTTGTTTGGAGTCAGCACGGGGGAAATATGGGGGTGAGGTAGCTGGCGGGGCGCTCTTGTCTCACGTCGTCGCTCCCCTCACTACGTGACTCCGGATTTATTCTTAGAGCGCGGCGACTACAGACTGAAAACGAAGGGCGTCAGCTGAGGGCTGTGACTGCTCACCACCCTACCCCGGAGGAGGAGAACGACAGGCCCGGGGGACGGAATAAAATGGAGGACAAGAAAGAGGAGGGCGAGGCGGAAATCCAGGAGCACGGCCCCGAATACTGGTTCACCAAATGGGAGCGCCAGTGCCTGGCGGAGGCCGAGCAGGAGGAGCAGCCGGAGGCCGACGCCGAGGACGGCCAGCACAAGCTGTGGCACCTGTTCCAGAACTCTGCCACCGCCGTGGCGCAGCTCTACAAAGGTCAGTGCCGGGCTCCTCGGAGGCACCGCCGCAGCCCCCGCCTCACCTCCACAAGATGGCGGCGCTCACTGCCGCTCCCTGTCACCACCCCAGGGGGCGCCACCCAGCGGCCGGGCCCCTGGAGCTGACAGCTGGGCCCCGCTCGCCCGCCTCTACCGGAAGTCACTCCAAAATGGCGTCTGTTGTGAGTGACGGCCCGTGCGGCTGTATGGCCCCTGATCGGCGGCGGCGGGCACGTCTGCTGCCTCCCCGTGCCCAGCAAGCAGCAGAGCAAAATGGCCGCCCGCTCCGTGCTGTGCTCACTCTCCTGTGTTTTCCCTTCCAGATCGCGTGTGTCAGCAGCAGGGGCAGCCGCTGTGGGCCACCTTCCAGAACGCCGCCACAGCTGTCACCAATCTATATAAAGGTAGGGCGGCATCTACTGTCATGTGCCCGGGGGTCTGCCTCAGCACCAGGGGCGCCCTCCCAGCGCAGGAGCCTGCTGTGCAATGTATCCTCTCCTGTGTCCCCCTGGGGGGGTCTGCCTCAGCACCAGGGGCGCCCTCCCTGCACAGGAGCCTGCTGTGCAATGTATCCTCTCCTGTGTCCCCCTGGGGGGTCTCCCTCAGCACCAGGGGCGCCCTCCCTGCACAGGAGCCTGCTGTGCAATGTATCCTCTCCTGTGTCCCCCTGGGGGGGTCTGCCTCAGCACCAGGGGCGCCCTCCCTGCACAGGAGCCTGCTGTGCAATGTATCCTCTCCTGTGTCCCCCTGGGGGGTCTGCCTCAGCACCAGGGGCGCCCTCCCTGCACAGGAGCCTGCTGTGCAATGTATCCTCTCCACAGGAGCCTGCTGTGCAATGTATCCTCTCCACAGGAGCCTGCTGTACAATGTATCCTCTCCACAGGAGCCTGCTGTACAATGTATCCTCTCCACAGGAGCCTGCTGTACAATGTATCCTCTCCACAGGAGCCTGCTGTACAATGTATCCTCTCCACAGGAGCCTGCTGTACAATGTATCCTCTCCTGTGTCCCCCTGGGGGGGTCTCCCTCAGCACCAGGGGCGCCCTCCCAGCACAGGAGCCTGCTGTACAATGTATCCTCTCCTGTGTCCCCCTGGGGGGTAGGGGGGATCTGCCTCAGCACTAGGGGCGCCCTCCCAGCGCAGGAGCCTGCTGTGCAATGTATCCTCTCCTGTGTCCCCCTGGGGGGGTCTGCCTCAGCACTAGGGGCGCCCTCCCAGCACAGGAGCCTGCTGTGCAATGTATCCTCTCCTGTGTCCCCCTGGGGGGGTCTCCCTCAGCACCAGGGGCGCCTTCCCAACACAGGAGCCTGCTGCGGGGGCAATGTATCCTCTCCTGTGTCCCTGCGACCCCTTATCCTGGGGGGTAGGTGGAATGTGCCTCAGCACCAGGGGCGCCCTCCCAGCACAGGAGCCTGCTGTACAATGTATCCTCTCCTGTGTCCCCCTGGGGGGTAGGTGGAATGTGCCTCAGCACCAGGGGCGCCCTCCCAGCACAGGAGCCTGCTGTACAATGTATCCTCTCCTGTGTCCCCCTGGGGGGTAGGTGGAATGTGCCTCAGCACCAGGGGCGCCCTCCCAGCGCAGGAGCCTGCTGTACAATGTATCCTCTCCTGTGTCCCCCTGGGGGGGTCTGCCTCAGCACCAGGGGCGCCCTCCCAGCACAGGAGCCTGCTGTACAATGTATCCTCTCCTGTGTCCCCCTGGGGGGGTCTGCCTCAGCACTAGGGGCGCCCTCCCAGCACAGGAGCCTGCTGTACAATGTATCCTCTCCTGTGTCCCCCTGGGGGGGTCTCCCTCAGCACCAGGGGCGCCCTCCCAGCACAGGAGCCTGCTGTGCAATGTATCCTCTCCTGTGTCCCCCTGGGGGGGTCTCCCTCAGCACCAGGGGCGCCCTCCCAACACAGGAGCCTGCTGCGGGGGCAATGTATCCTCTCCTGTGTCCCTGCGACCCCTTATCCTGGGGGGTAGGTGGAATGTGCCTCAGCACTAGGGGCGCCCTCCCCAACACAGAAGCCTGCTTGGGGGGGTGGGCAATGTATCCTCCCCTGTGTCCCTGCTACCCTCTGATCCTGGGGATAACGCTCCATATGTGGCCTCCTCTCTGTACAGCCCAGTAAAGGATCAAACGCTGGGAATGTGACAGATCAGTGTTCGGTGCCTCATTCTGGGAGACCGCAGATGTACTTGCATACCCTCAGTATAGGAGCCTGGTCAGTGCGCACGGCAAAGGTTGGGGTCTTGTTGGCCTCTGGTTAGAGACCCTGGTATCTGATAAATGTGGGCACCATGTATCCAGCACTAGCTCTGTCAGCCACTTATATTTGACTGCTGCGTTTTGAGACAGGAACGTACTTTAAAGGCCACCGTGAAACGAGACCACATGGGCACTAGCCAGACTGGTCCTTGGCGGCTTCTCTCTGCCCACTGACAGTGACTGGTGCTTTCCTATATACACATGTAGGCAGACGTCTGTCAGCGGGAGGAGAGAAGCTGCCGAGGACCCGTCTGTCTGACAAGTCTCTAGCACGGTCTTTTCTCTTTTGAAATGCTGCTGTGCGTCAGACAAACCTGGCAGAAGTCACACACAGTTCCAGGTTGACTAAGGCTACATTCACACTAGCGTTCGGCTAGTGTGCGTCGCGCTAGCGTCGGGCGACGCAGCAGCGACGCACGCGTCATGCGCCCCTATGTTTAACATGGGGGACGCATGCGTTTTTGCTTGTTGCGTTTTCCGACACGTGCGTCTTTTTTGACGCTAGCGTCGGACCAAGAAAACGCAACGAGTTGCATTTTTCTTGCGTCCGATTTTCGTCAAAAAACGACGCACGCGTCGAAAAACGCAGCGTGTTTGCACGCGTTTTTCGGTGCGTTGTGCGTCGCCGACGCAGCGGCGCACAACGCTAGTGTGAACGTAGCCTTATATCGCTGTATGGGATCCAGTAAAGTACCACTCCAGGTATACTTTTTTTTTTTTCACCACCAGATAAGTATCAATAATGTGTGTTTTTTTTGTGAACAGTAAAACACCTACCGGTGGCACTTGCACAGTTTCCAGCTCCGCTTTAGGTTCTTTCTGCCATTTTGTGACTAGCCGGAATTCTCTGCCAATAGTCGCTACCTTTTACTTGAGATCCTCATTCTGAGTCTCATAGACTTCCATTGAGAAGTGACTTGTGGTCCGCGCAAACCCTGGAGAGATCTGGCAGGCCACAACTCAAGTCATGCGGTAGAAGAGCGGCATCGGGACCTGAAGATATCGCCAGCTGGTAAGTGTTCTACACACTGTACATGTGTTACTGGTACTGCTCTGGTGAAATAAACAACTAAAACCACAGAATGATGCGCTAATTGTATGTAGTCTATGGGGGAGGATGCTGCAGAAGGGTATCTGTCTGGCCTTCTTTTGGTACATATCAAAGTGAGCTCAGCCTAATAGTGCATTGACCCAGTAGATTGGTCCTTGTCCAGCGGTTGTGGCTTCTCTGGGATTTACCGCTAGTTACTTCTGATTCTGACTGTCGCTCCATGTTCTCTGCTAGCAGTTCTGTCCTGTGTGTTATGTGGGGTGCAGTTGCTGGGTTACATGGTCCTGTGCCTTGGGTGCCTGTAGTTCTTTTCTGTCCTGTGCAGTAATATGACGGGGCGAGGCATCTGCTGGACGTGGGGTTCTGCAAACATTAGTGTGATGGTTACTATGCAGCAGCAAACACATGATCTAACTTACTTTTTGGTTATTTTTGGGCTTGAGTATTTTTGGGTGAAGTTTTTCTCCACCCTGTTTCTAATTAGAGCATAAAAAATATTGCTAAATTGATCGTCAACTTTTAAAGGAAACTTGATCCACCAGCACAGTTTAGGTTTAAGAAAACTAAACTCTGTTCCTGCGTCCACCAGCAAATCTCTGCCGGTGCTCCCAAATGTCATTGGCATCGGAAGTGGTGCTGACTTCATGTTTGTGAGCCCCCAGCTCTGCCAGTGTAGACTGATCGCTCGGCTCACTTACTGGCTGCTGCGTTGTGCACATGTCAATGCCAGGAGCTGGTAGCAATTGCTGAGACTTACTAGTGGACCTGGGGATGGTGATGTTTTTTTTTTTTAATACTGCCAAACTGCACCTGAGAACCAATATTTCCTGAAAGAGAGTATGTAACCCCTTGTGTGGTGTGAAGCCTACTGTGTTTTGTAATGTAAAAAGGAACGGTCTTCAGACTTCCTTGTCTTGTAATAAGATTGTTGGTTGTTTCTTAGTAAGTGTTGGCCTTTCAATTCAGACATGAAAAAGATTCTTCTGTTTGTTTGGTAATTGTGTATGGCAGAATCTGGCGTGCTGAGGCTTTGAATTCTGTCTTTGGTAAGAGTACCTTGTGGCATCACATCTCGTGATTTCCTATGATGACGTGCTATGACCTCCTACAACTGAAGCGCGGAGAATCAATTGTTTCCAAAAGCGTTGGGTTTTCTGTCGCAGGACGTCACTTCCACGTTACTCGCTTGCTGTTTTTTTTTTTTTTTTTTTTTTTTTTTTTTTTTTTTTTTTACAGCAAATTCACCGTTTGAAAATGGTCGTTTGACAAAAAGTCTTGTGGCATTTTTTCTTTTTCTGGTGTGACTCTTCTGAGAATTGTTGCTCTAGAACATGTTACCGTGTAGCTAACTGGTATATACCGCCTTTGAGAATTGTACAATTTATTGGCCTTCCTATTAACTAAGATAACTTGTTCATCGCTATCTGACTGGTGTTATCACTCCAAAAACCTCTGCGGAAGTAACTTGTCTCTGGCTCAGTTTTTGCATTGCTATGAATGTCTGAGGGTACGTGTCCATGTTCAGGATGGCCGGTGGTTTTGATGGAGCCGCAAACTTGCTCTCCCCCCCCCCCCCCCTTCTGGAGACGCGATGATGCCGGATGTGTTCATTGCACACATCCGGAATCATCGCACCCCACACATAGGGCCCTGTGTTATACCTTGTGGCGGCACAGTGTCGCCGCAAGGTAAATGGACATGCTGCGATCTAAAGACGCGCCGCACGTCTGGAATCGCATGGCCGCGGGATGCGTGTTACCATGCATAGTGGAGACGGGATTTCATGAAATCCCCTCCACTATGCTGTAACATCTGGATGCTGCGTTTGACGCTGCGTCTCTATGCAGCGTCAAACACGCAGCGTTTCCTGAACGTGGAAACATACCCTGATACACTTTACGATCAGTGTGCTTAAACATCAGTATGTTGGTTTTGCTCTTTTTTCATGTAATTTCTCTGTTTTGCTGAGATGACCTTGATACCTGTATCTCTGAGCTTCCTTCTTGTTGACATTTCCTGTGGCAGAACTTGTGACGTTATACAGGCAGTCGATAAGGTGACTTTTCTACTCGCAAGTCTGTAATCCAGCTGTTGCCCATGTGATTGAGATGTGCAGTCATATACAAGATGGAGTTTGTGTACATGTGCCTAAGGCTACTTTCACACTAGCGTCGGAATCTCCCCGTCGCAATGCGTCGGGGAGAGATTCCGACGCTAGCGTTTGCTGCATTGCACAATGGGTGCAGCGGATGCATTTTTCCGGCGTATCCGCTGCCCCATTGTAAGGTGCGGGGAGGTGGGGGCGGAGTTCCGGCCGCGCATGCGCGGTCGGAAAAAGCGGTCCGTCGGGAGAAAAAAACATTACATGTAGCGTTTTTTGCTCCCGACGGTCCGCAAAAGCACGACGCATCCGTCGCTCGTCGGATGCAACGCGTGGCAATCCGTCGCAAATGCGTCGTCAATACAAGTCTATGGGGAAAAAAACGCATCCTGCAAGCACTTTTGCAGGATGCGTTTTTTCTGCAAAACGACGCATTGTGACGGATTGCAGAAAACGCTAGTGTGAAAGTAGCCTACCTGTGTATGGTATTGGAATTGTAGGCAATTGTGCAAAATGTTAGAGCCTTGTTGTTAGGTTTCTTAGGGTAAATTTGGTGTCTTAGGAAATTGGCATTTATGTTTTTGAGTAATATCTATGGCATGGCTTCTCTATGTAGTGCGACTTTAGGAGCTAAGACAAGGTGCCGAGGCCTCAGCATTGCCATAAACTGCCACAACTAATCTCAACAGCTAAACACCATTAGGAAGCTGAACCCCAGGTTCTGTGCCACAATTTGTCAATACACTCCCCCAGTGCTTGCTCCCTGCTGCTTTGCTGTCTGTTTTGGCTGTAGCAGTGAGGTCACGTTGACAGCGAGTGCCACCTCTGTGGCCAGTGCCTGAGCTCTGCAGCCCGTGCAGTCTTCCTCGGCACAGCGCTGAGCTCAGTGATTGGCTACAGCGGTGGCGTGTGCTGTACAGCAAAAACACATAACAAAGCAGCAGCAGGTACTGGGCGTGGTGTCAGTGTGTGTAATGTAGGGAGTTCAGGATGCAATATTTTTAAAGGTATGTGCTAAGATGTGAGGAGTTTTAGGTTCCCCAAATGTCCTTCGGTCTTCAGATTACTGCTTGTGAACTCCTCCCTTGCTGTAAGATAGCTCAGTATTATATTCAGCTATGACTAACGCTCATGTGTTGTAAGGACAGGCAGAATTGCAGTAGAGGTACTCTGAGATTACTGCTCTTTTGCTCTTGAAACCCTTTATTTCACGCTGCAAAGTACAGAAGAAGCACATACATGAAAGTGTGCATGTGGCAGTACACTAGGAAAGTCTGCAAAATACTGTGGAATTGTCCCTAAAGACCATTTCTCTATGGAAATGGAGTGAGTAGGGATCCCGTGAAGGGAAGCATACGCTGGCGTTGTCTGCAGGATCCCTCTTGGCCTGGTTGATACTTGCCTGCCAAGCTCTGAATACTGGTAGCATATAGTGGGGGCATTATGACATTTCTGCAGATTGGGATTGTGTGAAATGAACAGCAGCCAAATATGTATATTAGCCAAATCCACTAATTAAATATTTTGTTTATGATGAATCTGATTGTAGACACATTTCCTTCAAGCTGCGGTCTCCACGGAGGACTAGACGAGTGTGGAGTGGAACGTATTCAATTATTGCTTTACTTGTAGGTTGATGGAAGCATGTTGTTTTGTCAACACTGCTAGAGAATCTTTCCTGTGATGTATATATTATACTTTTTTTTTTTTTTTCTGTGAAAACCTTTTTGAATTCCCCCAGTGTGCTGAATAATATAAGAGCGTGTGCTTGCCTCCCAGACCAGTGGCGTTCCTCTGCTCTCACATCTGTCTCCTAGTGGCCAAGTGCAATTACTTCAAGTGAGACAGCCACCTTCCCATCTGGTGGTTGCTGATTGGCTGCAGTGGTCACGTGACATAATGTCACTAGCTCACCAGAGGACACAGGAGCAGCATTGTCTTGGGAGGCTAGTATGCTATTTTCCTTTGCCGCTAGATAAAATTTCAACCCTCTAAGTCTTTGGTTGATGTTGTGCAGTTTTTAGCTCTTATGGTAGTGGACAGCGGCAGGAAGGATTTTAAAAGGATGAAAGGCTTTCTCTCCTCGCATCTTTCCAATTCATAATGTCATACATAATTTTTAACCCCTTAAGGACCAGGGGTATTCTCGTTCTTGTGTTTCCATTTTTTGCTCCCCTTCTTCCCACGGCCATAACTTTTTTTTTTTTTTTTTTTTTTTTCTTCCCGCAAAAAAGCCATCACATGGCCATATTAATGGGAAGTTGTACTTTTGAATGGCACCATTGATTTTTACCATATCATGCACTGGAAAATGGGGATAAAAAATTCCAAATGTGGTGAAATTGCAAAAAGTGCAATTCCAAATTCTTTTGTTTTGTATTTTTTTTTTTTTTTTTAACCATGTTCACTAAATGCTAGAACGGACCTGCCATTATGATTCTCCAGGTCATGAGTTCCTAGACACCAAACATGTCTACGTTGGTGTTTTTTTTTTTTTTTTTTCTTTAAGTGGTGAAAAAAAAATTCCCCCCCAAAACGTTGCCATTTTCCAGGATTTGGGGCTGGGTGAGGGCTTATTTTTTGCACGCTGAGCTGATGTTTTTAATGACACCATTTTGGTGTGTATATGATCTTTTGATTGCCTGTTATTGCATTTTATTGCAATGTTGCAGCTACCAAAAAAATGTACCGTAATTCTGGCTTTTCAATTTTTATTTTTTTTTTTTCTCGCTACCCCATTTACCAATTGGATTCATTATTTTTTTTAATTTTTTTATATTGATAGAGCGATTCTGAACGTGGTGATAAAATGTATGGCATGTATCGCAT
Source organism: Ranitomeya imitator (assembly GCF_032444005.1). Taxonomy (NCBI): domain Eukaryota; kingdom Metazoa; phylum Chordata; class Amphibia; order Anura; family Dendrobatidae; genus Ranitomeya; species Ranitomeya imitator. The sequence continues at coordinate 166,846,185 of NC_091288.1, forward strand.
GCATGCTTTATGCATGCTTCAATAGCTGCCATAACCTGATGGGCTCTGACCACTGGGCGGAGCTCATACCTATCCAGATATAACTACAGAAGTTTCCTGCTGACCCTGGGTTGTCATGCCAACCCATTGGCGACCCCCCAGTCATGTGACACATGCGCCGATGGGAGGAGGTAATGACTCGCTTCCTGCACGCGCATGTTAAATGCCGCTGTCAGTTTGACAGCAGCATTTACCATGTTAACAGCCTCTGTCCATCATTGAACGTTAAGGGATTAATGACCACCATTACACCATTTTACTGACCTGAGAAATAAGAGTATATTATTTCTTGATGGGTAAAAGTCCAGTAGTTGTCTGCTGTACACTATAGCGGACACCCTGCTGCATCAGCCACGATTGATGTCGGCACAGACTATTGACGTCCGTCCACCTACTCTCTAGATCTAGATTAACAGATCATTGGAGGCTCAATCTTAAACCCCTTTGGCACCATAACATTGCGATTCTGTCGTCCTGATGGTCGACAAGGTAATCCAAAGCCTGTTTAAGGCTATGTTCACACGTTGCTTTTTTTTTTTTCTTCTTTTTTTACTGTCAGGAGCAGGTTTTGCCTTCAGAAAAAAACGCAGCAAAAATACGTCTGAGCATAATAAACACCACTAAAAAAAAGAGCAACTCTTTGCAAGAGACACTCTAAAGTGAATCAGCAGACCAACATAAGAAGAGAGAGCAAAATAGATCTTCTAAAAAAGCACTTTATTTCAAAATATAAATATATATATATATATTTTTAAGTTACTGAACAAACATAAGACACAAACGGCACTCCTGAAAAAGTGGTGCATGGAAATAGTTAGCAGATAATTATTTCTTACGTGTATTTACAGCAGGGCCTATTAACATTATGGCTTCTAACCAAATGCCCCTAGTCAAAGAAAAAGGGAAACTAAGACTATTGCGAAACAATTTTTAGCTAAAAGATAGTTCAAAGTCTAATACTTACATGAAAGATGGTATGTGAATGTACCGGGGTAGAGTGCACATGTGCTGGCCTACCAACCCCACACTTCATCAGGGGGCATGTAAGCGTGTTTCTGAAAAGCACCTAAGGGGTTAACAAAGTACAGCAGTTTTCAATATGTTAAGGGGATCATTTTTGTACTTTTTCTAAAATGTATAGATAGATCTGCATCTCCAAAATCACTACTAAACTGAATAGGTCCACACAAAAAACTTGTAAATTCCCTTGAAAAATTGCTGCTAAATTAAATTTAAAAAAATTTCTTCCTAATGAAGTAAAAAAAAAAAAAAAATTATACAAATGGTGCTGATGCAAGGCAGATGTAAGGAAAGGGTTAACTACTTTGTGTAAAGATACCGTCACATTAAGCAACGCTGCAGCGATCTATACAACGATGCCGATCGCTGCAGCGTCGCTGGAGAGCTGTCACACAGACGGCTCTCCAGCGACCAACGATCCCGAAGTCCCCGGGTAACCAGGGTAAACATCGGGTTACTAAGCGCAGGGCTGCACTTAGTAACCCGATGTTTACCCTGGTTACCATTGTAAAAGTAAAAAAAAAACAGTACATTCTGGTGTCTGTCCCCCGGCCTCAGCTTCCCTGCACTGTGTAAGCGCTGGCCGGAAAGCAGAGCGGTGACGTCACCGCTGTGCTCTGCTTTACGGCCGGCCGGCGCTGATACTGGGGGACGCAGGGAAGCTGACGCTGAGGAACGTGACAGGAATGTAAGTATGTAGTGTTTTTTTTTTTTTTTTACTTTTACAATGGTAACCAGGGTAAATATCGGGTTACTAAGTGCGGCCCTGCACTTAGTAACCCGATATTTACCCTGGTTACCAGTGAAGACATCGCTGGATCGGTGTCACACAAGTCCTGGACTTTCCCCAGCGACCAACGACATCACAGCAGGATTCTGATCGTTGGTCGCTGTCACGCATAACGATTTAGTTAACGATATCGTTGCTACGTAACAAAAAGCAACAATATCGTTAACGATATCGTTATGTGTGACAGTACCTTAACGAGTATCTGGATCAAAGGTAAACATTCAAAGTTATTAAATTGCTAATTTACTAAAAGATGTCAAATTTCAGGTTTTTAAAAAAGCTAATGATATTGACCTACGTTATTACTTCAGGATAGTAGTAAATATGCCACAAAAAAACAATCTCAACCACTGGGATATGTGAAAACATTTCAGATTTATTGTCATATAAAGTGGTTTGTCAAATCTGAACAATTTGTCCTGGTCACTAAGGAGTTAACAGCAGTGGACTTTGGTGACTCTGGTAGTGTTCTTGTCTGAAGGCATTGGATCATGTAATAAGTGGTTTTGGGGGCAGATCTGTTTGTATCTAGGGAAACTAAAGTTTGTGTTTTTTAAACGACAAGATATAGAGTCATAGTCTGTTTTCAGGAACTTGAAATACGTGTGCGTGGGCCATCCTTCATGGGGGGGGTCCTAGATGTATCCGCTGATGGGGAGGGGGGGGCTATCATCTGGCAGATGATCTCCCGTTCTGTAGAGTTTTGATACCTTTTATCCATTGGTTTGCTTAGATCCAGTTATCATTCACATGGCTTTTGGGCCAACCACCAGACTTTCCTTGCAATCTGTTTGCTTAGGGGGAGAACTGTTGGTAACAACATTCCCCACCCCCCACCTGGGATCACTGGGTGTCCCAGTTACTTTGGCAACAGTTCTGCTTTCAGAGCACACAACAATGATTTGTTTTAAAATGTGTGAAGTCTGCAGATTTCTGTGAATCCAGAAAGCGAAGAGATGAACAAATAGGCATTTAATTTACATAACTAAACTTCAGCCCTTTTAAATAGTCTGAATGTAGACTTGTGCCGCACTGACTTTACCTGTGCCATCCTGTCCAACCTGTATGAGGAATGCATTTCTCTGCCTTTTTCATTGATGATCTGTTCTCTGTTTGCCTTCTAGAAAGCGTGGATACTCATCAGCGGACGTTTGATCTGGGAATTCAGGTCGGCTATCAGCGCCGCAATAAGGATGTTTTGGCCTGGGTGAAAAAGCGTCGACGAACTATTCGTAGAGAGGATTTAATAAGCTTTCTATGTGGCAAAATTCCACCTCCACGAAACTCGCGTGCACCTCCAAGGCTAACTGTTGTGTCACCCAACCGGGCTTCTCCTTCAGAAACGGACTCCTCTGTAGAGACTGATTTGCAGCCATTTCGAGAAGCAATAGCTCTCCATGGTAACTGTCAACTTCTGCTCTTTACTCTTTATTGTACATAGCATTCCACAGTTAACACTTCATGTAAGAGTTATTGAAGATTCCTAACTCACTTTCTGCAAAGGCGAAAAGATAAGGCAGCCGTAGGAAATCGTAGAATAGCTTGCTCAAAACAATGGCGAGAACGCATATTGTCACCAGTATAGTTACCTGTGTGGTGGTGGGAAACTAACCTACAGTTACTATTCTTTTTTTTTTTTAGCTTTTTTTTGCTATAAAAACGCAATTAAAACTGCCAAAAAGAAGCTTACATTAATCATCCTATTAGAATGCAATCCGCCATTTTTGTGCACATGTTGCGTTTTTTTCCTCGGCGGAATCGCATTCCGGAAAAAATGCAGTATGTTCATTCTTTGTGTGGAATCGCAGGGATTCCGCACAAATAGGAATGCATTGATCCGCTTACTTTCTGCATGTGGCTATGCCCACCATGTGGGAAGTAAGCGGATCATGTGCTGTTGGTACCCATGGTGGAGGTCAGGAGGTTCTCCTCCAGGCCTTGGGAACCATATAATTGTTAAAAAAAAAAAAAAAATTGTGACATTCTCACCTTCCGGCGTCCCCGGCAGTTTTCCCGCTCCTCGCGATGCTCGTGTTCCCAGTGATGCTTTGCGGCAATGACCTGTGATGACATAGCGGGCTCATGAGACCGCTACGTTTTCTGGTGTCATTGCCACTAGGTATTATTGGGAACGCGAGAACCGGGAAGACTGCCGGAAACGCCGGAAGGTGAGAATATCACTTTTTTTTTTTTTATTTAACGTTAGATCTTTTTACTATTGATGCTGCGTAGGCAGCATCAATAGTAAAAAGTTGGTCACACTTGTAAAACACTGACAAGTGTGACCAACCTGTCAATCAGTTTTCCGAGAAATGCTACAGATCGCTTGGAAAACGCTAGCATTCTACGTGCTAATTACGCTTGTAAAACTCTAGTGTTTAGCAGGAAAACGCATGTCAATTCCGCATGCGTTTTTCCCTCTGCAGGGAGTTCCGGAATTGCTGCAGAAATTTCCGCTGCAATTCCGGACGTGTGCACATAGCTCTAGTATTTAGGTTAACAAGGTGTCTCGCTGAAGTATTAGGCCAGGTTCACACTGCGTTTTAGCGGTCCATTAAGACGGACTACGTTACTCCGTGACATAATGCTGTGTAACGCAGTCCGTTAACGCCGCCATTAAGCCCTAGCGATGTGCCGTCATTGAGTGACGGACCCTGGAACGCAGGCTGCAGCGTTTCCGGGTCCGTCACTGCTAGCGCAGATGGAGCATCTGCTAGCTCTATCTGCGCTAGCGGTATGACAAGTCGGCACTTGCGTTAACAGCAGCCCGTTAACGCATGTGTTGAATGGGCTACTGTTAACGCAATGTGAACCTAGCCTTAGAAAAAGCAAATGACAAGAGGAAGGGTATATTGTCAGTATAATTATGTCTGGAAACTACGTGCGGAAAAGAAAACAGCTGACCGCACCACCGCTACTCCGACCAAGACGTTTAGAACTCACAGCTTGCAGCTAGCCGGCAGACCTGAGGTGCTCAGCCGGAACAACGAACATCAACGATGCAGACAACGGAGAAGAAACTTGGCGGCACTCACCGGTCTTCAAACAGGTATCTTTATTTCATAACTTCACGGTGCGGGGATGTACACAACAAGAGCAGCTGGCGAACGACGGCCGTTTCGCACCCTCCTGGCGCTTCAACGGGTTCAATGGGAATACGGATGTGACGCCTGAAGTAGCGCTGGAATCAGACGCCACTCCCCGCGCCAACACCCGCCCACCCTCAGTACACTTACCATTAAAAACAACTTACATTAAAAACAAAAACCTTTACACAGGACACTGGACTAACATCATGTTAAATACATAATACCGCAAAAACTATAAGGTATATAACCGCCGCATGGGACGGGCTTTTAATGACATCGCAGCTGTGGAGATCTACGTTTGTTAAGATTACGGTTACGAGTTGAGAACTTTACTTAGGAGAGCGGTGGAAACCAATGTTATATCCACAGACAAAGCTGGAAAGTAGCTGCCGGAGTTCCCCAATAAGCCACATTGGTACCATGTCCCTAAAATACACAAGGCTGTCAATAATCCCCCAGGTCGACCGATAGTGTCAGGGGTGGGATCACTTACAGAACCTCTTTCCAAATATATAGACTGGTTGCTACGCCCCCTGCTGACACACATACCAGCATATACCAAAGACACTAGTGCGTTCCTGCGACAAATCCGTTCGTTCACTTGGCAACCAACTTTTCAGTTAGTGTCAATAGATGTAGTTAATCTCTACACACGGATACCACAGGATTTAGGAGTTACAGCAGTGCGCCATATTCTAGACACTACAGATATGGGACAGGGCACTATAGAATTTGTGACAGCCTTAGTTTTATTCTTACGCATAATGCGTTTACATTCTTGGACCTATGGTACCTACAGATCGTCGGTACGGCGATGGGGACTCCGGCAGCTTGCACTTTCGCTAATTTGTACTTGGGGTACTTCGAAGAGTCATATGTGTACTCTTTAAGGAACCCCTATTTGAAGCATATCAAGATGTACCTACGGTACGTCGATGATATGTTCTTCGTGTGGGATGGGACAGAAGACACCTTCGGACACTTTGTCTCGTATCTGAATGACAACACCATGGGCATAGCCTTTACCTCTAATTTTGGAGGGGCACATTTAGAATTTCTGGACGTGTCTGTGGACATAGTGAATGGTGAGGTGAACACCTCCCTGTATCGTAAATCAGTCTCCACGAACGCTTTGATGCACTACCATAGTTATCATCCGGGTCACACCAAACGTTCGTTACCTTATGGCCAATTGGTGCGTACTAGTCGTGCCAACAACACACAGGAGGGCCTCGCAGCTCAAACCCTAGATTTACAACAGAGGTTGAAGTATAGAGGGTACCCAGATCGTATGTGGAAAGATGCTCGTGAAAAGATGAATAATAGAGATCAACACACGAGTAAGACGCAATCGCCCATGGGAAAAAGGTTTACATTCTGTTTTCAGTTTGGCCCCATGGACAGGCAGATCAGGTCCGCCATAAGAAAGAATTGGCATCTGTTAGACAGGGACAAAGACCTAGCCGAAGTGGTAGCCAGGGGTCCTCTCATTTCTAATAGAAGGAGCACTAGACTCAGGGATGTACTGGTGCGGAATAGAGTGGTAGAGAATAAGCCCGACAATTGGCTGAATAAAAGTACCCCGATGGGGAATTATCGGTGTGGGCACTGTAAATTCTGTAAACATACAACGGATAGGACTTTACATATCGGGTCAATTGAACACAAGGTGGGTCAATTAATCACATGTAAAACAAAAAACGTAGTATATGTGGTATGGTGCCCCTGTGGGCGCTTTTACTTAGGCAAGACTATTAGATGTTTGTATGTGCGTTTTAGAGAACATTGCCGCTTGGTCACTACAGGGAAGGGAGCACCCAGACTCATTAACCACGTACGAGAGGAGCATGGAGGGAATGTGGAGGTACTAACATTTGCAGGTGTGGAACAAGTAAAGATCCCAAAAAAGAGGGGGGGGGGGGGGCACCATAATGCCCTACTGAGATGTGAGGCGGTGTGGATTATACGCACAGGGGCCATGGGTCCGGCAGGGCTCAACGACCAAGTTGACATGTCCATTTTTCTCTGAGCAATATTATAGAGTAGGTGGCGTTTAGCGTAGGTGTTTAGTGATGGTGTACCTGATTATGGTTGATCCTGTGGTTTATGTTGAGCCTAACGGTAGGTATTCGAGATGATTAGCAAGAGAGATTTGTAACGGTCTCGCGTAACCGTAATCTTGATAAATGTAGATCTCCACAGCTGCGATATGTCATTAGAAGCCTGTCCCATGCGGCGGTTATATACCTTATAGTTTTTGCGGTATTATGTATTTAATATGATGTTAGTCCAGTGTCCTGTGTAAAGGTTTTTGTTTTTAATGTAAGTTGTTTTTAATGGTAAGTGTACTGAGGGTGGGCGGGTGTTGGCGCGGGGAGTGGCGTCTGATTCCAGCGCTACTTCAGGCGTCACATCCGTATTCCCATTGAACCCGTTGAAGCGCCAGGAGGGCGCGAAACGGCCGTCGTTCGCCAGCTGCTCTTGTTGTGTACATCCCCGCGCCGTGAAGTTATGAAATAAAGATACCTGTTTGAAGACCGGTGAGTGCCGCCAAGTTTCTTCTCCGTTGCCTGCATAATTATGTCTGGGTTCACACATTGCAGCTGCTTAGGAGCTATAGTAAGCCACTGGTCCAATAACCCTTATGGAAAATCAGCGTGAGATGTGCCACAAATAATACTTATTGTTGGCAAGTACAGGTGAAGCTCATGGTTTTTGTTTAAGTGCCTTCCTGTAGCAACTCTGTCAACTGTCTGCTTTTACCGTGTGTTGTGCTGTAATGTGTTGATCAAATAAGTTGTTATCCGAGCTTGCTTGTGTGCGAAGTGTCTTCGGCATGCTCGAATATTGCCTGACACGCCATCCCTGCATGTGTTGTAGCTGTCGAAAATATTATTCGAGCACACGTAGTGGGCGATATGGGATTGGCAGGTAGTCACAGTGGCTTTCTGAATTATACTAAACAATTCATTACTAAATACTTGTTTGTTAATAATAGCCCAGCATTTTTTTCGCCAAATCTGTGGCTATTAACCCCTTAACGACATATGACTTATTGGTATGTGATGTGCCGGCTCCCTGACTTTGATGCGAGTTCGCAAGCAGAGTCTGCATAATTCCCTGCAGATTACTGCTGTGTTGAGCTGCAGATCTCCACCTGCGTCTGGTAACTTGTTTAAATGCCACGGTCAATCTGATATGGCACGCTCGTGGCGACAATGGGTTGCCATGATGGCCCAGGGTCTGCTAAAGATTACCATGATTAACCCCTTAACCCACAGAGCGCTTTTAGTTTTTCTCTCCCCTTCTTTCCAGAGCCTTAAGTTTCTTTTTTTCTTCTGTCAATATGGCCATGTGAGGGCTTATTTTTTGCGGGACGAGTTGTGCTTTTGAACGATACCATTGGTTTTACTATGTCGTGTAACAGAAAACGAGGGGTGGGGGGGAATTCCAAGTGCAGTGAAATTGCAAACAAAAGTGCAATCCCACACTTGTTTTTTGTTTGGCTTTTTTGCTAGGTTCACTAAATGCTAAAACTGACCTGCCAATATGATTCCCCAGGTCATTACGACTTCATAGACACCTAACATGTTTAGGTTATTTTTTTTATCTAAGTGGTGAAAAATTTGCTGTTTAAAAAGAAATAAATACCGTAAATAAAAATTGTGCCTTTTTTCGATACCCGTAGCGTCTCCATTTTTCGTGATCTCGGGTCAGGTGTGGGCTTATTTTTTGCGTGCCGAGCTAACGTTTTTAATTATACCACTTTTATGCAGATACTTTTTTTTTTTTTGATCGCCCGTTATTGCATTTTAATGCAATGTCGTGGCGACCAAAAAAATGTAATTTTGGCTTTTTAATTTTTTTTCTCGCTACGCCGTTTAGCGATCAATTTAATCCTTTTTTTTATTGATCGGGAGATTCTGAACGCGGCGATAACAAATGTGTAGGATTTATTTATTTCTTTTTTGATTGGGTTGAAAGGGGGTGATTTGAACTTACATTTTTTTTAAACACTTTTTTTTTTCCGCATGCCAAAGCATGCACTACACGATCGCCTCTGCTACATACAGGTGAAGCACAGATCACCTCTGTGGCAGAAATGCTGCATTGCTTGGAGCGCCGACCACAGGGTGGCGCTCACAGAAATATGCCATCAACAACCATAGAGGTCTCGAGGAGACCTCAGGTTGTTATGGCAATGCACCGCTGACTCCCGATCATGTGACAGGGGTCAGCGGTGCGAGCGCTTCCGGCCGCGCAGCTGGTGGCTCTTGTTAAATGCTGCAGTCAGTTTGACAGCAACATTTAACTAGTTAATGGGTGCTGGCGGATCGCGATTCCGCTTGCGGCCACATGTCAGCTGTTTGTAACAGCTGACATGTCGCGGCTTTGAGGTGGGCTCACCGCCGGAGCTCACCTCAAAGCGAGGGAGTCTGCCAGCTGACGTACTATCCTGTCAGCTGGCAGAAAGGGGTTAAGGGCTTCACTACCTGAAACTAGTTGTTTTATCCATTACTGTGGCATTTTAAAGCTAACCTGTCACCAGGATTTTGCTAAGTAAACTATAGGCATTGTCATGTTACTGCAAAATTGATTAAAATAATACCTGGGGTGAAGATATAAGTCTTGTGGTTCTTGTGTAATCAGTGTTAGAAGTTTTCAGTTTTTGATATGCTCATTCTCTGGGGCGGGACTGTAGGCATAGTCTATCTTCCTGCTCTAGGCCAGAGAAACCAAGGAAAGACCTGTCCACAGGCTGCCCCCGAAGCACAAACATGTCTTTCTCTGTCCATCTCTATGATGATGAATATGTTTGTGCTTTGGGGCGGCCTTTTGGTGCAAATATCTATGTCCCAGGCACAGATGCACCCTCTGCTCCGACTCTTCAAATGGTGCATGTAGGTGAGCTAGACTCAATCTTTCTCTGCTGAAGAACCCATTGCCTCTCATGATGGTTCTCCTGTGACTGCCATTTACCGTATATACTCGAGTATAAGCCGACCCCCCCCCCCCCCCTTCCCCTAATTTTGCCACAAAAAAAACGGGAGAACTTAATGACTCTAGTATAAGCCTAGGGTGGGAAATGCAGCAGCTACCGGTAAATGTCAAAAGTAAAAATAGATACCAATAAAAGTAAAATTTTATTTGAGACATCAGTAGGTTAAGTGTTTTTGAATATCCATATTTAATCCGGAGCCCCATATAATGCTCCATAAAGTTTATGATGGCCCCATAAGATGCTCCTTATTAAAATATGCCCCATATAATCCTGCATAAAGGTTAGTAATGGCCCCATAAGATGCTCCATAGACACATTTGCCCAATATAATACTGCACAAATGTTGATTATGGCCCCATAAGAACCTCCATACAGACACTTGCCCCATTATAATGCTGCACAAACGTTATGGCCCCATAAGATGCTCCATACAGACACTTGCCCCATTATAGTGCTGCTTCAGCACTGACGTTGAGGCAGAGGGCGTGCACTAACAATGTCACCGCGCCCTCTGACCTGAGCGTCACTGCAGAAGACGCTGAAGAGACAGAGCGTCGGCTGGAACAAGGAGCAGGTGAATATTGTGCAGCACTCCCCTCCCCTGTTATACTCACCTGCTCCTGGCGCTGTGCAGTCCCTGCTTCCCCGACGCTGCTGCTTCTTCCTGTACTGAGCGGTCACCGTTACCGCTCATTACAGTAATGAATATGCGTCTCCACCCCTATGGGAGGTGGAGCCACATATTCATTACTGTTATGAGCGGTACCATGTGACCGCTTGGTACAAGAAGAAGCTGCCGGCGCCAGGGAAAAGAAGTGCAGGGACCGCGCCAGGAGCAGGTGAGTATAATTAGAGAGCCCCGCTCCCCCTCCCCTGCCGACCCCTGGGTATGACTCGAGTATAAGCCAAGAGGCGGACTTTCAGCCCCCAAAAATGGGCTGAATATCTCGGCTTATACTCGAGTATATACGGTATTTTGCTTTTTGCGGCAGTACTGTAGACAGTGGGGAAGAGTTAAAAATATATCTATATCTATATCTCTCTTTTTACCTTTTTACTTGCTTCAATAGTCTCCATGGGAGACTAGAAGCTGCAGTTGTCCGATCGCATCTGTTACATAGAGCAGGGCTGCAGCCGGATATGCTCACCAGGTGGCGCTTATAACGAACCAGCAATGACGACCACATGGGTCTCCTGCTGAATCCGGGTTGTCATGCCAACCCATTGGCGACCGCAGTCACGTCACACGGGCACTGATGGAAGGAGGTAATGACGCGCTTCCTGTTAATGCGTGGTAAATGCCGCTGTCAGAGTTTAACATGTTAACAGCTAGCTGGGGGTGAATTGCGATTCCACCTGCGGCTGTTTTGGGCACATGTCAGCTGATCAGATCAGCTGTCATGTGTCGGAAAAGGTGCGGGCTCATCTCCGGAGCCTGCACCAAACGGGGAGGAGTCCAATGATGGACTATGTTTGTCATTGGACGTTAAGGGGTTTAAATGATACCTTGTCTGATTATATTAATCACATGGTTGTTTTAATCTTTTCAGTTAGATTCTCGTGGGGTGGAGTTTGTGGTGTTCTGCTTTCATATTTATCCTCATGGCTTGGGGCAAGCCACTGATTTCCCAGTTTCTCCCTCCATGAAATTGTCAAGTTCCCCTTACTTACTAATGGTGTAGTGGAAAACCGTTCCGACCTTAACAAATTAACTGCTTATTGGCCTTGTATTGACGGCTTTGTGGGGCCCCCACTTGGTCTATTTTGTTTCATGCAAAGAGCAATATACGCGCTGCCTACTTGAGACAAATTATGCACAATAAAATGTGACATATTGAAAGATGCAGGTGTACTGTATGTACATATAGCAATAATGCATAGGTTGGTGTAGTTCAGTAAAGTGGCGTCTCTGCCAGGGCTGTGGAGTCTGTGTCCATTTTGGTGGAGTCTGCATAAAATGGACCTTCTCCTAAAATATACACTGCTCAAAAAATAAGGGAACACTAAAATCCCACATTCCAGTTATCACTGAATGAAATATTCCAGTTGAAAATCTTTTCATTACATAGTGGAATGTGTTGAACAATAAAACCTAAAAAATATCAACTTAAATTACCCCTAATATCCCATGGAGGTCTGGATTTGGAATGATACTCAAAATCAAAGTGGAAAATCAAATGACAGGCTGATCCAACTTCAGTGGAAATTCTTCAAGACAAGGAAATGATGCTCAGTAGTGTGTGACCTCCCTACAATGCCTGGGCATGCTCCTGTTGGGGCGGCGGATGGTCTCCTGAGACGTGGACTAAAGCATCTGCCAAATCCTGGACGGTCTGTGGTGCAAGATGACATTGGTGGATGGTGAGACATGATGTCCCAGATGTGTTCAATCGGATTCAGGTCTGGGGAACAGGCGGGCCAGTCCATAGCTTCAATACCTTCATCTTGCAGGAACTGCTGACACACTCCAGCCACGAGGTCTAGCATTTTTCTGCATTAGCAGGAACCCAGGGCCAACCGCACCAGCATATGGTCTCACAAGGGGTCTGAGGATCTCATGTTGGTACCTAATGGCAGTCAGGCCACCTCTGGTGAGCACATGGAGGGCTGTGCGGCCATCCAAAGAAATGTCACCCCACCCCACACCATTACTGACCCACTGCCAAACAGATCATTCTGAAGGATGTTGCAGGCAGCAGATCACTATCCACTGCGTCTCCAGACGGTCACATCTGTCACATGTTCTCAGTGTGAACCTTCTTTCATCTGTGAAGAGCACAGGGCGCCAGTGGTGAATTTTCCAATCCTGGTGATCTGTGGCAAATGCCAAGCATCCTGCACGGTGTTGGGCTGTGAGCACAACCTCCATCTGATGACTTCGAGCACTCAGACCATCCTCATGGAGTCGGTTTCTAACAGTTTGGGCAGACATATGCGCATTTGGGGCCTTCTGGAGGTCATTTTCCAGGGCTCTGGCAGTGCTCCTCCTTGCACAAAGACTGAGGTAGCGGTCCTGCTGCTGGGTTGTTGCCCCCTCCACGTCTCCTGGTGTTCTGGCCTGTTTCCTGGTAGCGCCTCCAGCCTCTGGACACTATGCTGATGGACACCGCAAACCTACTTGCCACAGCTCGCATTGATGTGCCATCATGGATGAGCTGCACTACCTGAGCCTCTTGTGTGGGTTGTACAGTCCGTCTCGTGCTACCACGCATGTAAAAGCACAACCAACGTTTAAGTGACCAAAACATCAACCAGAAAGCATTGGTACGGAGATGTGGTCTGCGGTTCCCACCTGCAGAACCACTCCGTTGAGTGTCTTGATAAGTGCCAATAATTTCCATCTGTTGTCTATTCCATTTGTACAACAGCATGTGAAATTGATTGTCAATCAGTGTTGCTTCCTAAGGCCAGTCTCACACGTCCAGATAATTCCGGTACCGGAAAAATCTGTACCGGAATTGTCTGTGTGCTTACGTTGAACATCAGTGTGGCACACGTGCGGCAGCCGTGTGCCAACTGAGGACTAGAGTTAAGCGCTGTCCCCCGCGTGCGGTGCTGAACCCAGTATTCATCCCTTCTCTCCAGCAGCGTTGGCTGGAATGAATAATCTTTTTTTTTTTTTTTTTTTTTTTTTTTTTTTTTTTAAATAAAGTTGCCGGTAATCTGCCCTTCCCCACCCCTGGCATTAAAATACTTACCCAGCTCCCTCGGCGCTTGCATCCTCTCAGCGTCACAGCTCTTCCTGTATGAGCGGTCACGTGGTGCCGCTTATTACAGTAATGATTATGCGGCTCCACCCCAGCAACTTTATTTTAAAAACAAAAGATAATAATAATAAAAATTTCATTCCTTCTTTCCAGCAAACGCTGCTGGAGAGAAGAAATGAATGGGGCTTCAGCACCACACGCGAGGGGGACAGTGCTTAAAGTAGCGCTGTCTCCTGCACGGCACACGGACAACATCCGTGTGCGGTACGTGTTTTACACGGACCCATTGACTTTAATGGGTCCGTGTGATCCGTGCGCTCCCACGAACACTGACATGTCTCCGTGTTTTCCAAAGGGACACATGGTCCGTGAAAACACGCTGACGTGCAGAGACACATTGATTTCAATGTGTCTACGTGAGTCAGTGTCTCCGGTACGTGAGGAAACTGTCACCTCACGTACTAGAGCCACTGACGTGTGAAACCGGCCTAAGTGGGCAGTTTGATTTACTTGGGAGTTATATTGTTTAAGTGTTCTCTTTATTTTTTTGAGCAGTGTATAATAGGGTACAGTAGTTCAGTGCAGGATGTGCTGAATATTTTCATTAAAAAAATTTGGATAGTTCTGAAATGTCCTATAAGGGTATGTGCACACGATGCGGATTCACAGCGTTTCCGCAGCTGCGGGTCCGCAGCAGTTTCCAATAAGTTTACAGTTCAATGTAAACCTATGAGAAACCAAAAACGCTGTGTACATGCTGCAGAAACACACGTGGAAACGCAGCGGTTTACATTCCACAGCATGTCACTTTCTGCGGATTCCACAGCGGTTTTACAGCTGCCCCTATGGAAAACCGCATGAAAACCGCGATAAATCCACAGCGGTTTTGCACTGCGGATTTATCAAATCCACTGCGGAAAAATCCGCAGTGGACCAGAATACGTGTGCACATAGCCTTAATGTCTTTTCTGTTCCTAATTAATCTCTGCTTTTAGCTGAGATGAATCTGTGCTGCACTTTATGTACATTCTCAGTAGTGAAGCATGGATGAGGCGGGAGGTTTGGTTTAGGTTATGTGCACACGATGCGGATTTTGCTGCAGATTCGCAGCGTTTCTGCAGCTGCAGGTTCGCAGCAGTTTCCCATGAGTTTACAGTTCAATGTAAACCTATGGGAAACCAAAATTGCTGTGCACATGCTGCGGAAAAAAAAGCGTGGAAACGCAGCGGTTTACATTCCGCAGCATGTCTTTTCTTTCTGCGGATTCCACAACGGTTTTACAGCTGCCCCTATGGAAAACCGCAGTTGGAAAACCGCAGTAAATCCGCAATAAATCTGCAGCAAAAATGCAGCGTTTTTGCCCTGCAGATTTATCAAATCTGCAGCGGGAAAATCTGCAGTGGCCAAGAATACGTGTGCACATACCCTTAGACTCCACAGCCCTGGGGGCTATGGGACCTGTGTGTGGCCACAAAACACTTCCCTTTGCGGCTAAGGCTACTTTCACACTAGTGTCGTGCACTGCACGTTGCAATGCGTCGTTTAGGAGAACAAACGCATCCTGCAAAATTGCTTGCAGGATGCGTTTTTTCTCCATTCACTAACATTAGCGATGCTTTGCCACACGTCGCAACCGTCGTGCGACGGTTGCATCGTGTTGTGGCGGACCGTCAGCAGCAAAAAAAAAAAAAGTTACATGTAACGTTTTTTGCTGCGTTGTGTCCGCCATTTTCAACCGCACATGCGCGGCCGGAACTCCACCCTCACCTCCCCGCAACTCACAATGGGGCAGCGGATGCCCTGGAAAAATGCATCCGCTGCCCCCTTGTGCGGAGCTTGCACAGTATGCATCGGGCCGACGCATCGCGACGGCCCCGTAACGACGCTAATGTGAAATGAGCCTAACCAGGGGACACATGGAAATTTCCCCCCAGAACTTCATTTAATTTAGACACACATTACCTTTTCCTGGTGGAGACACTTTGTTGAACTATACCAACCTATGCATTGTTGCTATATGAGCATACAGGTTAGTACGCAGCCAATCTTTGTAAACTTCTTTTCTAATTTTTCCTTCTGTAGAAGACTTGAAGCTGTGAACTTCCGATCGCTTATGCTACACATAGCAGGAGCGCTGATGGGTGGTGTATGTGATGCAGATCTGGCACGATTGTTAAATGTCGCTGTCCAGATATCGACAGCAGTATTTAACATGTTAAATTCCACCTGCCTGCATCAAAGGGGGATCACTACCCATGACATACTTATACATCCTAAGTTGTGATGGGGTTAATAGCCACTGGACATATGCCTCAAAAATATCTAATATAAACAAACAAGCAAAAGAAGGCAGAAAAGTATCTAGCAATATAGCGTTTACATTAAATGAAAAACATGGTAAAATAGAATACATGTAGGACAAGGTCTTTGTGTGATTTAATGTGGACTTGCAAACACCAAAATTGGGATACATTTAGATCCTTGTCTTGCATGTATTTAATTATTTTTTTGTGTCCTTAATTAATAAATTTTAGTTTGAGACAGTTGGGTTGGTCTTTTTTTTTTTTTTTTTTTTTGCTGGTATGTATCCTTATACTGTGGCTGTCAGCTGTGAATTATAAAGAGGGGAGAAAAACTGCATCATTTGGAGGATGAGCAATCGGTATGGAAGCACGCGATCCACGCCACTGCACGGCTTTCAGTAACACCAGAGAATGGAGAGATGATCCAGCCTCCAATCCACAATACAAGCACATGTTAAAATTGTAAGTACTTGTTAAAATATGATGACAACAAAAAAAAAACAAAAACAAATAAAAATGATGAACCTCTTGACAGTCTGGAAGTGTGTGGGGTTGCCTTTTGTCGTCATATTTTAACAATATTGTACTTACAATTTTCATCGTATTTTAACTTTATTATCAAAGTACCTACAATCTTAGCACGTTCCTGGACTGTGGTTTGGAACCTGGAACATCTCTCCTTTGAGTTGTGAACTATGCAAGCCCTTGGCTGTCTAGTTCACTGCTGTAGATGGAGCTAGGTGCCGTGTTATTGTAGCCCGGCACTGAGCTACAATTTCCCTAAGTCACTGCACGTTCTGGGCATTGGTAGTGAACAGAAGTAATGGGCACTTACAAAGCGCGGTGGGAACATGTTTGCAGCCTGCTAGGTATTGTACTACTAATGCCAAACTACCGATATGCTCTTACCGCAGGAAGATATCTCTGCAGCAATTCCGGGAGCACTGGGGGGGGGATGCGGCCCATGCCGGGAGCACTGAAGGGGGGGGTCCGATTTCGGGAGCAGGGTCCGATGTCGGGAGCAGTGACTTCTTCCGGTGGTGAGAATAGATCTGCAGCCTGACATTGGTAGAACAATATTTGGCTTTGTGTTCTCACTGCTGCATTGCTGATGTGTACTGATCACTGCACACTGAGCTCACCGCACAAATAAGCCCGAACACCTCTCCATCAGCAAATATAAAATTATGACAGATTTCAGAAAATGGCGTCACAAACCAGTAATACAACTTTGGTATCGCCATAACCTTACTGACCGTGAGAATCCTGTTACCAGATAATTTTTATCATACAATATAACTCCCCTAAACACGGAGTTGTATTTACTCCATTCATGTTTGTATCGCACTGTGGGGAGGGGCGCCATGTCCGTTTTCACTTGATAGAGGGAAAGCCGGAACCGATCCTGCCAGCCGTCATTGGTGACACGTACACACCTCGGTATCCATTCTAGTCCAGTACGCAATGTTTCTGCCCTGTTGATCATTTACTTTTTTCTCCTTTTGCAAACACCCAGAGGGAGAGGAATGACATCACACACGTGAGCAGATTCTGCCCACCTTTACTGCAGTAATGGCGAACGCAAAAGGGACTTGTATTCATGATTAGCATTTTGGTGATTTTATACTGTGGTAAAACTCAGCAGCACCCGGGAGTGCACTTATCCTGCATTCAACAGCGTTAAAGTAGTTGTCCCGGACCTTAGACAGCCATGCACATTAAACGGCTGCTGGTGGAATGATGCTTCAGGCAGTGGTTTGGGCGACGCTCCTCTCAGCCCGCTTTCCCATACACAGGAGCGCTCATTAGGCCAAATGCTCCAGTCTTCTATGAGAAAGATGCCAACTTGCCTCTGAGATTACAAAGCCCCAAACCAACAGTGCCCTTATACATGTTGAATTGACATCCAAACCCGTTAATATTGGCCTGTTGCGTCTACATTGGATGAATATTAATGGGGGTCTTTACATATTGAGGACCTACCCGTCAAATGTGATCAATACAAGATCGGTGGTGGTCTAGTACCTCTGGTTAATTGAAATCTGCTCCAGCAGCGGCCAAATGAAGGCAGTGTATGATATAGTACGTCGCGGCTCCATTCATTTAGTGGCTGCTGACGACTGCTGCTATTTATCTCACTTTCTCGGTAATGGGAGATAAACCACAGTACTTGGCAGCAGCCAATAAGTGATGTGTTGTGTTCCATTCAGTAAATTGCTTTCATCTGGCTGCTGGGGGTGTTGGACCACGACCAAACTCGTATTGATGACCTGAGTTCCAGACAACCCATTTAATATGCAAACTGTGATGACCTAGCCTGGGTTCATCTGCTTGAAATGTGCATGCTAAGCGTGTAACCCTGTAAAATTCTCTATAGACCAGTAGTCACCAGATGCAGAAAATGTGTGCGCACGTTGAGTATTTGCTTGCAGAAGTTTCTGCATGTCTTGGCTTATCCAGTACTGGACAACCCTTTTTAAGTCTGCCGTCACACTAGCAGTATTTGGTCAGTATTTTCCATCAGTATTTGTAAGCCAAAACCAGGAGTGGAACAAATAGAGGAAAAGTATAATAGAAACATATGCACCACTTCTGTATTTATCACCCACTCCTGGTTTTGGCTTACAAATACGGAGGTAAAATACTGACCAAATACTGCTGGTGTGACGGCAGCCTAATGGTGATGACATGGGGATGTAGCCTGTGATCATCAGTCAGCTTCATAAGGAGTGATCATAAGCATGTGGCTGGCCTTCATTGTATGGCTGTTGCTCTGCTGTGCAGAGAGCCAGCCAGTGTCTGCAATTGTAGCATTATTCACTACAGGAAATTGTAGGGACAGTGTATAGTAAGTGAAGTGGGAGGGATGTTGAGTGATGAATTATCCATGTTGAGACTGTATAGGGGGTCTATAGCTAGTCCTTTTGTGTTGTAGGGGACTGAGGATGGGGGAACTGTGGGACAGATACAGCTCTGCCTCTTTGGAAATGTTGTCTAGAGGCACAGACTACATGAGGCAGGAGATTTTACTGTTATGCTTGGAAAATCCCAAACGGTGGCCATTTTTAAAGACCACTTCAGCAAAACCTTTACTTGGCCAGTTAAGGTACCTTCACACTAAACGATATCGCTAGCGATCCGTGACGTTGCAGCGTCCTGGCTAGCGATATCGTTCAGTGTGACACGCAGCAGCGATCAGAATCCTGCTGTGATGTCGTTGGTCGGGGCTAGAAGGCCAGAACTTTATTTGGTCGCTGGCTCTCCCGCTGACATCTCTGAATCGGCGTGTGTGACGCCGATTCAGCGATGTCTTCGCTGGTAAACATCGGGTTACTAAGCGCAGGGCCGTGCTTAGTAACCCAATATTTACCCTGGTTACCATCCTAAAAGTAAAAAAAACAAACGCTTCATACTTACCTTCCGCTTTCTGTCCTCCGGCGCTGTGCTTTCCTGCACTGGCTGTGAGCACAGCGGCCAGAAAGCAGAGCGGTGACGTCACCGCTCTGCTTTCCGGCCGCTGTGCTCACAGCCAGTGCAGAGAAGCAGAGCGCCGGGGACAGACAGCGGAAGGTAAGTATGAAGCGTTTGTTTTTTTTACTTTTAGGATGGTAACCAGGGTAAACATCGGGTTACTAAGCGCGGCCCTGCGCTTAGTAACCCGATGTTTACCCTGGTTACCGGCGTCGCTGGAGAGCGGTCTGTCTGACAGCTCTCCAGCGACCAAACAGCGACGCTGCAGCGATCCGGATCGTTGTCTGGATCGCTGCAGCGTCGTTTAGTGTGAAGGTACCTTTAGTTGTTACTGAGAGATCAGTGTTTGCATTGATGAGCAAATGAGGCTGAAGAGCTATGTTAGGTTTAATGTGAACCTGTCAGAAGGATTGTGCTCAGTAAACTTCAGACAGTGTCAGGTTGGTGCTGTTGTACTGATTTAAAATGACTCCTTCATTGATGAAATCCGTTTTGTGGATGTTTAATCTTTATTTGTAGGTTTCCGTTAACGATATGCTCGTGCTGCGAGGCGGCTTGTGGGGGGGTCTTTATGTGGTGGTCTGCTTAGATATTAATCTGTGTGGCTTATGACCGGTCACTGATCCCTCAGTTACCTGCCCCCTATTTTACATACTGTGTTGTCTTGGGGTGGTGGGGGGGGTTGGGAAATTGCGTTCATCATGCAGGTGGCGCTTGTGCTGCTGCATGATCGGATCTATAAAATATAAATATATATATTTTTATTTGGGGATAGAATTTTTTTTTTTTTTTTAGCAGAATAAATCCCTCAATGGCGCCAGCCACGCCTGTGCAGTAACATAATTCGGAACGTGATAGATGCTACTGCGCAGGTGCTGCTGGCGTCATCTTGGTGGAGATTTTTCTTTTTTTTTTTTTCATCTAGCAAAATGGTGGCACCTTCCGCAGTAGCATCTATTGGAAAAATAAAAAATTGTGTATTTTTTTTTTTCTCTCTGAAGAAATGTCTATCACTAAATAAAATTATAGATCCCATCATGCTACAGCGCCTGCATGATCAATGTAACTTATTTATTTATTTTTTCAAATCGCTAAGATCTACATGTAAAATATGGGGCAGGTCAATGAGGGATCAGTGACCTGTCATAAGCCATACAGATGAATATATAATCAGTGCACCACATAAAGGCCGCCCCGAAGCACAAGCATATAATTAACTGAAAACTACAAGATTAAACTACAATCACAAGACGGATCTCATCAACCTAAGTATCATTGTAATCAGTATAACTGCGCCAACCTGACACTGTATGTAGGTTACGGAGCACAATCCTGCTGACGGGTTCCCTTTAAAGCCTCACTCCAGATCTATTCCCCACCCAGCGCTGCGTCCTGTTTGACTAATGACTCCTGCATCACAGAGGCTGTTGATCAAGAAAGCAGAGGCGGTTGCTCTGGGAGGGGAATAGAGCTGGACTGACAGACTTGAGATTAACAATGGCATACCATTAGCGTATCAATTCAAACTAATTTCTCAGTAACGGAGGATCTGGCTGGCCAGGGGTACTGCTGGACCTGTCTTTCGAAAGGGCTACATGTGCATATAAATAGCATCTATTAAAATATGCCAGACGGAACTGGTTTTTTTTTTTTTGTTTTGTTTTGTTTCCCCCCCCAACAATCTCCACCACACACAAATTAACTGGGAAGTGATCAAAGCTTTCTCTGCAGACTCTGGCAATGGAGGAGATGGAGAAATTACTTTCTCCTCCTCCTTCACACCTGTGCTGCTATTCTATCATGTGAGGATCGGAGCACAGTAACATTCGGCTCAACCTCTTGACAACTGAGTCGAGTGTCATTTGCATAATCGCCTTGATTCTCTCGCATGAGAGAATTATCGACCATGTGAGTGAGCCCTAACTTTTATATCTTTGAGCTACTTTCAGCTTACTAATGATCACAGACCCCATCAAAGTAAAATGTGCAAAGAAACAGCCCGTAAAAGCCAAACTGTGCAAAATTTTTAATGAAACCGTTGTGTGTAATTTTACTTTATTTTAGCTTTAGGTATATATTAGCGAGAGATTTATTCGAGAAAGTAAATATATTTCTAAAGGTGCTATTGACCTGAAATTATCACCATATGTTGGTAACAAAGCATCCAATCCACACAGGTAAAAAATTTATGGACATCTATGGCTTGATTTAAGTTGTGTGTAGTAATGAGTAGTAACAAGGAAAATATTTTGAAGACAGAAATGCAAAAAGCCTTTGAAGGTCATGATACAGGCTGAAATCTATCAGTATTTTGAAAACATTCCTGCCGCTTAGTGATAAATTGTCAGCTGTTTCAACTGATGGTCTATAAAAAGGTGTCTCATTACTAAGGGGCCACACAAGAAACCCCTCATGATGGGTAAAGCCAGTGAGCTGCCCCAAGACCTTCACAACCTTATTGTTGCAAAACATACTGATGACATTGATTACAGAATAATTTCTAACCTACTTAAAGTTCCAGTGAGCATTGTTTGGGCCATAATCTGGAAGTGGCAAAAACAGTATTTCACCATAAACCGACGACAACCAGCTGCTCTCCGCAAGATTTCTGACAGGGGAGTGAAAAGAATTATCAGAACAGTTGTCCAAGAGCCAATGATCTCCCGTGGAGAGCTACAAAAAGACCTGGAATTAGCAGGTACAATTGTTTCAAAGAAAACAAAAAATAATGCACGCCGCCGCCATGGCCTGTGTGCACATTCACCATGCAAGACTCCATTGCTGAACAAAAAGCATGTTAAAGCACGCTTTAAAGTTTGGTCAGCATTTAGGCAAGTTACTAGAATGGTCAAGCCAATCACATGAACTGAATCTAACAGAAAATGTATAGAAGGAACTAAAGCTCAGTTGATTGAAGGAGTCCATGGAACCTTCAGTATTTGAAGAGTGTTTGTGTGGAAGAATTAGCTAAAATCACACCTGAGCAATGCTTGTGACTAGTTTCTCCATACAGGAGGCTTCTTCAGTCTATCATCACAAAGACTCCTTTCTGTATGTTAGTATTGAATTAATTTGCTAGCATGTTCAATATTTTTTGTCATTTCTCATTACTTAATTTATGGATATCTATGGTTTCATTTATTTTCCTGTGCGGATTGGATGGCTTGTTAACGATACTTGGTGAGAATTTGTTAGTACCACCTTTAGATGTTGAAAATGTCAATTTCCTAAGTACCATATTTTTTGGACTATAAGACGTACCCAGGTTTTAGAGGTGGAAAATAGGGAAAAAAATAATTGAAGCAAAAAAAAAAAAAAAATTGGTAGAAGTGAATAACCTACTACTATATGTGGAGATATATATATATATATATATATATGTATATATATGTGTATATATATGTGTATATATATGTATATATATGTATATATATATATATATATATATTCTCATAGATGGAGATATATATTCTCATAGATGGAGATATATATTCTCATAGATGGAGATATATATTCTCATAGATGGAGATATATATTCTCATAGATGGAGATATATATTCTCATAGATGGAGATATATATTCTCATAGATGGAGATATATATTCTCATAGATGGAGATATATATTCTCATAGATGGGGATATATATTCTCATAGATGGGGATATATATTCTCATAGATGGAGATATATATGTTTGTTATATTGGAAGCTGCGGGTAGAAGATGGTCCTGCGGGACCAGTGTGGTGTCTGCAAAGTACTATATGAAGACTCTAAAGGGTGAGTATAAGAATGGGGGCACAGGGCTTATATTGAAAGCACCACTCCAGAATTGAAAAATAACACTGGAGTGCTGCTTTAAGATCCCATTGGGAAAACTAGAACTCCCCAGCATGTCCTGCAGATCCTATGACATGCTGGGAGTTATAGTTCAACACAGGAGTGGCAGAGTGCTTTATTGTGTTGTAAAGAATAACCTTTTAATTGTGCCAACCACATGGATCATCCCATGACTGCACACAGTCCTCCCTGCCTCTCCACAGCACAGGTCATAAGAGGAAGCCAGCAGATTCTAGTGGGGAGTCTGAAGGACCTGTGATGACATCAGAAGAGGGAGAGCTCTGTGCTGCCATGTGACGCTCCAGCCCGCCCTCTTCATGATATCACACAGGTCTTTATGCCCAGCACTCAGCATCCAGCCCAGGTAGGTATGCGGCGATCTTGTCCCATCTGGCCCCCGCTGCTGCCCCCTCCTCCATGGGCCACACAGATCTCCCCAGCTGCTGCAGGAATCCAGCCCTGGGGAAACCATGTGTGTCCCTGTAAGTGAAGGAATATTCATGTGCTGCTCACTGCTCAGCGCTGACAGGTGGGCTGGGAAGCGGCTAATGAATATTCACTGCACTTTAATCATCGGGACCATGTGGTTTCCCCAGCCCTGGATTCCGGGCAGCTGGGACATTTTTGTGCCTCCTTCAAGTGGGGTCACAGTGTGATCCCACTAGCCGCTGCCCCCCCCCCCCCCCCACATTCTACATTCCGACCACAAGACGCGACCCCCCCCCCACCCACTTTCCTCCCAAATTTGAAGGAAAAAAGTGCGTCTTATGGTTGGAAAAATACGGTAAATATATTTCTATTCCATCTGCTGTGTGTATTTTTGTGCATTAATATACTCGCCTACCGCCGCTTTCTCTGCTGTCCATTGCCGTTCTCAGTGACATCGCCCCTCTGCAGACTATGGCTTTTACAATGTTGGCCTATGAAGTGTCGGAACAAGGCTCCATTGGCTTTCATTGTAAGAGAATTCCTGCTCTTGCATTGTGAGCCAGCTAGTTGGAATTGTCGTAACGTTACTGAGAAGCAAAGCAGAACGGAGGTAGGTGAGTATATTAATACTCACACTGCATATTGATGTCCCCATAACATTTGGGAGGGTGAATTATTTAGGGGTTGATGCCCCCCCCCCCATCCCTATTTGTATACAAGTGCAACCCAAGAGAAGAGCTTCTGCTCGATCACACATTCGTTGTAGTCCGACAGTTGTGGCTTTGTAGGATGCAGCCATGGACAGAGATTGATAGAAAACAGATGGACAGATGCAGTGAAGTGTTCAGCCGCGCTGTATTGTTTTAAAGTGGTCATCTAAACCTACACTAAATGTTAGTTAAGTTTGTAATTGAGACCATCAGTTATTCACAATCTGCGCCGGATCCAGTTTTTCCAACATTCGCCGGATTTAGCCTGAAACAAAAAACCTGATGTGTGAAAGTAACCGAACACTAGCCTGCTCCAGACTAACAAATCCTAATGCTACCCCCATATAAAAATTGTATTGCCCTGGTGCAGTGTATATGATCATCGGTGTAGGCAAAGTGAGATTGTTTTGTTACAACTTGTTGTCTGTCTTGCAGGTCTGAGTGGTGCAATGGCTAGTATAAGTGTTCGCTCAAGTACTCCGGGCTCTCCCACCCACGTTGGCGGAAGTTCGAACACCAGCCGTAGGAGAAATGGACTCCTTGATGTCGATTTGAATACTTTCATATCAGAGGAAATGGCACTCCACTTGGACAATGGTGGCACTAGAAAGCGTACCTCGGCCCAGTGCAGCAATGTCATTACAGACTCTCCAACCAATAAACGCAACAGAATGATCTAAACCTACAAAATTCTAAAAAATCCACCATGCTGCTTGAAAGCCACTTTATCCTCAACATACTGTCTGAAAGGAACCATCTTCCCTTTTTCACTGTTCAAAACAATGAATTCAGAGATTGCCATAAAGAAGTTCTAAATATTACAGTAGATGCATATTGGCTTTCTATGAACGTTATTACACTTAACAGATCATCTGAAATTGTGTAGTATATGGTAAGATCATCCGAGGTGAACAACAGTCCATTAAATGCAAAGTGACCTTACTTGTATTTGCAAAGGGAAAGAAATCATTACTTTTTTTTTTTTCCTCCTTTTTTTTTTTTTTTTTTTTTTTTCCTTCTCCTTCCTCTCTCCTATGTATTGCTTCAACAGTATTGCCATGTGAGTTTGCCTGATCCTTCCGAGGGCATCCATCAGTTCTGTAAGCTTCTCATACACTGTGCAGATCTTTCCTTTTCAGATAAATTTTGGTTCTTGTGTGATTTCTGTACAGAGGTGCTACGACGGTCATACACAATGAATCCGTCCGATTCGCTTTGTATCTTTTAGTGCCCTGACATGCCAATATAAAAACGTCTCCAAATTACTCTCCATAGGCTTTAAAGATGGTCCGTTTAAGCTTATGTATGCACTCTTATTACATGCTTGTTGTAACCTTGTTAGGTAATCGTAACTGTATAAGCCACACTAAATCCTAAAAAATGAAAACCCAAATTATTTCTAGAAATCTCTACGTGTACATTTTTTGGTCAATAGTGTATTTATTCTGTTAACTGAAGGTGTATTCCCCTGCCCCCACACACCATTATTTTTATATATAATTTTTTTTTTCTATGGCTTCTCTTTGCCCCCAAACTACATGTAATGAGCAACTTATTCATTGGGATTTGTGTTGAAGTATTTTCCTTTTGTAAGCGATAAGGTGACTAACCGTTCAGTGGTGTTTTTGTGTCTCCATGGTATGCCATCCGACACATTTGAGTGCTTGCTGCAGCTTCGTTCTTTGCCCCAGACTGCACCCGACTGGTTTGAATGGTCTAAGCAAATCTTACGATACTACCCAGGTTTAGGTTTATATAGTGCTTAAAATCTCCTCCTCCCATGTAGACAAATGGTATTTAGGAACAATAAGCCGTCATGTCCATTATTTACCTGTGTTTAAGCTTACAGTTGGAACTGAACACTATACGCTTTGTACTGGAAGATGGTACAGTACCGCTTAGCAAGTAGCTCATTTATACCCCCAAAAGTTAAAGGGCTGCAGAAAGAAGGTTCCTTTTGTATTACTTTGGTGCACAGTGTAAACACATTGAACTTATTCCTGGCCACTTAAGAAATATCCAGGTTTGTATTATGTTAAAAAAACAAAATTGATCTGTATAACTTTTTTTATTATTGGGAATGTTATAATTTACAACGTTGCAACCAACCATGCGGAATCATTTGGCCTTAATCAGCTGTTTTCTGAATCCATGTGTTTAGTCACCAGACTTCCTCCGTGACATTGTGTAAACTGAACTTCATTTTTTATGGCAATAAAGGCACTCCTGCGAACAGTGGTGAAATGATCTGATAGTTGGGGGGGGGGGGGGGGAGATGAGACCAAAACATTGGGAGTGCCTTATGTGTTCCTGTACCTTCTGGAAGAGCTACTGTTTATGTATTCATGGGTAAAGGTACCGTCGCATTAAGCGACGCTGCAGCGATCTAGACAACGATCCCGATCGCTGTGTGGTCGCTGGAGAGCTGTCACACAGACAGCTCTCCAGCGACCAACTATGCGAAGTCCCCTGGTGACCAGGGTAAACATCGGGTTACTAAGCGCAGGGCTGCGCATAGTAACCCGATGTTTACCCTGGTTACCAGCGTAAAGGTAAAAAAACAAACCAAACACTACATACTTACATTCCGGTGTCTGTCCTCTCCGGCGCTCTGCTTCTCTGCACTAAGCGCCGGCCGGAAAGCAGAGCACAGCGGTGACGTCACCGCTGTGCTTTCCGGCCGCTGCGCTTACACAGTGCAGAGAAGCACAGCGCCGGAGAGGACAGACACCGGAATGTAAGTATGTAGTGTTTGGTTTGTTTTTTTACCTTTACGCTGGTAACCAGGGTAAACATCGGGTTACTAAGCACGGCCCTGCGCTTAGTAACCCGATGTTTACCCTGGTTACCAGTGAAGACATCGCTGAATCGGCGTCACACACGCCGATTCAGCGCTGTCTGCGGGAGTCCAGCGACCAAATAATGTTCTGGACTTTCTGCGCCAACCAATGATGGCACAGCAGGATCCAGATCGCTGCTGCCTGTCAAACTCAACGATATCGCTAGCCAGGACGCTGCAACGTCACGGATCGCTAGCGATATCGTTCAGTGTGAAGGTGCCTTTAGGTAAGCATATCTGTGCTGTTGGTGACTACAAATCATGGTGTGAATGCTGAGCAGAGTAATTTTTTTAAGTTGTAATTTTTACATGCCTGTTTTGGTGACAGTCGCCTTTCCAAAAAAACAAAAGCAATGATGCTTTTTCGTATTTTTATTTTAGGTTTGATTGATTTAAAATGTTCAGTTTACCACCTCAACACTGGCGGTGCTTAAGTAAAAGATTTGCACCCCACACCCTTAGAGACCACTTTCCTGTCCCATGTTCCTGGAGTTACCATTATTGGATAGTTAACATAAGTGAATTGCTGCTGCCACAATGAGTGTATGACGGCTTCCATAGGAGTTCATATATGTACATGTGCTGTATGGGAAGATGGTCACTTTCAGCAGGTTGAGTCATGTCTAGACAACAAGTATAATGGAATGGCTTCAGAAACATTTCTTGAAGTATCAGGGCTGTGGAGTCGGTAAGCCAAACCTCCAACGCTTGAATTTCCGTGACTCCACAGCACTGGTCACTACTGAGCATGTACGTAAAGTGCAGCACAGATTCATCTCGCCTGAAAGCCAAGATTAGGAACAGAACAGACCTTTTATAGGACATTACATAGCTTCCCCAAATTCTTATGAAAACATTTACAGCACACCCTGCATTGTACTGCTGCAGCAAATGTATTCTATATTTTAGGAGTCGGTCCATTTTATACCAGCTCCACAACTCCGACTCCACAGCCCTGATGAGCATTTAGACGTAAGGTTACTGTTTTTACACCAATTGCTTGGGATGTGCCAAGTATAAAATTTGCCCTTTTTAACATTCTGTGATTTAATAAAACAATGCCTATTTCCTTTGGCAAATTTAAGTGACACTTGTGGTTTTACTGCAAACTTTAACTAATAAAACTCCACCATTAACAACCTTGTGGTGCCTTTTTACACTCTACCGTAAGTTAGGTGAAGGCTTTACCATCATAGGCCAAATCTAGCAAAATGGGGCTAAAAATCCCAATCTCATTCTTGTAGTTGCTGCCAGCAAGTAAAATGCTTACAGATGAAGTTCTAGATTTGTGAGGAAATCTATACTTTGTTTTCTGCCTTTGCACCTGGGTGTTGGTAGAAATACCTAATAGTTACATGTATTAGTGTAGCATTGCTTGATTTGGGTATTGGCGAGGCAGTCCTGATCGTTACCCGCATAGCTCAATCCTGTGGTTTGTTTCAAAGTGAACCTGTCGGCAGGATTGTGCTCAGTGACCTGCAGTGTCAGATTGGCACAGTTAGGCCGCCGTCACACTTGCGAGTTTTACAGACGTATGAGCGCAGAAAATACGTCCGTAAAACTCGCAAAACAAACGGCACAATTATTCTCTATGCCCCTGCTCCTATCTGCCGTATTTTACTGATCTGTATTATTCGGCTGTCTACGGCCGTAGAAAATCGCAGCATGCTACGTTTGTCACCGCACTGCGCAAGAAATACGCCAATGAAAGTCTATGGAAGCCTGAAAAATACGGATCACACACGGACCAGCA
Source organism: Ranitomeya imitator (assembly GCF_032444005.1). Classification (NCBI taxonomy): domain Eukaryota; kingdom Metazoa; phylum Chordata; class Amphibia; order Anura; family Dendrobatidae; genus Ranitomeya; species Ranitomeya imitator. Next base: position 166,875,173 of record NC_091288.1, read on the forward strand.
GTGTGACTTGCGAGAAATATGCAGCGGTGTTAGAGAGAAAAGCCGGTAATTCATTGCGGTGTACAGTAAAATCACACTGACAGCTTACGGAAGAATAGGTAGAATAAATGTGTACACATAGAATAGGTGTGTGTGTGTGTTCCAGCGCTAGATAGTTTTAAAGCCGGTAATTCAATTACCGGCTTTTGCTCTCCTCCTTATATACCCGACATGATTTGAGACATGGTTTACATACAGTAATCCATCTCATATCACCATTTTTTTTTTTTTGCATATTCCACACTACTAATGTTAGAACGGCCAAATTTTGCATATACACACTACTATCTATTAAATTAGATAATAGGCGCCCTCTGCTGGTTGTCCTCTTATGAAGTCGAGCCTGGGAGCTTTTTAGGAAAGTTCCCACGATCTAGGAACAACCAGCAGAGGGCGCCTCACCGCAAATGAAGGTAAATATAGGTCATTGACCTACTTTACCTTCATTCCCCGGGGTTTTGCAACCAGGAACAATGTTGCATTAGCAAAGCGTGTGGCTGCAAAATATTTTAACCCCTTCAGATGGATTTACATCGTTGGACTTTACAGATCTGCGGAAGGTAAGGATATTGTTGGTTTATTATGTTATTTTTGTTACAGAATGAGGGTCTTCAGTGATTGGATTGGGCGTTGAATAAAATATTACAACAACCTTTGTTTTTATTTCAATAAAATAATTTTTAATGTGTTTGTGTATTATTATTTTTTTAACCCTTTACTACTACTACTGGATTAATAATGGATAGGTGTCATAATTGACGCCTCTCCATTATTAATTAGGCTTAATGTCACCTTACAATAGCAAGGTGGCATTAACCCTTCATTACCCCATATCCCACCGCTACACGGGAATGGGAAGAGAGTGACCAAGTGCCAGAATAGGCGCATCTTCCAGATGTGCCTTTTCTGGGGTGGCTGGGGGCAGATGTTTTTTTAGCTGGGGGGGGGGGGGGGAGGGGGCAATAACCGTGGACCCTCTCCAGGCTATTAATATCTGCCCTCAGTCACTGGCTTTACTACTCTGGCGGAGAAAATTGCACGGGAGCCCACGCCAATTTTTTCCGCCATTTAACCCTTTAATTTAGAACGGCCAAATTTTGCATATACACACTAACAGTAGTGTGGAATATGCAAAAAAAAAAGGGGGATATGAGATACTGTATGTAAACCATGTCTCATATCATGTCAAGTTTAGGAAGCAGATAGCAAAAGCCGGTAATTGAATTACCGGCTTTAAAGCTATCTCACGCTGGAAGAAATATAAATATATATGTGTCTCACTGACATATATATATCTCTGATTAAAATGATACCTTGGTTGATTAAGTCCATCTTGTGATTGTTTAATCTTTATTTTCAGTTTTCATGTAATGAGATTCTCGTGCCTCAGGGCGGCCTGAGGGGGGGGGGGGTTCTTTATGTGGTGCTCAGCTTACATAGCAATCTGTATGGCCTACTACAGGTCACTGCCCCCTATTTTACATACTGCAAAGAATTATGGTTTAAAAAAAAAAAAAAATTAATCAGGCGTCTGCACTGTAGTGAAGGGAACCTGTCGCCCCCCCAGGCGTTTGAAACTAAAAGAGCCACCTTGTGCAGCAGTAATGCTGCATTCTGACAAGGTGGCTCTTTCGTTATTGGTGCTGTAAATGCAGAAATAATCCGTTTTGTAATTTGTCCAAAATACCTGTCGTTCAGTCCTGCAGGCAGGTCTTTTCCCCCCCCGCTGCAGACGCCTCACAGCCGTCACTCAAGTCTTCTTGGCGCCGGGCGCCGCTTCAGCGTTGTTTGTTTTGAAATCTGCCGGCACCTGCGCTCTTTTGCCTTGCCTGTGGCAGGCGCAGTGAGCGCTGCCCGTCTGTTGTCATATGCAGTCTCGCTGACTGCGCCTGTGCGGCCGCCCTGCTTGTGAATCCCAGCCCCTCAGTGTCTGATGATTTATTCACACTGCGGGGCTGGGATTCCTGGACATGCGCACTGCGACCTGGGTGAGTGGCTTAGACGCGCAGTGCACATGCCCAGGAATCCCAGCCCCGCAGTGTGAATAAATCATCAGACACTGAGGGGCTGGGATTCACAAGCAGGGCGGCCGCACAGGCGCAGTCAGCGAGACTGCATATGACGACAGACGGGCAGCGCTCACTGCGCCTGCCCCAGGCAAGGCAAAAGAGCGCAGGCGCCGGCAGGTTTCAAAACAAACAGCGCTGAGGAGACTTGAGTGACGACTGTGAGGCGTCTGCAGCGGGGGGGAAAGACCTGCCTCCAGGACTGAACGACAGGTATTTTGGACAAATTACAAAACGGATTATTTCTGTATTTACAGCACCAATAACTAAAAGAGCCACCTTGTCAGAATGCAGCATTACTGCTGCACAAGGTGGCTCTTTGTTTCAAACGCTTGGGGGGGGGGGGGGGGTGACAGGTTCCCTTTTAAGGTGGTTAATACGGCTGTTTTCATGTTATATAGAAATATAATCTTGTAAAAAAATATATATATATATATATCAAAATGGCATCGGTGGCTGTGCCTGCGCAGTAGCATCTATTGTGTTCCGATAGATGCTACTGCACAGGAGGTGCTATTTTCCTAGAGAAAAAGAAATTAGGCTTTATCAAGATGCTGCTGCCGTGTGCGTAGTGGCATTTACCGAAATGCAATAGATGCTATGGTGCAGGCGCTACTTTGCTAGAAGAAATTGTTCCAATAGATCTTGATTGAACTTTTTTTTTTTTGGTCTAACAAAATGGTGCCGCCAACTACTCCTGCACAGTAGCTGCTGTCCCTCTTTGTTAGATGCTGCCTGTGGATTAGCATTTATTGAAATCGGATAGATGCTACGGCGCAGGTGCAGCTGCTGGTGCCATTTTGATTAACAAAATAGATGGAGAAATGTAGAGTTTTTTTTTTTTTTTTTTTTACAAGAAAACTATTTCTAAATAACATGAAAACAGCCATATTATCCAACTTATCATGCTACAGCGTCACCTGTCTGATTTGTGACTTTGTTTTTTTCATCCATACTGCATAAAATATGTAAAACGGGCTGGGTCTCTGAGGGATCAGTGACCTGCCTAAGCCCCCATACTGAGGCATATCTACGCTGAGCCCCACGTAAAGCCACACACACCCTGCCTCGGAGCACGAGAATCTCACTAAGATTAAACAACCTCGAGATGGATTTCATCAACCAAGGTATCATTGTAATCAGCATAATGGTGCTGACCCGATACTGTCTGTCCAGCTACTGAGCACAATCCTGCGGACAGGTTCCCTTTAACATGTTGGTAAATTTTTAAGTTTAGCACACTGTTTTTCAGCAAAAATGCAATGTTTGCCGAGAGTCGGTAGGAAAATATTAACTGCACAAAAAATGGTGAACTTTCTGTATTTTGGATCTCTAGCACGCAAGGCCTTGATTAGGTAATCAAACAGGGACCGATAATACTTATAGCAGAACATTCAAGTGTGTAAGGAAATGCAGACAATTAAATAGTGAAGATGGAATCTAGAATAACCGATGCAAGCGCAGAACAATATTGTAAACCTATAACAAATCAGTCTGGTTCTCCTTTATTAGCACAGGCCCAAGTAATCGACCTGGTTTGATCTTTATATGACACGGTTTGCTTTTAGAAATTGTCTGTCACCCACTGCTTTATCCAGACCGTCCTCCTTTCAGCAGAAGAATGGGCCACAGATCTGCCCAACAACTTTATCTGTATGACAAGAGTCATCAGAGATAAAGATCTGCTGCTTCAGTGTTTTTAAACTTTACAAAAAAAAAAGTCCGTCTTCATTTTGGCCAGTATTGTTTATATTAGCCAAAGCCTTCCTAGCATATCTATTCTAAGTTTCTAACTGTACTAATAAATAAAATAAAGCCTTGGCCTTAAGATGTTAGTTGAAGCAAAATCTTTGCCGGCAGATGTTCGTGAAATGTCATTTATGGACCTGCATGGTCCTGTTGCATACAGGAGCAGTTAAAGCAGTGCACGTTCAGGATTTCTCGCAGAAAATTCCTGAGAAAAAATGGACATTTTCTCCAGTCACCTTCCACGACAGCGGTACTGGAGGATGTCTCCCCGCCCTAATGGGGGACAGGAAACACAAAGAGGTTAAATACCCTCCCCTTCCTGCCACCTCCAGTGTTTTTCCTGTCCCCTATGGGGCATGAAGAGGTCCTGCGGTAGTGCTGCCGTGGCCGGCGATCGGAGCACTCAGGTCTTACCTAGCCGGGCAGCCTGGGTCGGGATGCGTCTCCTCCCTGCGGCGCTGCTCCCGTCTCCCCACATGGTGCGGACTCGGGACCCTTTCTCCGCTCCTCCCGTGCTCCTTCGGGAGTAAAGCGGAGCGGTGTGGTGCGGCCGGGGTCCCCGCGCGGCTCCCCGGCATTTCCTCCTCTCCTCATGGCCGGAAATGGTGGACGCGCGAACCGGAAGTACCCGAACTTCCGGTTCACGGCTTGTGCGTTCCAGCGGTGGAACGCACGCGCGTCGGACTACAGTTGATGGCGGCATAGCGGTCTTTCCCCTACGCCTGGGACCGGGAGGAGGAGCACAAGATCGGACGCAACTTCCACGGTATTTAACCCTGGTAGTCACCTCCAGGTAAGGCCCCCTGTCTGACTGACTGGACTACAGTACTGACTGACCATGGAGGGTGACAGATCTATCTCTGCTTCTGCCAAGCCCTGCGTCCTCCCTCCTACCGTGAGTAGTGGGTTAAGGTCCCTCTATCCCTGTATTCCTTAGGGTGCCATATACTTAGTCCCCCTTCTCTCTCTTTTTTAGGGAGACAAGGCCTCTGCCCCTAGGAAGGACAGATCTTCCAAGACAAAATCGGAAGATCGAAAATGTGGTGTTTGTGCATCAAAGCTACCTTCTTCTTACAAGAAGAGACTGTGCCAGCCCTGCACTGACGAAATAATTCGCTCAGAACAGCCATCCTTGTTTGAGAGCATTAAATCCCTCATTAAACAGGAAGTTCAGTCCTCGGTATCGGCCCTTTCCCAGTCTCTGTTACCTCCGCCACCTCCTCCTAAAAAAAGGAAGATGGCAACGGTTACTTCTGATTCAGATTCTGGTGAACTTCATTGCTCCGGCTCGGAGGATTTGTGGGAGAATGAGGGCTCCACTTCCACCCCCAAAGAGGAGAGTAAAAAATATTACTTTGCCTCAGAGGACATACAGGAGTTAATTGGTATGGTCAGGGGGACAATGGGTGTCGAGGAGGAGGAGGAGAAGCCATCAGTGCAGGATGAGATGTTCGGTGGGTTAAAACCTAAAAAATTAAAGGGGTTTACTGTGAATGAGAATGTACAGAGTCTCATCCTTCATGAATGGGAATCACCTGAAAAGGGTCTTACTGTTCCCTCTGAGCTTAAAAATCGTTTTTCTCTCGATGAAGATGTCTCCCTGTGGGATACTCCTAAAGTAGACGTGCAGGTCTCGAGTGTCAAAAAAGACGACCCTCCCTTTCGAGGATTCTTCCCAACTCAGAGACCCTATGGACCGCAAGATGGAGAGTCTACTAAGAAGATCGTGGGAGACTTCTACCAATCTCCTTAAAACAAACGTTGCGTCCACCTGCGTGGCTAGATCCCTATTTCGTTGGCTCCGCACGCTGGAAGACCACCTTACCCAGGGAACATCTAGAGAAGTAATCTTAGATTCTCTCCCGCTTCTCCAAAAAGCTACGGGCTTCCTTGCCGATGCTTCGGCAGAGTCCGTAAGAGTGGCTGCCAAGTCGGCAGTTCTCTCTAACTCAGCCAGAAGAGCTCTATGGCTCAAGTCTTGGAGTGGGGATATAACGTCCAAAACAAAACTCTGTGCCATTCCCTTTCAGGGCCGCTATCTGTTCGGGCAGGCCCTAGATGATATTCTGGATAAAGCAACGGACAAGAAGAAAGCGCTTCCGGAACAGAGAAATCCGAAGAAACGTTTTTTTCGTCCCTCAAAAGAGCAACCCTTCCAACGGGAATTCAAAGGGAAAGGCAAAACAGGACGCTGGAGCTATCCTAAAGGAGGGAAGGGTAGGAACATCCTGGTTCCCCAGTCCCAGCAGACCCCGGACAAACAGTGACTACGCCCAGGGCGTTGGGGGGCGTCTCTCGAGCTTCATCAACCAGTGGAGGTCCATTTCGTCGAACCAGTGGGTACTCGACACTATCCAGAATGGACTAAAATTAGAGTTCGAGAGCCCTCCCCCTCATCACATAAGGATAACCTCATTGCAGAGTCTCAGCCCTCAGGGTGCATTCCTTTCCGGCCTCCAGAACTTACTCCAGGAAGGAGTAATTTCCCCAGTACCTCAGCAAGAAATTGGCAGAGGACACTATTCCCACCTGTTTCTGATCAAGAAACCTTCGGGGAAGCACCGAATAATAATCAACTTGAAACCCCTGAATCAAGTAATAACCTACAGGAGGTTCAAGATGGAGTCGGTCAAAACAGCGATCCCTCTGATAGGACAGGACTGGGCGATGGCTACAGTGGATCTGAGGGACGCTTATTACCACGTCCCAATCCATCCAGAATTCCGGAAGTACCTAAGATTCGCAATATCTCAGGATCGGGAGATAGTACACTACCAGTTCAACTCCCTTCCCTTCAGAATCGCCTCAGCTCCCAGAGTCTTTACAAAGATCATGACAGAAGCCATTATATTCATCCGTCTTCAGGGGATCTGCATAGTACCCTATCTAGACGATCTACTCATTGTCGCTCCCTCAGTCTCCCGCCTCAGAGCCGACTTAACAAGATCTCTAGAAATCCTAAAGTCGTTGGGTTGGATCCCAAATCTAGAGAAATCGGACCTTCGTCCCTCCAGGAGGAAGAAGTTCCTAGGAGTCCTTCTGGACTCAGAGGCGAGGAGTTCCTTTCTGCCCAGAGAACGTCAACTCGATCTGGTACAGAAGATAACAGCATTCAGAACCCTGAAGGCTCCTACTCTACGACATTCCATGTCTATACTGGGATCTCTAACATCTTGTATCCAGATGGTACCTTGGGCTCAAGCCCACACGAGAGTCCTCCAAACCCATATCCTATCATCCTGGGACGGACAGCAGAGTTCTCTCTCCAAGAGAATTTGCCTTCCCAATCATGTCAAAACATCCCTGACATGGTGGCTACGGCTCCGAAACCTCCAACAGGGGGTCAGTTGGGATCAAATCCCGCTAAAGACACTAACATCGGATGCCAGTCAAAGGGGATGGGGAGCTATAGTCGAGGGATCCTATTTCCAGGGCACCTGGGGCCCAGACATCAGAGCAAGCTCTTCAAACTTCAGAGAACTGAAAGCGGTGGAAGAAGCATTAAAAGCTGCATCCTCCATTGTTCAGGGACACCATGTCAGAATATATTCCGACAATATGACCACGGTAGCATACCTTCGTCATCAAGGAGGCACAAGATTCAGGAAACTAAAAACCTTAGCCTCAAACATTTTTTTCTGGGCAGAGAAGCATGTCCTCTCTATTTCAGCAGTTCACCTGAAGGGGTCAGCCAATACCCAGGCAGATTTCCTGAGCAGAGGGATGTACATCCAGGGGAATGGTGTCTGGACCAGGAGGTCTTTCTCTCCCTGATTTCCAGATGGGGGATCCCAGAGGTAGACCTTTTTGCCAACAGTCAGAATGCCAAGCTGCAAACTTATTTCTCCCTAAATATGACAGACAGAGCTCTGGGCATGGATGCGTTCTCTCACCCGTGGAGGTTCAACCTCGTTTATGCATTTCCTCCGATCCCATTGCTATCAAAAACTCTACATAAGATCCGATCGGAACGAGTTACGGCGATTCTAATTGCACCAACATGGCCAGGGAGGAGTTGGTACAGTGCCCTGTTAGACATGGCCCAGGAAGGTCCAATATGTCTACCTCAGAAGGAAAATCTTCATCAGGGACCGTTGCTGCATCCAAACCTTCACAGATTGAATCTTTCAGCATGGCTTCTGAAGCCGAGATACTAAAGGCAAGAGGTCTCTCAGATGGAGTAATTCATACTCTCCAGAACAGTAGGAAACCCATAACAAATGCCATTTATGCCAAAATCTGGAAGAAGTTTTCATCGTGGTATCTTCCAGATATTCCAGACCCATTTCATCCAAATATTGCCAAAATTCTTGACTTCTTGCAGAAGGGTCTAGAGTTGGGTATTAGGCCTAACACCTTAAAAGTACAGATTTCAGCACTTAGCTCCTATTTCGATCAGGAACTAGCCAAACATCGGTGGATCAGGCGTTTTGTAACTTCAGTGAGTAGAATCCGTCCCAGAGTTCTCAACAATACTCCTCCTTGGGACCTTAATTTGGTCCTTAATAGTCTAACTCGGGACCCCTTCGAACCTTTATCTCAGTCTTCATTAAAGGTTCTTACCCTAAAAACGGTCTTTTTAGTGGCTATTACCTCTGCCAGACGGATAGGAGAACTACATGCCCTATCCATACAAGAGCCTTACTTAAGGGTAACATCTGATAGTATAATCCTTCGTCTAGATCCTACCTTCCTACCTAAAGTAACATCAGACTTTCATAGAGGTCAGGACATAGTGTTGCCCTCATTCTACCCGGATCCTTCTAATATAAAAGAGGAGTCCTTCCACACTCTGGATGTTCGCAGAGTGGTTCTACATTATCTTTCACAAACAGAGAGTTGGAGGATTGACCAAAATCTCTTCATTCAACTCTCCGGGAAGAACAAAGGCAGAAAGGCTACGAAAAATACTATCGCCAACTGGATTAAACAAGCCATATCTCTGGCATACTCATCCCAGAATCTACCACCTCCTCCATCACTGAAGGCCCATTCTACACGGCCGGTGTCAACATCATGGGCAGAGAGAGGTGATGCTTCTACGGAGCAGATTTGCAGAGCCGCCACCTGGTCATCAGTACATACGTTCACCAGGCACTACAGGCTTGATTTCAATCGGGATTTAACTTTCGGCAGAACAGTTCTGCAAGCGGTTGTCCCCCCCTAGAAATTATTTGTTGGTACTACTCCAGTACCGCTGTCGTGGAAGGTGACTGGAGAAAATAGAATTATTCTTACCGTTAATTCGGTTTCTAGGAACCTTCCACGACAGCACTAATTTCCCTCCCTATCAGATGATTTTATTGGATGATTCCTGCACTTAAGTGGTTACTATACATACTACTGTGTCCAGAAAAAACACTGGAGGTGGCAGGAAGGGGAGGGTATTTAACCTCTTTGTGTTTCCTGTCCCCCATTAGGGCGGGGAGACATCCTCCAGTACCGCTGTTGTGGAAGGTTCCTAGAAACCGAATTAACGGTAAGAATAATTCTATTTTCTGCAAGAAATCCGCATGCGGTTTTGACGCGTTTTTGCCGCGGTTTTGGTGTGGTTTTGATGTGTTTTTTCCGGACATTTCCCAATGCATTTTGTAGTGGGAAATCTGCAAAATGAATGAACATGTTGCGTTTTTACCGCGATGCGTTTTTTTCGTGGAAAAAAACGCATCATGTGCACAAAACATGCGGAATTCATTCTAAATGATGGGATGCTTATTGTATGTGTTTTTTTCTGCGGTTTTATAGCATTTTTATCGGGGAAAACTGCGGAAAAAAACGCAACATGTGCACACAGCCTAAGGGGTGAATGATTTTAATCCTTGACCCCTAAAATCACACCCAGTTAGCACCAAGAGAAGAGTGGACAGGAACCAACTAAAATCGCTGTTGCTAATTTGCAGGAACTTGCACATGTACAGATGAAAGTCAGAAACTCTGGTCATTAACCTCTTCACAACCGTTGATGTACGGTATATTTACATTATTGGCTGTGTCCCTGACTTTTATGTGGGCACCGGTGCTGAGCCCGCATCTTCTCCCACAGTTCACTGCTTCATTTAATCAGTGATCAAGTGCCTCTAACACCCTCAGTTGTTAACAAGTTAAATGCTGCTGCCAATCATTGACAGGCACTTATCACGTGCTGTCTGAAAGTGCATCACCAACCCTGCACCTGTCGTGATTATGGGGCACCAATGGGGTGTCATAACAGCCAGGGGTTTGCAAAAGATTCCCATGCCTGTAATTACGATGCTCCTGTTAACTCCGAAGAGAAAGTGATTTTTTTTTTCCTATACATCTCAGTGCTGAGGCACTGCTATGTATAATAATAATAATCTTTATATAGCACCAACATATTCCGCAGCGCTTTACAGTTTAACAGTTTCAAACACAAAAGTCAAAAGTAACAACGTTAACAATACAATAATTAAAGCAAAATAAGACGACCCTGCTCGTGAGAGCTTACAATCTACAATGAGGTGGGGGAGATACAAAGTACAGGTGTGTATTTACAATGATGTATTTACAATCATGGTCCAGCCATCTTCAGGGGGTGGGGGATAGATGGGGATAGTGAATGGGCTACACACACACACACACACAAACATAAAATGACTTTGATTAGTGAACGTGATAGGCCGCTCTGAACAAATGTGTTTTGAGCGAGCGCCTAAAACTATGCAAATTATGGATGGTCCTAATATCTTGGGGTAGAGCATTCCAGAGGATTGGCACAGCACGGGAGAAGTCTTGGAGTCGGGAGTGGGAGGTACGGATTAGTGCAGAGGTTAGTCGAAAGTCATTTGCAGAGCGCAGTGGTCTGTTAGGCCGATAGACAGAAATGAGGGAGGAGATGTAAGGGGGTCCGCACTGTGGAGAGCTTTGTGGGTGAGAACAAGTACTTTGAATTGTATCCTGTAATGAATGGGTAGCCAGTGTATAGCACAGCTGATCGGACGATCCCTGCTTCAAGTCTCCAGAGGGGACTATTAAAGTAAAAAAACAAAATAAATTAAATAACCACCCTCATATTCCCCCATTAATGTGCCACCTGCCGTTAATGCATGTGAGCCAGCAGATACAGTGGTATATAAAACTTTGGGCACCCATGATCAAAATTACTGTTGTGAACAATTACGCAAGTTGAAGATGAAATGATCTCTGAAATGCCTAAAGTTAATGATCACGTTTTCCTTTTGTATTTTGGGCAAAAAACAAAATTATATTTTAGTACCTTGTGGCACCCCTTTTGCAATTATCACAGCTTGTAAACACTTTTTGTAGCCAGCCAATAGTCTTTCAATTCCTGTTTGAGGGATTTTCTTCCATTCATCCTTGGAAAATTTTTCCAGTTCTGTGAGACTCCTGGGTCATATTGCATGCACTACTATGTTGAGGTCTAGCCACAGATTTTCAGTTATGTTCAGATTGTTAGGTTGCACAATAAGATATGTTCACTAGGTGTCTACTCCCTGGCCTAATTGGATATTGATCAAATGCGCACTAAAAAAAAAATAACACCAGACAGACACAGTCAGATGTTAGCTCTCCTTGATCAATCTATGGCTCAGCTCTAAGAGACTTTATTTAATCTGAACATAGATTTATATAACCCCTGTAAGGGGGCTCGGTTAGCTCTATAATGGGAGCGATCAGATATATTCCATTGGTTAGTGGGAGGGCAATAAGCTAGTCCATGGGTGGATCCATTAAGTCATCAGGGTGGATTGCTCCATGAGGTGATCGGGGGGTGTCATCGTGGGCTTATCCATGAGGTCATCAGGCTAGGCGTCATCCTGGATACCAGCACATGTGTGTATTGAAACAGGAAATGGTATCCATCTTCAGTGTCACACTTTGATCCAAGCAAGCTTATGCAAGGTGAGATAATACACTGTATGGGTCGTTTCTCTCAGTCTATGTCTTGAGGTTAATTAACCCCTTCATGACCCAGCCTATTTTGACCTTAAAGACCTTGCCGTTTTTTGCAATTCTGACCAGTGTCCCTTTATGAGGTAATAACTCAGGAACGCTTCAACGGATCCTAGCGGTTCTGAGATTGTTTTTTCGTGACATATTGGGCTTCATGTTAGTGGGAAATTTAGGTCAATAAATTCTGCGTTTATTTGTGATAAAAACGGAAAATTTCACATTTTTAATTTTTATTCTGTTAAACCAGAGAGTTATGTGACACAAAATAGTTAATAAATAACATTTCCCACATGTTTACTTTACATCAGCACAATTTTGGAAACAAAATTTTTTTTTGCTAGGAAGTTATAAGGGTTAAAATTTGACCAGCGATTTCTCATTTTTACAACGAAATTTACAAAACCATTTTTTTAGGGACCACCTCACATTTGAAGTCAGTTTGAGGGGTCTATATGGCTGAAAATACCCAAAAGTGACACCATTCTAAAAACTGCACCCCTCAAGGTACTCAAAACCACATTCCAGAAGTTTATTAACCCTTCAGGTGCTTCACAGCAGCAGAAGCAACATGGAAGGAAAAAATGAACATTTAACTTTTTAGTCACAAAAATTATCTTTTAGCAACAATTTTTTTATTTTCCCAATGGTAAAAGAAGAAACTGAACCACGAAAGTTGTTGTCCAATTTGTCCTGAGTACGCTGATACCTTATATGTGGGGGTAAACCACTGTTTGGGCGCACGGCAGGGCTTGGAAGGGAAGGAGCGCCATTTGACTTTTTGAATCAAAAATTGGCTCCACTCTTTAGCGGACACCATGTCACGTTTGGAGAGCCCCCGTGTGCCTAAAAATTGGAGCTCCCCCACAAGTGACCCCATTTTGGAAACTAGACGCCCCAGGGAACTTATCTAGATGCATAGTGAGCACTTTCAACCCCAGGTGCTTCACAAATTGATCCGTAAAAATGAAAAAGTACTTTTTTTTCACAAAAAAATTCTTTTAGCCTCAATTTTTTCATTTTCACATGGGCAAAAGGCTAAAATGGATCCTAAAATTTGTTGGGCAATTTCTCCTGAGTACACCGATACCTCACATGTGGGGTTAAACCACTGTTTGGGCACATGGTAAGGCTCGGAAGGGAAGGAGCGCCATTTGACTTTTTGAATGAAAAATTATCTCCATCGTTAGCGGATACCATGTCGCGTTTGGAGAGCCCCCGTGTGCCTAAACATTGGCGCTCCCCCACAAGTGACCCCATTTTGGAAACTAGACCCCCCAAGGAACTTATTTAGATGCCTAGTGAGCACTTTAAACCCTCAGGTGCTTCACAAATTGATCTGTAAAAATGAAAAAGTACTTTTTTTTCACAAAAAAATTCTTTTCGCCTCAATTTTTTCATTATCACATGGGCAATAGGATAAAATGGATCATAAAATTTGTTGGGCAATTTCTCCCGAGTACGCCGATACCTCATATGTGGGGGTAAACCACTGTTTGGGCACTCGGCAGGGCTCGGAAGGGAAGGCGCGCCATTTGACTTTTTGAATGGAAAATTAGCTCCAATTGTTAGCGGACACCATGTCGCGTTTGGAGAGCCCCTGTGTGCCTAAACATTGGAGCTCCCCCACAAGTGACCCCATTTTGGAAACTAGACCCCCCAAGGAACTTATCTAGATGCATATTGAGCACTTTAAACCCCCAGGTGCTTCACAGAAGTTTATAACGCAGAGCCATGAAAATAAAAAATAATTTTTCTTTCCTCAAAAACGATTTTTTAGCCTGGAATTTCCTATTTTGCCAAGGGTAATAGGAGAAATTGGACCCCAAATGTTGTTGTCCAGTTTGTCTTGAGTACGCTGATACCCCATATGTGGGGGTAAACCACTGTTTGGGCGCACGGCAGGGCTCGGAAGGGAAGGCACGCCATTTGGCTTTTTAAATGGAAAATTAGCTCCAATCATTAGCGGACACCATGTCACGTTTGGAGAGCCCCTGTGTGCCTAAACATTGGAGATCCCCCAGAAATGACCCCATTTTGGAAACTAGTCCACCAAAGGAACTAATCTAGATGTGTAGTGAGGACTTTGAACCCCCAAGTGCTTCACAGAAGTTTATAACGCAGAGCCATGAAAAAAAAAAAAAAATTATTTTCTCAAAAATGATCTTTTAGCCTGCAATTTTTTATTTTCCCAAGGGTATCAGGAGAAATTTGACCCCAAAAGTTGTTGTCCAGTTTCTCCGGAGTACGCTGATACCCCATATGTGGGGGTAAACCACTGTTTGGGCACATGCCGGGGCTCGGAAGTGAAGTAGTGACGTTTTGAAATGCAGACTTTGATGGAATGCTCTGTGGGCGTCACGTTGCGTTTGCAGAGCCCCTGATGTGGCTTAACAGTAGAAACCCCCCACAAGTGACCCCATTTTGGAAACTAGACCCTGAAAGGAACTTATCTAGATGTGTGGTGAGCACTTTGAACCCCCAAGTGCTTCACAGAAGTTTATAATGCAGAGCCGTGAAAATAATAAATATGTTTTCTTTCCTCAAAAATAATTATTTAGCCCAGAATTTTTTAATTTTCCCAAGGGTAACAGGAGAAATTTGACCCCAATATTTGTTGCCCAGTTTCTCCTGAGTACGGTGATACCCCATATGTGGGGGTAAACTACTGTTTGGGCACATGCCGGGGCTCGGAATTGAAGTAGTGACGTTTTGAAATGCAGACTTTGATGGAATGCTCTGCGGGCGACACGTTGCGTTTGCAGAGCCCCTGATGTGGCTAAACAGTAGAAACCCCCCACAAGTGACCCCATTTTGGAAACTAGACCCCGAAAGGAACTTATCTAGATGTGTGGTGAGCACTTTGAACCCCCAAGTGCTTCATAGAAGTATATAATGCAGAGCCGTGAAAATAATAAATACATTTTCTTTCCTCAAAAATAATTATTTAGCCCAGAATTTTTTATTTTCCCAAGGGTTACAGGAGAAATTGGACCCCAAAAGTTGTTGATCAGTTTCTCCTGAGTACGCTGATACCCCATGTGTGGAGGTAAACCACTGTTTGGGCACACGTCGGGGCTCAGAAGGGAAGTAGTGACTTTTGAAATGCAGACTTTGATGGAATGGTCTGCGGGCGTCACGTTGCGTTTGCAGAGCCCCTGGTGTGCCTAAACAGTAGAAACCCCCCACAAGTGACCCCATTTTAGAAACTAGACCCCCCAAGAAACTTATCTAGATATGTGGTGAGCACTTTGAACCCCCAGGTGCTTCCCCGGCCTTTTCAACGTAGAGCCGTGAAAATAATAAATCATTTTTCTTTCCTCAAAAATGATGTTTTAGCAAGCATTTTTTTATTTTCACAAGGTTATCAGGAGAAATTGGACCCCAGTAATTGTTGCACAGTTTGTCCTGAGTACACTGATACCCCATATGTGGGGGTAAACCACTGTTTGGGCACACGTCAGGGCTCGGAATTGAGGGAGCACCATTTGACTTTTTGAATACGAGATTGGCTGGAATCAATGGTGGCGCCATGTTGCGTTTGGAGACCCCTGATGTGCCTAAACAGTGGTAACCCCTCATGTTGTGAATTCTGTGGCAGAGCTCCCTCCTGTGGTCACAAGTGGTACTTCGGCTGATTCTCTCTGGGAGCTTCCGTTTGTGGAGGAAACTGGTACTGCTGCTTCTGAGTTTCCTCCCTCAGGTGATCTGGTGAGGTCGTTAAGTCCTTCTCTACTTAACCCCACCTAATGCTTTGATTCAGGCTTCCTGTCAATGTTCCAGTGTTGGACTTGTGTTTCTCTGGATCATTCCTGTGGCCTGCTGCTCTGCATAGCTAAGTGCTTCTTTGCTATTTGTTGCTATTTTTTCTGTCCTGCTTGTCTATTTGTTTTGCTGGAAGCTCTGGGACGCAAAGGGTGTACCTCCGTGCCGTTAGTTCGGTACGGAGGGTCTTTTTGCCCCCTTTGCGTGGTTTTCTTTAGGGTTTTGTGTAGACCGCAAAGTTATCTTTCCTATCCTCGTTCTGTCTAGAATATCGGGCCTCACTTTGCTGAATCTATTTCATCCCTACGTTTGTCTTTTCATCTTACTCACAGTCATTATATGTGGGGGGCTGCCTTTTCCTTTGGGGTATTTCTCTGAGGCAAGGTAGGCTTATTTTTCTATCTTCAGGCTAGTTAGTTTCTCAGGCTGTGCCGAGTTGCATAGGGAGCGTTAGGCGCAATCCACGGCTGCCTCTAGTTGTGTTTGGAGAGTATCAGGGATTGCGGTCTGCAGAGTTCCCACGTCTCAGAGCTCGTTCTGTTATTTTGGGTTATTGTCAGATCACTGTGTGTGCTCTGACCTCAATGTCCTTTGTGATACTGAATTGCCTTTCATAACACCCTCAATTCTACCTCCAACACTAACCCCCCACACCCCTAACTCTAATCCCAACTGTAGCCATAACCCTAATCACAACCCTAACCACAACACACCCCTAACCACAACCCTAATTCCAACCCTAACCCTAAGGTTATGTGCCCACGTTGCGGATTCGTGTGAGATTTTTCAGCATCATTTTTGAAAAATCCGCGGGTAAAAGGCACTGCGTTTTACCTGCGGATTTTCCGCGGATTTCCAGTGTTTTTTGTGCGGATTTCACCTGCGGATTCCTATTGAGGAACAGGTGTAAAACGCTGCGGAATCCGCACAAAGAATTGACATGCTGCGGAAAATACAACGCAGCGTATCCGCGCGGTATTTTCCGCACCATGGGCACAGCGGATTTGGTTTCCATATGTTTACATGGTACTGTACACCTGATGGAACACTGCTGCGAATCCGCAGCGGCCAATCCACTGCGGATCCGCAGCCAAATCCGCACCGTGTGCACATGGCCTAATTCTAAGGGTATGTGCACACGCTGCGGAAAATGCTGCGGATCCGCAGCAGTTTCCCATGAGTTTACAGTTCAATGTAAACCTATGGGAAACAAAAATCGCTGTACACATGCTGCGAAAAAATTGCACGGAAACGCAGCGGTTTACATTCCGCAGCATGTCACTTCTATGTGCGGATTCCGCAGCGGTTTTACAACTGCTCAAATAGAAAATCGCAGTTGTAAAACCGCAGTGAAACGCGCAGAAAAAACGCAGTAAATCCGCCATAAATCCGCAGCGGTTTAGCACTGCGGATTTATCAAATCCGCAGCAGAAAAATCCACAGAGGACCAGAATACGTGTGCACATACCGAAACCCTAACCCTACCCCTAACCCTACCCCTAGCCCTAACCCTACCCCTAACCCTACCCCTAACCCTACCCCTAACCCTACCCCTACCCCTAGCCCTAACCCTAGCCCTACCCCTAACCCTACCCCTAACCCTAGCCCTAGCCCTAACCCTACCCCTAGCCCTAACCCTAACCCTACCCCTAGCCCTAACCCTAGCCCTAACCCTAGCCCTAACCCTACCCCTAACCCGACCCCTAACCCTACCCCTAACCCTAGCCCTAACCCGACCCCTAACCCTAACCCTACCCCTAACCCTAACCCTATTCTAACATTAGTGGAAAAAAAAAATTCTTTATTTTTTTTATTGTCCCTACCTATGGGGGTGACAAAGGGGGGGGGGGGGTCATTTATTATTTTTTTATTTTGATCACTGAGATAGATTATATCTCAGTGATCAAAATGCACTTTGGAACGAATCTGCCGGCCGGCAGATTCGGCGGGCGCACTGCGCATGCGCCCGCCATTTTGGAAGATGGCGGCGCTCGGGGAGAAGACGGACGGACCCCGGCAGGATCGGTAAGTATGATAGGGTGGGGGGAGCACAGGGGCGGATCGGAGCATGGGGTGGTGAATCGGAGCGCGGGAGGGGTGGAACGTAGCACGGGGGGGTAGAACGGAGCACGGGGTGGTGGAACGGAGCACGGGGGGGTGGAACGGAGCACGGAGGGGGGTGGATCGGCGTGCAGGGGGGGTGATCGGAGCACGGGGGGGTGATTGGAGCACGGGGGGAGCGGACAAGAGCACGGGGGGGAGCGGAGCACAGGACAGAGGGGAGCCGGAGCAGTGTACCGGCCAGATCGGAGGGCTGGGGGGGCAATCGGTGGGGTGGGCTGGGGGCACATTAGTATTTCCAGCCATGGCCGATGATATTGCAGCATCGGCCATGGCTGGATTGTTTAATATTTCACCCGTTATAATAGGTGAAATATTACAAATCGCTATGATTGGCAGTTTCACTTTCAACAGCCAATCAGAGCGATCGTAGCCACGGGGGGGTGAAGCCACCCCCCCCTGGGCTAAACTACCACTCCCCCTGTCCCTGCAGATCGGGTGAAATGGGAGTTAACCCTTTCACCCGGCCTGCAGGGACGCGATCTTTCCATGACGCCACATAGGCGTCATGGGTCGGATTGGCACCGACTTTCATGACGCCTACGTGGCGTCATGGGTCGGGAAGGGGTTAAGTATGTGATCTTATGGCTCTCCTCAGCAAGATCAGGGGACTGTGAGGGCCAATGTAAAACCATCATATTGCGCCTTTTGAGGTAGTTTATTGTGGATTTTGATGTATAAGGATCATTTATCCATTTGTAAAATCCATCTTTCATCTTCAGCTTTTTTTTTTTTTAGACAGATGGTGTTCTGTTTGCATTAAGAATTTATTGCATTCTTCCATCTACCCTTTAAGGCTATGTGCACACGTCCGGATTTTTTGCGTTTTTTTGCGGATTTTCGCCATAAAAACGCTATAAATCCGCTAAAAAAACGCTAACATTATGCATCCTATCTTTTAGAATGCATTCCGCATTTTTTGTGCATATGTTAGCGTTTTTTTCCGCAAAAAAAACGCATTCCTTAAAAAGAACGGACATGCTCATTCTTTTTGCGTTTTTTTTTGCGGATTTCATAGCAAAAATGACATTCCGGAAAAAAACGCAAAAAAAACCGCTAAAAATCCGCAAAAAAAAGCGCAAAAAACGCTCAAATTCCGCAAGAAATCAGCGCGAAAAAAACGCGGATTTCTGGCAGAATTCTCGGGATTTTGTCAGGAAAAAAACCTGACGTGTGCACATAGCCTAAATGTTCACCGTGCCATTTGTTGATTGATCCACCCTCATGGTTAATTGTTGACAAGTAGTGATGAGCGAATAGCATTGTTGCTTGGGTGATCTCCAAGTATTTGGATGCGCTCGGAGATTGTTTTTCGGAGATTTAGTTTTCATTGCCTCAGCTGCATGATTTACAACTGCTGGACAGCCGGAATACATGTGGGAATTCCCTAACAAACAGGCATTCCTCACATGTATTCAGCTTGTCTAGCAGCCATAAATCGTGCAGCTGTGATGAAAACTAAATCTCCGAGCACATCCAAATACTCGGAGATCACCTGAGCGTGCTCGGGGAGACCTAAGCAACGAGTATACTCGCTCATCACTATTCACAAGATCTTCTATTCCTGAAATTCTGTGCCCTTTTTTCTCCACAGATGCCTTTTGATCATTGTGGCAAGAGTTTTATTTTAATCTCATCGTTCCACAGGACTTGTTTCCTAAATGAATCTGCTTGTTTAGATGTTCTTTTGTATACTGCTGATGCTGAATTTTATGGTGAAGACTCTTCCATGAAGGCCATATGTGTGTAGATGTCTCTGAACAGTAGAACAAAGTACCACGATTCCAGAGTCTACTAAATCTTTCTGAAGATCTTTTTTCAGACAAGCGGGGGTTCTGATTTTGCCTCTCTAGCAATCCTACTAGCAACTCTCACTGAACTTTTGCTTGGTCTTCCAGATTTTATCTTTACCTCCACTGCTCGTATTAACTGCCGATTCTTAATTACACTGATGAAAGAGCAAAGCGTTTTCAAGTTGCCATCTTATAGCTTTCTCCTGCTTTGTGGGTATCCACCATTTTCAGTGTGCTAGGTAGCTGCTTAGAAGAACCCATGGCTGCTGTTTTTTTGGCACGAGGTTAGAGGAGGCTAGGTTTTTATTAAGCTAGGAAATTTGAATTACCTGGCCTTTCCTATTGATGATGGTGAAAAAGCCATAACCCGAACAGGCTAATTAAGGTCTGAAAACTTGGTCAAAGTTATGTGAGCACACAAATCTCCAAGGGTGCCCAAACTTTTGTATCGGCCCATTTTCCTTTTTGTGTTTTTACAATGTAAAAAATATGTTTTGTATTTTAGGCAAAAAAAAAGAAATGAAGAAAAAAAAAAAGCTTGATCCTGTTTAGAGATCAATTCATCTTCAACTTGTTTAACTGTTTACAATAACTGTAATTTCTCTTACCCCATGACGGCACTAACGAGAGAGAGGGATCCGCCCTCAGGGACAGGAAACCCACAGGTTAAAAAGGCGGGACCTCTCCTCCACCTCAGTTCGGTTTCCTGTCCCCGACGGGGATCCCACAGCTCACCATCCAGGAGTCCAGGGACCATCGGGCCGAGTTCAGGCAGCGGGGGACCCTGCCACGGTCTCAGGTGGATTCCTCCCTGAAGGCGCGTTCCGGGGTCGGCGGGCCTCGTGCATATGCGCGGAGGGGAGGCAGTGAAGAGGAGAAGACAGCCTGCCTCTTCCCCTTTCAAGGAGTCGATCGGTAATAGGTAGCGGCGGCTACCTGGAGGTTTCCTCCGCCGGTCCATGAGGCGCACAGGGGGTGGTGACGCCGGTCACCGACAAGCGGCAGATCGCAGAGAGCAGCAGCGGCTGCGGAAGCTCCGTCCCTCCTGTGAGCCGGTAACTAATGGGCACGCGCGCGAGGTTCAGCGTCTTACTGCGCAGGCGCGGAGGTCACTTCCGGGTCGGCGCAGGGTACCTCTGGGTAAACTGGAAGTTACCTGGCGCCGCTCTGTCAGTATATATCCGGAAGGAAAGGGGCATACCGCTGCTCAGTGATTACCGCCATGAGTGGAATAGAGCAGTCGGTGGAAGAAATTTCACAGGCCCCTGTGACAAAGAATCTGAAGGAGCGCCATTCATCACGGAAACCTACGCAGCGCAGCAGCTCAGGATCCCAGCGCAGCAGAGGCTCTGGTGGATCCAGGAGGGAGACGGTGGTTCAAGTGGAGGAGGCATCCTCAAAGCCACAACCGGTATCTTCCTCACATTAGGAGGGTAAGTGACCTCCGTGAAAGTGTATATTCTAATAGGGGTTTATTGTTTCCTAGGGAAAGAAATGCCAAGGGAAAAGTAAACATAAAGTGTGCCCACTTTGTTCAGCAGATTTGCCAGATTCGTGGGTTAAAAAACTCTGTGCGTCATGTATTAGGAACACCATTAATGAGGAGACGCCGAGTTTTACATCTGAATTAAAAGACTTAATTAAAACCCAAGTGGCAGACGCACTAAAAAGCGTAAAAAATCGTAAAAGAAAACGAAAAGAAAAAACTCCAGATTACAGCTCCAGCGAGGGAGATAGCACGAGTGAGGATTCAGATAGCTCTACAGCTTCAGCATCCTCCTCCGCATCTTCAGAAAGCGGTCGCAACTGTTTCCCAATAGATGAAACGGATGCGCTGGTAAAAATGGTTAGGGCGACAATGGGTCTGGCGGACACTCGTTCCAAAAAATCCGTACAAGATCTAATGTTTAGTGGCCTGGAACAAAAGAAGTACAGAGTATTCCCATTAAACGAAAAAATACAAGCCCTAATAAAAAAAGAAGTGGAAAAGACCAGACAAAAAAGTACTGTTGACACCCAAAAGGAAATACCCATTTGACGACCCAGCCTGCGCATCATGGGGAAAGGCGCCAAAATTAGACGTCGCCATTGCGAAAGCCTCCAAAAAATTTGCTCTGCCTTTTGAGGACATGGGAACCCTCAAGGATCCTATGGATAAAAAGGCCGATGTCTTTTTAAAGGGGTCCTGGGAGGCCGCCAGCGGGGGGCTAAAACCCGGTATAGCTGCTACTTGTACAGCAAGAGCTCTGATGGTCTGGCTAGATCATTTAGAAACTCAATTAAAAAATAAAACCCCGAGAGAGTCTATACTGGACTCAGTGTCAGCAATGAGAGGTGCCGCTGCGTATCTAGCAGATGCCTCAATAGACTCAGTTAGGCTGACGGCAAGATCAGCTTCTTTCTCAAATGCGGCTAGGAGAGCATTATGGCTGAAGTGCTGGCCGGGGGATTTGCAAACTAAAGCCAAGCTGTGTTCCATACCGTGTGAAGGGGAATATTTGTTCGGTCCCACCCTAGACGATGTCCTCGAAAAAGCGGTGGATAAAAAGAAAGCCTTTCCAGGATTCCCAAATCAGTCTTACAGGCGGCCCTTTCGAGGGAGAAGGTTCACACAAAGACGCCCCCTATAAAACCAAAAGGAGGGGTGGGAAGACAGAAAATTCAAAAAAGGAGGGTTTATGTTTAACAAACCGGATAATAAAAAACAGCCACAATGAGGGTGCGCCCCAGGTAGGAGGGAGACTGACTCACTTTCTTCAAACCTGGGAAAAAATTTCTGGAAGTGCCTGGACTTTAAACATCATAAAGACGGGCCTAAAACCAGCCTTTCACACAATGCCACACAGTCAGTTTGTGGTTACACCACAAAGAAAGTCGGAGATCGAGCAACTGAGTATCCAGAGGGAAGTTCTCAGTCTTCTGGAAAAGAAAGTCTTACAGGAAGTTCCACGACAGGAAGAGACGAGGGGATTTTATTCTCCACTTTTTCTTCGAACGAAGCCGGACGGAGCTTTCAGGGTGATAATAAATTTGAAACAACTAAACAAATACCTGGTGATAGAGAAATTCAAAATGGAAACAATAAAATCATGTGTCAGATCCCTTATCCCGTCTTGTTTCATGACTGTAATAGACTTAAAAGACGCGTATTATCATGTGCCAATACATCCGGAGTTCCGAAAATACCTCAGAGTGGCAGTGATGATACAAGGGAGATTAAAACATTACCAATACAGAGCTCTTCCGTTTGGTCTAGCCATTGCCCCAAGGGTATTTACAAAATTAATGGCGGAAGTAGTGACCCATATAAGGGAACAAAACATATTGATTGTGCCTTATCTGGACGACCTACTAGTGATGGGCAGTTCCTCTCTTCATTGCAGCCAGCAACTAGACAGAGTGATGGTAGCCCTATCAAATCTAGGATGGTTTCTGAACCTGGAAAAGTCCAGGCTTATCCCGTCTCAAGTGCAGCTGTACTTAGGGATAGTAATAGACTCGACAAAGCAAGAGTGTCGTCTACCAGAAGAGAAAGTATCCAAAATGATACATCTAGTGAATCAGTTGAGTGTTTCTCCTCTGATCACTCTAAGGAAAGCCATGTCCATACTGGGATCAATGACATCTTGTATCCCAGCGGTCCAGTGGGCTCAGAGCCACTCGAGAGATCTCCAGTGGGAAATACTAGAAGCAGTATCCCACGCAGGAGGAAATTTAGAGACGCAATTAAAAATATCCTCTCGAACAAAAACTTCCTTAAGCTGGTGGACAAATCCATCCAACCTCAGGAGGGGGGTTCCATGGGTGTGGCCGGTCTCGATAATCCTGACCACAGACGCAAGTCCTTGGGGGTGGGGGGCCCACCTAAACAGACAAATTGCCCAAGGTCCTTGGTCAGGTGAAGAGAAAGACCTTACTTCGAACATGAAAGAGCTTTTAGCAGTTCAGTACGCCATCAATCATTTTTTAACATCCCTCCGTTCCCACCACGTGAGAGTACTGATGGACAACAGGGTGGTAGTAGCATATTTAAATCATCAGGGAGGGACGAGGTCTCAATCCCTAATGAAAGTGACAAATTTCATCATGTCGCAAGCAGAAGCCAACTTGTCCTCCCTGACAGCCCTTCACATAAAAGGGTCAGAAAATAAAACTGCAGATTTTCTAAGCAGAACCCAATTAAAACAGGGGGAATGGGAGTTAAATACAAAAATATTCAAACGCATAGTGGATCTTTGGGGGGCCCCGGATATAGATCTATTTGCAAACAATCAAAATCGGAAAACGGAGGCCTTCTGCTCGATAGATCCTCGGGGGAGTCCAGTGGCTATAGACGCGTTGTTAATTCCATGGAAATTCCATCTAGCTTATGTGTTTCCTCCGATAGCTCTAATTCCCTAAGTCTTGAAGAAAATCAGGGAAGACAGAGCCAAAGTGATATTGATAGCTCCGTTCTGGCCGAAAAGAGTATGGTTCCCATGGCTACGCCTAATGTCCATAGCGGATCCATGGGTACTCCCAGATATCCCAGACCTTCTGCATCAAGGGCCAGTGAATCACCCACAAATAAAAAGTTTGCACATGACGGCCTGGCTTTTGAAAGGGAACTGTTAACAAAAAAGGGATTTTCTTCAAATTTAATTTCTACCCTCCTGGCCAGTAGAAAACCTATAACTACCAGAGCCTATGGCAAAGTCTGGAAAAAGTTCCTCTCCACGTCAGGGGTTATCCTATCAAATCAGATGCCAATTCAGGAAATTTTAGAATTTCTTCAAAAAGGATTAGAGAAAGGCCTAGCAACAAACACTCTGAAAGTTCAGATTGCAGCATTGGGTGCCCTTTACAACCAGGATTTGGCGGGGAATCACTGGGTAAAAAGATTTATTAGAGCATCTACTAGGTCCAGACCAGTTATACATCTCACCGCTCCTCCCTGGGATCTGAACTTAGTCCTTTCAGCACTAACTAAGGCACCGTTCGAACCTTTATCTCAGGCTTCACTGAAAATAATATCTTGGAAAACCTGTTTATTGATGGCCCTAACCTCAGCTCGCAGGATTAGTGATCTGCAGGCCTTATCAGCTTACCCACCTCTAACCCAAATATTAGATGACAGAGTAATCCTTAAAACTGACCCTTCTTACCTTCCCAAAGTGGCGTCAAAATTCCACAGATCTCAAAAGATAGCGTTACCATCTTTTTGCCCCAATCCAAAAAACAAAAAAGAGGAGGCTCTACACACACTAGACGTAAAGAGATGTCTAACACACTATCTGTCAGCCACAAGGGAGTGTAGGAAAGGGAGAGCTCTGTTTGTCTGCTTTCAGGGTCCAAATAAGGGTCACAAGGCATCGAAAGCCACGTTGGCAAGGTGGGTAAGAGATGCCATCAAGATGTCATATACCTCTTCCGGAGAACAAGCTCCGGACACAATTAAGGCCCATTCAACCAGGTCGGTGGCAACCTCTTGGGCTGAACGTGGTGGAGCATCAATAGATCAAATATGTAGAGCAGCCACTTGGTCTTCCCCCTCTACATTCTTCAAGCACTATCAGCTTAATCTATCTTCTCCCTCAGACTTAACTTTTGGTAGGAGAGTTCTTGAGGCAGTAGTCCCACCCTAAAACTTTCATTCTTTGAAATTCTCTCGTTAGTGCCGTCATGGGGTAAGAGAATATCGTAGTTACTTACCGATAACGGTATTTCTCTGATGACGGCACCTGTATATTCCCTCCCTTCACGTATGGGTGTCCGCACTACTAATAATTTAAGTCACGAGGTGTGCAAAAAAAAAAATATATATATATAATAAAAAATATATATATATGAGCTTATATAAGTTATATAGTTATGATTTGTTGTGTAAAAATAACCAATTAAGTTACAGCAGAAATTCCCTGCAAGGCTCTGTAAACCAACTGAGGTGGAGGAGAGGTCCCGCCTTTTTAACCTGTAGGTTTCCTGTCCCTGAGGGCGGATCCCTCTCTCTCGTTAGTGCCGTCATGGGATCAGAGAAATACCGTTATCGGTAAGTAACTACGATATTTGACCAGGGTTACCAAAACGTTTACATTCCTTTGTACCTGTAGACATCGCATGATTGGCTTTGCCTACCTCCAGATGCGAGAGTGAGCAAAAACAGATTACCCATATAACTTTCTACATGATTATATAATGTATTCACTAAGTTGATACTCTTCAAATATTTAGCAATGCAAAAGAATTGAACACAGGTTAGAAATAAGACAAATAGAAAAGGGGAGAAGCCAGTGCTGCTTATGGTCAGAACGCAATACAAAAGTGCACATGCACACATTGATTCCTAACTGTATTTCAAAATGAGACATTTAGCAAACAATTGAATTCTTTGAGCCACCCCGCTATGTCAAGGCATTCTCATAATGGGGCAGTCCTACTCTACGTTTTTTATATTCACTGTGCCATTACGGCCTGCTACATGTATTAAAAGCAAGGCCACATTAAATGCAAATTGTACCGGAAGCGTTTCTGAATCACTCCCATGGTGCCAGAAAGGGCAAGCGCAGATAAAGGTTGACAAGGTCTGGACATAGACATCTCAGGTCT
This sequence comes from Ranitomeya imitator, assembly GCF_032444005.1. Classification (NCBI taxonomy): domain Eukaryota; kingdom Metazoa; phylum Chordata; class Amphibia; order Anura; family Dendrobatidae; genus Ranitomeya; species Ranitomeya imitator. The sequence goes on from NC_091288.1 coordinate 166,901,220, forward strand.
AGGTTTTGTGATGAGTTAATCACAAAATTTTTACACTAGGTTTTATTTCCATGCATTGGGGACATTGCACACTTTTCTAATGTAAAACATTATTATTATAGCGCCATTTATTCCATGGCGCTTTACATGTGAGAAGGGGTATACATAATCAAAACAAGTACAATAATCTTAAACAATACACTTCACAACTGGTACAGGGCTTGCAATCTAAAAGGGATGGGTGAGGATGCAATAGGTGAGGGCTGAGCTGGTCGTGCAGTGGTTTGGTGGTTACTGAAGGTTATAGGCTTGTCAGAATAGTTGGGTCTTCATGTTGTTTTTGAAGGTTTCCATGGTAGGTGAGAGTCTGATATGTTGTGGTAGAGAGTTCCAGAGTAGGGGGGGGATGCACCGGAGAAATCTTGTATGCGATTGTGAGACGAGATAAGAGGGGAGTAGAGAAGGAGATCAGAGGTTGCGTGCAGGAAAGTACCAGGAGATGAGGTCACAGATGTATGGAGGAGACAGGTTGTGGATGGCTTTGTATGTCATGGTTAGGGTTTTGCACTGGAGTCTTTGGGTAATGGGGAGCCAGTGCAGGGATTGACAGATGGGAGAGGTGGATTAGTCGGGCAGCAGAGTTTAGAATAGACTGGAAGGGTGTGTGAGTGTTAGAGGTGAGGCCACAGAGCAGGAGGTTACAGTAGTCAAGGAGGGAGCTGATGAAGACATGGACTAGGGTTTTTTTCAGATTTTTGGTTGAGGAATGTACAGAGACGGGGAATATCTTTCAGTTGAAGTTGACAGGAAGTGGAAAGGGCTTGGATATGTGGTTTGTAGGAGAGATCAGTGTCAAGGATTACCCCGCGGCAGCGAGCTTGTCGGACTGAGGAGAATGAGCAGCCATTTACTTTAATGGATAGGTCCATCAAGGGGGGGTCGAGTGAGATGGCGATGTATAGAATTATTAACTACTTTACAGAAAATAACAAAAAATAAACATTGTGCTATTCTATAAAATAACAGGGTCTGCATTTGTCTTTACCAACTCCCAATATGTACTCTTTTTGAGGATTTAATATTCCTGTGAATCACTAACCTAATCGTTATATAACCACAGGTTTTTTTTTTAGAACTGCTTCACATCTATGTTGCATAGAGTCAACCAACTTTTGGCGCCTGTCAACTGTTATTCCAGCCCAGGATGCTTGGACTACATCTCACAATTTTGTGACAGTTGGCTTTGCCTCAGAAATACATTTTTAATGTCACACTACAAGCATTCTATCAGATTAAAGTCCAGGGATTGGGCTGTCCACTCCATAACCTCAATTTTGTTGCATTGGAACGAAGATTTTGCTTGTTTACTGATGTGTCTAGGGTCGCTGTCTTGTTGAAGCACCCGTTTCAAGGGCATGTCCTTCAGCGTAAGGCAACATGACCTCTTCCAATATTTTAATATATGCAAACTGGTTCATAATCCCTGATATTTGGTAATTAGGTCTGCCACCATCGTAAGAGAAACCTGCCCATATCATGATACTTGCACCACCATGCTTCACGGTCTTCAGAGTGTACAGTAGCTTGAATGCAGAGTTTGGGGGTTGTCTGACAAACTGCGGACCTTGGACCCAAAAAGAACAATTTTACTTTTATCAGTCTACAAAATGTTTCTCCAGTTCTCTTTAGGCCAGTTCATGTGTTCTTTGGCAAATTGTATCCGTATCCATACATGTCGTGTTTTTTTTTTTTTTAACAGTGGGACTTTGCGGGGCCTTTTTGCTAAGAGATTAGCTTCACACAAGCATCTTTTAAAGGGAACCTGTCACCCCCAAAATCGATGGTGAGGTAAGCTCACCGTCATCAGGGGCTTATCTACAGCATTCTGTAATGCTGTAGATAAGCCCCCGATGTATCCTGAAAGAGGAGAAAAAGGCGTTAGATTATACTCACCCAGGGCGGTCCTGTCAAATGGGTGTCTCAGGTCCGCTCCGGCGCCTCCCATCTTCATTCCATGACGTCCTCTTCTGGTCTTCACGCCGCGGCTCCGGCACAGGCGTATTTTGCCCTGTTGAGGGCAGAGCAAAGTACTGCAGTGTGCAGGCACCAGGCCTCCCTGACCTTTCCGGCACCTGCGCAGTACAGTACTTTCCTCTGCCCTCAACAGGGCAGACAAAGTACGCTGTAGATAAGCCCCTGATGACGGTGAGCTTACCTCCCCATCGATTTTGGGGGTGACAGGTTCCCTTTAACTGTCACAGTCCTCACAGGTAACTAGAGACTGTCTTTGGTCATCCTGGAACTGATCAATGGCTGAGCCATTGCCATTCTTTCTATTCTTCCATCCATTCAAATGGTAGTCTTCCATTTTCTTCCTCGTCTCTCTGGTTTGGCTTTCCATTTTAAAGTATTGGAGATCATTTTAGCTGAACAGCCAATCATTGTCTGCACTTCTTTAAAAGTTTTACCCTCTCCAATTAACTTTTTAATCAAAGTACACTGTTCTTCTGAACAATGTCTCGAACGACCCAAATGCATGTACAACATGTCCTGGCTTCACCGTTAAATAAGGGCCACCAGATTCACACGTTTCTTCACAGAATGATTGACCTCATTGCTTGAACTCCATACTGCTATTATTTTGAACACACCCCCTTTCAATTAATTATTCTAATACACAGACTCAAAAACCTGCAGATCATCCGGAGTCTGTTGGTTTTTATAGAATCTGCTGCACCAACTGATACATTTTTGACATGTGGTAATATAATTTTCACCAAAAACAGTGATTTATCAAGCTAGCCTTATTGGACTGCTATTATTTTTGAATTTTCAATATTAAACCTGTCCTATGTGCTCGCAGGCTCGAGAAATTCCCCGTACCTTGTGTTGATGTACACCAAATGAGCGAGACTCAAGTCACCACTATAATAACAAAATGTGAAGCTCCTTCAAAACAAAGTAGAAAAACCATGGAGTTCATCTGGTAGACACCTACAATCCACAGTTAGTTATTAGTGATGTGCGAGCACTAAAATGCTCGAGTATTCGTTACTCGAGTTAAGCAAATCGTAAAGGAGGTGAAAAGGAAATGTGAACATTTTTCCTGTGGTCCCCCTTCCCCCAGAGGTCTGGAGGGGGTCTTAAAATTGCTGAAATCGATGGAGATATCACTGAAATGGCATGGGATCAACATGGGGAAGATCCCTGAAAGCATCTTTGAATCCAAGGTCTTTGCTGGGAACAATGTCAAGAGTATTACGCCACTTTTCCGGACTGACAATAAAACATTTACGAAACCGAAGATAAAATGGATTTTACTAGAAAAAATGTTAAGAAACATTATTTCCAGAAAAAAATAAGGTAAAATAAATAAGAGAAAAAAAAATGCTTCTCCACACTTTGGGTTATGTTCACACGCAGTGTTTTTGCATGTTTGCCATTGCTTTCAATGGTGAAAAAATTTACCAGGAAATGTAATTTCATCATTTTAATACCTTGTCTGGCTATGTGGTGTGTGAGAGCCCCTTTCTAATGTCAGAGAGCCATCAGGTAGCTGTCACTCTAATTTTAGAGTGCCAACAGCCAGCCCTCATTAATTATTTTTGGAGGACCAGCAGTCGGCTATGCTTTCCATAGCTGCATATTGCTACTGCAATATAATTTATCCATCTGAGGTGGGCGCATTTTTTTTGCATTAATACTGTAAAGCCTGAAACTTGGAGGGCTAGAAAGTGGTCCCCACTATTTTTAGAGGGCCACCAGGTGTCTTGTGGACCAAGATAGAGTTTTTTGTCAAGCACATCATTTTACTGTGAATGGAATGAGGCATAAAAATAAAAGCGCAGTAGTTAAAGTCAAATATGGGAGACGGTCAAAGATATGGGGTTTTGCTGCCTTGGCTGTGTGCAAGGCATCATGAAATGTGAAGATTTCCAAAGAATTTTGGGTCGCAATGTAGTGCCCAGGGTCAGGAAGCTGGGTTTGCATTCTAGGTCATGGGTCTTCCAGCAGGAAAATGACACCAAACATACTTCAAGAATCACCCAGATATGGATGGAAACAAAGCACTAAAGAGTTCAGAAGTGGTAATTTCATCTCTAGTAGCATAGTCTCCTATCACTACCTCTCACATACGGATGCTACAGAGAAACTGTGAATGGACACATTAAATCCGTTATTTTTGCCTTCTCTGATGAATTTCTGAGTACAGATCATCGTAAAAAACATGAATCTGTCAATGAGTTAATGGAAAATAGTAACAGCATGGTTTAGAATTTATAAGGCAATAATCCCTGACTAGATGGCTGTCATACGCTATGCCTACTGCCACACCTTAGGCTGGGTTCCCATTACGTTATGGGACCGCGTTAAACGGACAGCGTTGGACGGCGAAATTAACGCCGTGCAACACGGCCGTTAACGTGCCCATTCACGCTAATGGGAACGCGCTACACTAGCGCGTGCCATGTTCGGCACGCGCTAGCGACGCGCCGGAGATTCCTGGCTTGCAGCGTCCGAGGCGCGCCCGTGGTCCGTTCCCCACTCTCGCAGATCGGGGATCTGCGAGAGCGGGGACGTTACCGTGACCCCGAACGCGGCCCCATAAAAAACATTGCGTTAGCGCAATCCGCTAGCGCTAGTGCTAAACGGATTGCACTAACGCAATGTGACCCTAGCCTTAACCTACATCAATTGCAGATAAAAACGATATTATTACAACAGAATAGAATCTATTTGAATTAGGCCTGAAAAAAACAATTAGATTAACGTAGCAGCATCGAGGGCTGTTATTTCTTCAACCCTGTTGGGGAATATAGCGGATCGTTTCGCATCTACTCAGCCTCATATGGAGGAGACCAAGATCTTCTGTACTTACTGTTCAAACTCTCCTGTGCCGGCTGTGAAATCCTGTATGCAGTGTGAGAACGCCCTATGTGATGACCATCTGACAGCCCACAAGAAGGCACTGGATCCTATATTACGGCTCTAAGGAGTGGGTCTCCTACACTGGTAAAGCGTATGCACTAAATGCAAGGGATGCCAAAAATTAGAAGGAGGCACTCCAATACCCCTTTGAAGAGACGTAGTGGTGGGCCTCAGAAAGCATGGTTTCCCATTACTAATAAGTGGGCATCCTAGACTAGTAATGCCCATTCACTAAGTGTATGGGCTGAAAAACATTTACCCCCTGTCAAAGAATGTTAGACGAATGCCTCCCAAAATTCTTAATGCAGGCATTATAAAACCATTACAAAATGTATAGCGAGGGTGGCATGACCTTGCTGATGTGGTGGTGGAGGTAGGAGATGCCAAAAAGACAAAATCCTGAAGCATATACCCATGTTTCGGTGGGAAGGGGTGCATGGAAATAGACCTGAAAAAAAGCACTGAATCTCAGTTTATGTTCCTCTGCTGTCATCTAGTGGTGTTGAGAAGTGTGGGACAATCCAGCCATTGGTCATTTTGATAAGAGTCAGCCTGTCAGCATTTTCAGTTGACGCCTATCAGTTATAATACCCGTGACGGCACTAAAAACCCACTCTGACAAAATGCTAGCGGCAGGGCAGACCAGGACGTCCAAGGCGTAGAAAGTTCATGCCACGTGTCTAGCTTGAATACTCAGTAAGGGATAGAAAAATCACCAAGGATGCTGGTACTTTCCGCAAGGTACTCCTTCAGCATCTTCCAAAACTTTTCCCTCTGTCAAGAGTACCCCATCATCAGGGCCTATGAAAACTGTCCCACATCTTTGAGTATTCCCTTGCCTCTGCTGCATCTGGTGTGTTTAGGGACTTCTGGTACTGCAACATTTTATTAGACCTCTCTGCCATTGTAAGGAGAGATGTAAAGTGCTCCTTGTAGCAAGGGTCTAGAAGGGTGACCAACCAGTAATTATTGTTGGCCAAAATGCCTACAATGCGAGGGTCACGAGAAAGGCAACGGAACATAAACTCAGCCATGTGTGCCAGACTGCCAACAGCCAAGGCATCCTTTTCCTCTCCAAGAGGACGACTGTCCATGCTCTCCTCCTAGTCCTCCCTACCTTCTTGTCTTCAGGTTATCCACGCTAAGCAGACAAGATGAAGGTGGTGTGGGCAGTACCATCTGTAGCGCAGGCAACCAGCTCCTGTTCCTCCTCATCACTCAATCTGTGTTGAGAAGATGAGATTAGCCTGTGATGTGAAGCATTACCTTGTATAGTTTCTTGCTCCATCTCAACTTGCTCTGCCTGCAAAGCCTCTTCTTAAATTGTGAGCAGCGAGCGTTTCAGTAGATAGAGTAGCGGGATGATGACTCTGATTATGGCTTCATCACCGCTCACTATCTTGGTCGACCCCCTCAAAGTTTTGGAAAACTGCACAGATGTCAGGCATCCATGTCCACCCTTCAGCTCTTATGTGTGGAGGCTGACCAGAATACTGATGTGCATGTTGTAACGTCCGCCCTCTGCTGCTCACAAAGCCTTGCCAACATATAGTGGGGATATAAGTATTTGATCCCTTGCTGATTTTGTAAGTTTGCCCACTGAAAAAGACATGAAGAGTCTATAATCTTAAAGGTAGGTTAATTTTAAAATTGATAGAATGATCTCTCACCTTCCTCATGATCAAGGATACCCCATGAGGATAGATTTTGCATGGTGCCCCAGATCGATGTCGATTGACAGTCATTTCGTATTTCTTCAATTTTCTTATTATTGTACCAACTGTTGTCTCCTCATTCAGCGTCTTATGGTTTTGTAGCCCATTCCAGCTTTGTGCAGGTCTATGATCTTATCTCTGGCATCCTTATAAAGCTCTTTGGTCTTGCCCATGTTGTAGAGGTTAGAGTCTGACTGATTGAGTCTGTGGACAGGAGTCTTTTATTAAGGTGACTGTGTAAGACAGATGTCTTTAATGCAGGTAACGAGTTGATTAGGAGCGTCTATCTGGTCTGTAGGAGCCAGAACTCGCAATGGTTGGTAGGGGATTAAATACTTATTTCTCACTGCAAAATGCAAATAAATGTATATCATTTATACAATGTGATTTTCTGGATTTTAATATTGATATTCTATCTCTCAATGTTAAAGTTAACCTACCCTTAAAATTATAGACTGTTCATGTCTTTGTCAGTGGGCAAACTTACAAAATCAGCAAGGGATTGAATACTTATTTCCCTCATTGTATGAGGAGTGAATTAAACCAACCGGATTTTTAAATAGTTCCTGTCATACCTCATCCCACTTCCAAGTGCGTAGCATCGTTACTAGTGATGGGCGAGCACTAAAATGCTCGTTGCTCGGGTCGAGCAAATAGGAATACTCGGGTACTCAGCCAGAACAACGAGCCCAATGTAAGTCTATGGGAGACCCGAGTATTTTTGCCGTGATCCCCCCGTCGGTCATTTTAAGGTCTAAAAATGTCTGAAAATGATGGAAACACTGCTCAGATGACACAGGAACATCATGGGGATCGGCCCTGGTAGCATTCCTGACTCCTAGTTCACAGCCTTAATCATTTTTTTCCGAGATTCATGCCATTTTTCCCGGTGCCACAAAAAACACATGAAAACAAAACCAAAACTGATTTTGCTTGGAAATATGTCAAGGCACATCCTTTGCTGGTTAATGACTTGCCTGTGAGGCTAAATATTTCGCCCCAGACTGAAAATTTCCTCCCCCACTTAGGCTTAGTTCAGACGCTGCGTTTTTGAAGCGTTTTTCTACTTTAACCATCGCTTTCAACCACTACAAATGCATTCACTGGGAAATGTCATTGTAACATTTAACAACCCTAGCTGGCCATGTGGTGTGTGACACATAAGCAGACCCATCTTGTTTCATTTACGAAGGAGGGACTCTTAAAGTCACAGGGCCTATCTATACTGATGCATTAGGCGGCATTAATCTTCTAAAAGGGCCATTGTGAAACAGTGGGTCTCCTAAGCTGTTGTAGCCTATGCTGTGAGTGGATGGGCTGCCAAGAATTACAACGCACCACAATACCCCTGTCATAAGATGTCCAGGGGGGCCTCCCAAAAAAGTGTTGCATTGAATTCAAGGCCTGCCCTGCTACCAATTCATATGCACCCCAATAAGCCTTTGAACCCACATACTGGATGGGCCCAGGAAAATCCACTTCACAATATGTATTTTGTGTTCCATATTCTTTTGTGTTATACATTGGCAGGAAGGCGAGGCCTGCTGCATAGTCATATGCACCCCATTAGGTCTTGGAATCCACATACTGGATGGGCCCAGGAAAATTCACTCGTATTTTGTAATGGTATGATGGTTCCCTCTTTGCACTATTATTTACAGGAGAATTTTGCAATTTTATTTGACATGTTTTTAACACTAAGGTTCAGATACGGCTTAAAAAAAATAAATAAATAAATCCAACAAGAAAATAAGTATCCAATAAACAATATAACAAAATATAAACTTTATTAAATAGTAAGTTTAACAACAAGATTGCACAACATACCGTGTATATATATATATATATATATATATATATATATATACAGTGGGGCAAAAAAGTATTTAGTCAGTCAGCAATAGTGCAAGTTCCACCACTTAAAAAGATGAGGGGCGTCTGCAATTTACATCATAGGTAGACCTCAACTATGGGAGACAAACTGAGAAAAAAAAATCCAGAAAATCACATTGTCTGTTTTTTTTAACAATTTATTTGCATATTATGGTGGAAAATAAGTATTTGGTCAGAAACAAACAATCAAGATTTCTGGCTCTCACAGACCTGTAACTTCTTCTTTAAGAGTTTCCTCTTTCCTCCACTCATTACCTGTAGTAATGGCACCTGTTTAAACTTGTTATTAGTATAATAAGACACCTGTGCACACCCTCAAACAGTCTGACTCCAAACTCCACTATGGTGAAGACCAAAGAGCTGTCAAAGGACACCAGAAACAAAATTGTAGCCCTGCACCAGGCTGGGAAGTCTGAATCTGCAATAGGCAACCAGCTTGGAGTGAAGAAATCAACAGTGGGAGCAATAATTAGAAAATGGAAGACATACAAGACCACTGATAATCTCCCTCGATCTGGGGCTCCACGCAAAATCCCACCCCGTGGGGTCAGAATGATCACAAGCACGGTGAGCAAAAATCCCAGAACCACGCGGGGGGACCTAGTGAATGAACTGCAGAGAGCTGGGACCAATGTAACAAGGCCTACCATAAGTAACACACTACGCCACCATGAACTCAGATCCTGCAGTGCCAGACGTGTCCCACTGCTTAAGCCAGTACATGTCCGGGCCCGTCTGAAGTTTGCTAGAGAGAATTTGGATGATCCAGAGGAGTTTTGGGAGAATGTCCTATGGTCTGATGAAACCAAACTGGAACTGTTTGGTAGAAACACAACTTGTCGTGTTTGGAGGAAAAAGAATACTGAGTTGCATCCATCAAACACCATACCTACTGTAAAGCATGGTGGTGGAAACATCATGCTTTGGGGCTGTTTCTCTGCAAAGGGGCCAGGACGACTGATCCGGGTACATGAAAGAATGAATGGGGCCATGTATCGTGAGATTTTGAGTGCAAACCTCCTTCCATCAGCAAGGGCATTGAAGATGAAACGTGGCTGGGTCTTTCAACATGACAATGATCCACAGCACACCGCCAGGGCAACAAAGGAGTGGCTTCGTAAGAAGCATTTCAAGGTCCTGGAGTGGCCTAGCCAGTCTCCAGATCTCAACCCTATAAAAAACCTTTAGAGGGAGTTGAAAGTCCGTGTTGCCAAGTGAAAAGCCAAAAACATCACTGCTCTAGAGGAGATCTGCATGGAGGAATGGGCCAACATACCAACAACAGTGTGTGGCAACCTTGTGAAGACTTACAGAAAACGTTTGACCTCTGTCATTGCCAACAAAGGATGTATTACAAAGTATTGAGATGAAATTTTGTTTCTGACCAAATACTTATTTTCCACCATAATATGCAAATAAAATGTTAAAAAAACAGACAATGTGATTTTCTGGATTTTTTTTTCTCAGTTTGTCTCCCATAGTTGAGGTCTACCTATGATGTAAATTACAGACGCCTCTCATCTTTTTAAGTGGTGGAACTTGCACTATTGCTGACTGACTAAATACTTTTTTGCCCCACTGTATATATATATATATATATATATATATATATAACTATATATATATAGTTTTTTGCCCAAAGTAATTAAAAAGCATGTATAACATGCTAGGCAAAATATAGAACCAATTGATAAAAAATACATAAGGGGGGGGGGGGGGGATGGAGTGTGTAAACCGGCCAGCATGAATTTATACATGATGTAAAACAATTAAATAGATAATTGATATCAAAAACTCATACCAATTATAATGGATAGATATACAATAAATATTTAATATATCAATGTCTGGAAGGCTAATTCATATAATGTATATGTATATATATATATCTGCATAGTGCAATACATTTAAAAGATAATATTAATTATTAATTATACCTACAGAAAATATGGCAAATATCCAATAAAGACATCTATTTCTCCAGTAGATAATAAATAAAACAAGCAACATTGATGCCTGCGGCAATAGATGACAATGAATTAAACGAATATCAAATCATTGCTTATGAAGATGAAACAATACATGGTAATAATATTGATTGGCGAGAAATATCAATTACTGCAACACCAGATGGCAAATTAATCCAAAATAGCATCATATTCACAGTTATGAGATAACACAATATATAATAATGATGCAAATAATAATATCCGTCGTATGTCATGCGGTAAACACAGTGAAGCACAAAAAAATCACAATGTAATGTCATATTGTATCCGCACCCTGCTCCTTCTCTTGACTTTCTGGCAATTGTGTCTCATCATCGTCCACCTCTTGTGACACTTTCCCACAATCGTGTGATTGGGTCTGGTCAAAGCTTTGGGCAGCTCTACATGCGATCTCATCTTTCGCCACTTCAAGTTGACTGGCAGAGATTTCTGAATCTTGAAATGGAAAACTGAGCAGCTCTTCAGAGTGTCCAAGTGTGGGATCAGTTGTCTCAGAGCACTCGGCATGGTGGGAGGAAGGAGGAGGAGGGTGAGGAATATCCTGGCCACACTCACGGCTACTCAGACTTGACTGTGTGGAAGACAAGGTGGTGGTGGTGGCTACGTGACTGGAAGCATTATCCACTATCCAACCAACAACCGTTTCACACTGCTCTGGCTTCAATAGTGGTGTGCTGCGGTCCCCCAGAAACTGGTACTGGAAGGTCGAGCAAGAAGATGTTTGTCTTTGTTGTTGTCCACTTTCCGCTTGCCCACGGCCTCGTCGTCTGGATGCACCATCAGCATCACGTCCACTTCCCCGTCCCTTGCCCATTTTATTAAATGGACAACTGCACTATTTCAAATGCTCAATGCAAATGTCTTTATTACTAGCAAAATAATATGTGATCAGTATGCCTGCAAATCTACGATTTTTCAAACCAAAACACCAGGCAGGCCTCAGCCTGACCTAGCAGACTGTATTCAATTTTTTTTTACAGTTAATTTATGCTAAATAGTGCTGTATAGAATTAGAGTATCACACAGCCAAAAAATAAGTACACCGGCCTCAAATGCCCAAACGTATAGCACAGAGATATACGACTGCTGTAACGGAAATACCACACTGGCAAATCTGTGGCCTTTGAATTTTTTTGGATGCTAAATAGCGCTGTATAGAATTTAAGTATCACACAGCCACAAAATAAGTACACCGGCCTCCAATGCCCAAACTTAGAGCACAGAGATATATGACGGTCAAGGTCGGACTGGGACTAAAATTCAGCCCTGGCATTTGAAGTTACACAGGCCCTCTTGTCACATGGTGACTGTATAATATCTTTGTACACTTGTAGGCAGTGCCGGTTTTAGGCAACGTGGGACCCTACTCCTAGGCAAAGTTTAAAATGGGGCCCCAAATGCTAACATATTGCACATCACACAAAAGCATTTCGGTTGTATTTACAAGCGCTGAGTTCAGGCCGCTAAATTAGATTGATCAACAATACTGAAGTTGTTCAACACTTGTTTCCCGGCCTCTTTCCACCAGCTGAGGAATAATGATGGGAACAGAATTATCACTAATAGATCACTAACAGATCCCCATACAGTATCATGTTATCAGCAACACATCTACGGTTTACACCGGTGATGTGTTGCTGAGAACAATGATTTTTTCCAGCAAAAACAATCTGAATATGCAGCATTTTACTTGTTTAGTAAAATACACCCCATAGTCCTCCATATATTATAATGTGCACCACAGTCCTCCATATAGTATAATACACTCCCTATAGTCCTCCATATATTAAAATACACTGTTCAGTCCTCCATATAGCATAATACACTCCTCATGGTCCTCTGTATAGCATAATACACTCCTCATAGTGCTCCATATAGTATAATGCACCCCCATAGTCATCCATGTAGTACAATTCACTTCCCATAGTATAATGCACCCCATAGTTCATATAGTATAACATATTCCCCATAATCCTCGATACAGTATAATGCAGCCCACATATAGTATAATGCAGCCACCACCCTACAGAATATAATGCAGCCACCCCAGAGTATAATGCAGCTACCCAAGAGTATAATGCAACCACCCCATAGAATATAATACAGCCCACCTCCCCATAATATATAATGTAGCCCCCATAGAATATAGTGCAGCCCCCATAGTATAACACAGCCTCCCGCATAGAATACAATATACCCCCACAATAGTATATAGCAGCCACATAGCATATAACACGGCCTCCCCCATAGAATATAATATACCCCCATAGTATATAGCACAACCCGCATAGCAGATAACACAGCTCATGTAGCAGTATACAGCACAGCTCACGTAGTAGTATACAGCAAAGCCCACACAGTAGGAGATATAAAGAGATATATTACAGGGAGCAGCACATGAGAGAATGGGGGCGCAGGATGGGAGCAGCACATGATGGAATGGGGGCGCAGGATGGGATCAGCACATGACAGGTTAGGGGCGCAGGATGGGAGCAGCACCTGACAGGATTGGGGCGCAGGATGGGAGCAGCACATGACAGGATGGGGGCACAAGATAGGAGCAGCACATGACAGGAATGGGGCGCAGGATGGGAGCAGCACATGACAGGATTAGGGTGCAGGATGAGAGCAGCATATGACAGAATGGGGGTGCAGGATGGGAGCAGCACATGACAGAATGGGGCGCAGGATGGGAGCAGCACATGACAGGATTGGGGCGCAGGATGGCAGCAGCACATGACAGAATGGGGGCGCAGGATGTGAGCAGCACATGACAGGATGGGGGCGCAGGATGGGAGCAGCACATGACAGGATGGGGGCGCAGGATGGGAGCAGCACATGACAGGATTTGGGCGCAGGATGAGAGCAGCACATGACAGGATGGGGGCGCAGGATGAGAGCAGCACATGACAGAATGGGGGCGCAGGATAAGAGCAGCACATGACAGAATGTGGGCGCAGGATGAGAGCAGCACATGAAAGAATGGGGGTGCAGGATGGGAGCACCACATGACAGAATGGGGGCGCAGGATGGGAGCAGCACATGACAGAATGGGGGCGCAGAATGGGAGCAACACATGACAGGATGGGGGCGCAGGATGGGAACACCACATGACAGGATGGGGGCGCAGGATGGGAGCACCACATGACAGAATGGGGGTGCAGGATGAAAGCAGCACATGACAGAATGGGGGCGCAGGATGAGAGCAGCACATGACAGGATGGGGGCGCAGGATGGGAGCAGCACATGGCAGGATGGGAGCAGCACATGACAGGATGGGGGCGCAGGATGGGAGCACCACATGACAGGATGGGGGCGCAGGATGGGAGCAGCACATGACAGAATGGGGGTGCAGGATGAAAGCAGCACATGACAGAATGGGGGCGCAGGATGAGAGCAGCACATGACAGGATGGGGGCGCAGGATGGGAGCAGCACATGGCAGGATGGGGGCGCAGGATGGGAGCAGCACATGACAGAATGGGGGCGCAGGATGGGAGCACCACATTGCAGAATGGGGCGCAGGATGAGAGCAGCACATGACAGGATGGGGCGCAGCATGGGAGCAGCACATGACAGAATGTGGGCAAAGGATGGGAGCAGCACATGACAGCATGGGGGTGCAGGATGGAAGCAGCACATGTCAGAATGGGGCGCAGGATGGAAGCAGCACATCACAGGATGAGAGCACAGGAAGAGAGTAGCATATGACAAGATGGAGGCGCACAAAACAGGAAGAGGGTGCAGGATGGGGGCTGTACATGACAGGAAGAAGGCGAAGGATGAAAGCAGCATATAAGAGGATGGGGGCGCAAGATGGTAGCAGCACATGACAAGATTAGGGCGCAGGATGGAGCAGCACATACCAGGATGGAGACCATATACCAATATAAATGCTAGCCACCCGGGCATAGAACGGGTTCAATAGCTAGTTGTTCTTGTACACATAGCATTTTCTATGCCAAATTATTTCATGCTGGGCATGCATTCCATTTATTCTGCTTCATATTCTGTCAGTGAACATGTCCAGACTATAAAACATGCACACAATTGAAATTAGCGGATGTCCAATACATTTAACAGCTTTTCTTCCAGCGATAAGCCAAGTGCAGGGATGAGGACATCTGCTGGCCATTTATATGAATTACAATCGCTGAGAAATAAATCACGCATAGTAACCTGGAATCACTTTATGAAGAAGTTTTTAATATAATTTTTGACCCAAACACATTAGACACATAAAATAAATGCCTAATTCTTTCCTTTTTATTCTTCCTTTAATTTTAAACCCAGAATGGAACATACAGAACACTCGATTGAATAAATTTGTACCTTTGCTGCGTTTTGGTTTCACTCCTGATGCTTCCTCTGTATATTTCTTTGCTTTTGGATCTACGCCTTAATTTGTTCAAAAACTATCATTTGCTTTCCTATGTAAATGCCGCATATTACAGTTACACATACATTCTTCTGGTGACATAATGGCACAAGAAATACTTGCGCTATATGCGTTAAAGTAGCAATGAAAGAATATAGGAGTATTCTGTATATACACAGTCAATCACTGCTGTGGGGGGCAGGAGGGGCGTTCCGATCATAGACACAAGTATTTTCATTTCTGCATTGATGTAGATAACTCTTTCATTATCCTTACTGTCATTGACTGAAGCAGATTGTTCAATTGCCCTTTAATAATGGAAATCTTGTCTAGAGATAAAATCACCTGTTTCTCTGATACTCAGATGCATCAGGGAATAGAGGTCTTGGCAATGATCGGATGTCTGCCGCTGTATAATGAAAATGTTATAAGATGATCTGTTGTTTGCTATATATGTAGCATTAACAGAGCGGCAGAAGTAGCCAAAAAACTCTCATTAAGACAATGTATTAAGAACCCTACTTACTGCCCCACACAGTAAAATCCAATCACAGATTAAAAGATTAGGGGTAATGTAAATTCTCTATTAAAAGTAATCTGCTTAATCCAACAAGAAGTGCAGAGCGGCCACATAAACAGTAAAATAGACTAATCTACAGGTAGGATGGATACCATTCACCCTGAGTTTTGCAGGAATTACGTACCATGATCATCAGACAAGTATTTCTAATATTCAAAGATTCTATAATAACATATACGACAGGACGCGCGTATAACAAATATGGGGCTAATATTCAGAAAGTCTGACCCTGGCGCTATAATGTAACCTCAATTCTGGGCAAAACAATTGAGTTTATTCTAAGAAATACTATCACTAAGAATAACCTCATAACCCAGAATTAACATACAGTCCTGCTCATCATTATTGGCAATTGAAACCGTTTTTTTGTATAGAGCACTCATATGTTGTGAATTCCGTTCTTGGGCTCCCTCCGGTGGTTGTAAATGGCACTTTTGTGAATTCTGCCCTTGGGCTCCCTCTGGTGGTTTTGAGTGGAACTGCCGCTCCTTGGGTTTAGCTTTAGCAGCTGCTTTCACTAATCGTCTCTCCTGGCTCTGCTATTTAACCTGGCTCTAGTCTTCAGCCTATGCCACTTGTCAATGTTCTCTGGCTGGATTCACAGCTCTGCTTGGATTCTCCTGGTTTCCTGACCAGTTCTGCAAAGATAAGTTCTGGCTTTGCTCATTTCAGTCCACATGTTGTGGACTTATTGTTCTGTGCATTCTATTTTTGTCCAGCTTGTCATTATGGATTTTTTCTGTTAGCTGGCAGCTCTGGGAAGCAGATTTACCCTCCACACCTTTAGTCAGGTGTGGAGATTTTGTAAACTCTGTGTGGATTGTTTTGTAGTTTTTATACTGACCGCATAGTATCCTTTCCTGTCCCATCTATGAAGCTAGACTGGCCTCCTATGCTAAAATCTGATTTCATCTCTGCGTATGTTATTTTCCCCTCCTCTCACCGTCAATATTTGTGGGGGGCTATCTTGCCTTTGGGGATTTTCTCTGAGGCAAGATAGGTTTCCTGTTTCCATCTTTTGGGGAAGTTAGATCTTAGGCTGTGCCGAGGGGTGTAGGGAGCGTCAGGTACCCCCCACGGCTATTTCTAGTTGTGCTGCTAGGTTCAGGGTCTGCGGTCAGTACAGATACCACCTCCTTCAGAGCGTGTCTCATGTTGTTCCTAAACCACCAGATCATAACAGTACAAGTGGCCAAAAATGAATTAAATGTATCTCAAAAGAAGGAAAAGAAAGTTCTGAACCATTTTTTTTCTGTGCTCTGGTTTGCCTCTTTTTTCCTCTTGATATCTGGGTGGTGCAGGATATATGCTCTGGCATGGATGTTCAGGGTTTGTTTTTTCGTGTGGATCAACTGGCTGCAAGAGTACAGAGTATCCAGGACTATGTTGTCCAGACTCCGGCTTTAGAGCCCAGAATTCCTACTCCTGATTTGTTCTTTGGGGACAGATCCAAGTTTTTGAACTTTAAAAATAACTGCAAATTGTTTTTTGCTTTGAAACCCCGTTCTTCAGGTGATCCCATTCAGCAGGTGAAAATCATCATATCCTTGCTGCGTGGTGATCCGCAAGACTGGGCTTTTTCTCTTGAAACAGGGAATCCGGCATTATTGAATGTAGATGCATTTTTTCAAGCGCTCGGATTATTGTATGACGAACCTAACTCTGTAGAGCATGCTGAGAAAACACTGTTGGCCCTGTGTTAAGGTCAGGAAGCGGCAGAGTTATACTGCCAGAAATTTAGAAAATGGTCTGTGCTCACTAAATGGAATGAGGATGTTCTGGCTGCTATTTTCAGAAAAGGTCTTTCTGAAACCCTTAAAGATGTTATGGTAGGCTTTCCTACGTCTGCCGCTTTGAACGAATCTATGTCTCTAGCCATTCAGATTGATCGGCGTCTGCGCGAGCGCAAAGCTGTGCACCATATGGCAGTATCCTCTCAGCATAGTCCTGAACCTATGCAATGTGATAGGATTTTGACTAGAATAGAACGGCAGGAATTCAGACGTCAGAATAGGCTGTGTTTTTACTGTGGTGATTCGGCTCATGTTATCTCTGATTGCCCTAAGCGTACTAAGAGAGTCGCTAGGTCTGTTACCATTAGTACGATACAGCCTAAATTTCTCTTATCTGTGACCCTGATTTGCTCATTGTCGTCCTTTTCTGTCATGGCATTTGTGGATTCAGGCGCTGCCCTGAACTTAATGGACTTAGAATTCGCCAGGCGCTGTGGTTTTTCCTTGCAGCCTTTGCAGAGCCCTATTCCTTTGAGGGGCACCCTTGGCTAAGGATAAACCTCAGTACTGGACACAGATGACTATGTACATGGCTCCTGCACATCAGGAAGATTGCCGTTTTCTGGTGTTGCATAACCTGCATGATGTTGTTGTGCTGGGATTTCCATGGTTACAGGAACATAATCCAGTGCTGGATTGGAAAACTATGTCTGTGACTAGTTGGGGTTGTCAAGGGGTACATAGTGACGTTCCTTTGATGTCAATTTCCTCTTCCCCCTCTTCTGAGGTCCCTGAGTTTTTGTCGGATTTCCAGGATGTATTTGATGAGCCCAAGTCCAGTTCCCTTCCTCCACATAGGGACTGTGATTGTGCTATTAACTTGATTCCAGGTTGTAAGTTCCCTAAGGGCCGACTTTTCAATCTGTCTGTGCCAGAGCATGCCGCCATGCGGAGCTATGTTAAGGAATCTTTGGAGAAAGGGCATATTCGGCCCTCTTCGTCACCATTGGGAGCGGGTTTCTTTTTTGTTGCTAAGAAGGATGGCTCCTTGAGACCCTGTATTGATTATCGTCTTCTTAATAAGATCACGGTCAAATTCCAATACCCCTTGCCTTTGCTTACTGATTTGTTTGCTCAGATTAAGGGGGCTAGTTGGTTTACTAAGATTGACCTCCGAGGGGCATATAATCTTGTTCGTATTAAACAGGGTGACGAATGGAAAACTGCATTTAATACGCCCGAAGGCCAATTTGAATACCTTGTGATGCCATTTGGGCTCTCTAATGCTCCATCTGTGTTCCAGTCTTTCATACATGATATTTTCCGCAATTATCTTGATAAATTCATGGTCGTATATTTGGATGATATCTTGATTTTTTCCAATGATTGGGAGTCTCATGTGAAGCAGGTCAGGATGGTGTTCCAGATCCTTTGTGATAATGCTTTATTTGTGAAGGGGTCTAATTGCCTATTCGGAGTTCAGAAGGTCTCTTTTTTGGGTTTTGTTTTTTCTCCCTCGTCTATAGAAATGGATCCTGTTAAGGTCCAAGCTATTCATGACTGGATCCAACCCACATCTGTGAAGGGTCTTCAAAAATTTTTGGGCTTTGCTAATTTCTATCGCCGTTTCATTGCCAACTTTTCCAGTGTGGTTAAGCCCCTTACTGATTTGACGAAGAAGGGCGCTGATGTGACAAATTGGTCCTCTGAGGCTGTTGAGGCCTTTCAAGAGCTTAAACGCCGATTTACTTCTGCCCCTGTGTTGCGTCAACCGGATGTTTCTCTTCCTTTTCAGGTTGAGGTCGACGCTTCTCAGATTGGGGCAGGGGCCGTGTTGTCTCAGAGGGAGTCTGATGGTTCTTTGATGAAACCATGTGCTTTTTTTTCCAGAAAGTTTTCGCCTGCGGAACGCAATTATGATGTCGGCAATCGGGAGTTGTTGGCTATGAAGTGGGCGTTTGAGGAGTGGCGACATTGGCTTGAGGGAGCTAAACACCGTGTTGTGGTCCTGACCGATCATAAGAAT
Source organism: Ranitomeya imitator (assembly GCF_032444005.1). Classification (NCBI taxonomy): domain Eukaryota; kingdom Metazoa; phylum Chordata; class Amphibia; order Anura; family Dendrobatidae; genus Ranitomeya; species Ranitomeya imitator. The sequence continues at coordinate 166,920,461 of NC_091288.1, forward strand.
CTGATTTACCTCGAGTCGGCCAAGCGGCTGAATCCTAGACAGGCTCGATGGTCCCTGTTTTTCTCCCGTTTTGATTTTGTGGTCTCGTATCTTCCGGGATCTAAGAATGTTAAGACTGATGCCCTCTCTAGGAGTTTTTTGCCTGATTCTCTTGGAGTCCTTGAGCCGGTTGGCATTCTTAAGGAGGGGGTGATTCTTTCTGCTATCTCCCCTGATTTGCGCTGGGTGCTTCAGGAATTTCAGGCTGATAGGCCTGACCGCTGTCCTGTGGGGAAGCTGTTTGTTCCTGATAGATGGACAAGTAAGGTAATTTCTGAGGTTCATTGTTCAGTGTTGGCTGGTCATCCTGGGATTTTTGGTACCCGAGATTTGGTTGCTAGGTCCTTTTGGTGGCCTTCCTTGTCTCGCGATGTGCGTGCTTTTGTGCAGTCCTGTGGGACTTGCGCCCGGGCCAAGCCTTGCTGTTCCCGCGCTAGTGGGTTGCTTTTGCCTTTGCCAGTCCCTGAGAGGCCCTGGACGCATATTTCCATGGATTTTATTTTGGATCTTCCTGTTTCCCAGAAGATGTCTGTTATCTGGGTTGTTTGTGACCGGTTCTCTAAAATGGTCCATTTGGTACCTTTGCCTAAGTTGCCTTCCTCCTCAGATCTGGTTCCATTGTTTTTTCAGCATGTGGTTCGTTTGCATGGCATTCCGGAGAATGTTGTGTCTGACAGAGGTTCTCAGTTTGTCTCTAGATTTTGGCGGGCCTTTTGTGCTAGGATGGGCATTGATTTGTCTTTTTCTTCGGCGTTTCATCCTCAGACTAATGGCCAAACTGAGCGAACTAATCAGACCTTGGAGACCTATTTGAGATGCTTTGTGTCTGCTGATCAGGATGATTGGGTGTCTTTCTTGCTGTTGGCCGAGTTTGCCCTTAATAATCGGGCTAGTTCGGCTACTTTGGTTTCACCTTTCTTTTGTAATTTTGGTTTTCATCCTCGTTTTTCTTCTGGGCAGGTTGAGCCTTCTGATTGTCCTGGTGTTGATTCTGTGGTGGACAGGCTGCAGCAGATTTGGACTCATGTGGTGGACAATTTGACGTTGTCTCAGGAAAGGGCTCAACGTTTTGCTAACCGCCGTCGGCGTGTTGGTCCCCGGCTTCGTGTGGGGGATTTGGTTTGGTTGTCTTCTCGTCATGTTCCTATGAAGGTTTCTTCTCCTAAGTTTAAGCCTCGGTTTATTGGTCCTTATAAAATTTCTGAAATTATTAATCCGGTCTCTTTTCGTTTGGCTCTTCCAGCCTCTTTTGCCATTCAGAATGTTTTCCATAGATCTTTGTTGTGGAGATATGCCCGTTGTTCCCTCGGTTGACCCTCCTGCCCCGGTGTTGGTTGAGGGAGAGTTGGAATATGAGGTTGAGAAGATTTTGGATTCTCGTTTTTCGAGGCGGAGGCTCCAGTATCTTGTCAAGTGGAAGGGTTATGGCCAGGAGGATAATTCTTGGGTTGTTGCCTCCGATGTCCATGCCACCGATTTGGTTCGTGCTTTTCACTTGGCTCGTCCTGATCAGCCTGGGGGCTCTGGTGAGGGTTCAGTGACCCCTCCTCAAGGGGGGGGTACTGTTGTGAATTCCGTTCTTTGGCTCCCTCCGGTGGTTGTAAATGGCACTTTTGTGAATTCTGCCCTTGGGCTCCCTCTGGTGGTTTTGAGTGGAACTGCCGCTCCTTGGGTTTAGCTTTAGCAGCTGCTTTCACTAATCGTCTCTCCTGGCTCTGCTATTTAATCTGGCTCTAGTCTTCAGCCTATGCCACTTGTCAATGTTCTCTGGCTGGATTCACAGCTCTGCTTGGATTCTCCTGGTTTCCTGACCAGTTCTGCAAAGATAAGTTCTGGCTTTGCTCATTTCAGTCCACATGTTGTGGACTTATTGTTCTGTGCATTCTATTTTTGTCCAGCTTGTCATTATGGATTTTTTCTGTTAGCTGGCAGCTCTGGGAAGCAGATTTACCCTCCACACCTTTAGTCAGGTGTGGAGATTTTGTAAACTCTGTGTGGATTGTTTTGTAGTTTTTATACTGACCGCATAGTATCCTTTCCTGTCCTATCTATGAAGCTAGACTGGCCTCCTATGCTAAAATCTGATTTCATCTCTGCGTATGTTATTTTCCCCTCCTCTCACCGTCAATATTTGTGGGGGGCTATCTTGCCTTTGGGGATTTTCTCTGAGGCAAGATAGGTTTCCTGTTTCCATCTTTAGGGGAAGTTAGATCTTAGGCTGTGCCGAGGGGTCTAGGGAGCGTCAGGTACCCCCACGGCTATTTCTAGTTGCGCTGCTAGGTTCAGGGTCTGCGGTCAGTACAGATACCACCTCCTTCAGAGCTTGTCTCATGTTGTTCCTAAACCACCAGATCATAACACTCATGGTAAATACAAAAGAACAAATGATAAACAATAATTTAAATAAAAAAACAATGGGAGGGAAGATAGGAAAAATCCAAAGTTTGCTGTGACACTAGTATTGGCACCCTTTGCATTAAATTAGCATGGAAACACCTTTTGACTCGCCTGTACTAAATCACAAGTGAGAATCACCCGTAATTGTCAGCGCCCATGTGACATGAACTAGCCAATGAATGATTGCTTCAGTGTTTTAAAAAGCTACATTGTAGGCCCTGTTCCTCTGTCACAATGGTGAAGACAAAGGAGTTGTCTGAGAACATTAGAACTACTATCACTATCAAACACAAGACTTCCAAAGGGTACAAGGCCATCTCCAAGGACCTTGGTGTCCCAGTTTCAACAGTGCACAGTGTTACTAAGAAGTTTGCATGGAAGCGTCAAAAACCTCCCTGGACATGGGGGAAAGAGGAAAATTGACAAAAGATGTCTTTAAAAGTTGGTGCGAATGGTGGAAAAAACACCACATTAAACATCCAAAGACCCGAAGTCCAACCTAGAACAGTCTGGGGTCATGGTTTCAACAAGTACCACATGCTGCACACTAAACCAAGCAGAGTTTTATGGATGAAGGCAAAGGAAGAAACCATTGCCTAATTATTTACCAAAGAGTACCTTGACAAACTACAATCCTTCTGAGAAAATGTTCTGTGGACAGACGAAATTAAAATACAGCTTTTTGTGAATGCAAAGCAACAGTTTGTTTACAGACATCAGAATGAAGCTTATAAGGAAAAGACCACCCTACCAACAGTTAAGCATAGTGGAGGATCCATAATGCTGTTGGGTTGCTTTGCTGCATCTAGTACTGGTGGCCATATAGAATAAATATCAATTGCACACTCTTTTTGAATGCAAACAAGATTTATTTAATTAAAGTTCAAGACATAAGAGCAACCTTTGAGTGTCAACGTGTTTCGGCCAAACAGGCCTTTTTCATGACAGTTGCATTCAGTAGGTATTCTCTTTAGCACCATTGTAGTAGACCTCTCCGCCTCAGGAAGGAGAGATGCAAAATTCTCCTTGTAGGGTGCGTCTAGCAGGGTGAGCAACCAGTATTCTCTTTTGGCCAAGATAAATGTAACATGAGGTCATGGGAAATGCAGTGGTACATAAAGTCTGCCATATGTGCCAAGTTGCCAAGTCAACACTTCTCTGTCTCCAACATGATGACTACTCTCCATCTCCTCCTCCTTCTCTTCCTACTCATTCCCCTCCTCAGCACATCCACGTAATAGAGATGGGATGAAGCTTGTATGTGTACTAGCCTCTGTTGCGCTAGCTAGCTCCTGTTCCCCTTCCTCGTCCTCCACCTCCTCATTGTTACCCAATCTACGCTGAACAGTTGAGATGAGGTTGGCCAGTATCTCCCTGTTTCATGTCTTCCCCCATCTCCACCTGGTCCGCATGCAAAGCTTCATGTTTAATTGTCAGCAGCAACTGTTTAAGGAGGCACAGAAGCGGGATCGTTGTGCTGATGATGGCATATTCACCATCTCTGTGGAGTCCTCAAAGTCTTGGGGAACCACACAAATGTCAAACATCCCTGCCCATTCTTCATTTTTGTGCTGAGGCAAACAAGAATATCGTCAGGCGTGTTGGAGCTGGTATTCCACAGCTGGCCTCTGCTGCTCACAAAGCTGTGCCATCATGTGCAGCATGGAGTTCAAGAGCGTGGAAACATCACACACCAGTCCATGAATTGGCACTTGTATACGCTCCGGCAGTACTGTCAGAGCGACGGAAGCTGTACCTGACTTGTAGAAATGGGTGTGATGCTATGTACCTTGGCCAGAGGCCCCCATCCTGGTATATGGCACCCATCCTGTGTGTATGGCCTTCATATTGGTATATGGCTCTACCCTGTGTATATAACCCTCCATCCTGTGTATATGGCTCCATCCTGTTATATGGCCCCCATCCTGGCATATGACTCCCATTCTGATATATGACCGCCATCCTGGTATATGGCCCCCATATATGCAATGCAAAGAAAAATAAAACCATAAAAGCGTTTACTTCCATTCCTTGTGCTCCCATGCAGCGCTGCATCTTCTGTGTGCTCTGAACAAGTCGGCGGTGAGCGGTAATCACAGCCTGTACTGTAATAGTGATCAACACTTACAGCCACCGCTGCAGATGCTCACCTCACCCCAGACCTCCGCTCACCAACACCTTCTCTCTCCGGCAGCTCCCGTCATCGCATGCAATGACTGATCAGTGTGTGCGATGACGGGAGGAAAGTCGAACCCATGGCATACTCCACGGACTTCACAAAGATGGCTGTGATTTCCTCCTCCAGCTATGACCTGTATAGCTCAGGGGGCATGACCAGGTAAAAACTAGAGGCAGGACGAGAGCCCTCAATACAAGAGATGTGGTCGCCGTCCCTCCGCAGGCTTTGCCTTATGTGAGGTGTGTAAGTGTACGGCTCAGACACTTACACACCTCCACATGGCAGCCTACAGTGGTTAAAGTAAAAATAAAAAAAATAAAAAAATAATAAAGAGGGGTACATTTAATTTTGTATAAAAAAAATTGTTATGCAATCAATAATTATTAATACAAAATTAAAAATTGGGACACCTTCCATTTAATTTATACATCTTTTCCAAAATTATTTAAAACATTTTGGGGCTGGGAAATTGGCAAATTTTCATAAAAATCTGTGTTCCCTAATCAGTGAAGCTTTTGCAAAACAAATGGTTGCCGAGCATATGCCTGACCAGGAGAATTCTTTCAACTCCCTGCAAAGTCAATATTTTCTGCGTAGGTCAGGTCAGAAAAAGAAAATTGCCACAAATGGTCTGTCATGTAGAAAATAAAAAAAAAATCAGCTCTTTCACACTTCCCCAGTTATGATTAATCCCATATGTTCATTGTCAGGGTGATATGTCCACTCTCCGGAGATGTCTTTCTGGTTTTACATTTTTCTCTATGACACACTACCATAGCATAGATGACATAATGGACACGGGGTATATGCCCAGCAGAGTGTGGTCCATCGAGGTAGCTGAACGGTGTTGATGACAGTCAATGGACAGTTAGGCAGGTAAGCAGATGGTACGGCCGATTTAATGATTCTCATCAGCCAAAGGCGCATGAAGGTCTGCAATGATACATGCCTGATTCATTTTGACAAATATTAGGTTTTTCAAACTTGCAGCAGATAACCTGGCCCGCTTTGGTGTGATAAATCCAATGGCCATGCTGAACGCTTTCTCTGACATTACACTGAAGGCTGAACATGAACAGTTCTTGCCACTGTTCTAAATTGTTGACCCGAAATCCATGGGATAAGCGCTCAAGGTACCTGCTTGAGAGCGGTCAATGTCTAGGTAGGACTGAACCTGGCTATTCAGAAGCTGCTGACTCACTGAAAGGGATAATAAAACTTAACTTTTATTCATAATATAAAAATGACCCAATTGACATTCCGCATGGTGCACTCATGCTTTTCAATTCTTAGAATGACATATAGAATTGACACGACAAACTGAACAAAAAAAAACCACAAACCTCCCAATGTGATCTATTGTGAATATAAAAGCAAAATGTCTGTCTCGGTCTTGACGCGTTTCGTTGCTATGATTGAATCAACTCATCAGTAGACACAAAATTATAGATGATGGAGACTGCCATCTCTAAAAACATACCATATTACAGGCATAGGACATCCACTCTAGAATGGGGTATATATACTGTGCCTTTAAATGACTACAACTGGCCTTTACAGAATCATCAGATTTATCAGAAGGACTGAATCATTGTGGCTCATATAGCAGCATGTTAAGAGGATGTATTCCTAGAGAAGAGTTCCCCAATTTATCTTATACTACACTTATCAACAATCCCAACAAAAAGTAAGCATATATCTATACAGTATACACTGCTCAAAAAAAATAAAGGGAACACTCAAATAACACATCCTAGATCTGAATGAATGAAATATTCTCATTGAATACTTTGTTCTGTACAAAGTTAAATGTGCTGACAACAAAATCACACAAAAATCATCCATTGAAATCAAATTTATTAACCAATGGAGGCCTGGATTTGGAACGTTACTCAAAATCAAAGCGGAAAATCAAATTACAGGCTGGTCCAACTTCAGTGGAAATGCCTCAAAACAAGGAAATGATGCTCAGTAGTGTGTGTGGCCTCCACGTGCCTGTATGACCTCCCTACAATGCCTGGGCATGCCCCTGATGAGGCGGCGGATGGTCCTGAGGGATCTCCTCCCAGACCTGGAATAAAGCATCCGCCAACTCCTGAACAGTCTGTGGTGCAATGTGACATTGGTGGATGGTGCGAGACATGATGTCCCAGATGTGTTCAATCAGATTCAGGTCTGGGGAACAGGCGGGACAGTGCATAGCTTCAATGCCTTCATCTTGCAGGAACTGCTGACGCACTCCAGACACATGAGGTCTGGCATTGTCCTGCATTAGGAGGAACCCAGGGCCAACTGCACCAGCATTTGGTCTCACAAGGGGTCTGAGGATCTCATGTCGGTACCTAATGGCAGTCAGGCTACCTCTGGTGAGCACATGGAGGGCTGTGCGGCCCTCCAAAGAAATGTCACCCCACACCATTACTGACCCACTGCCAAACCGGTCATGCTGCAGGAAGTTGCAGGCAGCAGATCGCTCTACACGGTGTCTCCAGACTCTGTCACGTCTGTCACATGTGGTCAGTGTGAACCTGCTTTCATCTGTGAAGAGCAGTGGCAGCGCCAGTGGCAAATTTGCCAATCCTGGTGTTCTGTGGCAAATGCCAATCGTCCTGCACGGTGTTGGGCTGTGAGCACATCCCCCATCTGGGGACGTCAGGCACTCAGAACATCCTCATGGAGTCGGTTTCTAACTGCAGACACATGCACATTTGTGGCCTGCTGGAGGTCATTTTGCAGGGCTCTGGCAGTGTTCCTCCTGTTCCTCCTTGCACAAAGGCTGAGGTAGCGGTCCTGCTGCTGGGTTGTTGCCCTCCTACGGCCCCCTCCACGTCTCCTGGTGTACCGGCCTGTCTCCTTGTAGCGCCTCCATCCTCTGGACACTACGCTGACAGACACAGCAAACCTTCTTGCCACAGCTCGCATTGGTGTGCAATCCTGGATGAGCTGCACTACCTGAGCCACTTGTGTGGGTTGTAGAGTCCGTCTCATGCTACCACGAGTGTGAAAGCACAACCAATATTCAAAAGTGACCAAAACATCAGCCAGAAAGCATTGGTACTGAGTGTCTTGATAATTGCCATTAATTTCCATCTGTTGTCTATTCCATTTGCACAACAGCATGTGAAATTGATTGTCAAACAGTGTTGATGCCTAAATGGACAGTTTGATTTCACAGAAGTTTGATTTACTTGGAGTTATATTCTCTTGTTTAAGTACTCCCTTTAAATTTTTGAGCAGTGTATATAAAGCTGAGTGTATGTATGTGTGTGTATGCATCAAGCCACGCCCCCCCAATCTGCATAGCCATACTCACGCCATGCGCAAAGCCCTGTCCACACAGCCCATGTTGTTAGCGCACACGGGCGGAGACATATTCACCTCGAAAGCCACCCAGCAAAACTCATCGGCTGTGACGTCTCAGCCGCTGCAAGCTACAATCAGGGCTGCCGCCTTCAGAGTATCAGTGCGCAGCAGGCACAGGCCACATCTAGCTCCATCGTGTCTAGAATGGAGTTGCTCCTTTGAGACATGACGTCAAGGGAAAAGGAGAAGCCTCATGGATTACACCGCTGTACTCATTACAGGAAGTTGCTCGTGTGAGGAGAAGAGAAGAGTGAGGTGAAAATGTGAGGAGTGAGGGAAAAATGAGAGCAGTGAGGGAAAAATAGTGTAGTGATTGGAAAATGACAGGTGTGAGGTCAAAATGACAGGTGTGAGGGGAAAATGAGAGGTGTGAAGGGGAAGCATGAGAGGAGTGAAGGGAAAATGAGAGATGTGAGAGGGAAAATGAGAGGCGTAATGGGGAAAATGAGAGATGTGAGGTGCTGCTCCAGCATGAGGCTGTGTATAGAGAAGAGTGAGGCGCTGCAGGTGGAGGCTGTGTATAAGGCCACATTCACAAGTTCAGTATTTGGTCAGTATTTTACCTCATTATTTATAAGCCAAAACCACGAGTGGGAGAAAATTAGAGAAGTGGTGATGCGTTTCTAACATACTTTTCCTCCGGCCACCAGAAAACTAATTTTGACGGATAGGGCAAAAAACAAATGAAACGTTAGGCAATCCACCGCTATTACAACTCTATGAGAAAAAAAAACGGATCAGTTTTTTACAAAATTTGTCGTATTGGGCCTGACGAAAAAAAGCTGATGTGTGAAAGTAGCCTTAGTAGCTGCATTTTCCATTCTGGAGAGTAAGTCTCTCTCAGGCACAATATGGTGCCTAACGTTTCATCTGTTTTTTGCCGTATCCAGCAAAAATTAGTTTTCCGGCAGCCGGAGAAAACGTAGAGAGGAACGTTTTTTCAGTTCAGCAATAAAACGTACAGCCACGGTTCCGGCAATAAATAGATGAAACGTGAGGTGAAATGAGTGAATCCGGCTATCGACTCCGTTTTTTTTACACTGCGCATGCCCGTAGCTGCATTTTCCATTCTGGAGAGTGAGTCAGTCTCTCTCTCCTCCCCGAACCAGTTGGTGCCCGGATAGCAGCAAGTCGGATCCAGCAAAAAAACTTATCCGTTGCATCAGTTTTTCTCAATTTGCAAATCATCTGTTTGTTTCAAAAGTCAACGAATTTAGCCTGATGGCCAAAACCTTATGTGTGAAAGTAGCCTTAGGAGTTTCTCATACAGTGGGGAAAATAAGTATTTGATACACTGCCGATTTTGCAAGTTTTCCCACCTACAAAGAATGGAGAGATCTGTAATTTTTATCGTAGGTACACTTCAACTTGAGACACAGTATTTAAAAATAAAAAAAAGAAAATCATATTGTATGATTTGTAAATAATTAAACTGCATTTTGGTGCATGAAATAAGTATTTGATCATCTACCAACTAGCAAGAATTCTCGCTCTCACAGACCTGTTATTGTCTCTTTAAGAAGCCCTTGTACTCTGTAATCATTACCTGTATTAATTGCACCTGTTTGAACATGTTACCTGTATAAAAGACACTGGTTCACACACTCAATCACACTCCAACCTCTCCACCATGGCAAGACCAAAGAGCTGAATAAGGATAATAGGGACAAAATTGCTCACCTGCATAAGGCTGGGATTGGCTACAGGACAATAAGCAAGCAGCTTGGTGAGAAGGCAGCAACTGTTAGCACAATTATTAGAAAATGGAAGAAACCAATTTTCCTCAGTCTGGCGCTCTATGCAAGATCTCGCCTCGTGGGGTAAGGATGACTCTGAGAAAGGTCAGGAATCAGCCCAGAACTACATCCAAGGACCTGGTCAATGACCTGAAAAGCGCTGAGACCACAGTCTCAAACTGTTAGCAGCACACTAAGCCATCATGGATTAAAATCTTACAGGGCAAGCAATGTCCACTGCTCACATCAGCACATGTCTAGGCCCATTTGAAGTTTACCAATGACAATCTGGATGATCCAGAGGAGGCATTTTGAGAAGGTCCTGTGGTCAGATGAGACTTAAATAGAACTTATTGGTATCAGCTCCACTTGTCATGTTTGGAGGAAGAAGGATGAGTACAGCCTCAAGAACAACGTCCCAACATTGAAGAATGGTGGGGGAAACATACTTTTGGGGTGCTTTTCTGCAAAGAAGACAGGACGACTGCACCGTATTGAAGGGAGGAAGGATAGGGTCATGTATTGCGAGATTTTGGCCAACAACCTCCTTCCCTCAATGAACATGGGTTATGGGTGGGTCTTCCAGCATGACAATAGCCCACAACACACAGCCAGAACAACTAAGATTGGCTCTGTATGAAGCATTCAGGGTCCTGGAGTGGCCAAGCCAGTGTTCAGACCTGAACTCAATGGAAAATCTTTGGAGACACCTGAAACTTAATGTTGCCCAGCCACAGCCACGAAACCTGAAAAACCTGGAGAAGGTCTGTATGGATAGAGGGCTAAAATCCCTGCTGCAATATCACCCTCACATTGAACATATGGGATTAATTATAACTGGGGTAGTGAGAAAGAGTGGATTTTTTTTCACTTCTAAATGAGAGACCATTACTTCTTCACACTGAAAACAGTACAGTAACCTGTTTTTGTCTCCCTAACTAAAAGGATAATTTTTGGACCTCATTATGAAAAAGCTATAATTATTTAGGCAAAACTCTTTATAGTCTCCAAACAATGATAATTGTTGCATCCAACTGTATGAAAATGCCACAGCTTTGTACGTTTGTAGCACCTATCTATAAACAACAGCACTGCATGCATCTGCTCCCCCAAACCTATAATTTTTAGACCGTTTACACAATTTAGGTACCTATGAAGTCTGATACTTCAGTGTGTTGATAAATATGCTGTTGGTTTCCTCTAGTTATCTCCGTTTTTCCCTAGCTTGAAAGGTTGAAGTCATTTGGAGCTGCATTGCAAAACATGTTCAATTGACTTCAAGGCCAACATATTTTCCTGTCAATTAGAGTTTTTTTTAATTATTTCATTATCGCAAATATATTTGCAGCAAATTGAATTTTTGTGGAAATTGAAGCAAGGCTGGCAAGATCTCTGATGTTAGACAGGCTATGATAGTCCCTCTTGATTGAATATTGTATACCATGTGATAGCTGCAAGGCAATATGAGAAAGTTCGCCTGGTCACGCTCAAGGTGATGTGAGCCTTCCATGGCTGATGCAATCTACTGAATTGTGTAAAATGGCGGTAGTCATTTGGGGCAATTTGTGCAGAGCGAAGTGCGGCCATGAGCACTCTGAGCCAACAAAGATTGGCAAAGGGCAGAATAGGTAGGTAGTTAACAACTACCTGTCCGTAAGTTGTTATACCCATAAAAAAATTCAAATGTCTCAGAAAATACCTTTAATTCTGACTGGTGTTTAGATATTTTCAGAGAAACTCGGCCCTTTTCATTTTTTTCTTGAATACTAAATGGGATTAAGGAGGTAACAGTTTATTAGTCCCTTAACTCCGTAACAAACTATTATATTGCTGCAGCTATGCACTTTACGTGAGCCACCATTTAACCCCTTAACGACTGCCGATACACCTTTTAACGGCGGCAGTTAAGGGTACTTAAAGGGACACTGTCACCTGAATTTGGAGGGAACAATCTTCAGCCATGGAGGCGGGGTTTTTGGGTGTTTGATTCACCCTTTCCTTACCCGCTGGCTGCATGCTGGCTGCAATATTGGATTGAAGTTCATTCTCTGTCCTCCATAGTACACGCCTGCGCAAGGCAATCTTGCCTTGTGCAGGCATGTACTACGGAGGACAGAGAATGAACTTCAATCCAATATTGCAGCAAGCATGCAGCCAGCGGGTAAGGAAAGGGTGAATCAAAAACCCCAAAACCCCGCCTCCATGGCTGAAGATTGTTCCCTCCAAATTCAGGTGACAGTGTCCCTTTAAACCACAGCGCCGTTAATTAACGGCGCTGTGGAAAAAGTAAATAGCACCCCCCAGAGTCCGATTTTCTCCGTGGTCTTAGCTGCCGGGGGTAGCCGAGACCCCAGAGAACATGAGTCGGGGTTTTTTTTACCGACCCCGCTTTTGCGATCGCCGGTAATTAACCGTTTACTGGCGATCACAAAATAAAACGCGATTTCCCTTTTAATTCCTCTGTCCTCCAATGTGATCGCACATCAGAGTACAGAGAAAAGGGGTCCCAGATGGCCCCCAGATACTCACCTGTCTCCCCCGGTGCTCCTCGTGGCTCCCGATGAGCGCTGCCTTCTTTTTCCAGCAAAAAAATGGCGGGCGCATGCGCAGTGCGCCCGCCGGCCGGCACCGGGAGGATCTTTGGGGTCTCGGCTGCCGGGGGTAGCCGAGACCCCAAAGAACATGATCGGGGTCAGTTTTACCGACCCCTGTTTTGCGATCGCCGGTAATTAACTGTTTACCGGCGACCGCAAAAAAAAAAAAAAAAGCAATGTGTAATTCTCTGTCCTCTGATGTGATCGCACGGCTAAAATTAGGGTTAGGGCTAGGGCTAGGGTTAGGGCTAGGGTTAGGGCTAGGGTTAGGGCTAGGGTTAGGGCTAGGGTTAGGGTTGGGGCTAAATTTAGGGTTAGGGTTGGGGCTAAATTTAGGGTTAGGGTTGGGGCTAAATTTAGGGTTAGGGTTGGGGCTAAATTTAGGGTTAGGGTTCTTTCACACTTACATTGGTACGGGGCCATCGCAATGCGTCGGCCCGACATACCGATGCACGTTGTGAAAATTGTGCACAACGTGGGCAGCGGATGTAGTTTTTCAACGCATCTGCTGCCCAATCTATGTCCTGGGGAGGAGGAAGCGGAGTTGCGGCCACGCATGCGCAGTCAGAAATGGCGGACGCGACGTACAAAAAAACGTTACATTGAACGTTTTTTGTGCCGACGGTCTGCCAAAACACAACTGATCCAGTGCACGACGGACGCGACGCGTGGCCATCCGTCGTGATCCGTCGCCAATACAAGTCTATGGGCAAAAAACGCATCCTGCGGGCACATTTGCAGGATCCGTTTTTTTGTCCAAAACGACGGATTGCGACGGATGCCAAACGACGCAAGTATGAAAGCAGCCTTAGGGCTAGGGTTAGGGTTGGGGCTAAAGTTAGGGCTAGGGTTAGGGTTGGAGCTAAAGTTAGGGCTAGGGTTAGGGTTGGGGCTAAATTTAGGGTTAGAGTTAGGGCTAGGGTTGGGGCTAAAGTTAGGGCTAGGGTTGCGGCTAAAGTTAGGGTTAGAGTTGGGATTAGGGTTGGGGTTTGGATTAGGGTTGGCATTAGGGTTACGCTTGGGATTAGGGTTAGGTTTGGGATTAGGGTTAAGGTTAGGGTTGTGATTAGGGGTGTATTGGATTAGGGTTAGGTTTGAGGTTAGGGTTGAGATTAGGATTAGGGGTGTGTTGGATTTAGGGTTTTGATTAGGGTTATGGTTAGGGTTGACGTTAGGGTTGTTTTGGGGTAAGGGTTGTGATTATCGTTAGGGGTGTGATTAGGATTATGGATCGGGTTGGGATTAGGGTTAGGGGTGTGTTGGGGTTAGGGTTGGAGCTAGAATTGGGGGGTTTCCACTGTTTAGGTACATCAGGGGGTCTCCAAACACGACAGTCAATTTTGCGCTCAAAAAGTCAAATGGTGCTCCCTCCCTTCCGAGCTCTGCCGTGCGCCCAAACAGTGGTTTACCCTCACATATGGCGCATCAGCGTACTCGGAATAAATTGGACAACAACTATTGTGGTCAAAATTCTCCTGTTACCTTTGTGAAAATAAAAACTTGCGGGCTACAATATCTTTTTTGTGGAAAAAAAATATTTTTTATTTTCACGACTCTGCATTCTAAACTTTTGTGAAGCACTTGGGCATTCAAAGTTCTCACCTTACATCTAGATAAGTTCCTTGGGGGGTCTAGTTTCCAAAATGGGGTCACTTGTGGAGGGTTTCTACTGTTTAGATACATCAGGGGCTCTGCAAACGCAACATAACGCCCGCAGACCATTCTATCAAAGTCTGCATTCCAAAACGGTGCTCCTTCCTTCCGAGCTCTGCCGTGCGCCCAAACAGTGGTTTACCCCCACATATGGGGTACCAGCATACTCAGGACAAATTGGACAACAACTTTTGGGGTCCAATTTCTCTTGTTACCCTTCTGAAAATAAAAACTTGTGGGCTAAAAAATCTTTTTTTGTGGAAATTTTTTTATTTTTTATTTTCACGACTCTGCATTATAAAGTTCTGTGAAGCATTTGGGCATTCAAAGTTCTCACCACACATCTAGATAAGTTCCATGGGGGGTCTAGTTTCCAAAATGGGGTCACTTGTGGGTGGCTTCTACTGTTTAGGCACATCAGGGGCTCTCCAAACGCGAAATGGCGTCCGATCTCAATTCCAGCCAATTCTACATTGAAAAAGTAAAACGGCACTCCTTCTCTTCCAAGCTCTGCGGTGCGCCCAAACAGTGGTTTATCCCCACATATGGGGTATTGTCGTACTCAGGAGAAATTTCACAACAACTTTTGTGGTCTAATTTCTCCTGTTACCCTTGTGAAAATAAAAATTTGGGGGCAAAAACATCATTTTTGTAGAAAAATGCGATTTTTTATTTTCACGGCTCTACGTTATAAACTTCTGTGAAGCACCTGGGGGTTTAAAGTGCTCACCACACATCTAAATAAGTTCCTTAAGGGGTCTAGTTTCCAAAATGGGGTCACTTGTGGGGGGTTTCAACTGTTTAGGCACATCAGGGGCTCTCCAAACGCGACATGGCGTCCAATCTCAATTCCAGACAATTCTACATTGAAAAAGTAAACACTACACAAAAACCCAGACTCATAATATAATGTGGCCAGGAACAATGTCCAGGCCCCTTTAGCGCCTGCTCCAAATAAGCCAATTACAAACATAGGAGAACCTCCGGAGTATATAGGAAAGTATAAATTTTATTGTAGACAGAAAACATTAAAAAAAATACACACTAAAAGACACCAATAGAAAACACCGGGAAAACCCAGACAAGAATAACATCAATTTAAGTAATATATATATAACATTCGGTGTAACAATTGTGCCTTGTTATATTAAATTGATGCAAACAAGAGAAGGTCCGTGGCACCCACACCACCTCACAACAGGACACTAATGTCAGATCTACCCATATTTCTGATCAGTGTCACTGACACTAGACTAGCTGTATTGCTCTAAATCAGGCTATCAGACATAGGCCATAGTGAGGCTAAGATATGGGAGATGTCTCAGGGGATAATGGAAATAGGTTGCCAGCCGGCGTGAAAATCCCCTTCCAGACATTAACCAAACCCGGATCTTACCATATGAATGGGGTCCCTGGACCCCCCGACGCGCGTTTCGCTGCTCCTGTGCTCTGCTTTATCAAGGTTTGCATCAATTTAATATAACAAGGCACAATTGTTACACCGAATGTTATATATATTACTTAAATTGATGTTATTCTTGTCTGGGTTTTCCTGGTGTTTTCTATTGGTGTCTTTTAGTGTGTATTTTTTTTCATGTTTTCTGTCTATAATAAAATTTATACTTTCCTATATACTCCGGTGGTTCTCCTATGTTTGTAATTGAAAAAGTAAAACAGCACTCCTTCTCTTCCAAGCTCTGCAGTGCGCCCAAACAGTGGTTTACCCCCACAGATTGGGTATCGACATACTCAGGAAGAATTGCACAACAACTTTTGTGGTCTAATTTCTCCTGTTACCCTTGTGAAAATAAAAATTTGGGGGCGAAAAGATCATTTTTGTGTAAACAAATGCGATTTTTTATTTTCACGGCTTTACGTTATAAACTTCTGTGAAGCACTTGGGGGTTCAAAGTGCTCACCACACATCTAGATAAGTTCCCTAAGGGGTCTAGTTTCCAAAATGGTGTCACTTGTGGGGAGTTTCCACTGTTTAGGCACATCAGGGGCTCTCCAAAAGCGACATGGCGTCCAATCTCAATTCCAGCCAATTCTGCATTGAAAAAGTCAAACGGCGCTCCTTCACTTCTAAGTTCTGCGGTGCGCCCAAACAGTGGTTTACCCCCACATATGGAGTATTGGCGTATTCAGGAGAAATTGCATAAAAAAATTTATGGTTACATTTCTGTTTTTACACTTGTGAAAATAAAAAAAAATGGTTCTGAATTAAAATGTTTAAAAAAAAAAAGTTAAATGTTCATTTTTTCCTTCCACATTGTTTCAGTTTCTGTGAAGCACGTAAAGGGTTAATAAACTTCTTGAATGTGGTTTTGAGAACCTTGAGGGGTGCAGTTTTTGGAATGGTGTCACACTTCATTATTTTCTATCATATAGACCCCTCAAAATGACTTCAAATGTGATGTGGTCCCTAAAAAAAAATGGTGTTGTAAAAATGAGAAATTGCTGGTCAACTTTTAACCCTTATAACTCCCTAACAAAAAAAATTTTGTTTCCAAAATTGTGCTGATGTAAAGTAGACATGTGGGAAATGTTATTTATTAACTATTTTTCATGACATATCTCTCTGATTTAAGGGCATAAAAATACAAAGTTTGAAAATTGCAAAATTTAAATTTTTTTTGCCATATTTCCGTTTTTTTCATAAATAATCGCAAGTAATGTCGAAGAAATGTTATGACTAACATGAAGTACAATATGTCATGAAAAAACAGTCTCAGAATCAGCGGGATCCGTTGAAGCGTTCCAGAGTTATAACCTCATAAAGGGACAGTGGTCAGAATTGTAAAAATTGGCTCGGTCATTAAGTACCAAATTGGCTCTGTCACTAAGGGGTTAATAAATGTAATTTGGATCGCGGCGCTGTTCATGGTTGCTCAATGGACCACACCCAGAAGGCACACTTGACAATGTTGGTAAATATGCCATGGCATATTAACAAGTTTCCTTTAGTCTTAATGGGAAAAAAACGCATTATGCAATATTCTCATTTGCTTTGCAGATGAATGGCAGGATCCTTCACCAATCCACGATGTGGATGAGCACAAAGACCCAATCACAACTTTTGAGGTCTTAAAAGTTTGAAAATTGTATATTGGTTTTAATTTTCACCAAATTTGTGATAATTTTATAAACGTAAATTTTAGTGGCCTAAATTTACATTGAATATAATGCAGAATGTATTACAAATGAAATCTCAGAATTACCGTATATACTCGAGTATAAGCCGAGATTTTCAGCCCATTTTTTTTGGCTGAAAGTCCCCCTCTCGGCTTATACTTGAGTCATACCCAGGGGTCGGCAGGTGAGTGGGGTGGGGGCTGTCTAATTATACTCACCTACTCCTGGAGCGGTCACTGCACGTCCCTGCTTCTTCCAGCGCTGCAGCTTCTTCCTGTGCTGAGCGTCACATGGTACCGCTCATTACAGTAATGAATATGCGGCTCCACCTCCAATAGAGGTGAGAGGTGGAGCCGCATATTTATTACTGCAATGAGCGGTAACTGTGACCGCTCAATACAGGAAGAAGATGAAGCGCTGGAAGAAGCAGGGATGTGCAGCGCCAGCAGTATTGCTGCCACTTTTTGGTATATAATACTTTTTGATCACTGTTTATTTTTTAAAATTCTTGTTATAGTAGGTATGTACCAAAAAATATGAAATCTGGAATTGTTTTTAAATTTTTTTTTTACAAAGTTCACCATGCAGTAGAATTGATATGTTAATGTTATTCTGCAGCTTGAAACATTTATACCCATTTTATAACTTTTTTTTTATCATTACTGCTTTTTCACAAGAAAAACGACTTAAAAAAATCAGTTTTTTTCTTGGTCATTGTATTATAATGTTTATAGAACTGATCTGTGTTAGGGCTTGGCTTTTGTGTAACGAGGTGTAGATTTTATTTCTATCGTTTTTAAATATATATATGACTTTTTGATCTTTTTTGTATTTTTTTCTGAGCAAGATGAAAAAATGAACAAAAATGGCAATTATTGCATAGTTTTTCCTATTATTTTTTTTACTGCATTCACAGTATGGGATTAATTGTATACTTTTATTTTTAGTACTGGTCAATATAAACTATAGAATACCAAATATATGTTGTTTTTGTGGGTGTTTAATTTTTTTTTTACACAAACCATTTTTTATTATTAAAAATTAGATTTTATGATTTTTATTTACATTTTTTTTCTTCTTTCTACAGTAGCTACCAGCAATGCTTTGATAGAATTGATAATACTATAGTACTCATATACTACAGTGCTTTAGTGCCCCTGGTGGGATCTACAGTGGCTTGCAACGGTATTCACCCCCTTGGCATTTTTTGTGTTTTGCTACCCTCACAACCTGAAATTTCACTGTTGCTTTGAGGGTTTGCATCAGTTCATGTAAAGAACATGCCTACAACTGTGAACCTTTGATTTCCTTTTTCTAGTGAAGCAAACAACAAATAGGAGAAAATAACTGAAAACTTCACTGTGCATAACTATTCACCTTCCCTAAAGTCAGTACTTTGTAGATCCTCCTTTTGCTGCAAGTCGCTTTGGATAAATCTCCATGAGCTTTCCACATCTTGCCACTGGGATTTTTGCCCATTCCTCAAAGCAAATCTGCTCCAGCTCCTTCAGTTAAAGGGACACTGTCACCTGAATTTGGAGGGAACAATCTTCAGCCATGGAGGCGGGGTTTTGGGGTTTTTGATTCACCCTTTCCTTACCCGCTGGCTGCATGCTGGCTGCAATATTGGATTCAAGTTCATTCTTTGTCCTCCGTAGTACATGCCTGCACAAGGAAATCTTGCCTTGCGCAGGCGTGTACTATGAAGGACAGAGAATGAACTTGAATCCAATATTGCAGCCAGCCGGTAAGGAAAGGGTGAATCAAACACCCCAAAACCCCGCCTCCATGGCTGAAGATTGTTCCCTCCAAATTCAGGTGACAGTGTCCCTTTAAGGCCGGTTTCACACGTCAGTGGCTCCGGTACGTGAGGTGACAGTTTCCTCACGTACCGGAGACACTGACTCACGTAGACACATTGAAATCAATGTGTCTCTGCACATGTCAGCGTGTTTTCACGGACTGTGTGTCCGTGTGCAAAACACAGAGACATGTCAGTGTTCATGGGAGCGCACGGATTACACGGACCCATTAAAGTCAATGGGTCCGTGTAAAACACGTACCGCACACGGACGCTGTCCGTGTGCAGTCCATGTGCTGTGCAGGAGACAGCGCTACAGTAAGCGCTGTCCCCCCAGCGTGGTGCTGAAGCCGCCATTCATATCTTCTCTCCAGCAGCGTTCGCTAGAGAGAAGATATGAAAAATCCTTTTTTTTTTTTCGTGTTTAAAATTAAGATCCCTGTCCCTTCCCCCCTCCCACGCCCTGTGCGCCCGCCCGCTGTTAATAAAATACTCACCCGGCTCCCTCGCAGCTTCCTCTCAGCGCCAGCTTCTCCAGTATGAGCGGTCACGTGGTGCCGCCGATTACAGTCATGAATATGCGGCTCCACCTCCTATAGGGGTGGAGCCGCATATTCATGACTGTAATGGGTGGCACCTATTGACCGCTCATACTGGAGAAGGTGCGGCGCGGAGAGGACGCTGCGAGGGAGCCGGGTGAGTATTTTATTAACAGCGGGCGGGCGCACAAGGGGTGGGAGGGGGGAAGGGACAGGGATCTTTATTTTAAACACGAAAAAAAAAAAAAAGGATTTTTCATATCTTCTCTCCAGCGAACGCTGCTGGATAGAAGATATGAATGGCGGCTTCAGCACCACGGTGGGGGGACAGCGCTTACTTTAGCACAGGGGACAGGGATCTTTATTTTAAACATGAAAAAAAAAGGATTTTTCATATTTTCTCTCTAGCAAACGCTGCTGGATAGAAGATATGAATGGCGGCTTCAGCACCACGCTGGGGGGACAGCGCTTACTTTAGCACAGGGGACAGGGATCTTTATTTTAAACATAAAAAAAAAAAAAAAGGATTTTTCATATCTTCTTTCCAGCGAACGCTGCTGGAGAGAAGATATGAATGGCCGCTTCAGCACCAGATGCAGGAGACAGCGCTTATCCCTAGCGCTGTCTCCTGCACGCTCCGTGTGGTACCCAGTCAGCACACGGGCGGCATACGGCTGCCGCACGTGTGCCACACTGATGTTCAAGGTAAGCACATGGACACATGGACACGGATAATTCCGGTACCGATTTTTCTGGTACCGGAATTATCTGGACGTGTGAGACTGGCCTTAAACCGCTTGAGTGTTGCTTTAGCAGTATGTGTTGGGTCGTTGTCTTGTTGGAAGGTGAAGCTCCATCCCAGTCTCAAATCACCGATATATCAACCTAAACAACTATATCCAAAAATTAGGCAGAAAATGGAATTGTGAAATATTGATCACTTTATTAAACAATTTAAAAAAACACAAAACATACATGATACAAAAATAAGGGAAAAAGGGAAAATCGAGGGTGGGAAAGATTACAAAATATAAATGTAGGGAGCGGGGTGAGTGTGCACTTAGTACAAAGTAATATAAATAACAATATAATTGATCAGTACCTAGTCATAACCACCAGCAAACTATATGTAACTACTGATAAATAAATGAATTAAATACAATAAAGTGATTGTGCTGGATCTGTAAACAAAATGATACACCACGACGATTTGATAGTCAAACCAAACAGAAGGAATATAAATCACATAGAAATCATGAATTCCTCGAAAAAAAAATAGTGCATGGATTCCTTTTAAGAATTGTTAATGCCCAGCATGCTGAAAAGACAGTGGCGGCAATGTGTTGTAGGTAAATAAGTGAAGGATTGGGGGCATAGTTTTTGGTGAAAAAAAACATGCCAACTTAGTGTTTCTCCTGGAATATATGGATTAGATGAAACTAGCAAATGGAGACCAGGGAAAATTTGAAAAGAAACCAAGGTATCATTGTTTCTTTCTCTTTCTGAGATTTCGTTTGTCCCATGGAGATTGTTTGAAAGTTAAAAAAATCTTTAAAATATATTTAAAACGCCTGGACATATTTTATTAAAACACACACAACTCCTTCATTATGGTTTTTCAATTTATTTCTAAAACGTTCAGCTTTGGTTAGCAAACTTAGCAACATTATTTTGCAAAAATAGCGCCAAAAAAGTAAAATATTGCCTTGTTTATGAACAATTCCCTGTGCTTTCACTAGGTGGCACTGTTGCTTTAGCAATTGATAGCGAATGACCCAATGTGTCACCTATTGAATAGAAGATGCGGATTCTAAAGGCTTGGAAAAGAACGGAGAAAGTAAAGATAAGGGAAAATTCAAATAGTCATTCTGCATGCATATAAATTGAGTTAAATGAATGCGCTTGTTTGATGAGCTAACTGTAGGTTCTTAACTTCAGTCCTATTTTTAACCAAGCAAAAGATTGCAATGCTTTAAATACGTTTTTCAACATCGCGTTCTTATTTTACCTGGCAAGTGAAGGTATAAATTGTCCAGTTTTCACACATCTTCCTTAAATAGAAGGAAATTAATGTTTGAGAATTTTAATAGAAGATCAATTAGAGGACATTTCTTCTATTTCAGCCGGGATTATCTCAACAGAACATGATTTGCGTAAAAGTCAACAAGCCAGTTTACTAGCGACACACGCGTCGGGCAGGTTCTGTGTCCGTCCACCCCTTTGTGACCTTTTCTTTTCCCATCCTGATATTTGATCTGCATTCACGGTGACTGAACTGCCCATGGTAGGCGCATCTGAGGGCATTAGTAGCAGCCTTGGACACATGGTGATTTTGTTCACACAACTTGTTTTTTGATGTTCGCTTATTTGATTGCACTCATTAGGAGCTGTTAGTTGGCCGCCTATTTGTACTTTGTGTACACGTTTTTGGACCCTTGATTTGAACATCTTCTTTGCATTGAACATAATTGACGTTGGACGCTACAGGCACAGCTGCTCATGAGATATAATTTCCATGTCCTAAATTTGGCAAACATCTACCATTGTGCATACTATATGGTTTATAGTGGATTGTAACAGGATATTATTTATTAATCATTTGTATATATACACAAAAATATCTATGTGCTGGGGTAGGTCCATGAGTGTGGTGGACGGTTAGCCTTATTATAGGCTTGTTTTCCATTACGTCCCTCTGGACAGCACCATGGAGGTCGTCCTTCCTTGACCTATAATGAGACAGGATCACAGAGAGGTTAAAAGGCCCCTCCCACCTCCGCCCTCCAGTGTTTATCCTGTCCTTACAGGGACGGTTGTATGAGAGGTTGCTCCGAGAGCGAAGATAGCCTGTGGATGTCTACGGCCTTCTCTTCCCCCTGTCAAGCGGTCCGTGGCTGACACCTCACTGGGTAGAGGTCCCTCAGCTATCAGTTGCTGTACCAGATGGACTCAGGGATCAGGGGTCTCAGCCTTCCCTTCCCCCAGTCAGACAGACCGTGGCTACCACCTCTTTGAGAGGTTCCTCAGCCAACAGCCAGCTTGTGCAATGGGCTCAGGGGGATCGTGGGGCATGTCCAATCCTTACCCCTGTCAAGCAGCCCAGGATGGAAACTCCCCAGTGGGGAGTCCCACAGCCCCAGAGACCAGCTCCTGGGTAGAGCCGCTTCCTTCCGAGGGGGGCTCTCGGCTCGGAACACCGCTACTTCCGGAAGTCGCGTGGTGAAGGCTGTTGCGCTTCCGGTGACGTCAGAGCAGGGCGCCAGGACATAAGGTCAGCATGCGTTCCACGGTGGAACGTGGAAAGGGGCACAGGAGAAGAAATCATTGGCAGTAATGCAGCATTCCTGGCGGGACGCCGCTTCCTTCCATGGTAAATTGAACGACATTATTTGTAACACTCACTAACACCCTACCAGGGTGCGGATGCCAAATTTAATACTGGAAAGCAAGACAACTCCCATCATTGAGACCTACAGAGAAATGGAGTATAACGCCCCCAAATAATGACTAATCAAAATACCGCAGCTAATGAAACAAATATAAACTTTATTGCACAATCCAAAGACATATATAAAAATTCAGTGAGAATGACAGGAAGTGGTGATGACACAACAATTGGAAGCAGCAGTACCATATAATCAAAATATCTGCACTATGTAGCATAAAGGAGGCGCTGTGTATACATTGCACCCCATGAAGTACAAAGACCTTTATGGCATGTTTGTACTACCAGTCTCCTACAAAAGCAAGAGACATAGCAATGCCTAATTCCAGGCTAAATCACAAATAAACCGCTATGTAAGCTATAATAGTAAAGTGCAAGAGTGCAAATAGAAAACGCTAACCATAGTGCTTACCCATGTGGGCATGGTATCCGCTGGGTCCGTAGCCCCGACGCACGTTTCGCTTATCTAGCTTCCTCGGGAAGCCTGTGTGAGATGCTACTCTGAGGGGACTCCTTTTAAAATGCCCAGACCAGCTGATGATAATCAGCACCGCTCTCTGCGGCGCATGGGAGGCGGATCCCGGACCGCAATCACGTCACATCCGGCAGTCCCAGTATAGGAGAGAGTCAGGGAGAAAATACACTCCCCTGATGTCAGTGACTCACTCCCAAACTGGCTGGACGCCATCAGGGGCGTACGCTTAATCCAGATCCACTGCGCGTGCGCACACCGTGGACGCCATCTTGTTTACTGGCTAAAGTGTGGGCAGGTGATCTGTAAGTATGCAGTGCGCGAACGCGGTGGGAACAGCACCCACAATGTATATAGACATCAAACAGAATGCAGACAAATACCTAGGGGATATTTATACAGTACATACATGAATAATTTCGCACGATTAAAAAGCGCAAGACATTTCTCCATTTGGTACTTTGTCAAGCTGTGTCCTGGTCACTGTCAAAACATTGAGGTGCTTGTTCCTATTGAGTGGTGCCGAGCTAAAACAGGGCAACGCAGCGGTAAGTCCCCTCCGTGGAAAAGTTTCATCGACAAAAGTCAATTACATCTCAACTAAAAAAAATAAGTAAATTAAAATACAAAAAACAGCAACAACATTTAAAAACAAGAGAGACAGAAGAAGAACACAGCGCTATATTCAGATGGACCAGACGTAACAAGCATAAAGGGAGGTATCCATATAGATTATCACAGGAAGGGAACAAAAGAAAGCTTCTCATTTAGCCCATATGGTGCCATAGTCCCAAGGGACACAATCCAGCGACATTCCATCTGGGCCAATATTTTTTTGTGGTCACCACCCCTAATACCGAAATGGACCCAGTCAATACCACGAACACTAAGTGCTTGTGGATCACAGTTGTGATATAATTTAAAATGCCGCGGGATAATCTTAAGGACTGAGATATCAGTCGCATCCCTAGCTGCTCTGATGTCCCTAACATTTTCCCTAACCCTAATGCGTAATTCACGTAAAGTGAGACCAATATAAATTAAATTACATGTACACACGGCATAGTACACCACATAAGTGGTGCTACACGATACATAGCATGTGATCCGGTAGTCCCTACCTCCATCTGCCAATGTGAAGCTGGTGGCTCGTACAATGTTTTTGCAAACCAGACAAGAACCACACGGGTAGCATCCCCATCTCTGCGGGCCTACCCCAAATACATTTGATGTTTTAGCTACATAGTGGCTTCTGACGAGTAGGTCCTTCAGGCCTACCTTCCATGGTAGGCTCTCGGTGTTACCAGCTCCCCCTGTTTTCTAGCAGGTATGGAGCCGGCACAGGTGAGTGCATGGTGGAATGTTGCGTTGATGGCCTAGGCCTCTGAGCTGACTCAAGTCTCATGCCTTTGTGCCAAAGCTGTACCTGGAACCCATGAGCAGAGGTTTGTTTCCACATATATGCAGCTAGGACTTGGACCTCTAGGCTATGGTAGAGCCATATGTCCAGACTGGACTTCAGTTAGTTGCATGTCTTGTCTGCACAGAGCCTTATGATTGGGCTTCAGAGTGACTTTTTGAAAGCATGTTTTCCATTTTTTGGTTCAATAAACAAGTGTTTCACTTTTCTTTGCAACTTAACTACTTCATTCATAGGAGGACACAGGGTGTTAATTCAGCACATTGTCTCCATGAAGACTGCCCTCCAGCTGAGGCTCATTAATTAGCTCCTTCGGGTGGAGTCAGTCTGACAAATGAGATGTACTGTTCATAGTGGAGATTTATCTGGAACTCTGATAGATTGCACTTTTGCTTGAAAGTGTAAGTCTTATCTCTTGTTTGGAACCTTCAAGCATGGCCTAGTTTCTCTGTGCATCTCTTTACATCATACTGCCTCTATGCATCATATTGAGTGCCTCTGTGCATCATACTGCATCATAGTGCCTCCATGCATCATATTGAGTGCCTCTGTGCATCATACTGCATCATAGTGCCTCCATGCATCATATTGCGTGCCTCTGTGTTGTGAATTCTGCTCTTGGGCTCCCTCCGGTGGTTATGAGTGGTAGTGCTGCGGTAGTTGGATCGCAGCATTTATCAGGTGTTTCTATTTTTTGCAATTTGGGCTGGGCTATTTAGTCCTGCTTTATCCTTTGGTCAGTGCCAGTTGTCCATTGTTTTTGGAGGATTCACATCCATACCTGGTCTCTTCTGTTCTGCTGTTCATTTCAACAAAGATAAGTTC
Organism: Ranitomeya imitator; assembly: GCF_032444005.1. Taxonomy (NCBI): domain Eukaryota; kingdom Metazoa; phylum Chordata; class Amphibia; order Anura; family Dendrobatidae; genus Ranitomeya; species Ranitomeya imitator. Next base: position 166,946,059 of record NC_091288.1, read on the forward strand.
TGGCTTTGTTTTTGCTGTCCACCCGCTGTGGACCTTATAGTTATGTGCATTTTCATGTTTTGTCTAGTCCAGCTTTGTCTGTGAATGATTTTTTTGCAGCCAAGCTGTGTCTCTGGAGATGCAGATGTACCCTCCATGTCTTTAGTCAGCTGTGGTGTTTTGTATTTTCTGTGGTGGATATTTTCTAGTGTTTTAATACTGACCGCATAGTACTCTGTCCTATTCTTTCTTTTTAGCTAGTATGGCCTCCTATGCTAAATCCTGATTTCATGTCTGCGTATGTTATTTCCCTCTCCTCTCACAGTCAATATTTGTGGGGGGCTGTCTATCCTTTGGGGATTTTCTCTGAGGCAAGATAGGTTTCCTGTTTCTGTCTTTAGGGGAAGTTAGTTCTTAGGCTGTGTCGAGGGGTCTAGGGAGTGTTAGGTACCCCCCACGGCTACTTCTAGTTGCGCTGTTAAGTTCAGGGTTTGCGGTCAGTACAGGTACCACCTTCTCCAGAGTACGTCTCGTGCTGCTCCTAGGCCACCAGATCATAACACCTCTGTGCATCATACTGCATCATAGTGTTTCATTATTGCCATTGTGCATTATGTTACATCATATTACATCATATTGCTTCATAGCTCCTATATGCATCATAGTGCTTCATAGTGACTTCATGCATCATATTGCATCATATTGCTTCATAGTTCCTATATGCATCATAGCGCTTCATAGTTACTTTGTGCATCATATTTCTTCATAGTTACTATATACATCATAGTGCTTCATATTGCCTTTGTGCATCATATTGCTTCATAGCACCTATATACATTATAGCGCTTCATAGTGACTTTGTGCATCATATTTCTTCATAGTTACTATATACATCAAACCGCTTCATAGTGACTTTATGCATCATATTTCTTCATAGTTCCTATATGCATCATATTGCTTATTAGTGCCTTTGTGCATCATATTGCATTATATTGCTTCATATTGCATCATATTGCTTCGGTGCCCTGTGCCTCATGGGGTATCATTACTGTGTCGGGCTTGGGCCTCTGGGTCAGACCTTCTGACTGGTGCCTTGTTGAGTGGCCATATTGTATCGTTGGCCTACCACTTCCCCTTTTTTCTTGGGCCTCAACTCTGGATATAGAGTCCTCGTGTTTTTGTACCCAGATTCAGCGTCTGTTACTTCATTCTTTACAACAGGGCTTAGCCAAGCAAACAGCTATGCTTGAATTAGCTTAGTAAATTAGCATTTCTTCCATTTGGAACAGCTCTCTCAGGTGAGCTTCTACCTTGAGTGCTTAAGGCAAGTCTATGTCATAATTAGCTTTAAAAGATGACATATATCTTTTTGGTTCATCCTATAAAAGGATATACTACTGTCCTGGAAGCGGAAAATCCCGCGAGGTGGAAGGAAGGAATGCTTCCGCCTCGGAATCCTCTGCCTCATGTTATTAGGACCATCCACAAATTTCATAGTTTTAGGCGCTCCCTCGAAACACATTTGTTCAGAGCGGCCTATCACGTTCCTTAATCAAAGTCATTTTATGTGTGTGTGTGTGTGTGTAGCCCATTTACTACCTCCATCTATCTCCCACCCCCTGAAGATGGCAGGACCATCATTGTAAATACAACATTGTTGATACACACCAGTACTTTTTATCTCCCCCACCTCATAGTAGATGGTAAGCTCTCACGAGCAGGGTTGTTTTGTTTTGCTTTAATTATTATATTGTTGTTACTTATGACTGTTGTGTTTGAAACTGTTAAACTGTAAATGGCTGCGGAATATGTTGGTTTTATATAAATAAAGATTATTATTATTATTAATTATTATTATTAATCCTTCCCAACTCCACATTCAGCGATCAGACTAGTTGCCTTGATCAACATCCAGTAGACAGATTCTTGTCCCATAAGTCTGTTGCGTTTTATCAGGGACATCATTACTGCCTTTTGTACCTTGTGGTGAAGCAGCAGCACTGTCATGTGGCAGAGGATCCCATTCTCGCAGCTCTTACAGCAGTGACTGTGACAGCTCCTAAGATAAATGAAACTGTATCCAGGGCTCTTACAGTTAAGAACCCATAGTCTCACTGCCTCACAATAGATAATCTCCCTCTGTGGTGGGAAGAAACCTACTTTTTCTCTAGCAATAGAATACGGTTACTCCCACCATGGCAGTCTGGGTGTATAAATATCCCAGAGAAGATTGCCTTTTAGGATATGTATGTGCGTATATGTGTATATATACATAAAACAGTTGACATATATATAATGTTTCAAATAATTTCAAGTGTCGGAAGATTTTTACCAGCACCACCACCACTCGCTGTGTCTAACATCAGTAAAACAGGAGTGATGATCCACGTTTCCCTTTCAGCGGTTCTAATGAGAAGCCCGACGTTGGTAATGGCAGGAGATATTACCTGCTGGATGGCGTATTTCCTTAGTTTCAATAATATCCAACCCTTACTCAGGGTTTAGACATCCAAAACCTATGAAGATCACTTGAAGCACCTGGCCGTGGTGTTTGAAGCCCTATCCAACTTTGGCCTGAAAGTGAAGCCATCCAAGTGCCACCTGTTGAAGCCCAAGGTGCAGTACCTAGGTCACGTGGTAAGCACCAAAGGTGTGGCACCAGACCCTGATAAAGTCACCATTATCAGGGACTGGCCAAAAGCCAACATCATTCATGAAGTACGGCAGTTCCTCAGGTTGGTAGGCTACTATTGGAGATTCAACAAGGACTTTACCAAGATAGCCACACCCCTGCAAGAATTGCTAATGGGGCAATCCAAGAATTGGAAGCTTCGTCCCACAGATAGGAAACCCGACAACTATAGTTCATTCAAATTGGAGTTTCTTGCCATAGTCTGGGCTGTGACCATGTGATTCAAACACTACCTGGCTTCAGCGAAGTTTACTGTCTTCACGTACAATAATCCATTGACTCACTTGGAAACCATAAAGCTGGGTGCACTGGAGCAGCGATGGATGGCCTGGCTGTCCAACTATGAGTTTACAATCAAGTACCGAGCGGGGCATAAGAACTCTAATGCTGATGCGCTGTCCAGGATGCCCAATTTACCAGACGAGGAAGAAGACCAAGAAGAGCTAGAGGAAATTGATTTACCAGCCTTCTACCGCCCCGAGGTGGCCCAGTGCTCCCATTGTGTGAAGAACAAGCGCTATGAGGCCATGTTTAACCCGTTGCCCCACCATGGATGGGCAGAGACGCAGGACAGCGACCTGGCAGTCCACCCAGTAAAGGAGTTGTTGATGCAAGCAGATTCACACCCTGGTTCACATGCTCCACAAGAGACCCAACAGTTGTGGAAAGAGAAGGACAAGCTGTTCATCTATGAGGCAAAGCTGTGTCAGAGGAAATCAACTCACGCACTCATGAAATGGTCTGGCAGGTGGTAGCCCCAAAGCGGGATGCACTAATGGTCTTAGAAGCGTACCATGATGAAGGACAATTCAGATCGAAGAAGCTGGAAGTCCTACTTCGTGAGAGATTCTACTGGATTGGCATGAGGAGAGCCATTGAGAAGTGGTGGCGAGAATGTGGCCCATGTAACCTGCGCAGGAAAGACCGTAACAGCCAGCGAGCCCCATTACAGCCAAACATCATGAAGCAGCCACTTGAACTGGTAGCCTTGGACCATGTGAAGCTAGCCCCAAGCCGGTCAGGCTATGTCAACGCCCTCACCATAGTGGACCATTACGCAAGGTTCCTGGTAGTCGTGCCTGTCAAAGACCAGACAGCGAAGACTGCAGCCAAGGCATTTCAAGAATATTTTTGTCAACCGCACGGTTACCGTGAACAAGTGCTCACCGACCAAGGCCCAGCCTTTGAGGCAGAAGTGTTCCAGGACTTCTGTAATCTGTACGGATGCAAGAAGATCAGGACGAAAGGTAGCTGATGCAGCCAGTGTATAGGAAATAGTAAATGATTGTTCTAAAACAAATTTATATGATTGTGAGATTGTAATTAAGAAGAAATGTAAACGTTGCCATGTACAGTTACGTCCATATATATTTGGAGAGAGACAACATTTTTCTAATTTTGGTTATAGACATTACCACAATGAATTTTAAACAAAACAATTCAGATGCAGTTGAAGTTCAGACTTTCAGCTCTCATTTGAGGGTATCTACAATAAAATTGGATGACGGGTTTAGGAGTTTCAACTCCTTAACATGTGCAGCTCTGTTTTTAAAGGGACCAAAAGTAATTGAACAGATTAAATAATTTTAAATAAAATGTTCATTTCTAGTACTTGGTTGAAAACCCTTTGTTGGCAATGACTGCCTGAAATCTTGAATTAATGGACTTCACCAGACGCTGTGTTTCCTCCTTTTTGATGCTCTGCCAGGCCTTCACTGCGGTGGTTTTCAGTTGCTGTTTGTTTGTGGGCCTTTCTGTCTGAAGTTTAGTCTTTAACAAGTGAAATGCTGCTCAATTGGGTTGAGATCAGGTGACTGACTTGGCCATTCAAGAATATTCCACTTCTTTGCTTTAATAAACTCCTGGGTTGCTTTGGCTTTATGTTTTGGGTCAATGTCCATCTGTAGTATGAAACGACGACCAATCAGTTGGGCTGCATTTGGCTGGATCTGAGCACAGTATGTCTCTGAATACCTCAGAATTCATTCGGCTGCTTCTGTCCCGTGTCACATCATCAATAAACACTAGTGACCCAGTGCCACTGGCAGCCATGCACGCCCAAGCCATCATACTGCCTCCGCCGTGTTTTACAGATGATGTGCGATGCTTTGGATCATGAGCTGTACCACGCCTTTGCCATACTTTTCTCTTTCCATCATACTGGTAGAGGTTGATCTTGGTTTCAGCTGTCCAAAGAATGTTCTTCCAGAACTGTGCTGGCTTTTTTAGCTGTTTTTGAGCAAAGTCCAGTCTAGCCTTTTTATTCTTGATGCTTATGAGTGGCTGCACCGTGCAGTGAACCCTCTGTATTTACTTTCATGCAGTCTTCTCTTTATGGTAGATTTGGATATTGATACGCCGACCTCCTGGAGAGTGTTGTTCACTTGGTTGGCTGTTGTGAAGGGGTTTCTCTTCACCATGGAGAATGGAGATTATTCTGCGATCATCCACCACTTTTGTCTTCTGTGGGCGCCCAGGTCTTTTTGCATTGATGAGTTCACCAGTGCTTTCTTTCTTTCTCAGGATGTACCAAACTGTAGATTTTGCCACTCCTAATATTGTAGCGATTTCTCGGATGAGTTTTTACTGTTTTCGTAGCTTAAGGATGGCTTATTTCACCTGCATGGAGAGCGCATGTTTACTTCACAGAAAAACCTTCCGAATGCAAGCAGCACACCTCAAATCAACTCCAGGCCTTTTATCTGCTTAACTGAGAATGACATAACGAAGGGATTGCCCAAGCCTGTCCATGAAATAGCCTTGGAGTCAATTGTCCAATTACTTTTTGTCCCTATAAAAACAGAGTGGCACATGTTAAGGAGCTGAAACTCCTAAACCATTCATACAATTTTAATGTGGATACCCTCAAATGAAAGCTGAAAGACTCAACTTCAACTGCATCTGAATTGTTTTGTTTAAAATTCATTGTGGTAATGTCTATAACCAAAATTAGAAAAATGTTGTCTCTGTCCAAATATATATGGACTTACAGTAACTGTATAACCATTTATATGAAAACTCTGTCAATATCATCTGTGAATACCATCCAGTCTGATGCCAGATAACTGATGCCAGTTATCTGTAATGTCTTATGTCCTCTGCTACTGGGAGGAAATTAACTTCATTCCTCCTAGCAGCTTCTGGCTTTCAGTCAAAGAGGTGCGGCCGGCATGGCTTCAGACACCCCTCAGTACATATGAAAGAAGGAGGACATAGAGTCAAAAATAGGCTGAAAGAGTGTTACATAATTACAGTTGTGAAGTAATCCCAAGGTACAATATGATGACCAAGAAACAGATCAGGACATGATAAGAATTGCGCACAATGAAAACACCTGTCGTTTATAAACAAGACATTTGAGCAAACTGAGATCAATGATTAGTGTAATCCGTAAATAGGAAAAAGTATAAATAGTAAAACAGTGGCTCAATGTTACGTCCCCTGAGGAAGCAACATTGACGCGAAACAATCATTGGGGAACGTGGTCGTGGAGCAAACAGGACTATCCTACACAATGGCAGGTAGGCAGCTTTAGAATGCTATTAACCTGCAGATTAACCCTATATCTACAGTTTAATAGTGTTCAAACAAATCCATTCAAATTAAATTCTAAGGAAATTATTGAAATGAATGAAAAGTGTTCTGTTATAAAACTATAAATAGGAGCAGAATTAATTAGGTTGCCAATATTAGAAACATAGCTTTGTATTTGCTGTCATATGGCTGCAGACAACTCTCTAGGCATTGTGAACGTCTTTCCTATAACAGGACCAGAAGTTTAGCAGCTTCTTGGAAGGAACAGTTCGTCCAATTCGTGTGCTTGTGTCAGTTAATGTTGTCCGCTTCCTAATATATAGATGAGAGGAATAGAGATTTTTAATAGAATATATGTGGACAGCGCCACATCTGTCAATAGGTTGTGTCTAATATTGCAGCGCTATTCACCCTGAAAGGAATGGAACTTTAATACCAAATGCAACCTACGGGTGAGTGTGGCACTTTTTTTGGAAGAACAGTAATTTTTTTCTAACCATGTACAAAGCTTGTAATAAAATTTATATTTTGAAAGCCGACCAATGAAATTACAGTTGAAGTTCCTGGATGTCAGTAGAAAACTCAATGTTGGTTTTATGAGCCTGATTATACTTCAGCTCAATTATCAGTGCACAATTTATAAATCATCGCACTATCCTTTAAAAGCTATTGACTGAAATTATATTTTGCTTTTTAAATCATCCTTTCATGTATGAAAACTTGCAAAGGTGTGATCCAATTTCAGCACCACTCATGTCAAGTGATTACTGTGACTAATTACAAATTTCCTTCTTTGCTTATGAGTCTGTGCTTGGTTCACATTAGTTGTCATATACCATACTCACTCTTATGGGATAATTAGAGTTATATACTTTAACACTCGCCTTGACCTACATTAGACATGTCTATACCTAGCTATAGTAGGAATTAAAACATAACCTTTAATGTGTACAAGGTAAAAAAATTGACAACGACAAAAGACAAATAATGTCACCCCAAAGAAATAAACTGGTACTAAATGGTGTAGCCTGTATGATAAAACACCATTTATGGGTGATACCAAAATAGAGTGTTCATGAGAACAGCCGTAACACATACGGTGTGCTGTCCCGATGGTTTGCTAGCCTGAGAACGAGTTGAGCAATTTTTGATCAAATGAGACACCACAGTACAGACAGAGTTTGAGATCTTGTCAACGTCTTTTCTCCATAACACAAAGTCTGGCAACTCTAACCTCCAATGACTTTACCTCAGATAAACTCAGTCCAGTAGTCCTCAGCTGTGCAACCCCTTTTGCCAGGTTCTTGATCTTAGACTCAGCAACCTGAATCCAATTGGGTTCATCATATACCAGACCTAAACAGTCAAAAAAGGAGTCAACAGAAAACTATTCTGAAGCTTGTGGAGACATAGAAAATGCCCAGGTCTGAGGACTGACTCACTGTAGGGACATGATTATTCCCACCCACAGGGTAAAAAATAACATACACAATACCCTGAGGTATAATGGAGGATGGAGTTTCTGGAGGAGAAACTGAATTGAAACTATGAGATGATGCGTCAGCTTTCACATTCTTAAACCCCGGCCTGAATGTAATCGAAAAATTAAACCTAGAGAAAAACAAGGACCATATGACCTGTCTAGGAGTTACCCTTTTAGTTGATTCAATGTAAGCTAGATTCTTGTGATCAGTGACCATAGTAAATGGATAAACAGCCCCCTCCAAAAAATGCCTTCATTCCTCAAAGCAAGTAATTCCCAACATCATAATTTCATTCTGTTTGCGAAAATTGTTTAAAGAAAAAAGCACATTGATGCAGGTTAGTCAGAGTTTTTCGCACCTGTGATAAAACTGCCCCTACTCTGACCTCTGAAGCATCCACCTCCACAATGAACAGTTCTTGGAGATCAGGTTGGATCAGAATGGGAGCAGACATGAAACACTATTTTAATGTTTCGAAAGCCCTGATAGCAGCCGGCAACCAAACTTTGATATTCGCCCCCTTACATGTAAGGTCAGTAAGAGGTTTAGCAATCTGAGAAAAATCCTTGATAAATTTTCTATAATAGTTAGTGAATCTCAGAAAATGTTGCAAATCCCTAAGATCATGAGGTTCAACCCAATCAATTATGCCCTGCACCTTCCCAGGGTGCATCTTAAATCCTTCTGCTGACAAGATAATCAGCAAGAATTGCATTTCCCGACTAGAAAAAAACACATTTAGAAAGCAAAGAGATCTCCCTCAATCTCTGTAACACAACACGGACATGTTCTCAGTGAGAGTCCAAATGTGTCTAGAAAATTAGAACATCATCCAGGTAAATCACAATATATTTTCTAATGAAATCAGAGAAAATATCATTCATACAATTTTGAAACACAGTAGGTTCATTGGATAATCCAAATGGCATGCCAAGGTTTTCAAATAGACCCTCAGACATTACAAACGCCATTTTCTCCTCATCACCCTTTTGGATGGGAATCAGATTGGTAGCCAGACTAAGATTAAGTTTAGAAAACAACCTGGGCCCCAGAAGCTGATTATATAGGTTGAGGGTGAGTGGAAGTGGGTATTTTTAAAAGTGATTTTGTTTAATTCTTGGAAATTGAGGCAAGGACTGAGACCTCCATTTTTCTTTTTAACAAAGAAAAATCTGGCAGTTACAGAGGAGGAGGAAGGATGTATATCACCCTTACGTAAACTTTTGTTAACATATTCTTTCATGGCGGTCCATTCAGGCCACGACAAATTGTAAAGGTGAGCTTTAGGCAATTTGGCACTAGGTATAAGATTAATAGCACAATCATAAGGACAATGGGGAGGTAATTTCTCCACCTCTTTTTCCAAGAACACATCTCTGAAGTTTTTCAGGTACCCCAGCAGACTTTTCAGACTAGCAGAGCATATTTGTACAGTTTTTAGAAATTTTTTGCAACAATTGGGGCTCCATTTAACAATCTCTTTCTGACACCAATCAATAAAAGGATTGTGAATTTACAACCATGGAAGCCCCAGTACCAACCCAGCAGGTAAATTATCCAACACAAAACAGGAGATGGAGTCATAGTGGAGTGCTCCCATTTGTAGAGTGTCTTGTCAAAGGCAATGATTTTAATGGGTCTTTATAAACTAACTGTTCCTAACCCTAACTTCAGAACCAGTCCCAAATTAATAAAGTTAGCAGCAGACACACAGTCAATGAACGCCAATGTTGATAACACCTGGTTCTAGAAGGAAAACACTGCATTTATCAATACTTTATCAAAGGAAGAAAAAGATACCTAGGAGTCTGGGTGACCTCCTTGGACATCACCTAGAATCAGATGTTCTCCCAATGGTTTGCTAGCCTGAGAACAAGTTGAGCAATTTTTGATCAAATGAGACACCACAGTACAGACAGAGTTTGAGATCTTGTCAACGTCTTTTCTCCATAACACAAAGACTGGCAACTCTAACCTCCAATGACTTTACCTCAGATAAACTCAGTCCAGTAGTCCTCAGCTGTGCAACCCCTTTTGCCAGGTTCTTGATCTTAGACTCAGCAACCTGAATCCAATTGGGTTAATCATATACCAGACCTAAACAGTCAAAAAAGGAGTCAACAGAAAACTATTCTGAAGCTTGTGGAGACATAGAAAATGCCCAGGTCTGAGGACTGACTCACTGTAGGGACATGATTATTCCCACCCACAGGGTAAAAAATAACATACAGCTTTCACTGAATTCCTCTAAACTGGTCTTTCTCTCCTGAAAACTTATCAGGGAGGACTACATTACATGTTCAGGAGAAATCAACTGTACATTAGAGAGTACTGACATCACAGCCATTGCTGGTAGTGGAGGGCTATAGGGGGTCTTCATCAAGTTAGTTATCTGACTCTGCCATTGATATTGCGATGACTCGAGACTTTGGCATTCCTTAGCAAGATCTTGAGTCATCTGCGTCAAATTCACCACTTGGTCACAGAGCGTGTGAACAAGCTCCATAGTGGCAAAAAAGAAAAATGTATTGGCCAGACGTAATTTGATGCTAAGTCACATCTCATGGTCAAGCCATGAGTCAGAATAGTCAAGGAGTTCAAGGTCAGAAGCCAGGAGGGTACATCATAAACAGAAGGAAGAGGCAAAGGTGTAGTCAGGTAATGTTCTAAGGTCAGAATACCAGGAGGATCAGAGCAGAAGAGGTTAAACAAACAGATGATCAGAATGAAGTCCACGGTCAAGCATGGAAAGATCTACAAACAGACCACAAGAAACAGAGAGACAAATCACACAGTAGCTGAATGTATGTCTGGCAGAGTTCTGGGATAAACAGTCCAGTTAAGTAGCCTGGCAATCACCTGGGACAATGAACATCTGAAGACAGCCAGAGCCTCCTAGTCTCAGATTGAACATCCAAGCCATCAATCAACACAGACAGTTCAGCATGCCCCATCACCAAACTGGATGACTGAGCTGTCAATCAAAGTACTGACAGCTTCAGCACACCCCTGTACCAAATTGGACTGCTGAGCTTTCACACACTGAGGGTTGGAATCGTGACACCACTTGCTTTTTTCTGACCTCAATTTCCTCTTCACTCTGCTCCAGATAAGTGTCTAATTAACCTGCCAGTTACTCCTGTCTGAAATCCATCCACCAGCTACTACTTCCAGTCACAGTCCAACACACTCCATTGTGTCAAGTTTACAAGGTCATTTCTGTTATTCTAATTCTGTCCACATTTGCTGCTCTGCAACTCCTGTGTGCAACCACATCTCTGCAAGCAATGGTTTGTTTATACATTGCTGCTATTTTTGTATCTAATTACAGCGCCCATACATTTCTGCTATGCTAGTGTGTAGCTGCACTGTTGCAAGCAAGACACCAGATTGCCTACAGATTTTTGCTAATCTTGTGCGTAACCACATCTTTGCAAGCAAGTTATCAGTTTGCCTATACATTGCTGTTATTCTTGTGTCTTGTTGCAATTCTGCAAGCAAGTTACCAGTTTGCCTATACATTTCTGCTATTCCTGCGGCAAGATATCAGCTTCCTACACATCTCTGCTGTTTACGTAATATCCGCACAACTGGTTCAGCTCCATCTAGTACTTTTATCTCTGCTTTCCCATCAGCCGACTTGCATAACCTGCTGTAATGGTTCTCACTGATCCACAAGCTGTCTGCCTTATCTATCTCTGCTACATCATTGCCTCCAGTCTGCTCTGCTCTCTCTGACCTACAGCTTACAGAATCCTCCTCACCAGGTAAGCCCATAATATTTTGACTAATTTTCTGACCTACTCAATTTTTTTGTTCTTCTGCCTTACTGCTAAGCACCCCGGCTTATCTGACTACACTGCCTCTGATACCTCATTGGTCTTGCCTGACCATGCTCATACTGATCTTTTGTACACCCCTACCTTCCTGGTATAGTTATACTGACTTTTGTGGTTGCCCATAGGGTACGTTTAACTGTCTACCTTGTCTTTGTAAAGGGCAATGATACAAAATTAAATATACACAGACTGATGGATCTATAATATATTTCAGCCTTGGTCTAAAGCAAAAAATCTATGTTTTTTGAGAAGAGTGTTCTTTCCCCTGCGATAGTAATAACGCCATCATCATATATTTTCCCTTAGTGAAGCATAAATAGCTGCAGAGCAATAGCAGAACACAGTACATAGAGTTTTACTGCATCCTGTCTACTGGGGGTATTTATAAAACACATGAGATAAAATATAGGTACATAATACTTGAAAAAGTTTAGAATTCCTAAGAAATATATCAGAAGTGTGGAGAGTGGAGACCAAAGAGTGACTGTTTCCCTCTAAAATAGTGATTGTACATTTAACCTTTACAAGTCTGCGCTCTGTATATTCACAGCACACAGATCTGGATTGAAAACTCATGCTGTTTTACAGCACATTTTTAAAGGGTGTACCAACAAAATGTTGCTTTGTAACTGAGCTGACATTTTGACACTTTGCTCATTTATACAGTACACCTATTAAAGGGAATCTGTCAGCAGGTTTTTGCTATGTAATCATGTGATACCCCCAGAGTTTTATATTACTAGAAACTCTGTATAGTATATTTATAGTATGTAAGGGTTTATATTAATGTTATTGTGAGGCAGCATTTATTATACTAGTTGGAAGAGAAACAGTGAAATATCCTCACCAAGGCAGGTTACAAAGAGAACAGTTTGGTGGAGGGAGTTTTGCACGGTAAGAATAATTCCAGTTAGATTTCAGTAGAAATTCACTGAGAAAGAGTTCAAGGTCACGAGCCTAGGAAGGAAGTTCAGTGAGCACGAGAAAGCATGTGAGGGAAGTTATTACCCTGTTCCACCAGTCTGTTATGGAGCAGCTAGTCAGAAGAAAGTGTGAGGGAACCCTCAAGATGTCTACTGCTTGGGTGAGTGTTGCCCTGGTTGTACTGTGCGCACAGGTCTACTGCCATTACAGGCGTGCCCGGAATGCAGGAAGAACATTTGGCCAGGAGAAGTTACTCTTAGAAGTATGGGGAAAACGTTAATGAAGGTTAGTGAGGCTCGGACATAGAGGCTTTTCAGGGATTGAGATCCTGAAAGGGTGTGGAGGGGATGTGACATTTATTTAATCGGTTTTGCCAAATGCCCTTTATTTATGTAATGTGATACTGCTACACTCACTGGTGTATTGTCACTTTTGTATTTTTGGTACTCCTGCAGACGCAACTGCAGAAGTATACAGTGGGCCGGGGCGATCACTGTCAGCGACAGCAAGCAGGAGAGGGTGAGTGCACCACGACCCTTGACACCGGATAGATGGTCCCTGCCTCAGCCCGCAGCTGCGGGAGCTGTTGCCCAGTCCCTCGCTCCTGATGTCTCGACCCCTTACTTCGGAGGCTGGGCCTACCGTCAGCAAGGCTATGTCCCTGGGGGCCTCGCGCTTCCATCACCCCTTCTCATCCCCCGGGCAGGCTGCATGGAGTGCGGAGGATCACCTGGATTTATATGTGGGACTGGAGCAGGCGCAATTGACCCCCTGTTTCCCAGTTAATGAATGGGTGGGTTTTGCCCCTCTCCTGTCATTGGAGTGACAGGAGGACACAACATCTGCGGCTGTAGAGTCATCAACTGGAGTACGTGCACTGAGCCCGATGTGGAGTGGAGCGGCATGGGATGCATGCCGCTGAAGACAAAGTTTTGCTGTCTGCATGTTTTGTTGTGCCGTGGCACCTAAAGAGCTTATGGAAGAACTGTTCTGCGTCCTTCGGGGAAAGGGAAATGCCCTGATGTTTTCCCCAGAAAGCAGTGGAGTTTCATGGCCAGAAACGGTTATAAGAACATCTGTTTTTTTTTTCTGTGTGTATAAATATATATTTCGTATAATCAAAAGAGTAAAAAGTAGACAGCACTGCCAATTTCACTGAATCTAAGCACCTATGATGCAATGTGTAGTTTGAGGCTGTGCCTTCGGATCTCGGGTGCTCCTCAGAAAAAATATGTGGTAACCGTCCGTAACCAGAAGAAAAAATAGGTAGCACTCTCCGATCCTTTAAAACAGTGTTTCCTTTATTCAGTCACAGTAAAAACTCTTCATGGCCCGGGAGTGTGAAGGCAGGAGTGTGCAGGTACTGACGACGGCCGTTTCGCCCTGGTATAGTGCTTCTACGGGTCAGTAGTTTAATGGATGTGACGTGAGAAGAAATACATACACAGTAGCTGACTCCTCTGTTGTGAATTCTGCTCTTGGGTTCCCTCCAGTGGTTGTTGGTGGGAATGCAGTTGTCTCTGACTCGCAGTCCTGGCCAGGTGTATCGGATGATTACAATTCTGACTGGGATATTTAGGTGTGCAGGATCCTTTAGCCCTTGCCAGTTGTCAATGTTTCTTTGGAAGTATTGGATCTCTGCCTGGCCTATCCTGCTCATCTGCCAGTTCAGCAAAGATAAGTGTCTGTTTCTTTTTCTGAAGCACATATGCTGTGTGCTTATTTTCAGTGCTGATCTTTTGTTTCTATTTGTCCAGCTTAGACTGTGTCAGTTGTTTTTCTCAGTCTGGTTGGATTCTCTGGAGTTGCAGATATACTCTCCACATCTTTAGTTAGGTGGTGGAGTTTTGTATTTTCTGCTGTGGATACTTTTGTAGTATTTTTTATGCTGACCGCTTAGTATCCTGTCCTGTCCTTTTCTATTTAGCTAGAATTGGCCTCCTTTGCTAAGCCTGTTTTCTGCCTGTGTGTGTCTTTTCCTCTCCAACTCAGTCATTATTTGTGGGGGGCTGCCTATCTTTTGGGGGTCTACTCTGAGGCAAGATAGTTTTCCTATTTCCATCTTTAGGGGTAGTTAGTCCTCCGGCTGTGTCGAGGTGTCTAGGTTTTGTTAGGCACACCCCACGGCTACTTCTAGTTGTGGTGATAAGATCAGGGTTTGCGGTCAGTAGAGTTACCACTTACTCCAGTGAAGGTTTTCATGCTGCTCCAAGGCCACCTAATCATAACACTCCTCCCACCAAATGAAATACATAAAAGGGATAGAGAAAGTTTCCCTGCCCCCACAGGGGGGAATTTGCATAATCTGTTATTGAAATGAGAGGCAAGGTGCATTATGCGGACAGGTGCGATGGGCCCAATAGGATTGAACGATAGAGTCGATATGTCAATCTTCCTTTAAAGAACAAACTGATCATTTTTCTGTAGGAAAATGATATTTGGTAATATGAAATCTATCGCGGAGTCACTTTGGGGAAACATAAAAATAAAATTATAATATGTGTTGAAGAAATATGGTCGTATAGCCTCTAAAATTTGATTACTGTTCCCCTCTTTGAATATGTTCATTATAAATATGTGATTCAAGTCCAAAAAAAGAAGAAACAAAGTATACCCGCACTGCTGTCATTCGCGATCACCTATCGGCGTGCTACAGTACCAGCCCCTATACCTCCTACTCAATGCATGGGCATAAGGGGTGCTCAACCAAAAAGATATATTATTCAAAAGCAAAAGAAAAAAGTGGTTAGCACTCACCAAACCCGATGCTGTAAAAAGTCTTTATTTTGACATGGACATGGACAGGGAGAACATGATGTCTGAAGGATGACAGCTGTTTCGCGCTACATGCGCTTCCACAGATCCTGGGAATAGTGAACAGCAGTGTTTAACCCACACACACCTGCAGCCATGTGTCCTTATCACTGTGACCTCCGAAGCACCAGGTGTCGGGCATGGCAACTACCAGCCGTGTAAACTGGGACCCAGAGTATCCGACTCATGCCAGGCGTACTGGAGGGCTCACATCGCCCTGCGCTCTGGTTACCACAATCTGACAAATCCATGGGGTAGTGGCGGAGAGCCCGTTTCCACTCAGTTAACTAGGTGCAACAGTTTTGTGGAGCTGTGTATACCCCTGTCCCACACCACAAAATACATACATTATATAGTGACAGAGAGCTGCCAATCAGTGCTGGGGCCGTGGTTGGACTACCCTGCATGTGCCAAGTTGTCCTGTTATGATTATCTTCTACTGATAAAACACTCATTGCATTGAAACAGCAAAACACAGCCCAGGAAGTGACACATCATTGTAATCAGGGGCTCTTCTCCTATATCATGGTGCTTTCATATTACTTGCCAAAAGCTGCTGATAAATTCCCTTTAAGTACTGATAATCCAGTTCCAAGTATGGCAAAAATGAAAATGAAAACATTTCAAAACATCTCAATCTATTCAGTTTTGAGTATTAGTGCCACATACAAAAATCCCTGCACTTACACCTCACCATGCTATCAATGAGGATAATAATGGTTGTCTGAAGAATGTTCTGCAGTGAATGCACTTTAACAAAAAAAGCATCAAGATCCGCTGTTGGCAGCTCACTTTCCAATTGCTGACCAATTACGTCTCAATGTGCGTAATGTGAGACAAATAAGGAGATGCTGCAGGCCATGGTAGCCCGTTTAGGCCACACAGGTGGCTCACAGTATCACGAGCAACATGAAGACTGGTGTCGTCCTCCTGAAAAATGGTTCCTGGGACATTTTCCAGTATAATGATACCTTCTCATGTCTGCCTAGTATCTAGGGTGCAGCTTTTCTCTATAATTAGGGCTACATATTTGCATCTAGAAATCAGTCAGTTTTAAGAATTACCTGAAGTAGCCAGTTTCTGCTGATTCTCTCAAACATTTGAAGGGATGTCAAAGTGTAGAGGGATCATCATTATTCTCATTTTCACATGGGAAGTCGAGACCAGTGGCATGAAACTGAAAGGGAGAATATACAGATTAAATATTAGAAAAACCTTTTTGACAGTGAGAGTGATCAATGAGTGGAACAGGCTGCCACGAGAGGTGGTGAGTTCTCATTCAATGGAAGTCTTCAAACAGAGGTTGGACAGACATCTGTCTGAGATGGTTTAGGGACTCCTGCGTTTAGCAGGAGGTTGGACACGATGAGCCTGGAGGTCCCTTCCAACTCAAAAAATTCTATGATTCTATGATTCTCCTCTTTAATTTTTCTATACATTATATATACAAAATATTGATGGCTAGTATTTAGAAGAGGCAATCAATGTCTTAAAACCTTATAAAGAACAGAGGATTCAATTATTAAAACACAAGTTATACTGAATCTTTTTTTTCACAAAACTAAATTATTATTTGTTATTTTAGCACCATTTATTCCATGGCCCTTTAAATGTGAAAAGGGATATACATAACAGAAACAATATAATCTTGAACAAAACGAGTTACCGACTGGTACAGGAGAAGAGAGGATCTTGCCCGTGTGGGCTCAGAGTCTACAAGGGATGGGTAAGGATACGGTAGGTGAGGGAAGAGCTGATCGTGCAGCCGTATGGTAAATCGAGGGTTACTGTAGGTCGTAGGCTTGTTGGAAGAGGTAGGCCTTTCAGGTTCCTTTTGAAGGTTCAATCTGCACAGAAAACGATATATCAATCTGCTCAGCTTCCCTTGCAGATTCAACTGTATTTTCATTGTGACAATTTCCCTTTAAGGCACTGCATGGCTCATCATCCCTCAAAACCCCTTAAACATATATGGAAGAATGTAATTTAACATTCCGCAGTCCAATACTTTTTCATTAACTTATGGCAAAAAGTTAAAAGTCCACGTTGAGTCATCATCAGCGACAGATCAAATGATTTAATTAATGGTGGGAGTCTATGATCTCAGTCTAGTACTAATCTCTTAATTGCAGGTGCTGTACATGTTTACAAATGTCATCACAATTACCCTTCAATTGGTTTCTGTGAAGCGGTAGTATAAAAAATGGCTATCTCTGACCAAAGCTGAAAAGTTGAGATGAGCGGAATGATCCATGGGAGGATCGAGATTGAGTTGAATTTTCTGAAATTTGTGGTTTTGTGTAATTCAAACATTTTAATGTTTAATTCATAATTTGCAAATACGTAGGGTGTAATCTCTTATGGTCACCAGGGTCCTCTTTTTCTCTCTTGTCTGTAGAGTGTAAGCTCTTATGGTCTTTGGGGTCCTCTGTCACCTGTAGAGTGTAATCTCTTATGGTCAGTGTGGTCCTCCCTCACTCCTGTAGAGTGTAGGTTCTTATGGTCAGTGTGAGCCTCTCTCTCTCCTGTAGAGTGTAAGCTCTTATGGTCAGTGGGGTCCTCTCTCTCTCCTGTAGAGTGTGAGCTCTTATGGTCAGTGGGGTCCTCTCTCACTTCTGTACAGTGTAAGCTCTTATGGTCAGTGGGGTCTTCTCTCTCCTGTAGAGTGTAAGCTCTTATGGTCAGTGGGGTCCTCTCTTTCTCCTGTAGAGTGGAAGCTCTTATGGTCAGTGGGGTCCTCTCTTTCTCCTGTAGAGTGGAAGCTCTTATGGTCAGTGGGGTTCTCTCTCTCTTCTGTACAGTGTAAGCTCTTATGGTCAGTGGGGTCCTCTCTTTCTCCTGTAGAGTGTAAGCTCTTATGGTCAGTGGGGTCCTCTCTCTCTCTCCTGTAGAGTGTAATCTCTTATGGTCAGTGGGGTCCTCTCTCTCTCCTGTAGAGTGTAAGCTCTTATGGTCAGTGGGGTCCTCTCTCTCTCCTGTAGAGTGTGAGCTCTTATGGTCAGTGGGGTCCTCTCTCTCTCCTGTAGAGTGTAAGCTCTTATGGTCAGTGGGGTCCTCTCTCTCTCCTGTAGGATGTGAGCTCTTATGGTCAGTGGGGTCCTCTCTCACTTCTGTACAGTGTAAGCTCTTATGGTCAGTGGGGTCCTCTCTCTCTCCTGTAGAGTGTAAGCTCTTATGGTCAGTGGGGTCCTCTCTCACTTCTGTACAGTGTAAGCTCTTATGGTCAGTGGGGTCCTCTCTCTCTCCTGTAGAGTGTAAGCTCTTATGGTCAGTGGGGTCCTCTCTCACTTCTGTACAGTGTAAGCTCTTATGGTCAGTGGGGTCCTCTCTCTCTCCTGTAGAGTGTAAGCTCTTATGGTCAGTGGGGTCCTCTCTCACTTCTGTACAGTGTAAGCTCTTATGGTCAGTGGGGTCCTCTCTCTCTCCTGTAGAGTGTAAGCTCTTATGGTCAGTGGGGTCCTCTCTCTCTCCTGTAGAGTGTAATCTCTTATGGTCACCGGTGTCCTCTCTTTCTCTCTTGTCTGTAGAGTGTAAGCTCTTATGGTCTTTGGGGTCCTCTGTCACCTGTAAAGTGTAAGCTCTTATGGTCAGCATGGTTCTGTATCTCTCGCTCTCTCTGCTCTCTGCCACATGTATTTTCCAAGCAACTACAATATTTCCAGTATTGGGATTTGCACAAATATATTCACCTAAAACTGTTTTTTTTTGTGGAAAATTTGGGCAAAGTTGAATCTTAAAAGATCGACTCATCTCTGCTGAATATTATGCCACCTTAGTTTGGCAAAAGTCTACGTACATGGTGCCTCCACAGACATACTATGGTAATCCCATGTGACTGGATCAGACACACCAGCTATTTGTATTCATTCTATAGGGCACATTATGACACAGCTATGTCTAATAGACACTTTTTCTATTAGAGTGAATAAAGCCCTTTGTCATTAAGTGTTCTATATATTCCCTATATTAAGCGCACTGTAGATAATGTAAAGATTACGACTGCAATGAATTGGACATTTTCAGAGTATCCGAGCAGTGTAGCATTGCCTGCAGTCACTAGTTGTAATTTGCAGGAAGAGAAAATACTGCATTGCACAGAAGTGGCATCTCTAGAATTCTAATTTTGTGTTTCCGCAAGACCAGGTTTTTGATACTACTCTTCAAAGAGTTCTGACTGAGCCTTACGTGTTAAGCATAGGATGTAATGGACAATATATATATATACTGCTGCAAGCAAATGCTTTTTTTTTCCTTACAATGATTTATGAATATGGGATATTTGCATTTGGGATCAGGAATCCTTCCTCTGCACCAGAATAGAATTAGCATGGTTTATTAAAATGAAAATTATTTCAATGATAATAGTTATAATAGTAAATTATATGATGAAAATGTTCTATTCTTCTTCCTCGTTGTTATCAGTAGTAATCATTGCTGTTTTTTTTTACATGGCTGCCATACAGAAAGGTGCCGTGTCTTTTATGTTTGTATCCACCAATGGTGTCAGATTCAGCTAGTACCTTACTGTGTCCATTGCTTTAATCTCTAGCCATGGTCTCCCTATAAATAAATTATATGCTACAGTGTAATATATAATTGGCCTCATTCATCAAAACTGTCTAAAAGAGGAATGGTCGAGTGAATGAACACATGAATTTGTATGAAAAGGGTTGTCCACGTTGGAGGACTTTTTTATAACTTAAATGCGTGTATGAGGGGCGTTCATTAAAGATTTCCCCTGACCCACTTCCTGTGGACTGAGAGCAATGAAACTTGGCACAGTTATTAGTCCTTCTCTACATAGGTGCCACCTAGTGACACACACTTCACCCATCTCTTTAAGAAACTGTAAACACCTCGCTTGTAGAAGTTGACAGGTTGCTCCAAAAGTCGGGTTGTGACTTCGGAAATCAGAGTCTCATCATCTGGAAAATGCTTGCCCTTCAACAATAACTTAATTGTTGGAACAAGGTGGAAGTCTGATGGTGCAAGGTTGGGTGAATAAGGGGAAAGCGGTAGAATTCAAAGCCACAGGAGCATGCTTCCATTTGGGCAACATGTGAGTTGTGAACTGGCACATTGTGTTTAGTGAGCTTGCGACGTCTCTTCGTTTTGATGGCCTCCCTCAATTTCTGCAGCAGTGAAGCATAGTATGCCCCAATGATCATGGTACCCTTTGCTAGGAAATCCATCAATACTACTCCATGCTGGTCCCAAAATACTGTAAGCATGACCTTGCCTGTCTTGAGTTGGGCACGTGCCTTCTTTGGAGGCTGTGAGCCATGATGCTTCCATTGCATCAGGACTTTAGTCTCAGGATCATAGTGACGGACCCACCTTTCATCTTGTGTTGAAAAAGTCCTCCTGGTTTCCATGGCACATCATCAATAGAGCCTGAGAGCATTCGACTCGTTCCTGCTTCTAGAAAGGTGTGAGTAGCTGGGGAACCCAGAGAGTGCATACCTTATGCATGTGAAGATGGTCTTAGATGATTTTTTAATGGACCCCACACTAAGCTTGGCAGTTTGGGCTAGGTGGCGAATGGTTATGAGGCGATTTTCCAAAATGGCAACCTCCACTTGCTGGATGGTGTGGTTAGCAGAGTGGGGTCACCCTGGAATTGGAGCAGTTTGCACCGAAGTCCAGCCACATTTGAATTGATGATGCCAGTTCTTGACTACATCATATGATGGGGAATCATCACCATAAACCTCTTTCATCTCATCGAATGTCTCCTTCGGTGTGCAGCCTTTCAAGTAAAGGAACTTGGGGAAGCTAAAAATTATTCTCAAAATTGAGTTTCATTAAAATTTTTGCACCATTTGACTCCTATAGTCGCTGTGGTGCTCTGTCTATTGCTGACTGCAGAATGAGTTTACTGAGAATCTATGAGTGAACAGATTTTGCTAGTCTGAAAGGAGAGTTTATTCCTCTTTTTGAGATTTCCTCTCAGCTGACTTATGACCACAGACCACATCAAATTTCTATGTCCAGGGAAACAAAGAGCATGTAAAACCCAAGCAGTGCACATTTGTTTTAATGAAACCTAATAGCAAAATTAATTTTAGTCCCAAATACATTCATTTAATGTAAAAAAGTTCTCAAAGGGCAACCCCTTTAACATTGAGGTGTTGCCTGCAAACTTATGAACTCATTTGCTTGCACTTGTGGTTGTTTTTTTCAGCCACATGTGGCAGATTCTCTGTAGCAAAGACAATTGGGTCCTTTAATTGTCCCCTTTAGTCCATTTCAAATTTTGATAACTTCACATCCAAACATCCTGGTTCTACCTTTGAACACATATTAGAACTGCCTGTATACACTGTAAAGTTTTTAAAACTTACCTGCAAATCTGTATGTATGTGTATGTATGTATGCATATGTGTGTGTATGTATGTGTAACGGAATTGGTGGAACCACAGTGCCGTGGTCCGAGGAGAGTACGGAGAGGTGTGACTAGGTGAGCACCTGACTTTTTACTAGAGCCCCTGATGGTGGGGTTAGGCTTGGCTCCTGAACACCAGGTCCTACTCATGGACAGACCACAGACCCATGGCAGCTGTCCCCCAAGGGACTGGTAGCTGGAATGACCAGGAAGGAGAGAACTGCTGATTCAGGCAGGCACTGGCAGAAGTGGACCAGTTTGGCTGATACCCAAGTTGGCACGTCAAGTGCAGACGGGTCCAACTGATGTACAGACTGGCACGGCAGGTGCTGGCAGGTCCGGCTATAATACAGACTGACAAGGCAAGTATTGGCAAGGAAGTTTAGAGACAAACACGCACTAGTAGGAACTAACAGGAACTAATGGACTGGGACCTGAGAACTAACAAGAGATTGGAAACAGACTAACAACATTGCACATGCACCACCATGCACGAAAAGGTGCCTTAAATAGTAACCGTCCTCCAGCCATTTGCTGTGGATACTTTAGGATGGCATGTGTGGACCCTTTAAGTTGAGGGAGTGCTCATGCCCACCCTAAGCACAGTGCCCGGGGATCTGTGCACTGTGAGCGCACCCGGGCAGCCGTTGGCATGGAACGAAGAGTGCAGGATGGGAGCCGCAGCTGTGAGTAAGCCAAAGTCCCTGCCGGGGAATAGGGGCAGTGTGCAGGTATGCCGGCTCTGAAGTATGTGTGTTTATGTGTATGTGTGTGTGAGTAGAAATGTGTGTGTATGTGTGTGAGTAGAAGTGTGTGTGTGAGTAGAAGTGTGTGTGTTTTAGTGTGTGTGTGTGTATATGTGTGTTTATATGTGTTGTGAAGATCTGAGGTTGTGGGTTGTAATAATCACCTAGGCAGGTTAACAATGGCACTATTTTTATTTCTTACATACAAGGTCTTACAGCCAGGTAGATGGTCATAGTGCAAGATCCCATCCTGGAGTGGATAGTTCCACTGCCCCTGTACCAGGCGATACCCACTGTCTCAAAATGTTTGGTTGGCCCACAGCTTTTGTACCTCGTTCCATTATAGTCTGTAGTCACAGTCCATGTTCCATACCACAACCATAGCACGTTTCCTGCTGCAGTCTGTAACAACAGTCCTTAAGATAGTTTCTCACATCCAGACGATAGATATCACGACCATAGCATGTGTATCAAGCTCCAGGTTCCAAACCATCTCCATTCTCCATAGGCCATCCATACAGGGGCACTAGGACCTCCCGAACAGATCATCACCCCTTGGCATCAGTGCACCAACTGCCTCACTAAACATGTGGCTTACTGTTCTCCCTTTCCTGGGTTAAGGCCCCAGGATGGGCAGAAGTATTCACACTCTCCCCCTTAACCATTTGCTTTTAGCTCAAAGCATGAAGAATGTTCCAAAAGCCCAGTCTCCAGCCTGTCTGCTGGATTGTGTTATGTTGTGTTGTGATTGCAGATAGGAACAAAGACACACATTCCCCACCAGATGCAGGACAGAAATGCTAATGTAGGCCATATGTATACATAAGATCCAGCCTGCACTCCTTTCTCTGCTTACTGTAACTGAATGAAAACATTAATTTGTGAGTTTAAACACTTTCCAGGATATATGTATCCACCTTAACCCCTCTAAGAATAAAGCGATGGAAAAATAATAATTTTTTCAATAAAATAGTTTTTATTGTGTAAAAGCACCAAAACATTAAAAAATATAAATGTGGTGTCGCTGTAATTGTACTTACCTGAAAAAATAAAGCTGCCCTATCAATTTTATTACATGAGGAATGACATAAAAAAAAGAAAAGCAATTCCTGAAATGCTGGTGTTTGTTCATTCTTCCTCCCAAAAATCGTAATAGAAAGAGATCAAAAAATGTCATGTGTCCAAAAATGGTACCAATAAAAAAGTCATCTCATATCGCAAAAAAGCAAGCCTTCACACGGCTCTGTCAGCTAAAATATGGAAAATTATAGCTTTCAAAATGTAGCGATGCAAAAACTAGTGTGTGACAGCTGCCAAATAGAAAAACCCGATATAAATCTGGTATTGCTGTAATCACACCGACCCAAAGAATAAAGTCATTTAATCACTTATGCCACATGAGGAATGATGTAAAAAATAAATAAAACCAATTCTTCAGCCGCTGTTGATTTGTTCATTCTGCCTCCCAAAGATGACAGTAAGGCTCTGTTTTACATTTATCCTGCACTCTGCCCTTAGTGTTTACATCAGAGTTTTCATGTAAATCTCTGAAATACATGATTAAGATGGAACCCCCCATTGAAGTTACTTTATAATTAAACAGATGGAGACACTGTGGACGCGGTCTAGCCTGTGATCTGGCGGTGTCCGTCTGTTTAGGTTTGCATAAAAATGCGGTCCGCCACAGTTTTGTGCACTTCTGAAAATAAATACATTGCTGAACAGAGTAACTCTGCTGCCTCATTATAGTGAATGGATCCTTCAGGGGTTTCAAGACACTAGGAGATTTAGATAGAAACCTCAAAGTGCTCAGCATAAAGCACAGAATAAGTGTGATCCCAAATGTTATGTAAAATGCTCCCAATGAAAGCTTCAACTCAATCTACAGAAAAACAAAAAAGTCCCCACTCAGGTCTGTCATCTGTCAATGGAAATATATGAGACTTCCACATTACTGGTAGCACAAAGGCTCTAGAAAAGTGAAATTACTCCTCACTCCCCCAGGAGAAATTCAGCATATTCTACCCTCCCCAATCCAAATGCCCCCCTCCCTTCTGAGCCCTACAGTGTACCTAAACTGCATTTAGGATATCTGTGGATATCTGTAGTGATAAGAGCCCACCTATTTTATGGGTGCATCTCTCTAGAAGCATGAGTTGGGCATAAGGTACTGATCACTACAATGTACTGGTCACTACAAAGGCAGTTTGCAATATTCATTTAGCAACATCCACTGCTGCTTGTTTCTGGAAAACTCCCATGGAGTCAAAATCGTCACTATACCTGTAGATAAATTCCCAAAGGGGTATCATTTCAAAAATGGGGTCACTTGAGGGGTATTCTGCTCTTCTAGCATATTTTGCATTCAAAAATTCAAATGGCACTCCTTCCCTTCTGAGTTCTGTTTGGTGCCCAAATAGTAGTTTTCCTCCACATATTGGGTATAGGGATACTCAGGAGATATTGCACAACAAATTGTATGATGACATTTCTCCTGTTACCCTTGTGAAAATGCTAAATTTGGGGTTAAAAAATATTTTTGTGGGAAAAATGTAATTTTTTTTATTTTCCTAGCTCAATGTTAAGGTGCTCACTTCATATCTAGATAAGTTCCCTGAGGGGTCTAGTTTCCAAAATGGTGTCTCTTGTGGGTGGTTTCCACTTTTTAGTCACATCTGGAGTTCTCCAAATGTGGTATTGTATCTGCTAATTATGCAAGCAATTTTACATTCAAAAAGTCGAAAGGCGCTCCTTCCTTTCCGAGCACTGTCGTGCTCCCAAACAGTAGTTTTCCCCCACCTATGGAGTATGGGCATACTCAGGAAAGATTGCACAACAAATTGTATGGTGCAATTTCTCCTGTTATCCTTGTGAAAATGCAATATTTGGGGCTAAAAAACATTTTTGTGAGAAAAATTAGATTTTTTTTATTTTCACGACTTATCACATGAAAGAGGCATATTTAATGTGAAATTCGTTTAACTTTTCTAAATCATAGATTTTTTCTCACAGAATATCTCTGTCCATAACAACAAACGCTTTTCGAACTGGTGCTGGTAACAAAAATGCTGGTTTTTATTTGCTACAGAAAGCGTCAAACCTATTTTGTCATATATGTGGCCCTGGACTTTAAAAGTTGACATAAATCCCGCTTACTCGAGTCCAGCTGTCGTACTAAAGGATGTGATCTGAAAAGATGAATTTCATGTTGCGGAAAATGCTTGCACTTAGAAGTTGTTACTGATAGGTATGAAAGAAGTGGTTCTGGAGGTAGATTTAAAGGTGGCAAACTGACTTTGCCATTTCAGCAGCACATACCAGTCGATTCAAAGTTAAACTTTTTTACTTAACAATGTCTGCATATGGATCGTCCCCCCGGTAGGGCAGTGGGGTACTCGGATCCGGACCCTTCGGTTCTCAAGGGGGATATCATGGTGGCTGACCCGGTCCGTGGCCCTAGCGGACGTCCGTTGATAAATGGGGGAAAGGTCTTTAAAGGGGAAATGTTCGTGACGCCACCTGTGGTATTTGGTCAGGGTGACCGACGCTGCTCAGGGGTCCGCTGGGGTGATGTTATGGCAGCTAGATGGTATACTTTCCCACAGGTGAAGTATATCTCCAGGGATCCCAAAGTGTAGATGGTGGATGGTGTGAGGCGCAGTGAAGAGCGAGGACACAAGGTTGCAGTCTCTTTACCTTTTTACTGTAGGCTTCAGCATCCACAGTCCAGAGCACTAGATCACAGGACAGGCAGAGTCCGTCCAGCCTGAAGGCAATTCCAGAGTTCCTTTATCCATGTGGAAATCAGTAGCCTTCCTCTAGTGCCTTAGTGTTGTAGTCCCTCCCTGCTGAGCTTCTCGGTAAGGTCCTCACAACTGTTGTTGGTGTTCTAGATGTTAAGTCTTTCTCTCTGTCCCCCAGATGGATAGGAACAACCCGTATGACTAATGGCCTGAGGCTTTTTACAGGGACCCTATCACGCCCCAGCCCCCACAAGTTGCCACCGTGCCTCCTGGGTATAAGGTCGGGCAGCCAACGTGGAATTAACTGTCCTGCCAGTCTCTGAAGTAAAGCGTAGAGATCCCTACTCCCTCGGTGTTCTGGCTACCGGCTTCTACGGCTCAGAAAGGAGGCAGCCTTTTACAGGGCAGAACTCCATCTGGTTTCCTCTCCTGTGCTATGACTTCATTTCTCACCCACTACAACACAATTCTCTTCCTTTCTTAGGATTCTGCCACACGTCGGGCAGGTGCGGCTCCGTGGTCTTCCATCTAGGCCTCTGACAGAATCCCACCCCTGTCCGGATAGGAGCATAGCTCCCCCTGGCGGACTGGAGTGTGAAGTGTGGTGTATGGTTTGTGATACCTGGAAAGAAGATCTCCTTTATTGCCATCAGACGTAACATCACTCCCCTGGTGGAAGAATGACATTACTGCAACGACCAGGACCCTGGGGCGCTGCACATATTATGTCCATTTTGCCTATTATGACTTTCAGATGTGACCTATAGTCCTGAATTAGGTCTTAGGGAAATGTTTCCAAACCCAAGTCTGCCTGCCTACATCTTTGTATAAGTTGCATATGTTGCATGCGGTCATTTTGCCGATGATCTTCCTTTTGTTTAGATGTTTTCTTTTCAATTGATTCAGCCTGACTCATCCGATTCTCTTGAAGACGACGTTCCCGTTGTTCAGATGTTTCAGCTTCACTTGATTCAGCCTGTCTAATCCGTTTCTCCTGAAGACGACATTCCTGTTGTTCAAATGTTTCAGCTGCCTTTGATTCAGCCTGTCTTATCCATTTCCTTTAAGCCAGCATTTGCATTGTTCACTTGTCTCAGCTGTTAGAGGCAGTTTTGATTTTACTAGCTTGTGCATTAACTTGCCCAATAGATGGTTGTTTTTTGGGCGGCATTTTAAAAACAGTCCTTAGTATTATGATCCTTAGGAATCACCTTACTTTGTCAGAGAGTTAATAGGTTAATCTATAAATATAAAGCAGAAAATGTGTGTCCCGAAGGATCTCCAATCTCAGTTGTAAAAACTGTCTCACAGTCAGACTGTTCTAGTTGTTCATTGCAACCAATCAGAGCTCAGCTTTCACGTTACCTCAGTGGCTTCAATGATGAAAGTTGCACACTCGATGCTATAGGCAACCAGAACAATCTTACTTTGAGGCAATTTTTCGTAAATGAGGACCCATTTATTTCTGCAGTGTCTATAGGCAACCAGAATGATCATACTATGAGGCAATTCTCATAAATGAGGCCCCAGTTACTTCTGCAAAAGCCATTGCTATAATTACAAACTTTAGAGCGACTTATCAGCTTGCTCCACCTTAGCGACGATATGGTTGCTGCCTTTTTAAGAGCAACTCTTTGGGTGCTGTCCCTTTAATTCTTTAACACTAGAACTACCGGAGGGGTCATTTTGACCCTTTTGCTATTTATTTTTCCTATAATTTCTAAAATTTTAACAAATGAGTTCTGAGTTTTTGTGACTTTTATTTATTCATGGTAGTGTATATTTTAGGACACAAAAATGAATTGAAACTTTTTCAGGGGTCCGGATTTTACAATTCATACCTATAAGTACTGAAGGGGTCAATTTGACCCCATACATAAAAGTAGTAGTAGGCAAGTCTCCTAATAACAAATACATATAAGACTACTCTGATGAAGAATGGTGACATCACTCTTGCAGTTTACCAAGGTAAGCCAAATAAGAATGTCATTTTGCTCAGTAGTCTTCACCCAGATGTAGCAGTTGGAAACGACAAGAAAGAAATAATGGAAATGGTACAATTTTACAATAAAACAAAGGTTGGAGTGGACACAGTAGACCAGATGTCTCGAAAGTACACCACAAAATCTGGAAGCCGCCGATGGCCTGCTCAGGTGTTTTGTAATGTACTTGATTTAGCAGCTATAAACAGAACTATACTCTATAAAACAGCAACTGAGAGTAAAATTAGCAAATGGGAGATCATTCTTCAGCTTCATGCTATGACCATGTAAAAGGAAAATGCGTGCTGTACTTGATCTTAACACTGTTCCTACTAAGTTAAAATAAATGTTCTTTAACCCCTTTACCCCCAAGGGTGGTTTGCACGTTAATGACCGGGCCAATTTTTACAATTCTGACCACTGTCCCTTTGTGAGGTTATAACTCTGGAACGCTTCAACGGATCCCAGTAATTCTGACATTGTTTTTTCATGACATATTGTACTTCATGACAATGGTAAAAATTCTTTGATAGTACCTGCGTTTATTTGTGAAAAAAACGGAAATTTGGCAAAAATTATGAAAATTTTGCAATTTTCCAACTTTGAATTTTTATGCAATTAAATCACAGAGATATGTCACACAAAATACTTAATAAGTAACATTTCCCACATGTCTACTTTACATCAGCACAATTTTTTAACCAAATTTTTTTTTTGTTAGGGAGTTATAAGGGTTAAAAGTTGACCAGCAATTTCTCATTTCTACAACGCCATTTTTTTTTAGGGACCACATCTCATTTGAAGTCATTTTGAGGGTCTATATGATAGAAAATACCCAAGTGTGACACCATTCTAAAAACTACACCCCTCAAGGTGCTCAAAACCATATTCAAGATGTTTATTAACCCTTCTGGTGCTTCACAGGAATTTTTTGAATGTTTAAATAAAAATGAACATTTAACTTTTTTTCACAAAAAATTTAATTCAGCTCCAATTTGTTTTATTTTTACCAAGGGTAACAGGAGAAAATGGACCCCAAACATTGTTGTACAATTTGTCTTGAGTACGACAATACCCCATATGTGGGGGTAAACCACTGTTTGGGCGCATGGCAGAGCTCGGAAGCGAAGGAGCGCCATTTGACTTTTCAATGCAAAATTGACTGGAATTGAGATGGGACGCCATGTTTCGTTTGGAGAGCCCCTGATGTGCCTAAACATTGAAACCCCCCACAATTGACACCATTTTGGAAAGTAGACCCCCTAAGGAACTTATCTAGAGGTGTGGTGAGCACTTTGACCCACCAAGTGCTTCACAGAAGTTTATAATGTAGAACCGTAGAAATAAAAAATCATATTTTTTCACAAAAATTAACTTTCCGCCCCCAATTTTTTATTTTCCCAAGGGTAAGAGAAGAAATTGGACCACAAAAGTTGTTGTACAATTTGTCCTGAGTACGCTGATGCCCCATATGTGGGGGTAAACCACTGTTTGGGCGGATAGGAGAGCTCGGAAGGGAAGGAGCGCCGCTTGACTTTTCAATGCAAAATTGACAGGAATTGAGATGGGACGCCATGTTGCGTTTGGAGAGCCCCTGATGTGCCTAAACATTGAAACCCCCACAAGTGACACCATTTTGGAAAGTAGACCCACTAAGGAACTTATCTAGAGGTGTGGTGAGCACTTTGACCTACCAAGTGCTTCACAGAAGTTTATAATGTAGAACCGTAATAATAAAAAATCATATTTTTTCACAAAAATTATTTTTTCGCCCCCAATTTTTTATTTTCCCAAGGGTAAGAGAAGAAATTGGACCCCAAAAGTTGTTGTACAATTTGTTCTGAGTACGATGATACCCCATATATGCGGGTAAACCACTGTTTGGGCGGATGGGAGAGCTCGGAAGGGAAGGAGCGCCGTTTGACTTTTCAATGCAAAATTGACAGGAATTGAGATGGGACGCCATGTTGCGTTTGGAGAGCCACTGATGTGCCTACACATTGAAACCCCCCACAAGTGACACCATTTTGGAAAGTAGACCCCCTAAGGAACTCATCTAGAGGTGTGGTGAGCACTTTGACCCACCAAGTGCTTTACAGAAGTTTATAATGCAGAGCCGTAAAAATAAAACAAAACATTTTTCCCACAAAAATTATTTTTTTAGCCCCCAGTTTTGTATTTTCCCGAGGGTAACAGGAGAAAGTGGACCCCAAAATTTGTTGCCCAATTTGTCCTGAGTGCGATGATACACCATATGTGGGAGGAACCACTGTTTGGGCGCATGGGAGGGTTCGGAAGGGAAGGAGTGCCATTTGAATGCAGACTTAGATGGAATGGTCTGCAGGTGTCACATTGCGTTTGCAGAGCCCCTAATGTACCTAAACAGTAGAAACCCCCCACAAGTGACACCATTTTGGAAAGTAGACCCCCTAAGGAACTTATCTACATGTGTCGTGAGCATTTTGACCCACCAAGGGCTTCACAGAAGTTTATAATGGAGAGCCGTAAAAATAAAACAAAAATTTTTTCCCACAAAAATTATTTTTTAGCCCCCAGTTTTGTATTTTCCCGAGGGTAACAGGAGAAATTGGACCCCAAAATTTGTTGTCCAATTTGTCCTGAGTGCGCTGATACCCCATATGTGGGGGGGAACCACTGTTTGGGCGCATGGGAGGGCTCGGAAGGGAAGGAGCTCCATTTGGAATGCAGACTTAGATGGAATGGTCTGCCGGTGTCACATTGCATTTGCAGAGCCCCTAATGTACTGAAACAGTAGAAACCCCCCACAAGTGACACCATTTTGGAAACTAGACCCCCTAAGGAAGTCATCTAGATGTGTTGTGAGAGCTTTGAACCCCCAAGTGTTTCACTACAGTTTGTAATGCAGAGCCATGAAAATTAAAAAAAAAATCTTTCCCCCCCAAATTATTTTTTAGCCCCCAGTTTTGTATTTTCCCGAGGGTAAGAGGAGAAATTTGACCCCAAAAGTTGTCGTCCAATTTGTCCTGAGTACGCTGATACCCCATATGTTGGGGGGAACCACCGTTTGGGCGCATGGGAGGGCTCGGAAGGGAAGGAGTGCCATTTGGAATGCAGACTTAGATGGAATAGTCTGCAGGCGTCACATTGCGTTTGCAGAACCCCTAATGTACCTAAACAGTAGAAATCCCCCACAAGTGACCCCATATTGGAAACTAGACCCCATGGAACTTATCTAGATGTGTTGTGAGAACTTTGAACCCCCAAGTGTTTCGCTACAGTTTATAATGCAGAGCCGTGAAAATAAAAAATCTTTTTTTTCCCACAAAAATTATTTTTTTGTATTTTCCCAAGGGTAACAGGAGAAATTGGACCCCAAAAGTTATTGTCCTATTTGTCCTGAGTACACTGATACCCCATATGTTGGGGTAAACCCCTGTTTGGGCACACGGGAGAGCTCGGAAGGGAAGGAGCACTGTTTTACTTTTTCAACGCAGAATTGGCTGGAATTGAGATTGGACGCCATATCGCGTTTGGAGAGCCCCTGATGTGCCTAAACAGTGGAAACCCCCCAATTATAACTGAAACCCTAATCCAAACACACCCCTAACCCTAATCCCAACAGTAACCCTAACCACACCTCTAACCCTGACACACCCCTAACCCTAATCCCAACCCTATTCTCAACTGTAAATGTAATCTAAACCCTAACCATAACTTTAGCCCCAACCCTAACTGTAGCCCTAACCCTAGCCCTAACCCTAGCCCTAACCATAGCCCTAGCCCTAACCCTAACCCTAGCCCTAGCCCTAGCCCTAACCCTAACCCTAGCCCTAACCCTAGCCCTAACCCTAACCCTAGCCCTAACCCTAACCCTAACCCTAGCCCTAACCCTAGCCCTAACCCTAGCCCTAACCCTAACCCTAGCCCTAACCCTAAACCTAGCCCTAACCCTAGCCCTAATGGAAAAATGGAAATAAATACATTTTTTTAGTTTTTCCCTAACTAAGGGGGTGATGAAGGGGGGTTTGATTTACTTTTATAGCGGGTTTTTTAGCGGATTTTTATGATTGGCAGCCGTCACACACTGAAAGACGCTTTTTATTGCAAAAAATATTTTTTGCGTTACCACATTTTGAGAGCTATAATTTTTCCATATTTTGGTTCACAGAGTCATGTGAGGTCTTGTTTTTTTGCGGGACGAGTTGACGTTTTTATTAGTAACATTTTCGGGCACGTTTTTGATCGCTTTTTATTCCGATTTTTGTGAGGCAGAATGACCAAAAACCAGCTATTTATGAATTTCTTTTGGGGGAGGCGTTTATACCGTTCCACGTTTGGTAAAATTGATAAATCAGTTTTATTCTTCGGGTCAGTATGATTACAGCGATGCCTCATTTATATCATTTTTTTATGTTTTGGCGCTTTTATACGATAAAAACTATTTTATAGAAAAAATAATTATTTTTGCATCGGACAAGATGACGCTTTCAGCGGTATCATGGTTATTTATATCTGTCTTTTTGATCGCGTGTTATTCCACTTTTTGTTCGGCAGTATGATAATAAAGCGTTGTTTTTTGCCTTGTTTTTTTTTTTTTTCTTACGGTGTTTACTGAAGGGGTTAACTAGTGGGCCAGTTTTATAGGTCGGGCCGTTACGGACGCGGCGATACTAAATATGTGTACTTTTATTGTTTTTTTTTTATTTAGATAAAGAAATGTATTTAGGGGAATAATATATATATATTTTTTTCATTACTTAGGAATATTTTTTTTAATTTTTTTTTACACATTTTGAAAAATTTTTTTTAACTTTTTTACATTGTCCCCGGGGGGGACATCACAGATCAGTGATCTGACAGTGTGCACAGCACTCTGTCAGATCACCGATCTGAGAGCAGTGCAGGCGGCTTCACAGTGCCTGCTCTAAGCAGGCTCTGTGAAGCCACCTCCCTCCCTGCAGGACCCGGATCCGCGGCCATCTTGGATCCGGGCCTGGAACAAGCAGGGAGGGAGGTAAGACCCTCGCAGCAACGCGATCACATCGCGTTGCTGCGGGGGGCTCAGGGAAGCCTGCAGGGAGCCCCCTCCCTGCGCGATGCTTCCCTGTACCGCTGGCACATCGCGATCATGTTTGATCGCGGTGTGCCGGGGGTTAATGTGCCGGGGGCGGTCCGTGACCGCACCTGGCACATAGTGCCGGATGTCAGCTGCGATAGGCAGCTGACACCCGGCCGCGATCGGCCGTGCTCCCCCCGTGAGCGCCGCCGATCGCACTGGACGTACTATCCCGTCCGTGGTCATGGGGGCCCACCCCACCTCGATGGGATAGTACGTCCGATGTCAGAAAGGGGTTAATTTGTTGGCAACAAAAAAAGTTATTTTTACTCCAGAGTCAGTACTTTTGAATGGGGGTCAAAATAACCCCTAATGGTAATTATAGGTATTATGAAACCTGCGGTAGTTCTTTTGGGCAAAAACGGTGGTTTTGCATTCAACACACAGACACCCATTTTCTCCTTTATTTCTATAGAGCCTAAATTCAGGGGACCAAATCTCGTGAAAAGGGGAAGATTTTGAGTATTTATGTTGGCAGTATTTTTAGTCTGGCGTTAAAGACAGGCCGTGCAAAAATTTCACTCAAATCGGGTGAAAAATGTGGTTTTGTATTCAACAGGTTCCAACACACGTGTTTTATGATATATATATGGTCAAACTTGTTGGTACCCCTTGTTTAATGACAGAAAAACCCACAATGGTCACCAAAATAACTTGAATCTGACAAAAGTAATATAAATAAAAGATCTATGAAAACAAACAAATGATAGTCCGACATTGCTTTTCAACCATGCTTCCACAGAATAAAAAAAATAAAACTCATGAAATAGGCCTGGACAGAAATGATGGTACCCCTGAAAATAATGTGATGAAAGGGACATGTTAAATCAAGGTGTGTCCACTAACTAGCATCACAGGTGTCTACAATCTTGGAATCAGTGAGTGGGCCTGTATACAGGGCTACAGATACTCGCTGTGCTGTTTGGTGACATGGTGTGTATCATACTCTACATGAACCAGAGGAAGAGAAGAAAAGAGTTGTCTCAGGAGATTAGAAAGAAATTTGTAGACAAACATTTTAAAGGTAAAGTTATAAGACCATCTCCAGTTGCACATATTGTTCAGAAATTTAAGATCCATGTGACTGTAGCAACCTCCCTTTACGTGGCCGCAGGAGGAAAATTGCTGACAAATCAAAGAGATCGATAACGAATGGTAACAAAAGAGCCCAGAAAAACTTCAAAACAGATTAAAGGTGAACTTCAAGCTCAAGGAACATCAGTGTCAGATCGCACCATCCGTTGTTGTATGAGCCAAAGTGGACTTCATGGGAGACGACCAAGGAGGACACCATTGTTGAAAAAAAATCATAAAAAAGCCAGACTGCTATTTGCCAAATTACTTGTTGACAAGCCACTTAGCTTCTGGGAGAATGTCCTATGGACAGATGAGACAAAAATTGAACTTTTTGGCAAGGCACATCGGCTCTATGTTCACAGATGGAAAAATGAAGCATATCATGAAAAGAACACAGTTCCTACTGTGAAACATGGAGGAGGCTCTGTTATCTTCTGGGGCTGCTTTGCTGCATCTGGCACAGGGTGTCTAGAATCTGTGCAGGGTACAATGAAAACTCAAGACTATCAAGGGATTCTAGAAAGAAATGTTCTGCCCAGTGTCTGAAAGCTTGGTCTCAGTCACAGGTCATGGGTCTTGCAACAGGATAATGATCCAAAAAACGCAGCTAAAAACACCCAAGAATGGCTAAGAGGAAAACATTGGGCTATTCTGAAGTGGCCTTCTATGAGCCCTGACCTAAATCTTATTGAGCATCTTTGGAAAAAGCTGAAACATGCTTTCTGGAAAAGGCAACCTTCAAACAGGAGACAACTGGAGCAGTTTGCTCTTGCGGAGTGGGCCAAAATACCTGTTGAGAGGTGCAGAAGTCTCATTGACAGTTACAGGAATTGTTTGCTTGCAGTGACTGCCTCAAAAGGTTGTGCAACAAAATATTACGTTAAGGCAGGGGTGGGGAACCTTAGGCCCCCGAGAAATTTATGGCGCTCGATGACATTTTAATAGGCCTCCGGGCAGATTCTCAGGGACCGCATTCTTTGGCAGGGAGCTGTATTTTGATTGCCACCAGCTCATTCATTTCTTCTTGCTCTGTTAGCACACACCCACACAATGTTCACTACTGAACACTGAAGGGCATGCAATGAAAAATTACGTCCTGAAACTAGTGTCAGAGTCAGGATGTACTCTGTGGTCGGAGTTTGTACAGCCCCCCGAGGGATGGTATAAATATCCAAATGGCCCTTGGTGGAAAAAAGATTCCCCACCCCTGCATTAAGGGTACCATAATTTCTGTCCAGGCCTATATCATGAGTTTTATTTTTTTTTAAATTCAGTGGAAGCATGGTTGAACTGCAATGTCTAACTTTCATTTGTTCATTTTCATAGATTTTTTATTTATTATTACGTTTGTCAGATTCAAGTTATTTCTATGACCATTGTGGGGTTTTCTGTCATTAAACAAGGGGTACCAACAATTTTGACCATGTATATACAGTGGGGCAAAAAAGTATTTAGTCAGTCAGCAATAGTGCAAGTTCCACCACTTAAAAAGATGAGAGGCGTCTGTAATTTACATCATAGGTAGACCTCAACTATGGGAGACAAACTGAGAAAAAAAAATCCAGAAAATCACATTGTCTGTTTTTTTAACATTTTATTTGCATATTATGGTGGAAAATAAGTATTTGGTCAGAAACAAAATTTCATCTCAGTACTTTGTAATATATCCTTTGTTGGCAATGACAGAGGTCAAACGTTTTCTGTAAGTCTTCACAAGGTTGCCACACACTGTTGTTGGTATGTTGGCCCATTCCTCCATGCAGATCTCCTCTAGAGCAGTGATGTTTTTGGCTTTTCGCTTGGCAACACGGACTTTCAACTCCCTCCAAAGGTTTTCTATAGGGTTGAGATCTGGAGACTGGCTAGGCCACTCCAGGACCACCTTCATATGCTTCTTACGAAGCCACTCCTTCGTTGCCCTGGCGGTGTGCTTTGGATCATTGTCATGTTGAAAGACCCAGCCACGTTTCATCTTCAATGCCCTTGCTGATGGAAGGAGGTTTGCACTCAAAATCTCACGATACATGGCCCCATTCATTCTTTCATGTACCCGGATCAGTCGTCCTGGCCCCTTTGCAGAGAAACAGCCCCAAAGCATGATGTTTCCACCACCATGCTTTACAGTAGGTATGGTGTTTGATGGATGCAACTCAGTATTCTTTTTCCTCCAAACACGACAAGTTGTGTTTCTACCAAACAGTTCCAGTTTGGTTTCATCAGACCATAGGACATTCTCCCAAAACTCCTCTGGATCATCCAAATGCTCTCTAGCAAACTTCAGACGGG
Source organism: Ranitomeya imitator (assembly GCF_032444005.1). NCBI lineage: Eukaryota > Metazoa > Chordata > Amphibia > Anura > Dendrobatidae > Ranitomeya > Ranitomeya imitator. The sequence goes on from NC_091288.1 coordinate 166,982,642, forward strand.
CCCGGACATGTACTGGCTTAAGCAGTGGGACACGTCTGGCACTGCAGGATCTGAGTCCATGGTGGCGTAGTGTGTTACTTATGGTAGGCCTTGTTACATTGGTCCCAGCTCTCTGCAGTTCATTCACAAGGTCCCCCCGCGTGGTTCTGGGATTTTTGCTCACCGTTCTTGTGATCATTCTGACCTCACGGGGTGGGATTTTGCGTGGAGCCCCAGATCGAGGGAGATTATCAGTGGTCTTGTATGTCTTCCATTTTCTAATTATTGCTCCCACTGTTGATTTCTTCACTCCAAGCTGGTTGGCTATTGCAGATTCAGTCTTCCCAGCCTGGTGCAGGGCTGCAATTTTGTTTCTGGTGTCCTTTGACAGCTCTTTGGTCTTCACCATAGTGGAGTTTGGAGTCAGACTGTTTGAGGGTGTTGTTATGAACAGGTAATTCAGAACCACAATGGACCTTGAAATTCAGAGCACACAAGGTGACCTGACATTTACCAAAAACATAGGACGAGCTCTGAGACGTGGAAACTCTGCTGACCGCAATCCCTAAACCTAACACACCACACTAGAGGTAGCCGTGGATTGCGCCTAACGCTCCCTATGCAACTCGGCACAGCCTGAGAAACTAACTAGCCCTGAAGATAGAAAAATAAGCCTACCTTGCCTCAGAGAAATTCCCCAAAGGAAAAGGCAGCCCCCCACATATAATGACTGTGAGCTAAGATGAAATACAAACACAGAGATGAAATAGATTTAGCAAAGTGAGGCCCGACTTACTGAATAGACCGAGGATAGGAAAGATAGCTTTGCGGTCAACACAAAAACCTACAAACAACCACGCAGAGGGGCAAAAAGACCCTCCGCACCGACTAACGGTACGGAGGTGCTCCCTCTGCGTCTCAGAGCTTCCAGCAAGCAAGAAAAACCAATTAAGCAAGCTGGACAGAAAAAACAGCAAACAAAAAATAACACAAGCAAAACTTAGCTTATGCAGGATAGAGAGGCCACAGGAACGATCCAGGAGGAAGCAAGACCAATACTAGAACATTGACTGGAGGCCAGGATCAAAGCACCAGGTGGAGTTAAATAGAGCAGCACCTAACGACTTAACCTCATCACCTGAGGAAGGAAACTCAGAAGCCGCAGTACCACTCTCATCCACCAAAGGAAGCTTATAGACAGAACCAGCCGCAGTACCACTCACGACCACAGGAGGGAGCTTGGCCACAGAATTCACAACAGTACCCCCCCTTGAGGAGGGGTCACCGAACCCTCACCAGAGCCCCCAGGCCGACCAGGATGAGCCACATGAAAGGCACGAACCAGATCGGCAGCATGGACATCAGAGGCAAAGACCCAGGAATTATCTTCCTGACCATAACCTTTCCACTTAACCAGATACTGGAGTTTCCGTCTCGAAACACGAGAATCCAAAATCTTCTCCACAATATACTCCAATTCCCCTTCAACCAAAACCGGAGCAGGAGGATCAATAGATGGAACCACAGGTGCCACGTATCTCCGCAACAATGACCTATGGAACACGTTATGGATGGAAAAAGAAGCCGGAAGAGTCAAACGAAAAGACACAGGATTAAGAACCTCAGAAATCCTATATGGACCAATGAAACGAGGCTTAAATTTAGGAGAGGAAACCTTCATAGGAATATAACGAGATGACAACCAAACCAAATCCCCAACACGAAGTCGGGGACCCACACAGCGCCTGCGGTTAGCGAAACGTTGAGCCTTCTCCTGGGACAAAGTCAGATTGTCCACTACATGAGTCCAAATCTGCTGCAACCTATCCACCACAGTATCCACACCAGGACAGTCCGAAGACTCAACCTGCCCTGAAGAGAAACGAGGGTGGAACCCAGAATTGCAGAAAAACGGCGAAACCAAAGTAGCCGAGCTGGCCCGATTATTAAGGGCGAACTCAGCCAAAGGCAAAAAGGACACCCAATCATCCTGATCAGCAGAAACAAAACATCTCACATATGTTTCCAAGGTCTGATTGGTTCGTTCAGTCTGGCCATTAGTCTGAGGATGGAAAGCCGAGGAAAAAGACAAATCAATGCCCATCCTAGCACAAAAGGCTCGCCAAAACCTCGAAACAAACTGGGAACCTCTGTCAGAAACGATGTTCTCTGGAATGCCATATAAACGAACCACATGCTGAAAAAACAATGGCACCAAATCAGAGGAGGAAGGCAATTTAGACAAGGGCACCAAATGGACCATCTTAGAGAAGCGATCACAAACCACCCAAATGACCGACATTCTTTGAGAGACGGGGAGATCCGAAATAAAATCCATAGAGATATGTGTCCAAGGCCTCTTCGGGACCGGCAAGGGCAAAAGCAACCCACTGGCACGAGAACAGCAGGGATTAGCCCGAGCACAAATCCCACAGGACTGCACAAAAGAACGCACATCCCGCGACAGAGACGGCCACCAAAAGGATCTAGCCACCAAATCTCTGGTACCAAAGATTCCAGGATGACCAGCCAACACCGAACAATGAACCTCAGAGATCACTTTATTCGTCCACCTATCAGGGACAAACAGCTTCTCCGCTGGGCAACGGTCAGGTCTATTAGCCTGAAATTTTTGCAGCACCCACCGCAAATCAGGGGAGATGGCAGACAAAATTACCCCCTCTTTGAGAATACCCGCCGGCTCAGACAAACCCGGAGAATCGGGCACAAAACTCCTAGACAGGGCATCCGCCTTCACATTTTTAGAGCCCGGAAGGTACGAAACCACAAAGTCAAAACGGGAGAAAAACAGCGACCAACGAGCCTGTCTAGGATTCAACCGTTTGGCAGACTCGAGATAAGTCAAGTTTTTGTGATCAGTCAAGACCACCACGCGATGCTTAGCTCCTTCAAGCCAATGACGCCACTCCTCGAATGCCCACTTCATGGCTAGTAACTCTCGATTGCCAACATCATAATTTCGCTCAGCAGGCGAAAATTTCCTGGAAAAGAAGGCGCATGGTTTCATCACCGAGCAATCAGAACTTCTCTGCGACAAAACAGCCCCTGCTCCAATTTCGGAAGCATCAACCTCGACCTGGAACGGAAGCGAAACATCTGGTTGGCACAACACAGGGGCAGAAGAAAAACGACGCTTCAACTCCTGAAAAGCTTCCACAGCAGCAGAAGACCAATTGACCATATCAGCACCCTTCTTGGTAAAATCAGTCAACGATTTAGCATTGCTAGAAAAATTAGCGATGAAGCGACGATAAAAATTAGCAAAGCCCAGGAACTTCTGCAGACTCTTCAGAGATGTTGGCTGAGTCCAATCATAAATGGCCTGAACTTTAACAGGGTCCATCTCGATAGTAGAAGGAGAAAAAATGAACCCCAAAAATGAAATCTTCTGAACACCAAAGAGACACTTTGACCCCTTCACAAACAAAGAATTAGCACGCAGGACCTGGAACACCATTCTGACCTGCTTCACATGAGACTCCCAATCATCCGAGAAGACCAAAATATCATCCAAGTATACAATCAGGAATTTATCCAGGTACTCTCGGAAGATGTCATGCATAAAGGACTGAAACACTGATGGAGCATTAGAAAGTCCGAATGGCATAACCAGGTACTCAAAATGGCCTTCGGGCGTATTAAATGCTGTTTTCCATTCATCGCCCCGTTTGATACGCACAAGATTATACGCACCACGAAGATCTATCTTGGTGAACCAACTAGCCCCCTTAATCCGAGCAAACAAATCAGACAGCAGCGGCAAGGGGTACTGAAATTTGACCGTAATTTTATTTAGAAGGCGGTAATCAATACAAGGTCTCAGCGAACCATCCTTCTTGGCCACAAAAAAGAAACCCGCTCCCAATGGCGACGATGACGGGCGAATATGACCCTTCTCCAAAGACTCCTTCACGTAACTCCGCATAGCAGCGTGCTCAGGTACAGATAAATTAAACAGTCTACCCTTAGGAAACTTACTACCAGGAATCAAATCGATAGCACAATCACAATCCCTATGCGGAGGTAGGGCATTGGACTTGGGCTCATCGAATACATCCCGGTAATCAGACAAGAACTCTGGGACCTCAGAAGGGGTGGATGATGAGATAGACAGAAATGGAACATCACCATGTACCCCCTGACAACCCCAGCTGGACACAGACATTGATTTCCAATCTAATACTGGGTTATGGACTTGTAGCCATGGCAACCCCAACACGACCACATCATGCAGATTATGCAACACCAGAAAGCGAATATCCTCCTGGTGCGCAGGAGCCATGCACATGGTCAGCTGGGTCCAATACTGAGGCTTATTCTTGGCCAAAGGCGTAGCATCAATTCCTCTCAATGGAATAGGACACTGCAAGGGCTCCAAGACAAACCCACAGCGCCTAGCATACTCCAAGTCCATCAAATTCAGGGCAGCGCCTGAATCCACAAATGCCATGACAGAATAGGAAGACAAAGAGCAGATCAAAGTAACGGACAAAAGAAATTTCGACTTTACCGTACCAATGGTGGCAGACCTAGCGAACCGCTTAGTGCGTTTAGGACAATCAGAGATAGCATGAGTGGAATCACCACAGTAGAAACACAGCCCATTCTGACGTCTGTGTTCTTGCCTTTCAGCTCTGGTCAAAGTCCTATTGCACTGCATAGGCTCAGGTTTATGCTCAGATAATACCGCCAAATGGTGCACAGATTTACGCTCGCGCAAGCGTCGACCGATTTGAATGGCCAAAGACATAGACTCATTCAGACCAGCAGGCATAGGAAATCCCACCATGACATCCTTAAGGGCTTCAGAGAGACCCTTTCTGAAAATAGCTGCCAGCGCAGATTCATTCCATTGAGTGAGCACGGACCACTTTCTAAACTTCTGACAATAAATCTCTATCTCATCCTGACCCTGACACAGAGCCAGCAAATTTTTCTCTGCCTGATCCACTGAATTAGGTTCGTCGTACAGCAATCCGAGCGCCAGAAAAAACGCATCAATATTACATAATGCAGGATCTCCTGGCGCAAGGGAAAATGCCCAGTCTTGAGGGTCGCCACGCAATAAAGAAATAATGATTTTAACTTGTTGAACTGGGTCACCAGAGGAGTGGGATTTCAAGGCCAGAAACAGTTTACAATTATTTTTAAAATTCAAAAATTTAGCTCTATCTCCAGAAAATAACTCAGGAATAGGAATTTTAGGTTCTAACATAGGATTCTGAACCACTAAATCCTGAATGTTCTGTACTCTTATAGTGATATTATCCATCAAAGAGGACAGACCCTGAATGTCCATGTCCACACCTGTGTTCTGAACCACCCTGATGTATAGGGGAAAAGAAAGACAGAACACAGTGCAAAGAAAAAAAATGGTCTCAGAACTTCTCTTTTCCCTCTATTGAGAAGCATTAGTACTTTGGGCCTCCAGTACTGTCATGAATAGGTAATTCAGAACCACAATGGACCTTGAAGTTCAGAGCACACAAGGTGACCTGACATTTACCAAAAACATAGGACGAGCTCTGAGACGTGGAAACTCTGCTGACCGCAATCCCTAATCCTAACACACCACACTAGAGGTAGCCGTGGATTGCGCCTAACGCTCCCTATGCAACTCGGCACAGCCTGAGAAACTAACTAGCCCTGAAGATAGAAAAATAAGCCTACCTTGCCTCAGAGAAATTCCCCAAAGGAAAAGGCAGCCCCCCACATATAATGACTGTGAGTTAAGATGAAATACAAACACAGAGATGAAATAGATTTAGCAAAGTGAGGCCCGACTTACTGAATAGACCGAGGATAGGAAAGATAGCTTTGCGGTCAACACAAAAACCTACAAACAACCACGCAGAGGGGCAAAAAGACCCTCCGCACCGACTAACGGTACGGAGGTGCTCCCTCTGCGTCTCAGAGCTTCCAGCAAGCAAGAAAAACCAATTAAGCAAGCTGGACAGAAAAAACAGCAAACAAAAAATAACACAAGCAAAACTTAGCTTATGCAGGATAGAGAGGCCACAGGAACGATCCAGGAGGAAGCAAGACCAATACTAGAACATTGACTGGAGGCCAGGATCAAAGCACCAGGTGGAGTTAAATAGACCAGCACCTAACGACTTAACCTCATCACCTGAGGAAGGAAACTCAGAAGCCGCAGTACCACTCTCATCCACCAAAGGAAGCTTATAGACAGAACCAGCCGCAGTACCACTCACGACCACAGGAGGGAGCTTGGCCACAGAATTCACAACAGGGTGTGCACAGGTGTCTTTTTATACTGATAACAAGCTTAAACAGGTGCCATTACTTCAGGTAATGAGTGGAGGAAAGAGGAGACTCTTAAAGAAGAAGTTACAGGTCTGTGAGAGCCAGAAATCTTGATTGTTTGTTTCTGACCAAATACTTATTTTCCACCATAATATGCAAATAAATTGTTAAAAAAACAGACAATGTGATTTTCTGGATTTTTTTTTCTCAGTTTGTCTCCCATAGTTGAGGTCTACCTATGATGTAAATTACAGACGCCTCTCATCTTTTTAAGTGGTGGAACTTGCACTATTGCTGACTGACTAAATACTTTTTTGCCCCACTGTATATATATATATATATATATATATATATATATATATATACAGTTAGGTCCATATATATTTGGACAGAGACAACATTTTTCTAATTTTGGTAATAGACATTACCAAAATGAATTTTAAACAAAACAATTCAGATGCAGTTGAAGTTCAGACTTTCAGCTTTTATTTGAGGGTATCCACATTAAAATTGGATGAAGGGTTTAGGAGTTTCAGCTCCTTAACATGTGCCACCCTGTTTTTAAAGGGAACAAAAGTAATTGGACAGATTCAATAATTTTAAATAAAATGTTCATTTTTAGTACTTGGTTGAAAACCCTTTGTTGGCAATGACTGCCTGAAATCTTGAGCTCATGGACATCACCAGACGCTGTGTTTCCTCCTTTTTGATGCTCTGCCAGGCCTTCACTGCGGTGGTTTTCAGCTGCTGTTTGTTTGTGGGCCTTTCTGTCTGAAGTTTAGTCTTTAACAAGTGAAATGCATGCTCAATTGGGTTGAGATCAGATGACTGACTTGGCCATTCAAGAATATTCCACTTCTTTGCTTTAATAAACTCCTGGGTTGCTTTGGCTTTATGTTTTGGGTCATTGTCCATCTGTAGTATGAAACGATGACCAATCAGTTTGGCTGCATTTGGCTGGATCTGAGCACACAGTATGGCTCTGAATACCTCAGAATTCATTCGTCTGCTTCTGTCCTGTGTCACATCATCAATAAACACTAGTGACTCAGTGCCACTGGCAGCCATGCATGCCCAAGCCATCACACTGCCTCCGCCGTGTTTTACAGATGATGCGGTATGCTTTGGATCATGAGCTGTACCACGCCTTCACCATACTTTTCTCTTTCCATCATTCTGGTAGAGGTTGATCTTTGTTTCATCTGTCCAAAGAATGTTATTCCAGAACTGTGCTGGCTTTTTTAGATTATTTTTAGCAAAGTCCGGTCTAGCCTTTTTATTCTTGATGCTTATGAGTGGCTTTCACCGTGCAGTGAACCCTCTGTATTTACTTTCATGCAGTCTTCTCTTTATGGTAGATTTGGATATTGATACACCTACCTACTCGAGAGTGTTGGTCACTTGGTTGGCTGTTGTGAAGGGGTTTCTCTTCACCATGGAGATTATTCTGCGATCATCCACCACTGTTGTCTTCCGTGGGCGCCCAGGTCTTTTTGCATTGATGAGTTCACCAGTGCTTTCTTTCTTTCTCAGGATGTACCAAACTGTAGATTTTGCCACTCCTAATTATTGTAGCAATTTCTCGGATGGTTTTTTCTGTTTTTGCAGCTTAAGGATGGCTTGTTTCACCTGCATGGGGAGCTCCTGTGACCGCATGTTTACTTCACAGCAAACCTTCCAAATGTAAGCACCACACCTCAAATCAACTCCAGGCCTTTTATCTGCTTAATTGAGAATGACATAACGAAGGGATTTCCAACACCTGTCCATGAAATAGCCTTGGAGTCAATTGTCCAATTACTTTTGGTCCCTTTAAAAACAGGGTGGCACATGTTAAGGAGCTGAAACTCCGAAACCCTTCATCCAATTTTAATGTTGATACCCTCAAATGAAAGCTGAAAGTCTGAACTTCAACTGCATCTGAATTGTTTTGTTTTAAATTCATTGTGGTAATGTCTGTAACCAAAACTAGAAAAATGTTTTCTCTGTCCAAATATATATGGACCTAACTGTATATATATATATAGATATATATCTATATATATATATCTATATATATCTATATATATATATAGATACATACATACAGTGGGGAAAAAAAGTATTTAGTCAGCCACTAATTGTGCATGTTTCCCCACTTAAAAAGATGGGAGAGGCCTGTAATTGACATCATAGGTAGACCACTACTATGAGAGTCAAAATGAGAACACAAATCCAGAAAATCACCTTGTCTGATTTGGCAAGATTTATTTTGCAAATTATAGTGAAAAATAAGTATTTGGTCATTAACAAATGTTAATCTCAATATTTTGTTATCTATCCTTTGTTGGCAATGACAGAGGTCAAACATTTTCTGTAAGTCTTCACAAGGTTTTCACACACTGTTGTTGGTATGTTGGCCCATTCCTCCATGCAGATCTCCTCTAGAGCAGTGATGTTTTGGGCCTGTCACTGGGCAACAAGGACTTTCAACTCCTTCCAAAGATTTTCTGTGGGGTTGAGATCTGGAGACTGGCTAGACCACTCCAGGACCACCTTCATATGCTTCTTACGAAGCCACTCCTTCGTTCCCCTATCGGTGTGCTTGGGATCATTATTATACTAAAAGACCCATCCCCGTTTCATCTTCAATTCCCTTGCTGATGGAAGGAGGTTTGCACTCAAAATCTCACAATACATGACCCCATTCATTCTTTCATGTACATGGATCAGTCGTCCTGGTCCCTTTGCAGAGAAACAGCTTCACAGTAGGTATGGAGTTCTCAGCATTCTGTCTCCTTCAAACACGACAAGTTTTGTTTCTACCAAACAGTTCTACTTTGGTTTCATCAGACCACATGACATTCTCTTAATACTCTTCTGGATAATCCAAATACTCTCTAGCAATCTTCAGCCGGTCCCGGACATGTACTGGCTTAAGCAGGGGGACACGTCTGGCATTGCAGGATCTGAGTCCTTGGGGGCGTAGTGTGTTACTGATGGTAGCCTTTGTTATGGTGGTCTCAGCTCTATGCAGGTCATTCACTAGTTCCACCTGTGTGGTTCTGGGATTTTTGCTCACCGTTCTTGTGATAGTTTTGACCCTACAGGGTGAGATCTTGCGTGAAGCCCCAGATCAAGGGAGATTATCAGTGGTCTTATATGTCTTCCATTTCCTTATTATTACTCCCACAGTTGATTTCAGCACACCAAACTGCTTGCCTTTGCAGATTCAGTCTTCCCAACCTGGTGCAGGGCTACAATTTTGTTTCTGATGTCCTTCGACAGCTCTTTGGTCTTCACCATATTGGAGTATGGAGTCAGACTGTTTGAGGTTGTGGAAAGGTGTCTTTTATTCTGATAACAAGTTCAAACAGGTGCTATTACTACAGGTAATGAGTGGAGGACAGAGGAGCCTCTTACAGTTACAGGTCTCGTGAGAGCCAGAAATCTTCCATGTTTTTAAGTGATCAAATACTTATTTTCCACCATAATTTGCAAAATAAATCTTGCAAAATCAGACAAAGTGATTTTCTGGATTTGTTTTCTCATTTTGACTCTTATAGTTGTGGTCTACCTATGACGTCAATTACAGGCCTCTTTCATCTTTTTAAGCTGGAGAACTTGCACATTTGGTGGCTGACTAAATAAATTTTACCCCCTATATATATATATATATATATATATATATATATATATATATATATATATATATATATATATTTATATATATAGTACCTTGTGAAAGTATTTGGCCCCCTGTTACTTTTCAACCTTTTCACACATATAATGCTTCAAACATAAAGATACCAAATGTAAATTTTTGGTGAAGAATCAACAACAAGTGGAACACGATTGTAAAGTTGAGCAAAAATTATTGGTTATTTTAAATTTTTGTGGAAATTCAAAAACTGAAAAGTGGGGGTGCACAATATTATTAGGCCTCTTTAACTTAATACTTTGTTGCGCCACCTTTTGCTGCAATTACAGCTGCAAGTCACTTGGGGTATGTCTCTATCAGTTTTGTACATCGAGAGACTGAAATTCTTGCCCATTCTTCCTTGGCAAACAGCTCGAGCTCAGTGAGGTTTGATGGAGATCGTTTGTGAACAGTAGTTTTCATCTCTTTCCACAGATTCCCGATTGGATTGAGGTCTGGACTTTGACTTGGCCGTTCTAACACCTGGATATGTTTATTTGTGAACCATTCCATTGTAGATTTTTCTTTATGTTTAGGATCATTGTCTTGTTGGAAGACAAATCTTCGTCCCAGTCTCAGGTATTTTGCAGACTCCAACAGGTTTTCTTCAAGAATGGTCCTGTATTTGGCTCCATCCATCTTCCCATCAAGTTTATCCATATTCCCTGTCCCTGCTGAAGAAGCGCAGGCCCAAACCATGATGCTGACACCACCGTGTTTGACAATGGGGAGGGTGTGTTCAGCGTGATGAGCTGTGTTGCCTTTACGCTAAACATATCGTTTGGCATTGTTGCCAAAAAGTTCAATTTTGGTTTCATCTGACCAGAGCACCTTCTTCCACATGTTTGGTGTGTCTCCCAGGTGGCTTGCTGCAAACTTTAAACAACACTTTTTATGGATATCTTTGAGAAATGGCTTTCTTCTTGCCACTCTTCCATAAAGGTCAGATTTGTGCAGCGTACGACTGATTGTTGTCCTATGGATAGACTGTCCCACCTCAGCTGTAGATCTCTGCAGTTCATCCAGAGTGATCATGGGCCTCTTGGCTGCATCTCTGATCAGTCTTCTCCTTGTTTGAGATGAAAGTTTAGATGGACGGCCGGGTCTTGGGAGATTTGCAGTGGTATGATACTCCTACTACGGAGACTTGATTACACACAGGTGGATTATATTTATCATCATTATGCATGTGGGACAACATTGGATCATTCAGAGATCCACAATGAACTTCTGGAGTGAGCTTGCTGCACTGAAAGTAAAGGGGCCGAATAATATTGCACGCCCCACTTTTCAGTTTTTGAATTTCCACAAAAATTTAAAATGACCAATAAATTTCGTTCAACTTAACAATTGTGTTCCACTTGTTGTTGATTCTTCACCAACAATTTACATTTGGTATCTTTATGTTTGAAGCATGATATGTGGGAAAAGGTTGAAACGTTCCAGGGGGCCGAATACTTTTGCAAGGCACTGTATATACCGTATACAGCTCTGGCAAAAATTAAGAGACCACCACATCAAAACCCTGTCATGGGCAGCCTAGTTTCCAGACCTGAACCCCATTGAAAACCTCTGGAATGTAATCAAGAGGATGAAGGATAGTCACAAGCCATCAAACAAAGAAGAACTGCTTAATTTTTTGTGACAGAAACAGTGTGAAAGACTGGTGGAAAGCATGCCAAGACGCATGAAAGCTGTGATTAAAAATCATGGTTATGCCACAAAATATTGATTTCTGAACTCTTCCTGCGTTAAAACATTAGGATTGTTGTTTCTAAATGATTATGAACTTGCTTTCTTTGCATTATTTGAGGTCTCAAAGCACTATTTTTTTATTTTTTTATTTTGACTATTTCTCATTTTCAGATAAAAAATACAAAATTTATTGCTTGGAAATTCGAAGACATGTTGTCAGAAGTTTATAGATTAAAGTAACAATTTACATTTTAATCAAAAATATACCTATAAAGAGAAAAATCAGACAAACTGAACATTTTGCAGTGGTCTCTTCATTTTTGCCATAGCTGTATACTCGAGACTAAGCCAACCTGAGTATAAACCGAGGCATCTAATTTTGTCACAGAAAACATATTGACTCGAGTATAAGCTGGGTATGCATTGTCCCCTAATCCCTATCCTTGTATGCATGGCTCCTCATTCCTGTCCTGGTATGCATGGATCCTTATTACCTTCCTTGTCTGCATGGTTCCTCATCCCTGTCCTAGTATGCATGGCTCCTTATCCCCATCCTTGCATGCATGGGTCCTCATCCCTATCCTTGTATGTATGGCTCCTTATCCCCTTCCTTGTCTGATGGCTCCTGATCCCTGTCCTGGTGTGCATGGCTCATCATTGGTATCTATGTATGCATGGTTCCTCATCCTTATCCTTGTATGCATGGCCCCTCATGAGAAAAGCATACAAAACCTCCTACTTACCTTCCCTGCATGCCCTCGCAGTATCCTGTTCCGGTTTCCAGCAGCTCCTGCGACCAAACGATCACGTGACCCCGCTCATTAAGGTAATGAATATTCACCACTCTTTATTCACTGGGGACACGTGACCACCCGGCCACAAGAGCCGCTGGAAGCTGGAACAGGATGTTGCGAGGGCATGCAGGGAAGGTAAGTAGGAGGCTCTTTTTTTTACAGCTGCTGGAAGCCGGCAGCTGCGGCTGTAACTGTATGCACTATAAGATAAATTAATATTCATTGCCAATGCAGTGAATATTAATTTCTCTTTAGCAGCGGGCACAGTTACAGCAACAGCTGTCGGCCCCTGCCTCTTGTGACCCACTGCTCTGCTGCTCCCCCTCCCCCACCATAAACTGGGACAATGACTTGTATATATATATATATATATATATATATATATATATATGTGTGTGTGTGTGTGTTGGTGCTTGCCTACATTTCACTGGGACTTCACATGTGTAAAATTGAATGGCTCCTGTCTAAAGTCTGCTAAATTTGGGTCAAACATCATCAAATATAATGATGAACCTTTTCATATGGGTTGTCCCATGAACAAAGTATATTTTATTTAATAGCCTTGGCATATTGGGATAATATAATATGTAATGTAAGAGCAGTAAAAAACATATGGCCTAATGGCTTAATTTTAATAAGTAAAAACAAATGATAAAAAACCTTGAATAATGTAGATAATAAAATAAGATGCCAAGTTCTATTGCATGACCAAAATGTCACAGTGATACAGTGGAGTGCATGACATAAAATTACATGAATCTACTATTTGCATCTAATATTTGATTGCCGGGTTCTTCATAGCATCACACTGCCACACTGAATTCCTCCACAGTGCCATCCACAAGCACAGTATGAAGACCCTGCTGTACCCCCCCCTCAACCTCCCCTGCAAAGTATGGTGACCCCATTACAATATGATTCCCCAACTGTACTTCCCACACAGCCCTGCACAAAATATAATGGACCCCACATAATCCTCCATACAGTATAATGGGCCCCACATAGTACTCCATACAATATAGTGGACCCCACATAGTCCTCAGTATATTTGAATGGACCCCATAGTCCTCCATACAGAGTAATAGCCCAGCATAGTCCTCCATAGTAAAATGGCCCGACATAATTCTCCATGCAGTATAATAGGCCCTGCACAGTCGACTACACAGTATAATAGGCCCGCATTGCATTCCATAAAGCATAATGGCCTCACATAATGCCCCATCCTACTATATAATTGTTTAAGGGTCACTTCTGTCTGTCTTTCTGCCACGGATATTCATTGGTCGCAGCCTCTATCTGTCATGGAATCCATGTCGCTGATTGGTCGTGGCAAAACGCCCACGACCATTGCCACGACCAATCAGCGACGGCCACAGTGCAGCAGCAATATGGCCGCTCTTTCCTCCCTGCAGTCAGTGCCCGCTCCGTACTCCCCTCCAGTCATCCAGTCAGCCCTCACACAGGATTAATGCCAGCATTACCGGAGCGCGGTGTAATGCACTCCGGTTACACAGCTATTAACCCTGTGTGACCAACTTTTTACTATTGATGCTGCGTATGCAGCATCAATAGTAAAACGATCTAATGTTACAAATAATAATAATAAAAAAAACGTTATTCTCACCCTGCGACGTCGCGTCCTGTCCGCCGGCAGGTTCCAGAGCTAAGGATGCTATGGGAGAAGGACCTGCCATGACGTCACGGTCATGTGACTGCGACGTCATCACAGGTCCTGGGCGCCTGCGCAAGAAGGACCTGCCATGATGTCACGATCATGTGACCGCGACTTCATCACAGGTCCTGTGCGCCTGCGTGAGAAGGACCTGCCATGACATCACGGTCATGTGACCGCGACGTCATCACAGGTCTTGCGCTCATAGTCATACCAACCCTGGCACCGGAAGCTGCCGCGTGCACCATACACAGGAGCCAGGACTAAGGTGAGTATATGTTTATTTTTTATTTTATGTCACTGACCAATATACTACATTACTGGGCAATATACTACGTGGCTATGCAATATACTATGTGACTGGGCAATATACTACGTGGCTGGGCAATATACTACGTGACTGGCCAATATACTATGTAGCTGGGCAATATACTACGTTACTGGGCAATATACTACGTGACTGGCCAATATACTACGTAACTGGGCAATATACTACGTGGCTGGGCAATGTACTACGTGACTGGGCAATATACTACTTTACTGGGCAATATACTACGTGACTGGCCAATATACTACGTAGCTGGGCAATATACTACGTGACTGGGCAATATACTACGTCGCTGGGCAATATACTACGTGACTGGGCAATATACTACGTGGACATGCATATTCTAGAATACCCGATGCGTTAGAATCGGGCCACCATCTAGTACAGTATAATGGCCAGCAGGTTTACTAGTCCTATAGTGATAATCTCCTGCTGATAAATCAGTAATTTTATCACAATTACACAATGCAGCCCAGTATGTGACACATAGCTAGAATCAGGATCTCTGTCTCTACATTAGGTTGCTCTCAGAATAGGCAGTAAAAACTGGGTGACAGATTCCCTTTAAAGTGTAACTGTCCACTTAGGGGATCTTGCAGGAGGATGTCTGTGACTATCTCTGTCTCCTCCATCCTTTTCCAGCTTCACTTCTCCATAGAATTCTTAGTAATTGGAAAGATTATATTCATTGAAGACGGATTTTTCCCTAAATTGAGAGCAAAAAGATCTATCAAGGAGAAGAAAGAAGCAGATTTTTCTAATCAGATAAATTACAAACGTACTTATTTTCATGTGTGCTATTGATTTAGGGAAAAATAACATTAAACCAATGGTTGCTCTTTAAACATTGTTGAAGACCAGGCACTCTCCAGTGTACCAGTTTTATTTTTTAATGTCAGTTGCCATTTTCAGAAGAACCATTTCTTTGTCACCCTGCACAATTGTTCTTGAATGGATTGAAGAACATGACAAAACATTCAGGGTGTAGATCTTAGTCTAAATAAGCATCTGTGGAATAATCTGGAAACTCACGTCCAGCCCATGGAGTTGACCTACAACATATAGGACAAGCTGCCAATATCTTTGCGCCATGGATACAGCATGTCAAGTCCAGAGGTCCTGTGGAGTCCTTGCCTTGATGTCAGTTGCCACTTTCAGCAGGACCATTCCCTTGCCACCCTGCGCAATTGTTCTAGAATGGTTTGAAGACCATGACAAAGCGTTCAGGATGTTAACTTGACCTTCAAATTCCTCAGATCTTAGTCCAACTAAGCATCTGTCTGATATTCTGGAAACCCACATCTAGCCCATGGAGTTAACCTACAACATACGGGACATGCTGCCAATATCTTTGCGCCACGGATACAGCATGTCAAGTCCAGAGGTCCTGTGGAGTCCTTGCCTTGATGTCAGTTGCCACTTTCAGCAGGACCATTCCCTTGCCACCCTGCGCAATTGTTCTAGAATGGTTTGAAGACCATGACAAAGCATTCAGGATGTTAACTTGACCTTCAAATTCCTCAGATCTTAGTCCAACTAAGCATCTGTGTGATATTCTGGAAACCCACATCTAGCCCATGGAGTTAACCTACAACATACGGGACATGCTGCCAATATCTTTGCGCCACGGATACAGCATGTCAAGTCCAGAGGTCCTGAGGAGCCCTTGCCTTGATGTCAGTTGCCACTTTCAGCAGGACTATTCCCTTGCCACCCTACGCAATTGTTCTAGAAAGGTTTGAAGACCATGACAAAGAGTTCAGGATGTTAACTTGACCTTCAAATTCCCCAGATCTTAGTCTAACTAAGCATCTGTGAGATAATCTGTAATCTCACATCCAGCCCATGGAGTTAACCTACAACATATAGGACATGCTGCCAATATCTTTGCGCCACGGATACAGCATGTCAAGTCCAGAGGTCCTGTGGAGTCCTTGCCTTGATGTCAGTTGCCACTTTCAGCAGGACCATTCCCTTGCCACCCTGCACAGTTGTTCTAGAAAAGTTTGAAGACCATGACAAAGCGTTCAGGATGTTAACTTGACCTTCAAATTCCTCAGATCTTAGTCTAAATAAGCATCTGTGTGATATTCTGGAAACCCACATCTAGCCCATGGAGTTAACCTACAACATATGGGACAATGTTGGGACATATTCATTAATGATCTGGTAGAAGGTTTACACAGTAAAATATCGATATTTGCAGATGATACAAAACTATGTAAAGCAGTTAATACAAGAGAAGATAGTATTCTGCTACAGATGGATCTGGATAAGTTGGAAACTTGGGCTGAAAGGTGGCAGATGAGGTTTAACAATGATAAATGTAAGGTTATACACATGGGAAGAGGGAATCAATATCACCATTACACACTGAACGGGAAACCACTGGGTAAATCTGACAGGGAGAAGGACTTGGGGATCCTAGTTAATGATAAACTTACCTGGAGCAGCCAGTGCCAGGCAGCAGCTGCCAAGGCAAACAGGATCATGGGGTGCATTAAAAGAGGTCTGGATACACATGATGAGAGCATTATACTGCCTCTGTACAAATCCCTAGTTAGACCGCACATGGAGTACTGTGTCCAGTTTTGGGCACCGGTGCTCAGGAAGGATATAATGGAACTAGAGAGAGTACAAAGGAGGGCAACAAAATTAATAAAGGGGATGGGAGAACTACAATACCCAGATAGATTAGCGAAATTAGGATTATTTAGTCTAGAAAAAAGACGACTGAGGGGCGATCTAATAACCATGTATAAGTATATAAGGGGACAATACAAATATCTCGCTGAGGCTCTGTTTATACCAAGGAAGGTGACGGGCACAAGGGGGCATTCTTTGCGTCTGGAGGAGAGAAGGTTTTTCCACCAACATAGAAGAGGATTCTTTACTGTTAGGGCAGTGAGAATCTGGAATTGCTTGCCTGAGGAGGTGGTGATGGCGAACTCAGTCGGGGGGTTCAAGAGAGGCCTGGATGTCTTCCTGGAGCAGAACAATATTGTATCATACAATTATTAGGTTCTGTAGAAGGACGTAGATCTGGGTATTTATTATGATGGAATATAGGCTGAACTGGATGGACAAATGTCTTTTTTCGGCCTTACTAACTATGTTACTATGTTACTATGTTACAATCTGCCAATAACTTTGTGCCACAGATACAGCATGTCACCTCCAGAAGTCCTGTGAAGTCATTGCCTTGATGGATCAGAGCTGTTCTGGCACCTCATAAGTGACCTACACAATATTAGGCTTACTTTTTTTTAATACTACAGCTGACTTTTACGGATACCTATTGGGGAGACTTTATTAAATATAAGAGAAGCTGTAAAAAAAATTATATCAAAACTAAATTTGGAAAAGCGTCCTTTTTTTGGGCCACATTTTGTTATCGTGCAATAATTTTGCCGATAATGTTGAACTGGCCGCTTGAACAAACGCTCTCTGCAAATGCTGTTCTTGTATGCTTGTAAGATCGAAGCACGTCTTGTGATTTGTAAGATCAGCCTGCAAAACATCTGAAGAGCTATGCTGCGTGTCTACGGTAAAATAAGCTGCAGTAAAGAAGAAAATCTGCAGTCTGCCAGGCACAGAAAGACTTTACATTAGGAGACAAATACGTTTCTCCAGAGCCGGTATTGGCACCTTAACTCTGCTGCTGTCTGGATAACAATACTGATTAGAAGAGATTTTCCAACAAGCAGAGGGCACAGTATTCCACATGGAGATTATCGCCTCGAACAATCAGCTCCTAGTGAGCGAAAAAATTGAAATACCCCTTACCCCCTTCACACATAAACTTCTGCTGTTAGATCAAGCTGTTTACTATGTTGCAGAGCTAGAATTATCTCAATGTCTGCAGACCTCCATGACTGACAATAGTGCTGATAACGAAGCACTGCAAGCTATATGGAAAGCATATGTGTCATTTAAATTAAAGGGGCCCATTCTATTTAGAATAACTGGACTATTGCGAAATTGATTTCATTTCTGAAACCTAAGAGATAAGTTATTGTCATGCAACTTCAGGCTTTTTTTATGTCTGTCAGCATTTTTTTATTGATACCTGAATCTGCCATCCTTTCTCATGCTAGAGCACTTTGCTGTAATAACATTTGTTCTGCAGATAAGCATTTCTTCCTAAAAATAAGATCGGAAATATAAGCCAGTGAGCTCCACTCTTCTGTTAAGCTGTTTATGAAATTCTACCTAACTGTGCCTTAGATCATAGTGGCAACCAATATGTCTACCCAGCTTCCCTAGATTTCTGAATGGCAAATCTTCCTGGCTATAGAGTGACAGTAGGAGGGTCAGATGTTCCATTCAGGAATTTCCTTGTGAGAAGTAATAGCCATGAAGCTTCAAAAATAACAGATTTCTGAATAATGTGCAGTAAAAACAAAATTTACATATTTGCTAGAAATGGGAGAATTAATTCTCAGGACTGTGGTTCATCGGCCAGGACAGTAATCTGTGACTGCTGGATGGGAGACCTGTGAACCTCATTGTTGAAATACATACAACAAGCTACAGACTTATTATACGTTGGAGGAGTTACATTGCAGATGGCGCGGTCGTAGCTGTTATGCTAAATAATATGTAGTGAATCCAACTGTTTATCTTGCTTAAACTGTCACTCATTGGTATAGAAGCCATCTTAGGATAAGTCTCTTTTTTTCTCTCTCCGTTCATGGTTTACACAGTGCTTGCACATTTCACGTAAACTATGGTTTGTCCCACAAATGTCTGATTGCCATTCATTCTTCTGAACTCAAACAAATCTGCAGCACAACTTTGCTGGTTCTTCTTTTGAGTAGGCCTTGGTTGACTTCTTAGGTGCCCCACACCGCAATGTTGTTGTTGGGCTTGCTTGACATCTTGAACGCACCACGCAACAATGATGATGTTGGGCTTGCTCGACACCTTGGGTGCACCATGACGCAAAGATGCCGCTGGGCTTGCTCGACACCTTGGGTGCACTACGACGCAAAGATGCCACTGGGCTTGTTCGACAACTTGGGTGCACCACAACACAAATATGATGTTGGGCTTGTTCAATGTTTTGAGTGCAGCACGCCACAAAGATGATGTTGTGCCAGCTGGGTAAACTAAAAGAGGAGCCATGAAGTAAGGAGAGATTTGCAAGCCACCCACCCTCTAGTCACAGTTTCCTGCCTGGCAGATGGATTGAAGTTCGACAAATTGATTCCCCCATCTCTAATATTAACTAAGCATTTTTTGGGGGAGATGTTCTATTTCTATACTTACCTATTTCTGTTGCTTTTGTAGGGAAATCATGCAGTACTCCATAGTGCTGTAAGGAGTTTTTCATCATTCACATCAATTTACAATGGGGCTCAGCATCAAATTTTCCTTTGTTTTTTAAACACACACATTCTGGTCTATTTAACAAAATGTATTTGACCTATTAGGGTGTTTTTGGACATTGCAAACATTGGAGAACTTAAAAACTCCTTGCAGATGATTTGCAAATAAACATTTAAAAATTAGTGAATTGAGTTTATTCCAAATTTCCAGGAAAATTCAAAATTGCCAGAACTCAAATTTTTGGGGAATCAGTTTTTGTGAATCCTGCAAAATGGATACCGGCTGGATTCTGAGGGTAAGGAAAGGGAATTATTATACCCACTTCTCCTTGACGCTGCTCCTACTTGTCTTTCTACCATCTGGTCCTCCAATCAGCTCTTCTTCAGCCTTATTCTTCTACTGGCTGCTTCCAGGTCTTCCCTCTTCTGGTGGTGCCATTGTATAGACCTCATGCTCGATGCAACATCAATGAGTTGCATTGTGTGCCACATGGTCATGTGAGGTGGGATGCATGTCATTTATGTCAATAATGTGTTTTGCACTGCACGTCACCACAGGAGACCTAGTCAATGGCAGAGCCAGAGAAAAGCTCAGAAAGTGGCCGATTAGAGGATTGGTCAGGGGCTGGATGGGGTAAAGTTATTATGAGAATTTTTACCTTTCATTAGTTTCTGTCAGATTCGATTTGCACAGAATTTATTCAATATGAGTCAAATTTCCCCAATCAGTTGAGCCTAAATGGATTTTTAAATGATTTGATCATCTCTGCAGACTGTGAGCCCTCGCGGGCAGGGTCCTCCCTCCTTATGTACTCGTGTGCCTTGTTATCTGCTCATGTTTAATGTATTTGTCTATATTTGCCCCGTATTCACATGTAAAGCGCCATGGAATAAATGGCGCTATAAAAATGTATAATAATAATAATAATAATAATCTCTAGAACTATTGTTAACCACTAAGCACATTGAACTACTTTGCTTTCCAAAGGTATAGCCATACATACCTAATAATTGTGTTTACAATCATATTTTTAAATGCCAAGTCAATGAATGATCTAAATGTGATAATGTAAGAAGATGAGTGGCACTCCGTAAGGTCAACTTCAAAATCATTAGTAATGACTAGTGTTGAGCGATACCATCCGATATTTGAAAGTATCGGTATCGGATGGTATCGGCCGATATCCGAAAAATATCGGATATCGCCGATGCCGATATCCGATACCAATACAAGTCAATGGGACACAAATATCGGAAGGTATCCGTAATTGTTCCCAGGGTCTGAAGGAGAGGAAACTCTCCTTCAGGCCCTGGGATCCATATTAATGTGTAAAATAAAGAATAAAAAAAAAAATATTGATATACTTACCCTAGGACGGGCCCTGGTTGTCACCGCTGCAATCTCCATGCTTTTCTTCCTAAGAATGAGCGCTTTAATGACCTTCACGCGACCAATCACAAGCCGCGACGTCATCGAAGGTCCTTAATGCGCTAATTCTTAGGAATGAGCGCGTTAATAACCTTCAATCACAAGCCGCGACGTCATCAAAGGTACTTAACAAGCTCATTCATAGGAAGGAAAACATGGCGATTGCAGCAGTGACAACCAGGGCCCGTCCGAGGATAAGTATATCAATATTTTTTATTTTTATTCTTTATTTTACACATTAATCTAAATCCAGATACCGATTCCCGATATCACAAAAATATCGGAACTCGGTATCGGAATTCCGATACCGCAAATATCAGCCAATACCCGATACTTGCAGTATCGGAATGCTCAACACTAGTAATGACGAACTCGGCTCTCAAATGTTAGATGTGAATAGTAGATTAATGTATTTTAATGTCATGCAATCGACTGTATCACTGTGATATTTTGGTCATTCAATAGATGTTAATCAGACACAGATTGCTGGGATCACTCCAGCACCCACATGTCTGGAGCTGCCTGCTGAAGCTTTTTTTCCTTCATTCTTTTCGATCCCCACAATACATCTATGTTGAAGGTCTATTGCATGATCGAAATGTCACTTACATGACATTACATGCATGACATTAAAATAAATTATTCTACTATTTGCATTTAATATTTGAATACCGGATTCTTCATTAGAGATGAGCGAATCTTTCAAAGTTCAGTTTGGATCAGCAAACATCACGATGTTCGAAGAGCATATTCTCCGAATGGCTTGTCAACCATACTCGAACCCCATTTACTTCAATGAGAGGAAAAACCAGAAGCATAGACAACACCTTCAGGGGGTCCAAAAGGCTGCCCAAACAGCTAAAATTAGGGGCAGACACCAGGAAAAGTGGCATCTATTGACCCATCAATTGTGCTATAAATAATTTAAAAAAATGCCTTGGAGTTCCTTAATATTTTTGATAAACAGCCAGTCAAAACTGAAAGCTAAGGATGGCAACCCTCAGCTGTCAACGATAGCAGGGCTGGTTATCAAGAATAGATATTTTTTAATTTTTGAAATAAATAATTTTAAAAAATAGCGTGGATAATTGCTAAAATAAATAATTAAAAAAAAAAGCGTGGAGTCTCCCCCATTTTTGACAATCAACCAAGCTAAAGCTGACAGGTGGGGCCTAGAATTTTCAGGCTGATAAGGGGCCATGGATATTGCCTTCCAGCCTAAAATAGCATCCAGCAGCCACCCAAGAAAAAGAGCATCTGTTAGATACACCAATTCTGGCACTATGCCCGGCTTTTACCATTTGCCCTGTGGCAGTGGCAAATGGAGTTCATATTTGTGGGGTTGACGTCATTGTCCGATGACATCAAGCCCATCGCTTAGTAATGGTGAAGCGGCTATAAGACAGCAGCTATAGTTATATTGTAAATATACACACAGCCAGAATAAAGTCTTTTAATTGAAAGAATGACAGATTTCTTCAATGAATCTAAATTAAACCATACTCACGTCATCACCCATTCCATTGAAGCCATGGTCTCATGTAATAAAATAAAGATAAAAAACAACCATATCCCTCACCTGTCCGTCGTTCTGTCCCACGCTGTAATCCATGTCTGGGGATAATTTGTTTTCAACTTAGACGATACCAAGATGCGACCGTCCAGGCTGAGAACCACTGATGAATGAGTTGTGTCAGTGACCAGCGGTGAAATCATCGAAGTTTCCGCCATTCTCTGAGGCTGCATTCCCAGCTAGGACCCTGAACTGCGGTGACCTCGGTAAGATAACCTCTAGCACTGTGAGAAAAAGTCTCACGGTGCAGTGATGATCTTTTGACAACCAGTGCCCCAAGCTGTCTGCTTTAGCTTGGCTAGTGGTCAAAAATGGGGGGAGCCCCACATCATTTTTTTAAATGTATTATTTAGATAATTAAAAAATGCAGCATGGGGACACCTCTAGTCTTGATAATCAGCCTAGCTAATGCTGACAGCTGAGGGTTACAGCCCGCAGCTGTCAGTTTTGCCTGGCTGGTTATCAAAAATACAGGGGAACAGAGGGGAACCTATATGTATTTATTTATAGCCCAGGCATTGGCTGATGAATACTTCCATCAGCCGCCCCACTGCTCTCGCTGTTAATAATTGAACACAACTCTCAACATTGTCCCCTACTAGCACTGATTGCAGTGAACAGTACTGCTGATTTCCAGGCACTGGTACGTGACACAGGAATGTCATCCATATGTCATCAGTGTGGACGTGTGCTGGACGTTTTGCAGCCCGTGCTGCTCCCAGAAACACTGACACCTGAAAGAGCTGTGAACTCAGTGAACTCAGTCATTTTCTCAAACTTTGGCCGGCTTTTGTCCATTTTTAGGGAAAAAATCTTGGGAATCTGAACACGAATCTGAATGTGCAATGTTTGTGCCAAATTGGAGATTGGCGAATGTTTTCATAGCATGATCCAAATCAGAGGTCATCTTTCACAAAGAAAATTGCAGGTATTAATATATAATCCTGAACCCAGTCCAATAGCTGAAAGAATATGAGAATTATTGAGAAGCATAGGAGGCACAAGGAGCTTCATGATAGACATGACATGTAATGAGCTGGATTATATAATGTATACTTAATTTACAGACAAGCCATTTAAATTTTTGTGCAATTTATGTTTTAAAAGTTTACTATAATACTGCCTCTGATGATAATTAGCAGGGCCGGCTTCAGCACCCGGCGCACCTGGGCAAATGCTGGGGCCCTAGAGAGAGAAGGGGGCCCACTCACGCTATCATAGATACAGCTGGGAGAGCAGAGCAGGAGAACATGCTCTCTCCGCCCACAAAGTCACTGCTGGCTGCCTTCTCTTAACCCCTATGTGCCAGCTCTGACACAAGCATCTTCTCACTCAGTCAGTGCAGCCAGGCAGGCACACATAGGGGTTAAGAGAAGGCAGCCAGTGTGACACTGTTTGTGGGCGGAGAGAGCAAGTTCTCCTGCTCTGCTCTGGCCCCTGGCTGGCTGCAGTGCTGTTGCCTGCTGAACAC
Source organism: Ranitomeya imitator (assembly GCF_032444005.1). Taxonomy (NCBI): domain Eukaryota; kingdom Metazoa; phylum Chordata; class Amphibia; order Anura; family Dendrobatidae; genus Ranitomeya; species Ranitomeya imitator. The sequence goes on from NC_091288.1 coordinate 167,006,880, forward strand.
TTACCAGGCAGATTCCGGAGGAGCTCCAACCAGTGCCTGTCCCTGAGTGAGTGCAAAGGTATCCAGCAGTGGTTGCAGTTGGACTTGTGGCTCAGTCTGCTGCTGCTGTCTCCGCTGCCTAAAAATGTGGGTGATGTCTGGAGGAGCAGCTGGTGGGGTGCAGCCTGCAACCTGCAGCTGCCCAGCTCACCCAGAACCCCAGAATACATGCATGCCACACTGAACCTGCACCAGTGGGATAGGAAGAAGCTTAACCCCTTCCCATCTGTATGAAGGTTATTGCTGAACCTTAAAGATAACAATCTGACCCGCATAAATGGGGTTAACCAGATGCCAGGAGGAAGGGGAGCTGCTGTCATGGATAAAACTGAGCTGTGGGCTGTACGTTGGGGCCCCGTGGCCCCAGGCTGGTGACTGGAAGGACTCTGCCCAGTGCTGGCATGTGGGTGATTTCTGCTCCGGAGGTGGGCTGCAGGATCCCCCCATACTGTACATGACTGCTCGGGACAGGGAGGCGTTTAATGAGCTTCTAATGACGGGGCACTAATTGGGTCATTAGGGTTTGTGGAAAGGATTCAGCATCAGGTCCCTCATTAATGCCCGAGCCGCCTGTTACTTTGTAGCACAGATCTGTCGGGGCCGCAAAACCAAACAACGTTGTTTATGTAGAAAAGTCTTTTTTTCATAAAAAAACTCAAAACAGAAAAGATTTTCTGATACAACGCCCTGCTCACGACACTGCACAGCACCTCTCCCCCTGTATATATACACTGCACAGTACCGCTCCTCCTGTATATATACACTGCACAGTACCACTCCTCCTCTATATATACACTGCACAGCACCTCTCCCCCTGTATATATACACTGCACAGTACCTTTCCTCCTGTATATATACACTGCACAGCACCTCTCCTGTATATATACACTGCACCTTTCCTCCTGTCCTATATATACACTGCACAGCACCTTTCCTCCTGTATGTATACACTGCACAGCACCTCTCCTGTATATATACACTGCACAGCACCTCTCCCCCTGTATATATACACTGCACAGTACCACTCCTGTATATATAGACTGCAGAATTTACAATAGCTGTCACTCATGTAAGAAGTGAAATCTGGCATTGTACTATACATTTCTCTGCCGTATCTGTGCATCATAAATCAGGGTATGTGTTAAAGGGGGGGGCCCACTGAGACTCTTTCGCCCGGGGCCCTCGAAAACCTGGAGCCGGCCCTGATAATTAGGCTGCTGGAAACTCTTTCTGAGGACTGGAAACATGAGCCTACAATTGCCTCATTGGCCAGTGTGAAAATTGCAAGATGACTGATTCTGTTACATAGTTATATACGGTTTTTTGAAAAATGACATTGTTCCATCAAATTCAACCTTTCTCCACCATTTATACATTCTCTTTTTGTTAATAAAAATCATGATATGAAAAACAAAATTAGTGAATTATTTTTAAAAATACATGTAAAACCTAAATTACAGTAAAACTAGTTTTAAACAGTAGGTTATTTTCTAATCTGATACATTCTCTTTAACCCCTTTACCCCCAAGGGTGGTTTGCACGTCAATGACCAGGCCAATTTTTACAATTCTGACCACTGTCCATTTATGAGGTTATAACTCTGGAACGCTTCAACGGATCCTGGTGATTCTGACATTGTTTTCTCGTGACATATTGTACTTCATGATAGTGATAAAATTTCTTTGATAGTACCTGCGTTTATTTGTGAAAAAACCGGAAATTTGGCGAAAATATTGAAAATTTCGCAATTTTCAAACTTTGAATTTTTATGCAATTAAATCACAGAGATATGTCACACAAAATACTTAATAAGTAACATTTCCCACATGTCTCCTTTACATCAGCATAATTTTGGAACCAAATTTTTTTTTTGTTAGGGAGTTATAAGGGTTGAAAGTTGACCAGCAATTTCTCATTTTTACAACACCATTTTTTTTTTAGGGACCACATCTCACTTGAAGTCATTTTGAGGGGTCTATATGATAGAAAATACCCAAGTGTGACACCATTCTAAAAACTGCACCCCTCAAGGTGCTCAAAACCACATTCAAGAAGTTTATTAACCCTTCAGGTGTTTAATAGGAATTTTTGGAATGTTTAAATAAAAATGAACATTTAACTTTTTTACACAAAAAATTTACTTCAGCTCCAATTTGTTTTATTTTACCAAGGGTAACAGGAGAAAATGGACCCCAAATGTTGTTGTACAATTTGTCCTGAGTACGCTGATACCCTATATGTGGCAGTAAACCACTGTTTGGGCGCATGGGAGAGCTCGGAAGGGAAGGAGCGCCGTTTGACTTTTCAATGCAAAATTGACAGGAATTGAGATGGGACGCCATGTTGCGTTTGGAGAGCCACTGATGTGCCTAAACATTGAAACCCCCCACAAGTGACACCATTTTGGAAAGTAGACCCCCTAAGGAACTTATCTGGATGTGTGGTGAGCACTTTGACTCACCAAGTGCTTCACAGAAGTTTATAATGCAGAACCGTAAAAATAAAAAATCATATTTTTTCACAAAAATTATATTTTTGCCCCCAATTTTTTATTTTTCCAAGGGTAAAAGAAGAAATTGGACCTCAAAAGTTGTTGTCCAATTTGTCCTGAGTACGCTGATACCCCATATGTGGCAGTAAACCACTGTTTGGGCGCATGGGCGAGCTCGGAAGGGAAGGAGCGCCGTTTGACTTTTCAATGCAAAATTGACAGAAATTGAGATGGGACGCCATGTTGCGTTTGGAGAGCCACTGATGTGCCTAAACATTGAAACCCCCCACAAGTGACACCATTTTGGAAAGTAGACCCCCTAAGGAACTTATCTAGAGGTGTGGTGAGCACTTTGACCCACCAAGTGCTGCACAGAAGTTTATAATGCAGAACCGTAAAAATAAAAAATCATATTTTTTCACAAAAATTATATTTTTGCCCCCAATTTTTTATTTTTCCAAGGGTAAGAGAAGAAATTGGACCTCAAAAGTTGTTGTCCAATTTGTCCTGAGTATGCTGATACCCCATATGTGGCAGTAAACCACTGTTTGGGCGCATGGGAGAGCTCGGAAGGGAAGGAGCGCCGTTTGACTTTTCAATGCAAAATTGACAGGAATTGAGATGGGACGCCATGTTGCGTTTGGAGAGCCACTGATGTGCCTAAACATTGAAACCCCCCACAAGTGACACCATTTTGGAAAGTAGACCCCCCTAAGAAACTTATCTGGATGTGTGGTGAGCACTTTGACCCACCAAGGGCTTCACAGAAGTTTATAATGCAGAGCCATAAAAATAAAACAAAATTTTTTTCCCACAAAAATTATTTTTTAGCCCTCAGTTTTGTATTTTCCCTAGGGTAACAGGAGAAATTGGACCCCAAAAGTTGTTGTCCAATTTGTCCTGAGTACGCTGATACCCCATATGTGGGGGGGGGAACCACCTTTTGGGTGCATGGGAGGGCTCGGAAGGGAAGAAGCGCCATTTGGAATGCAGACTTAGATGGAATGGTCTGCAGGCGTCACATTGCATTTGCAGAGCCCCTAATGTACCTAAACAGTAGAAACCCCCCGCAAGTGACACCATTTTGGAAAGTAGACCCCCTAAGGAACTCATCTTGATGTGTTGTGAGAGCTTTGAACCCCCAAGTATTTCACTACAGTTTATAACGCAGAGCCGTGCAAATAAAAAATATTTTTTTTTCCACAAAAATTATATTTTAGCCCCCAGTTTTGTATTTTTCCAAGGTTAGCAGGAGAAATTGGACCCTAAATGTTGTTGTCCAATTTGTCCTGAGTACGCTGATACCCGATATGTGGGGGGGGGAAACCACCGTTTGGGCGCATGGGAGGGCTCGGAAGGGAAGGAGCATCATTTGGAATGCAGACTTAGATGGATTGGTCTGCAGGCGTCACATTGCGTTTGCAGAGCCCCTAATGTACCTAAACAGTAGAAACCCCCCACAAGTGACCCCATATTGGAAACTAGACCCCTCAATGAACTTATCTAGATGTGTTGTGAGAACTTTGAACCCCCAAGTGTTTCACTACAGTTTATAACGCAGAGCCGTGAAAATAAAAAATCTTTTTGTTTTCCCACAAAAATTATTTTTTAGCCCCCAGTTTTGTATTTTACCAAGGGTAACAGGAGAAATTGGACCACAAAAGTTGTTGTCCTATTTGTCCTGAGTACGCTGATACCCCATATGTTGGGGTAAACCCCTGTTTGGGCACACGGGAGAGCTCGGAAGGGAAGGAGCACTGTTTTACTTTTTCAACGCAGAATTGGCTGGAATTGAGATCGGACGCCATGTCGTGTTTGGAGAGCCCCTGATGTGCCGAAACAGTGGAAACCCCCAATTATAACTGAAACCCTAATCTAAACACACCCCTAACCCTAATTCCAACGGTAACCCTAACCACACCTCTAACCCTGACACACCCCTAACCCTAATCCCAACCCTATTCCCAACTGTAAATGTAATCTAAACCCTAACCCTAACTTTAGCCCCAACCCTAACTGTAGCCCCAACCCTAACCCTAACCCTAGCCCTAACCCTAGCCCTAAACCTAGCCCTAACCCTAACCCTAGCCCTAATCCTAGCCCTAACTCTAGCCCTAACCCTAACCCTAGCCCTAGCCCTAATCCTAACCCTAGCCCTAACCCTAGCCCTAACCCTAGCCCTAATGGGAAAATGGAAATAAATACATTTTTTTTATTTTTCCCTAACTAAGGGGGTGATGAAGGGGGGTTTGATTTACTTTTATAGCGAGTTTTTTAGCGGATTTTTATGATTGGCAGCCGTCACACACTGAAAGACGCTTTTTATTGCAAAAAATATTTTTTGCAATACCACATTTTGAGAGCTATAATTTTTCCATATTTTGGTCGACAGAGTCATGTGAGGTCTTGTTTTTTGCGGGACGAGTTGTCGTTTTTATTGAAAACATTTTCGGGCACGTGACATTTTTTGATCGCTTTTTATTCCGATTTTTGTGAGGAAGAATGACCAAAAACCAGCTATTCATGAATTTCTATTGGGGGAGGCGTTTATACCGTTCCGCGTTTGGTAAAATTGATAAAGCAGTTTTATTCTTCGGGTCAGTACGATTACAGCGACACCTCATTTATATCATTTTTTTATGTTTTGGCGCTTTTATACGATAAAAACTATTTTACAGAAAAAATAATTATTTTTGCATTGCTTTATTCTCAGGACTATAACTTTTTTATTTTTTTGCTGATGATGCTGTATGGTGGCTCGTTGTTTGTGGGACAAGATGACGTTTTCAGCGGTACCATGGTTATTTATATCTGTCTTTTTGATCACGTGTTATTCCACTTTTTGTTCGGCGGTATGATAATAAAGCGTTGTTTTTTGCCTCGTTTTTTTTTTTTTTCTTACGGTGTTTCTGAAGGGGTTCACTAGTGGGACAGTTTTATAGGTCGGGTCGTTACGGACGCGGCAATACTAAATATGTGTACTTTTATTGGTTTTTTTTTTTATTTAGATGAAGAAATGTATTTATGGGAATAATATTTTTTTTTTTTTCATTATTTTGGAATATTTTTTTTTATTTTTTTTTACACATTTGGAAATTTTTTTTTTTACTTTTTTACTTTGTCCCATGGGGGGACATCACAGATCAGTGATCTGACAGTTTGCACCGCACTCTGTCAGATCACTGATCTGACTAGCAGCGCTGCAGGCTTCACAGTGCCTGCTCTGAGCAGACTCTGTGAAGCCACCTCCCTCCCTGCAGGACCCGGATCCGTGGCCATCTTGGATCCGGGGCTGGAGCAGGCAGGGAGGGAGGTAAGACCCCCGCAGCAACGCGATCACATCGCGTTGCTGCGGGGGGCTCAGGGAAGCCCGCAGGGAGCCCCCTCCCTGCGCGGTGCTTCCCTGCACCGCCGGCACATCGCGATCATGTTTGATCGCGGTGTGCCACGGGTTAATGTGCCGGGGGCGGTCCGTGACTGCTCCTGGCACATAGTGCCGGATGTCAGCTGCGATAAGCAGCTGACACCCGGCCGCGATCGGCGGCGCTCCCCCCGTGAGTGCTGCCGATCGCTATGACGTACTATCCCGTCCAGGGTCAGATAAGCCCAGGGCACCTCGACGGGATAGTACGTCTAAGGTCACAGAGGGGTTAAAGGGGTTGGTTTTGGGTTCTGTTCACACTTTCGAGTTTTTTTGTGTTAAAATATGCAGAATATGGCAAAAATTATGAGACCACAGCAAAATTTTCCGTTTGCCTGATTTTTCTCTTTATAGGTATATTTTTGAGTAAAATGTAAATTGTTCTTTTATTCTATAAACTACTGATAACTAGGGTTGAGCGAAACAGATCGGCACTTTTCAAAAGTCGCCGACTTTTAGCAAAGTCGGGCTTCGTGAAACCCGACCCGATCCCACTTTGGGATCGGGTCGGCGGTCGGCGATCTGTACTCCAAAGTCGGGTTTCGTTTTATATATATATCATAGAGACACATATATATATATATCTAATATATAATTGCCTAGAATACTACTTCCTGCAATTTGTGCCAACTTCCGTGGCTTTGTCCGGAGCTAATGTCCGGAGCTAATGTCCGGAGCTAATGTCCGGAGATAAGTGACGTCAACAGTGTCCAGTGTCTGATTGGTTGCCGCCTGCTGCGAGCGACCAATCAGAAACGTGCTGTACTGTGACACACTCCGCCCGCCATTTTGGTGTGATTTTTGAATTTTTACCTCACAGCAAGTTTCATGGCAGCTTAAATATAGTAGCGCCGATACTCACTGAAGCCGCATGGCGCATCACCTGTTAGCGCCGCCAGCCGAAGCACCGCTGCCATCCGGAACCGGAAACACGCGGGCCCCACGTGATCCGGCACCACCTGACAGAGGGCGTCGGCAAGGACAGGCCACAGATGAGCGCCTGCGCACCAGCGAGTACCGGACACCCATACAGCAAAAAATAGGCACCATTATTACTGAGGGCATACATAAGGGCACAACAAAATAAAACAAGACATACTCATAATACCATCCCTCGGACATATGGAGCGCTCCTGGCCAGCCAGCGTCCAAAGAGTGACGCAAAAATAAATATATAACACTGCGATCAGCAATTCCCCACAGGATATGTAATGACTGCACATCAAAGGACAACTGGCCAGACCAGAGCGCCGCATATAGACCGATGATAACAGATAGAAAATAATAATACAAATACAAACAATACAGGACATCAGTGCAAAACATATATATGTGGGTGGATCGAACAAATACCCATATACAAAATATACATCACATATATGTTGACAAAAAATAATAAAAAAATAAAAAGTGAAAAATAAAATGAAAAATGAAAATAATAAAAAGGAGAATAATAAAAAGAAAATAATAATCTAATATATAATTGCCTAGAATACTACTTCCTGCAATTTGTGCCAACTTCCGTGGCTTTGTCCGGAGCTAATGTCCGGAGCTAATGTCCGGAGATAATGTCCGGAGCTAATGTCCGGAGCTAATGTCCGGAGCTAATGTCCGGAGATAAGTGACGTCAACAGTGTCCAGTGTCTGATTGGTTGCCGCCTGCTGCGAGCGACCAATCAGAAACGTGCCATACTGTGACACACTCCGCCCGCCATTTTGGTGTGATTTTTGAATTTTTACCTCACAGCAAGTTTCTACTGCGTGGAGGCGGGCCCAGTGACGTTGCTCTTCAAGCTCCTGCCGAATTTCGTCAAAAAAATGATAATACCATTTACCAAAACTATATATATTTAGTTGTGAAGTGGTTCAGTGACATTTTCACACCAATTTTGAACTTTTGTTTGGTGTTTTCTCCATATACTGCCTATTATTTTTGTTCTTTCTTACTATTATTTATTAATTGTATTATTCTTACATTTGAATAAATAAAGTATATATGGATTCTAGACTCCCGATTCTTTAGAATCGGGCTGCCATCTAGTATATATATATTTGACATGATATGAGACATGGTTTGCATACTGTAAACCATGTCATATCCCACTTTTTTTTTGCATATTCCACACTACTAATGTTAGTAGTGTGTATGTGCAAAATTTCGGCGCTCTAACTATTAAATTTAAGGGTTAAATCGCGGAAAAAATTGGCGTGGGCTCCCGCGCAATTTTCTCCGCCAGAGTAGTAAAGCCAGTGACTGAGGGCAGATATTAGTAGCCTGGAGAGTGTCCATGGTTATTGCTCCCCCCTGGCTAAAAACATCTGCCCCCAGCCACCCCAGAAAAGGCACATCTGTAAGATGCGCCTATTCTGGCACTTGGCCACTCTCTTCCCATTGCCGTGTAGCGGTGGGATATGGGGTAATGAAGGGTTAATACCACCTTGCTATTGTAAGGTGACATTAAGCCAGATTAATAATGGAGAGGCGTCAATTCTGACACCTATCCATTATTAATCCAATTGTATGAAAGGGTTAAAAAAAACACACACACATTATTAAAAAGTATTTTAATGAAATAAACACACAGGTTGGTGTAATATTTTATTGTACTCTAAATCCACCTGAAGACCCTCGCTCTGTAACAAAGGAAAAATAATAAACCAACAATATACATACCTTCCGATGATCTGTGACGTCCCACGATGTAAATCCATCTGAAGGGGTTAAAATATTTTACAGGCAGGAGCTCTGCTATAATGCAGCTGTGCTCGTGCCTGTAAAACCCCGGGGAATGAAGGTAATGTAGGTCAATGACCTGTAGTTACCTTCATTCGTGGTGATGCGCCCTCTGCTGGATGTCCTTCGAGCGTGGGAAAAAAATCAGACAAGTTCCCAGGCTCGAGTTCATATGAGGACATCCAGCAGAGGGCGCATCACCGCGAATGAAGGTAACTATAGGTCATTGACCTACATTACCTTCATTCCCCAGGGTTTTACAGCCACGAGCACAGCTGCATTAGCAGAGCTCCTGCCTGTAAAATATTTTAACCCCTTCAGATGGATTTACAGCGTGGGACGTTACAGATCAACGGAAGGTATGTATATTGTTGGTTTACTATTTTTAATTTGTTACAGAACGAGGGTCTTCAGGTGGATTGAGCGAGCAATAAAATATTAAAACAAGCTGTGTGTTTATTTCATTAAAATACTTTTTAATAACGTGTGTGTTTTTTTTAACCCTTTCATACAATTGGATTAATAATGGATAGTTGTCAGAATTGACACCTCTCCATTATTAATCTGGCTTAATGTCACCTTACAATAGCAGGGTGGCATTAACCCTTCATTACCCCATATCCCACCGCTACACGGCAATGGGAAGAGAGTGGCCAAGTGCCAGAATAGGCGCATCTTACAGATGTGCCTTTTCTGGGGTGGCTGGGGGCAGATGTTTTTAGCCGGGGGGCGGGGGGCAATAACCAAGGACCCTCTCCAGGCTATTAATATCTGCCCTCAGTCACTGGCTTTACTACTCTGGCGGAGAAAATTGCGAAGGAGCCCACGCCAATTTTTTCCACGATTTAACCCTTAAATTTAATAGCTAGAGCGCCGAAATTTTGCACATACACACTACTAACATTAGTAGTGTGTAATATGCAAAAAAAAAGTGGGATATGACATGGTTTACTGTATGTAAACCATGTCTCATATCATGTCGGGTTTAGGCAGGAGAAATGAAAAGCCGGCAATTGAATTACCGGCTTTTCTGATATATCGCGCTGAAGCAAATATAATAAAAGAAAATTTCCCATTGACTTTGCATTGGGTTTCGTGTTTCGGCCAATCCCCGACCCCGACTTTTCAATAAGATCGGCCGATTTCACTCGACCCGACTTTTGAGAAAGTCGGGTTTCGTGAAACCCGACTCGATCTCCAAAAATGAAAAGTCGCTCAACCCTACTGATAACATGTCTCCGAAGTTCCAAGCAAAACATTTTGTATTTATTTTCTGAAAATGAGAAATGGTCAAAATAAAAAAAATTCATTGCTTGCAGACCTCAAGTAATGAAAAAAAAAAAAAAAAAACAACAAGCTCCTAATCATTTAGAAACAACAATACTAATAATTTAACTCAGGAAGAGTTCAGAAATCAATATTTGGTGGAATAACCATGATTTTTAATCACAGCTTTCATGTATCTTGGCATGCTTTCCACCAGTCTTTCACACTGCTTTTGGGTGACCTTATGCCACTCCTGGTACAAAAATGTAAGCAGTTCTTCTTTGTTTGATGGCTTGTGACTATCCATCTTCCTCTTGATTACATTTCAGAGGTTTTCTATGGGCTTCAGGTCTGGAGATTGGGCTGCCCATGACAGGGATTTGATGTGGTGGTCCTTCATCCACACCTTGATTGACCTAGCTGTGTGGCATGGTGCATTGTCCTGCTTTAAAAAACAGTCCTCAGAGTTGGGGTACATTGCCTGAGCAGAAGGAATCAACTCTTTTCCTGGATAACCTGGTATGCAGCTTGATTCATACATCCTTTGTAAAGATTAACCTGCCCAATTCCAGCTAGTTTGGAACCTCGGAGACATGTTGTCAGTAGTTTGTAAAATAAAAGAACAATTTACATATTACTCAAAAATGTACCTAAAAAGAGAAAAGTCAGACAAACTGAAAATTTTGCAGTGGTCTCTTAATTTTTGCCAGAGCTGTATAATCATCTGATTGGTCAGGGGACACTCAGTATTCGTGACGGGGTTCTTATTGATACCAGTTGTATCCCATCTAGATGCTCTACAGCCGACCCCACCATCAATAGGACATAACACACTATATAACTTCATCAAGTACAAAGCAGTTTTGTAAAATGAAGAAATTGTCCTTTTGTAACTTGTCCAATAAAACCATATGAAAACAAAAGTGCTCCAGCCATTGAGGTCTAACATAATACATAAGGATGGGGCGACAAGCCACTCACCCACAGTGGCCATGACATGATGGTGGCCATGGCATGATGATTAAGAGCTCTCAGTCATTGCACCTGCTTTCTACAGTTACCACATTTTTAATAATTTAGTTCATGACAATGTAAAACATGATGCAGCACTTCACAGATAGAAGCGAGCCAAGGAAAGCGTTGTGACATGGTGCAGAAGCAGATGGCAGCAGAGGCTCAGGAATCCATGTGGTGTCACAGAGCCTGCAATACCCGCAGCGGATCGAGAAATGCTTTCCCTGCTGTAATTCATTGTGAAGCCCGGTAATTGTCTCGCTGATTTTTTTTAAATTTGTGATCCCTTTATGAGTATTATTAAGATAATTTTTCCTAGTGGGAAACATCTCCTGTAGCCACACTATGTATACACATTATCATATCTGAAATCAATTATCTGTAACCGGGGTTTAAAGTTGACTTTTGATATAAAGTTGTAGAACTAACCAACCATTTGCCACTGTTCGAATCAATGCTCCCTTGTTAATTATTGTTACTGTCTGTTTCAATGCTTATTGGTTAAGTAAAGCTTGTAAGTATAATGCTTTTTTTCCCAAAAAGCAGTCCATATGTCCCATGGTAACTCCTATATATTAGTTAGTTGTACATATATTGCATAGTACAAGTCTGCAATGACTTTAGTCTGCTGTGTGATTCCTATAAGTGTGTCCTAGAAGTGTGAAGATTAATTTAGAATTAAAACCATAAGGATGTATACAGACTGTGCCCTGCTATCTGCCACCATCGCTCTCTAACCAACATGTCTATTCTTCCTACAGGTATGTTCATGCACCCAGCTCTCCAGCCTGCTCTCCTGCCTTGTCTGTCTATGAAGTGCACATAGTACATCACCCAACTTTCCACACAGGCTTTCCTCTGCTCCTAGCATTCTCATGGTATGTTCATGCACCCAGCTCTCCAGCCTGCTCTCCTGCCTTGTCTGTCTATGAAGTGCACATAGTACATCACCCAACTTTCCACACAGACTTTCCTCTGCTCCTAGCATTCTCATGGTATGTTCATGCACCCAGCTCTCCAGCCTGCTCTCCTGCCTTGTCTGTCTATGAAGTGCACATAGTACATCACCCAACTTTCCACACAGACTTTCCTCTGCTCCTAGCATTCTCATGGTATGTTCATGCACCCAGCTCTCCAGCCTGCTCTCCTGCCTTGTCTGTCTATGAAGTGCACATAGTACATCACCCAACTTTCCACACAGACTTTCCTCTGCTCCTAGCATTCTCATGGTATGTTCATGCACCCAGCTCTCCAGCCTGCTCTGCTGCCTTGTCTGTCTATGAAGTGCACATAGTACATCACCCAACTTTCCACACAGACTTTCCTCTGCTCCTAGCATTCTCATGGTATGTTCATGCACCCAGCTCTCCAGCCTGCTCTCCTGCCTTGTCTGTCTATGAAGTGCACATAGTACATCACCCAACTTTCCACACAGACTTTCCTCTGCTCCTAGCATTCTCATGGTATGTTCATGCACCCAGCTCTCCAGCCTGCTCTCCTGCCTTGTCTGTCTATGAAGTGCACATAGTACATCACCCAACTTTCCACACAGACTTTCCTCTGCTCCTAGCATTCTCATGGTATGTTCATGCACCCAGCTCTCCAGCCTGCTCTGCTGCCTTGTCTGTCTATGAAGTGCACATAGTACATCACCCAACTTTCCACACAGACTTTCCTCTGCTCCTAGCATTCTCATGGTATGTTCATGCACCCAGCTCTCCAGCCTGCTCTCCTGCCTTGTCTGTCTATGAAGTGCACATAGTACATCACCCAACTTTCCACACAGACTTTCCTCTGCTCCTAGCATTCTCATGGTATGTTCATGCACCCAGCTCTCCAGCCTGCTCTCCTGCCTTGTCTGTCTATGATGTGCACATAGTACATCACCCAACTTTCCACACAGACTTTCCTCTGCTCCTAGCATTCTCATGGTATGTTCATGCACCCAGCTCTCCAGCCTGCTCTCCTGCCTTGTCTGTCTATGAAGTGCACATAGTACATCACCCAACTTTCCACACAGACTTTCCTCTGCTCCTAGCATTCTCATGGTATGTTCATGCACCCAGCTCTCCAGCCTGCTCTCCTGCCTTGTCTGTCTATGAAGTGCACATAGTACATCACCCAACTTTCCACACAGACTTTCCTCTGCTCCTAGCATTCTCATGGTATGTTCATGCACCCAGCTCTTCAGCCTGCTCTCCTGCCTTGTCTGTCTATGAAGTGCACATAGTACATCACCCAACTTTCCACACAGACTTTCCTCTGCTCCTAGCATTCTCATGGTATGTTCATGCACCCAGCTCTCCAGCCTGCTCTCCTGCCTTGTCTGTCTATGAAGTGCACATAGTACATCACCCAACTTTCCACACAGACTTTCCTCTGCTCCTAGCATTCTCATGGTATGTTCATGCACCCAGCTCTCCAGCCTGCTCTCCTGCCTTGTCTGTCTATGAAGTGCACATAGTACATCACCCAACTTTCCACACAGACTTTCCTCTGCTCCTAGCATTCTCATGGTATGTTCATGCACTCAGCTCTCCAGCCTGCTCTCCTGCCTTGTCTGTCTATGATGTGCACATAGTACATCACCCAACTTTCCACACAGACTTTCCTCTGCTCCTAGCATTCTCATGGTATGTTCATGCACCCAGCTCTCCAGCCTGCTCTGCTGCCTTGTCTGTCTATGATGTGCACATAGTACATCACCCAACTTTCCACACAGACTTTCCTCTGCTCCTAGCATTCTCATGGTATGTTCATGCACCCAGCTCTCCAGCCTGCTCTCCGGCCTTGTCTGTCTATGAAGTGCACATAGTGCATCACCCAACTTTCCACACAGACTTTCCTCTGCTCCTAGCATTCTCATGCACCTCCTCCCTCCCCACTCATCTCAGCTGAAGACTTTGCCTCATTTTTCAAGCAGAAGATTGAGAACATCAGAGACAGTTTTAGTCGACAACCCCCAGAGCCCTTCCTCCAAACTACCCAGCCCTCCATCTCCCAAACCAACTTCTCCACTATTACAGAAGATTGACTCCCCACTCTACTCTCAAGATCGCATCTCACCACCTGTGCACTTGACCCGATCCCTTCCCACTTCATCCCAAACCTCGCCACAGTCTTCATCCCAACTCTAACCCATCTCTTCAACCTATCACTAACAACTGGTGTTTTTCCCTCAAGCTTTAAACATGCCTCAATCACACCTATCCTCAAAAAGCCCTTTCTTGACCCATCCTCTGTATCTAGCTATCGCCCTATATCACCTCTCCCCTTGTGCCTCAAAACTACAGGAACAACACGTCCATCTTGAACTGTCCTCCCATCAATCTTCCTGCTCCCTTTTCGACTGCTTACAATCAGGCTTCCGGTCACACCACTCCACTGAAACTGCCCTAACTAAGGTCACCAATGACCTATTAACCGCCAAGAGCAAGCGGCACTACTCTGTCCTCCTCCTCCTGGACCTGTCCTCTGCCTTTGACACAGTGGACTATTCTCTATTACCACAGACCCTCTCATCCCTTGGCATCACAGACTAGGCCCTATCCTGCATCTCGTCATACCTAACTGACCGAACAATCAGCGTCTCCCATTCACACACCACCTCCTCACCTCGCCCCCTATCTGTCCGAGTCCCGCAAGGTTCAGTTCTAGGGCCCCTGCTCTTCTCCATTTACACTTTTGGCCTGGGACAGCTCATAGAATCTCACAGTTTTCAGTATCATCTCTATGCTGATGACACACAGATCTACATCTCTGGACCAGATATCACCACCCTACTAACCAGAATCCCTCAATGTCTATCCACTATTTCATCCTTCTTCTCCGCTAGATTTCTAAAACTTAACATGGACACAACAGAATTCATTGTCTTTCCCCATCTCACGTGACCCCCCCAATGAACCTATCCATTACAGTAAACAGCTGCCCACTCTCCCCAGTCCCACAAGCTCGTTGTGTCAGGGTAATCCTTGACACTGATCTCTCCTTCAAGCCGCATATCCAAGCCCTTTCCACTTCCTGCCGCCTTCAACTCAAAAATATTTCACGGATCAGTACATTCCTAAACCAAGAATCTGCAAAAATCCTAGTCCATGCCCTCATCATCTCCCGCCTCGACTATTGTAACCTCCTGCTCTGTGGCCTCCCCTCGAACACTCTTGCACCCCTCCAATCTATTCTAAACTCAGCTGCCTGACTAATCCACCTGTCCCCCCGCTATTCCCCGGCCTCTCCCCTCTGTCAATCCCTTCTCTGGCTCCCCATTACCCAGAGACTCCAGTACAAAAGCCATCCACAACCTGTCTCCTCCGATCCTCACAAGATCTCCTTCTCTACTCCCCTCTTATCTCCTCTTCCCACAATCACATACAAGATTTCTCTCGCGCATCATCCCTACTCTGGAACTCTCTACCACAACATATCAGACTCTCACTGTCATGATCCCAATGGCAGGGGATCACTAAAGGACAAGCACAGATACAAACAAGCTCTAGGGCGATGGAACCTGAGCTGACCGCGACCCTGAACCTAACACACAAATAAAAGTAGCCGGGGAACGTGCCTACGATGATCCTAGACGTCTCGCTCCAGCCGAAGATCTAACTTCCCCTATTAGAAGAAACACAGACCTCTCTTGCCTCCAGAGAAATACCCCACAGAAATAGCAGCCCCCCACATATAATGACGGTGAAATGAGAGGAAAGCACATACGCAGTATGAAAACAGTTTCAGCAAAATGAGGCCCGCTAAAGCTAGATAGCAGAGGATACAAAAGTGAACTGCGTGGTCAGCGAAAAACCCTTCAAAAAACCATCCTGAAATTACTTGAACTCATGTGCCAACTCATGGTACATGAGGAGCAATTTCAGCCCACTAGAGCAACCAGCAGCAATAATCACATATCTGCAGGCTGGACTAAAAACCAAATAAAGCAAAACACCAAAACAGGAAAATCCAAACTTAGCTTGACCAGAAGATTCTAGGAGCAGGGAGCAGAGGTAACAAGACACACTGGATACATTGATAACCGGCGAGGAAATGCCAGCAAAGCCAGGTTAAATAGGAAACTCCCATATCCTGATGGAACAGGTGGAACCCAGAGACCCAGGAAAGACAAGTCACCCAGTACCATCAGTAACCACCAGAGGGAGCCCAAAAACAGAACTCACAACACTCACCTACCATCGAACCCTTCAAAAAGAACCTGAAGACATACCTCTTCCGACAAGCCTACAACCTGCAGTAATCACCGATTGACCAAACCACTGCATGACCAGCTCTATCCTTACCTATTGTATCCTCACCCATCCCTTGTAGATTGTGAGCCTTCGCGAGCAGGGTCCTCTCTCCTCCTGTACCAATTGTGACTTGTATTGTTCAAGATTATTGTACTTGTTTTTATTATGTATACCCCTCCTCACATGTAAAGCGCCATGGAATAAATGGCGCTATAATAATAAATAATAATAATAATATATTTAAATGTGGAGGTAACCACAAATAACAATTTTCCCTAGCGACTTCTATAGTTGTATCCAGCCATCCAGCCTGTAATCCTTCAAAGGGGTTTTCCTAAGTTGTTACCCCATGTATATGGGATAGGGAGTAACTTGCTGATAGGTGGGGCCCAATGGTTTGACCTGCAGCAATCAGCAAGTTACACACTATGAACCAGAAACACATCCTCTGACTAGCACTTGCTTATTACTATTATTTTTTTTACAGCTGAGTATTTTTGACCTCACTGTGCTCTTTTATGTCTTCAAGTTTCTTGGTGGTGTGTGAACAGGTTCCTACAGACTTGTTCAGTGTGCAAGTAGCCCATGTGTTTCTGGTTCTATAATTGTTCTCTTGCTTCTACAAGACTGGGAAGTCCACCACTCCTTGTGGGTCATTTCCATTAAAGCTATTCCATCCTCCATGTCCACTTGGATATTCCTCCTCTGAACCCTGCTTATACAGGTACTATACAGATGATCAGGTTTTAAATACATCAGATAGGGATTATATACATTAGATAGGACTGCTCTAATAAGGGTGTACCTTGGCGATTGGTGGAGCAGCTTAGTATACTTTTTTTGCAAAAAAAGTATCAACTAAATACCCTGTTTTTTTTCATCCTCTGACTAGCACTTGCTTATTACTATTATTTTTTTTACAGCAGAGTATTTTTGACCTCACTGTGCTCTTTTATGTCTTCAAGTTACACACTATTGTTTGTTCAAAGAGGGTTGTAAATGATTAGAGAAACGTGATTCCACTGGTTGTGTACGAGAACACAATTATTTGAGAGGAGAACGTGTGTGAGAACATATGTTACATGCAGTGAATGGGGTTCTGGAATCCCTAGAAAGGAGATCTACAGAGCCTCATCTAAAACCTCTTTCAGAGGTCAGTGTTTCCGGTACATGTGGTGACTAGTGTTGAGCGATACCGTCCGATACTTGAAAGTATCGGTATCGGATAGTATCGGCCGATACCCGAAAAGTATCGGATATCGCCGATACCGATATCCGATACCAATACAAGTCAATGGGACACCAAGTATCGGAAGGTATCCTGATGGTTCCCAGGGTCTGAAGGAGAGGAAACTCTCCTTCAGGCCCTGGGATCCATATTAATGTGTAAAATAAAGAATTAAAATAAAAAATATTGATATATTCACCTCTCTGGCGGCCCCTGGACATCACCGCGGGTAACCGGCAGGCTTCTTTGTTTAAAATGAGCGCGTTTGGGACCTGAGAATGACGTCGCAGCTTCTGATTGGTCGCGTGCCGCTCATGTGACCGCCACGCGACCAATCAGAAGCCGCGACGTCATTCGCAGGTCCTAAATTCCTAGAATGAGGAGTTTAGTGCCTGAGAATGACGTCGCGGCTTGTGATTGGTCACGTGGCGGTCACATGAGCGGCACGCGACCAATCAGAAGCCGCGACGTCATTCTCAGGTCCTAAACGCGCTCATTTTAAACAAAGAAGCCTGCCGGTTACCAGCGGTGATGTCCAGGGGCCGCCGGAGAGGTGAATATATCAATATTTTTTATTTTAATTCTTTATTTTACACATCACTATGGATCCGATACCGATTCCCGATACCACAAAAGTATCGGAACTCGGTATCGGAATTCCGATACCGCAAGTATCGGCCGATACCCGATACTTGCGGTATCGGAATGCTCAACACTAGTGGTGACAGTTTTCACATGTACCGGATAATTCTTAACCTGGATGGTGCCAAGATGTGACCATCCAGGCTGAGAACCACCGAGGAATGAGCTGCTGCGAGCTCAGCATCAGTGAGTAGCGGTGATCTGCCATGAACTCACTGAGCTGAACTGCAGTGAATGAATTAACTTTTCTCATGGTGCTGAAGTCACCGCAAGTTCAGTCTGGCTGGGAACACAGTGTCATGGGTGTGCCAGATGCAATAGACTGTCACTTTATATCTGGCTGCAGAAGGTCTCTGTGTTTGGCATAACAGATGCTTCCTTAATTCTTCTGACTCTTGGACCCAGCAGCAACCTCTCGCCGGCTGTAAGTGACACATCTGGACCTGGGGATTTATAAATCACCAGTTTGCTGCAGAGAGTTTACAGTGATATTTTTACCTTGTGAATGCTTTGAACTATAGCAGTCGGCTAACTTCCTCTCTGGTGCTGTTTGAGGATGTTTGGTGTCTGCTCAAGATAAGTTTATTCCCCTTGTCTGTCTACCTTTTTGTTTTTAGTTTGCAGTTGGGATTGACCAGCTCACCCCTTCCTATCCAGGGCCTAGCTCATGGGAGATAAGGGTTCATGTTCCTGCTCAGCGATTGGTGAGGAACCAATTTAGGGACAGTAGGGCAGGTAGGGTGTTCTCAGAACTGCCTTGGGGTCTTGACTCACCCTTTACCTAGTGTCTGGGCTTCATTTCCCTTTTCTCTTCGTGTTGCACTTAGTCTTCCCACACAGTGCATGACACGCAGCCTCAGTGACCCATGGTAACCTCAATGAGGTCACCGCTGCTCTCTGATGTTGCTCTCTCAGCAGCTCATTCCTCAGTTGTTCTCAGCCTTGACTGTTGCATCTTGGCACCGTCCAAGTTGAAAATTATTTATCCCCATACATTGATTACAACAGAACTTCAGACAGGTGAGGGATATTGTTGTTTTTTATTTTTGTTTTATTAAAAGAGATGAGGGATTCAGTGGAAATAGGCGTTAGGTGAGTATAAGTGTGTTATTTTTAAAAAGTGTGTTTTCTTTTTATTTGAAATAAAAAACTTTATTTTGGCTGTGTATTTATTCACCATACAACTATAGGATTAGTAATGGAAAGGCATCTTATAGATGCCTCTCCATTACTAAGCCATGGGCTTGATGTCACTGGACAATACAAAGATGACATCAACCCCACAAATATGAACCCCACTTGCCACACCATACAGCAAGTGGGAAGAGCCAGGCAAAGCACTAGAATTGGCACACCTAATGGATGCCCCTTTTCTGGGTGGTTGCAGGCTGCTATTTTTAGGCTGGGTGGGTCATAATGCATGGACCCTTACCAGCCTGAGAAAACCAGCCCCCAGCTGTCAGCTTTAGCAAGGCTGGTTGTCAAAATGGGGGGACCCCATGCCATTTTTTAAATTATTTATTTGAATAATTTAAAAAAAACAGCATGGGGAGCAGTCTATTCTTGATAATCAGCTTTGCTGAAGCTGACAGCTGAGAGTTGAAACCCACAGCTGTCAGTTTTGCCTGGCTGGTTATCAGAAATACAGGGGAACCTACACCATATTTTTAATTTTTTTTTATTTATAGTGCAGCGGGCGGCTGATGAATACTCTCATCAGCTGCCGCCTGCTCTTGCTGTTATCAGTTGAATACAACTCTCAACATTCTCCCCTGCTAGCACTGATAGCAGCGTGAGCAGGGAACAATGATTAGAATAGTCTTCAGCACCCGGTGCCGGGGAACAGCACTAACAGTACAGCTGCTTCCCAGGCGTCAGTACATGTGGAACTAATGCGGCACAAGGGTGTCACACGGTTGCCACCCATATGACACAAGTATTGCACACACAAACACATGGACACTGATATCAACGGTACTGTTTTTTCAGGTACCATAAATATCAGGATGTGTGACAGAGGCTTTAAATGGAGTTAAGGCGCTCAACCTCCTGTTCATTCATTGTCTATGGGACTGCTGGAGAAAGCAGAGTGCAGCATTAAATTATTTCTGATAGTGCTGCTGACAATGAATGAAGTGGAGGCCGAGCATGCTCACCTTCACTCTATTCTGCTTTAGAGGTTTCTGGAACCATGTTCTACTGTCTTTGTCTGTGTTTATGTCTATTTTATGCATTTGGGAAAAACCCTTTTAAAGGGAATTTGTCAGCAGGATTTTTTCTTTTTTGTAATCTGAAGACAGCATGAGGTTAAAATATTGAACTCAATGACGTGACATGTCTAACTGTGTGCTGTTGTTTACTTACAATGAAGATTTTATCATCTTATTGGGTATCATTGGTGAGTACCATTACTTGCACTACAGAAAAATAAGCCCTAGTCTGACTCCACCCCCTTCTGTGATAAGCAGCTCACTGTCTATAGCTACGTACACTGAGAGCCTGTTGGCGTGGGAACAGCTGATTGTGTCAGTATGGCTGTCAGTAAATTAAGTGACACATCACTGGATCAGGGTCTCTTTGCCTAGATCATGTTGCTCTCAGATGTTATAGCAAAAACCTGCTGACACACTCCCTTTAAGTTGTTATCTTTAAGTTTATATACACTTATACTTTAATAGCACTTATGTCTTACTTGTATAAATGGGTTACAGGTGTTCAGATAAACATGATCCCCTGGTTGTGTAGGGTAATGCAGCTCAGCCTTGTTTAATATTTTCTAATCTTATATAATGCCTTTAAAGTCTTAAAGAGTGACATTTATCTAAAATCTTATAAGATTTGACACAAATCATGTTTCAATCATATTGTTTTAGTTGTACAATGGGAGGCTTGCAAGACATGCACCCAAAGTGCATTATTATGGGAAGGCATCAACAATGCTATTCTTCCTTGGCTAGGGTATTTACACACATGACTAGGACCGTGTTTACAGGGAAAATGCTAAAATGTGCCCCTGATTTTAACTGTATTCTCTACTTTAATAGTAAATGAGGGACTTTAGGTGGCGCTTCATGAGGTGGTTAAAATGAGGTGACGATGGGAGCCATGCATGCGCCCTGACGAGCGTCTCACTTCATGTGTACACTGAAGCTCAGTGTAGTACCCAGCTTCACTGACTGTGGAGCCAGAGCCACTCATCACAGTGCAAGCGCGGGGAACCGTTCACCACTACGCTTGCCTTTTTAAAAAATTATTTATATAAAATGGTGTGGGGTCCCCTCTATTCATGATAACCAGCCATGATAAAGATGACAGATGAGGGTTGTAACCTGCAGCTGTCAGTTTTACCTTTTTTTAAATTTAATTATAGCACAGGTGTCGGCTGATGAACACTTCCATCAGCGGCGGCTGCTCTTGCTGTTATCAGCGGCAGCAGGCGTAGGCTGATGGGATGAGTACTCTCTTCTCAGATGACACCTGTGACTGGTGGTAAACTTTTTACTGCCAGTAACAGCTGCGGGCTCACTCTGTTATCTGACAGCGTGGGAACCGCAGCCCTCTGACCAGCAGTAATAATCTTACAGCCGACCAGAGCCAATGTTTGACGCACTGCCATACAGATGACAGTGTGGCAAAAAAGGAATGTATTGGCCCCTCATTCATCTGAATGGGGTCTGGGTTTATGTACCATTTGTGTTCCCGAACCAAACTTTTTTAGATGTTAGGCCGAACCCGCCGGACCCGAACATCCATGGGTTCGCCCATCATTATTGCACATCGGCAACATGTCTATCAATCCGATGACTTCCATAATTCCATGACTTTTCCTTCTAGGTGTTGCAATTTCAATGCTGAGAAATGTACATACTGTAAATATTTTCTATGAGCTTTTTTTTTAACTCGATGACCTGAGCAGTTTTAATATTTTTACAATGTAGAGGTCACTCTGGGACTCCCGCTTCCTTGTCCCCTGAATGCCTTATAATAAATAAAATATTCTCTATAATATGGAACATTTGTTATAGGGTTCAGACAGCCTTATGCTTTATTTTCTAACACTTTACCAAACACTTCAATGGTTTCCCTTAAAATAGAAGCCATTAACTATGCATTGTGTTTTATAACTCTTGTGAGAAATGGTTATTGTAGCTATTCATCCATGGACCTACTAATGGAGCACTAGACTGTCTCTCAGGCATAAAATACTAATCTAACTCTGTCAAGTACTTTTTAGCGCACACTTATTCCTCTTGGGTTATTTTGGGGGATGTATTCTCTAATGCAACAATTACTATTAATATTCCAACATCATCACAATTATATTTGGAGACTTTTTCCAAAGTTATTGTTATTAATATTAAGTAAAAGTATGTGAGAACATCAGAGTTACATTTTTTGTCATATTAATAGCTCTATTTATTATGCTCAGCGTCACTTTTTAAAATCAATGTAAAAAAAAAAAAAAGAGAAGCACACGACTTCTTCCAAGAGCCACAACTTTTTTATTTTGCCATCAAAATTGCTGTAAGAGGGCTTGTTCTTTGCGGGACGACTTTTACTTTTGAATGATTCTATTGATTTTACCGCATAGTGCACTGGAAAATGGGAAAAAATTCCAAGTGCTGTGAAATTGCAAAAAAAAGAGCAATTCCACAATTGTCTTTTGATTTTTTTTATTTACCATGTTCACTGTATGGTAAAACTGACCTAACAATATGATTCTCCAGGTCATTACGATTATGTGGATACCAAACATGTATATATATACAGTACAGACCAAAAGTTTGGACACACCTTCTCATTTAAAGATTTTTCTGTATTTTCATGACTATAAAAATTGTACATTCACACTGAAAGCATCAAAACCATCAATTAACACATGTGGAATTATATACTTAACAAAAAAGTGTGAAACAACTGAAATTATGTCTTATATTCTAGGTTCTTCAAAGTAGCCACCTTTTGCTTTGATGACTGCTTTGCACACTCTTGGCATTCTCTTGATGAGCTTCAAGAGGTAGTCACTGGGAATGGTCTTCCAACAATCTTGAAGGAGTTCCCAGAGATGCTTGGCACTTGTTGGCCCTTTTGCCTTCACTCTGCGGTCCAGCTCACCCCAAACCATCAGGTCATCTGGCGTAGCACCCCATCACTCTCCTTCTTGGTCAAATAGCCCTTACACAGCTTGGAGGTGTGTTTGTGGTCATTGTCCTTTTGAAAAATAAATGATGGTCCAACTAAACGCAAACTGGATGGAATAGCATGCCGCTGCAAGATGCTGTGGTAGCCATGCTGGTTCAGTATGCCTTCAATTTTGAATAAATCCTCAACAGTCTCACTAGCAAAGCACCCCCACACCAACACACCTCCTCCTCCATGCTTCATGGTGGGAACCAGGCATGTAGAGTCCATCCGTTCACCTTTTCTGCGTCGCACAAAGACACGGTGGTTGGAACCAAAGATCTCAAATTTGGACTCATCAGACCAAAGCACAGATTTCCATTGGTCTAATGTCCATTCCTTGTGTTCTTTAGCCCAAACAAGTCTCTTCTGCTTGTTGCCTGTCCTTAGCAGTGGTTTCCTAGCAGCTATTTTACCATGAAGGCCTGCTGCACAAAGTCTCCTCTTAACAGTTGTTGTAGAGATGTGTCTGCTGCTAGATCTCTGTGTGGCATTGACCTGGGCTCTAATCTGAGCTGCTGTTAACCTGCGATTTCTGAGACTGGTGACTCAGATAAACTTATCCTCAGAAGCAGAGGTGACTCTTGGTCTTCCTTTCCTGGGGCAGTCCTCAAGTGACCCAGTTTCTTTGTAGTGCTTGATGGTTTTCGCAACTGCACTTGGGGACACTTTCAAAGTTTTTCCAATTTTTCGGACTGACTGACCTTCATTTCTTAAAGTAATGATGGCCACTCGTTTTTCTTTACTTAGCTGCTTTTTTCTTGCCAGAATACAAATTCTAACAGTCTATTCAGAAGGACTATCAGCTGTGTATCCACCAGACTTCTGCTAAACACAACTGATGGTCCCAACCCCATTTATAAGGCAAGAAATCCCACTTATTAAACCTGACAGGGCACACCTGTGAAGTGAAAACCATTTCCAGTGACTACCTCTTGAAGCTCATCAAGAGAATGCCAAGAGTGTGCAAAGCAGTCATCAAAGCAAAAGGTGGCTACTTTGAAGAACCTAGAAAATAAGACATATTTTCAGTTGTTTCACACTATTTTCTTAAGTATATAATTCCACATGTGTTAATTGATAGTTTTGATGCCTTCAGTGTGAATTTACAATTTTCATAGTCATGAAAATACGGAAAAATCTTTAAATGAGAAGGTGTGTCCAAACTTTTGGTCTGTACTGTATTTTTATTCAAACGGTGAAAATAAATTCGGAAATTTGTATGAAATTTTTTTTTGCCTTTATCTCCATTTTTCGAGACCCGCAACTTTTTCACTTTTTGAAATATGGGGGCTTGGTGAGGGACTATTTTTTTGCTCTCTTAACTATCATTTTTACTGATACCATTTTGGGTAGACACAATGTATTTGTTGCCTCTTATTGCAATGTTGCGAGACCAAAAGAATAATTCTAGAGTTTTGATTTTTTTTCTTTCTCGTTACATCGTTTACCGAACGGTTTAGTTTACTTTACATTTTGATAGATCAAACATTTCTGAATGCAGAAATATGTGTATTTTTTATTGTTTAATTTTCAATGTGGCAAAATGGGAGGTGATTTGAACTTTTGTGCTTTTTTTCATATATAAAAACATTTTTTTTTCCTTTTCCTGTATTGAATAATTCTCCTTTAGTGCACACAGTGCAAGTTTTCTCACAGGAATAGGTCATACATGTACATAGCTCTCTACAATAGAATATGTTTATTTTTTGCTTACTGCCTAATAATTCAGAAGTCCCATAAAGACATAGACAAGGAAGAGGTTAAGAGACCCCATTTTCCTGATGTACTGTATGAGGCATCCAGAGGTCTCTACACAGTGCACCATTACTACTTGCCAGTCCCTGCTCCTCAACTGCGGGTCACTGCCCTTGTGTGCTCACATATAGTTAGTTTATCATAAAGAATTTTCTGTCCATAGGGTTAGGGGCTGCATAGAATGGCAAACCAGGGGCTGTATGTGGTTCCCCGGGCCACAGGTTGGGCACCCTTGCAATAGATGGTCCATTCAGTAATCCATGACCTGTAGAAAACACAATTTTTGCAGTCATCAAAGCTCGACATATAGGACTAAGAACATACTTATTACCTCTTATCACTTTTTTTACAGTTCTATATACGAAAATTTGCATTTAAAGGGAAAATCCAACTGAAACGTATTTTTGCAGTTATCTTTGAAATGTTGGACTCTTCTAAAAATTAATAATCGCTTACAGTGGGAGAAAAAAAGTATTAAGTCAGCCACCAATTGTGCAAGTTCTCCCACTTAAAAAGATGAGAGAGGCCTGTAATTGAGATCATAGGTAGACCACAACTATGAGAGTCAAAATGAGAAAACAAATCCAGAAAAGTACCTTGTCTGATTTGGGAAGATTTATTTAGCAAAATATGGTTAAAGTCATATAATGTACAGTATGAGGGCCCCGATAGTCACACAATGTTTAAAAAAAAATTACATACTCACCTAATCCAGGTCCTGACGTATCCTCCAAGCGAACCAAAATGCTGTCATCGCACAGCATCTCAGAGTCCCCATGTGGCGTGATGATGTCACCGCATCGGGACACTGACATCCACACAGTGCACTGGCGTTTCACAAAATGGAGAACAGTAGAGCAGAGAGATTGTGTCTCCCTGCTCTACTGCAGACAACTATATTGGCTGTACAAGCCAATATATTTAAGTGTAGCATAGCTCCGGGTGGGCACCTCAGAGCATAGGGCCTGGGGCAACCACACCCACTGCCCCCCCTGTAGCTGTGCTACTGAATAGACCAGCTACTAACACTGCAATAATGATGATGAAATAATAAAGACCCAATTTTTCTATAAAACCCAAGATTAAAACAAAATGAGAAAATACTTTGCAGTAAATAAATAATTAGCAATAGTGCATGAAAATAACACAGTTAACATAATCTTGTAAAAACAAATGTAAAAGCCATCCCACCACGTCAAGGTGACCCTATTTGGGATGGTCCTAACATCTAGTATTAAAACCTTACCATGTGTCAGATAACA
Source organism: Ranitomeya imitator (assembly GCF_032444005.1). Lineage (NCBI taxonomy): Eukaryota > Metazoa > Chordata > Amphibia > Anura > Dendrobatidae > Ranitomeya > Ranitomeya imitator. The sequence goes on from NC_091288.1 coordinate 167,033,159, forward strand.
TAAATATGAATAAGGGACAAGCAGGAGAGAGACTCCAACTAATGGCCATACAGACATGTAGAGCTTTATAAACATAATGACCAGCTCAAAGAAAAAGAAGGCTATACCCTTGTTTGTACAGAGCACAAAAACCTGAAACTAAAATTTAAAGAGATGAATTTGAATATCAGTTGATATGCATGCAATGTGTTAGTGCGTGTTCACACTGTCCACTAAATAGACAAAACCAAGATAAAAACAAAATAAGCAAATACTCTGCAGTAAATAAATAAATAGCAATAGTGCATGAAAATTACATAGGGCACTTAGTTAACATAATTTTGATAAAAAAAGTAAAAGACATCCCACCACATCGAGGTGACCCTATTCAGAGTGGTTCTATTGGTTCTGGCTGGATGTCCATTAGTCAGGGTCTTGGTCCTGCTTGGCTCTTATTCACATTTACATAATTTGATATACATATGGTAGGGTATTAATACTAGAGGTTAGGATCGTCCCGAATAGGGTCACTTTGACACAATGGAATTGCTTTTACGATTTTTTGATCAAAATTATGTTAACTAAGTACTCAATGTAATTTTCATGCATTATTACTATTTTTTTACTGCAGGGTATTTGCTGACTTTATTGTTACTTGGGATTTGTCTGTTTAGTGGCCAGTGTGAACATGTGCCTACACGTTGCATGCACACTAACTTATATTCCAGTTCATCTCTTTAGCTTTTTGTTTCAGTAATCTTTCTAGCATGAAAGGTGTCATAAGTCTTTACAACCTCCTCAGGATCTTGAAAATTAGAGCCAATCAGCAAATTTAAGCATCATATTAGTTTTCAGCACCAAAATATTTGTTAAGTACAGCTGTTTTCATCTTTGAACCAATATAGCTCTAGAGCGATGTTATCGGTCCGAGTGTGATTTCGACAAAACATCATATCCTACTTGGACCAATGTTAGTCTATAGGGCCACGCATGTGTCCGTATATATCGCTACATGTTCAAGTTTGATCCGATGTTCAGATCACATTCAACCTTGCAAATCAATTAGTGCATGGAAATCATCAGACTGTAAACGGATGAGATTCATGGAGAAGATAGAGAAATTTTGTTTTCCATCTTCTCCTAGTCCCAGAGAATAGGAGAACACTATGCTCAGAGTTTGATCAGAGTCCTATTTACATAGTTATCCCAATTCTATTTGATGAGAGAATTTACGGCGATTTGCACGAGCCCGGAGACAGTACATGGGGATTGGGCATACCTTCCACATAAAAACTGCATTACATATGTTGCATAACATTAAGCACATGTAACAATTGATTTAACCAAACAAACCAATTTACTATAGATTCATAGAACACCCTTACTTCCACAGCTTTAAGACAGGTTTGAGTAGTGCACATGTAGTTTAATAATGCCGTCTGTTGGCTCCATTTGCCATTTTAAAGAAAATTATAAAAAATAATGGACATGGTCTCTTCAGAGAGGAAGAGGACTAGAACTGCACCAACTATTGGAAGTAGCAATCCTAAAAGTAAATATCAACTCTCTAACAAGCCTTGCCACATGACTTAGATTAAAAGCTAAAATCTCAATTTGCAGACACTGTGTTTCGGGGGTTCTGCCCCTCATCAGTGTAAAGTGTGAGATCTGGTTTGACTGGGTAAGAGGTGTCTGACCGGGATCCAAGGGGCAACGTTTCTCCTTGCGGAGAGTGACATGTCAAGTCTGACATGCCAAGGTGAGAAGACTTTTAAGCCTTGCAATGCTCATCTGGGAAATATGCAATTTGTCTCTTCAGAGAGGAAGAGGACTACAACTCTAGTGCCACTGATTGGAAGTAGCAATCCTAAAAGTCAATATCGGTTCTCTAATGAGCCCTTCCACATGACTTAAGGCCCCTTCACATTAAGCGACGCTGCAGCGATACCGACAACGATCCGGATCGCTGCAGCGTCGCTGTTTGGTCGCTGGAGAGCTGTCACACAGACAGCTCTCCAGCGACCAACGATGCCGGTAACCAGGGTAAACATCGGGTAACTAAGTGCAGGGCCGCGCTTAGTAACCCGATGTTTACCCTGGTTACCATCCTAAAAGTAAAAAAACAAACAGTACATACTTACCTAACGCTGTCTGTCCCCGGCGCTCTGCTCTGCACTCCTCCTGTACTGTCTGTGTGAGCACAGCGGCCGGAAAGGAGAGCGGCGACGTCACCGCTCTGCTTTCCGGCTGACCGACGCTCACAGCCAGTACAGGAGGAGTGCAGAGCACAGCGCCGGGGACAGACAGCGGTAGGTAAGTATGTACTGTTTGTTTTTTTACTTTTACGCTGGTAACCAGGGTAAACATCGAGTTACTAAGCGTGGCCCTGCGCTTAGTTACCCGATGTTTACCCTGGTTACCAGTGAAGACATCGCTGGATCGGTGTCACACACGCCGATCCAGCGATGTCCACGGGAGATCCAGCGATGAAATAAAGTTCTGGACTTTGTTCAGCGACCAACGATGGCACAGCAGGGGCCTGATCGTTGGTCGCTGTCACACATAGCGATTTCCTTAACGATATCGTTGCAACGTCACCAAAAGCAACGATATCGTTAACTATATCGTTATGTGTGAAGGTACCTTTAGGATAAAAGCCAAAACCAAACTCTCAATCTGCAAACAATGTGTTTCTGGGTACTGCGCCTTGTCAATGCAAAGTGTGAGATCTGGTTTGGCTGTATGAGAGGTGTTAGTGGCTGACCTACTGTAAGTACATGGAATATAATGACAAAGCTCAGGCTAAACGCGCGTCGGGTCTCTATACTGGCTGGTATACTGACATCTATCCTCTCATATATGCACCTTCATATATGCACTTTCTATTGGACACTGGCACTTTATATTGGATCCAGTATTGGATATATTGCTGTATTTATAGCGTGATTTATAGCATGATTTCAATTCCAGTATATGTCAGCTGTATTTAATTTTCATATGAGGACATTTATCTGGTGTATCACATATAGTAATTAATTGTTCATGAATTTTGTGCTAACTTATTTTGATATTGGCCCTGCATGACATATATATATATTTAAAATATTTTTTAATTAATTAGTTGATTTATATTTATTGCCATTCATGGATAAAGTATTATTTCATAATTGTGCACTGTAATTTTACCCTGTATCATCCCGCACATTTTTCATTTTTATCTTGTCTTCCCCTTCATTCATACTTCATTATGTATTTTGTGAATAATGTTTTCTTGTATAAATAAACTACGATTGATTATATTCTTTAGTTGTGTATAACATTTATAGGTGTTAAAAACATATAGATTGTTACAATGTTTGTACACCCAGGTCCTCAAAAGTCCCCCAGCACCCAAGCAGTCACATAAGTCCACACCCTGAGAACTATTTAGATCCTCAAGTACCAAAATGACTATTACAATTTAGCCAGGGACATACTTCTATCTGACGATCCAGTACTGTGCTGCTGTTTCTGTCTGTGCCAGGATAAGTTGCTTATTTAGGGACTTTAAGATGACCCTTTTACATGTTTCTTGCACACTATGTCCTGATTGTAAGAATTTATTTAGTATTAGATATCTGTAACATGGCATTGGGCAGTAGCCGTGGTCTATGTGCTCGTCTACTACGCCCTGGCACACTACATGAGAAGGGGTTCCTTGTGTGTGTGTGGTTGGTTTGCTACTGTGGACACTGTCAGGTTCAGCTCTGCCACAATTTGTGCGGCGTTGGACCCCTTTAAACCCTTGATGAGGAGAGCCAACGCATTTGTAAATATAGTCATTTTTACTGGCAATAAAACTTATGTACAGAGGGTAGCAGGAAATAAACTTGATATTTTCTTCTGCACCATAGAGAGGCACATTCTTGATGGTCAAGGATGGTGGCACAATACTTGGGGAGAACGTTACTGATGAACAGCAGGGCAAATTGGGCAACTCCATTCTTCCTGGTGCAGTGCCACATGGGTAAAAGTGTTTAGCTATAACCACTGTACCTAAGCTTCACTATATGGCCCCAATGTGTTTCTCCGTGGCCACTGCACTCTTGTGGAACCGTGTAAAGGAACTCTCACTAGTTGCCACCTTGCTGACGTGACACAGCCTGGCTTACCCTGCCTTCCTTCACAGCTGGCCTTCATGTCTGCCTAACAACACTGTTTCCTTTAGCTTTTCAAGTACTTAAGTGCCCCAGATTTGCTTGGTCTGAGGAACTGCCACCACTGTAGAATTCTTGCTGACATTTGCTCCCTTTCTTTATCTTGGCTGCCATACACACACAGTGATAATAATTTTCCTCTGAGGGTGTCTTTTCTTGTCTCTCACTCACTAATAAGCAAGAACTAACTCCGGGAACTAAGACACAGGTCCCTATTACTCCTCCCCAACTATGGGCCGATCCTACAGTTAACCCCGTCACCCATGACTAACAGGATCTACAGCCTCAAGAAGGATAACCCGTTCAATACAGTACATTTTCATACATTTAAAACAACAGGGGTCTTCAGAGATGCTACGTCATCTTCTCCACATTCACATGTCGACTTTAAGTTTTTTTCTCTATTTTATTTTTATTTTAGATTGACATTTAAGCGCTAACTAACCAAGTTTCTTTTATCGTTATAGTATTTTTAAATTGTAAAATAGGTGTCTTGGAATAAATTATGAGTGGCAAATACAACTTAACCAAGACTTTAACTTAAACCTTGGTAATTTTTTACTGTTTGACCTTCAAAAGCAGCTAAATGTTACCCAAAAACCATGTACATTTCTATAATACATTTGCACTTCAAAATACCTCCCCCCAAAAATGCCAAGTGATGTACTTGGTTATCTGCGATAGTCTGAAAGGGGACAATTGAAGCAGAGGTGAGCCACCGCACCATTTAGAAGGGGCACTGCAAAGTCCAACCATTAGGACCCCCACCGATCAGCAAGTTATCATATATCCTATGAGAATATCTGTTTAAGTGGAAACTGTCATGTCCCCAAATGCTATTAAACTGCAGATATAGGGTTAATAGCGTTCCAAAACTGGCTGCATTACTGAAAGCGCGTCTACCAGGAGGAAATGAAATGAACATTATTCCTCACCCTTCAGTGAGGAAGCTGTGAGCCCGCCCTGGCAATTTGATTGACAGCTTGCTCGAGCATCTATGTAGAGCAAGATGTCAAAGTGACGGGACAAGCTTACAACCGCCAATCAATGTATAGTGAAGGCAGTTAATTTCCTCCGAGAAGCTGCACTTTCACTATGTCCACCAGACAGCTTTTAAAAACTATCAGATATACCCTATATCTGCAGGTTAATAGCATTTGGGGACATGACAGGCAAAAATGTAACATATGCTATATTTATATTTTACATTTTTGCCTATTGATTTACAATCATTGACAACATCAAAGAACATTTTCATTCATCTATAGAGCTACTTCCAAAAAACGCTCTCCTTAGGATATGTGCACATGTTAACTAATTGGTGCAGAAATATCTGCACTATTTCTGCGTCTCTTGGCAGGAAAAAAAGTGCAGCTTTTTTTTTTTGCCTTTTGCTGCATTTTTTACTTGCGCTTTTAGTGCAGATTTTTCCCCACTCATTAGTATAATGCAATGAATAAGGATTACAATCCGAAATGCGCTTGCTCATTTTACACATTTTCTTAACCCCATGTGCAGCGCCCCAGAGTCCTGGTCGTTGCAGTAATGTCGTTCTTCCACCAGGGGGAGCGATGTTACGTCTGATGGCACCAAAGGAGTTCACCCTGCCAGGTATCACAGCCACACACACACTTCACACCCCGGCCACCAGGGGGAGCTAAGGGTTCTATCTATTAGGCCACTCCTCACACTTGGGTAAAACTGGGGGTTTGGTTAGGAAGTCAGTTCAGTTGGAGTTGGAGGAGAAAGGAGAAGCTGACTGGAGGGAGAAGGAGATAGTCAGCAGGAGAGGAGAGGAGCAGACTGGGCTCGGCCCAGGAAGGAAAGAAGGACACGGAGCTGCGCCTGCACCTGATTGCAGCAGCCTCAAAGGAAAGGACAAGAAAGGAAGTGTGTCATAGTGAGTGAGCACCGAAGTCATAGCAACAGGAGTATAACATCAGTGGGAGACCAGCTAGAAGCAGGCTGCCTCCCACTGTGCGCAGATCAGGTAGCCAGAAAACCGAGGGAGTAATAGACTCTATGCTTTACTTCAGAGACCGGCAGGAAAGTCATCTTCAAGTTGGCTGCCCGACCTAAGAACCTAAGCAGACAAGGTGGCAACGCGGAGGAGGGGTGACGCTAGGGTCCCTATAAAATAGCCTCAGGCCACCACCATCATACGGGTTGGTCCTATCCATCTGGGGGACCGAGAGAAGAGTAACAAGAGTGAGGACCCTATGAGGGCTAATGCACGTAGGGACCTACTACGTTACTGTGCGCAAGGGGTAGGCTACTGATTTCCACCTGGATAACGGAACTCTGGAATTGCCATCAGACCGGCCGGACTCTGCCTACCCTGTGATCCGGCACCCTGGACTGTGGATGCTGAAGCCTTCAGTAAAGGTAAAGAGACTGCACCCATTGTGTCCTCGTTATTCACCGCACCTTGCACCATCCACCATCACCATCTACACTTCTGGGAAGCCCTTGGGATATACTTCACCTATGGGAAGGTATACAATCTAGCTGCCATTCCATCACCCCAGCGGACCCCTAAGCAGCGTCGGTCACCCTGACCGAATACCACAAGTGGCGTCACGAACACTACCGTTATCTACAAACTTATTCCACCTTTTAATTGGGCGCCCCTCATAGGGCCACGGTCCGGGTTGGGCCACCATGACATCCCAGCCGAGGGAACTGAAGGACCCGGTACCGAGTACCCCATTGCCCTTACGTGGGGGCGATCCACATGCATACTGTTGCAACTTTTATGGATTACCAATATAGATTTCTAATTTTATTGAAGAAGGTCATGCTAGATTTTCTCCCATTTATCGCACTCATTAGTATAGGTGAAATCTGCTGCAAAAATACTGAAAGAATTGACTTTCTGCAGATTTAGATCTGTTGCAAATGTGCAAGGAAAAAATAAGCAACGTGTGCATGGGGCTTCAGGATTCTCATTCACTTTGCTAGCCATAGGAAATCCTTCAAGGTTAGTAGTGACAAATCTGAACTGAAAACATGCAGCAAAAACATGCCTTTGATAGTAAAATCCCCTTCACAGAATTAATTTTTCAACAGCTCCCAAAAAATATGGGATCCGTAATTATGAGCATCCATAAGGATCAGCAGGTTTCAAAATGTTTGTCCTATCTTTACATGATAATTTAAAATTCATTTGATACAGGAGAAATATATTTCATTATGTGTTTCTAAATTTCAGGGCAGACAGAGCTGTGTAGATGGCTCGTTTACGTCATCGGCACATTATTGTGCGTGCCCTGCGACCTGTGGTCATATGGACTGTACATGTCTTCTTGCTGACAGCTGCTTCTTAAACACGAAAGCATAGTGAACAGCTGGATGCCCTCGGCAATAACTGATTGAAATCATGACCAACCCCAGTCTGAATGTAGGAAACTAACATAAAGTTTCTTCATCCAGACATTAGAAGAAGCCACATAAAAAATGCACACATTGAAAGTAGCATAATTATAAAAAAATTAACACATTCAAATCAATATGTATTAAATTTTTGTATTCATATTTCAAGCAAGTACTTAGTATAATTTCTCTGTTACTTCTAATGTATTTAATAGTGTGAATAGTACCTTATTCTCTATAGTTACCAATCATAATCTCCATAAACAGCTCCAATGCTGGACATATAGAGTACCCCTCTATCTGCTTCTCATTGATGAAAGGCTTTTTTCTAGCTTTACATGACTTGAGTCCTGCCTCTAGGAGCCTGTTATGAACTGTTCTTGCCGTGCACTTCACCCCAGCTGCCATTTGCCATTCCTTTTGTAGGTCACTTGATGTCATCCTGCGGTTGCTGAGTGACATTCGAATAAGATGATGGTCATCCCGGTCAATGGAGAGTTGTTTTCACCCTCTGCCGATCTGTAGCTTTGTTGTCCCCAATGTCTGCTGTTTGACCTTGTTGTAATGGACTGCCGACTTTGAAATTTTAAGGATGGAGGCAACATGACGCTCACTGTGTCCCTCTGCTAGTAAATCCAGAATTGAGCCCTTCTTTTCCTCACTCAAGACTTTTCTTTTCAACTCCTTTGGCATGGTTAAGTTTTTTTTTTCATTCCTATTACTTTTGGGATATTACTAGCACTTGTTTTGCCATCCAGCTTGTCCTATTGCAAGAGGATTGTGAACACCACTGCAGGGTTTTTTATACTTTCCTTCGTTAAATAAGATTTGGTTCAGGTGATCACCTAATCAGAAGCACAATAAGTAGAATGAGGCGGTTGGAATTCAACTGACACTGGAATGGAATGGCTGTCAGACATGTAGAGAAGCTGATTTTTGTAAAACTGTGCAGTGGTCTCTTAATTTTTGCCAGAGCTGTAAGTGGGCAAGGAGAGACGAAGGTCTTGAGAGGACAGCAGATTACATTTTGGAAGATAATGGGAGATTAGTTCAGAAATATATGGAGGAAACAGATTTTGGATAGCTTTGTAGGTCAATTTCAATAGTTTGAACTGGATAAGTTGGGGAATTGGGAGCCAATGAAGAGATTTGAAGAGGGGAGAAGCAGAGGAGTAGTGAGGAGAAAGGTGGATTCGTTTTACTGCAGAGTTAAGGACAGACTGGAGAAGTGTGAAAGTCTTAACTGGGAGGCCACACAGGAGGACATTACAGTAGTCGAGGAGGGAGAAGATAAGGGCGTGCACTATCATTTTAGTAGATTCAGTGTTATTCAATGATCAACTATGAGTCATTTTGACAAGTGGAGGGAATGGCAGCAAATTGTCCTTGCTGTGGAAGACAACATAACGCTACAGGGCAAAACTGAAAAATGCTGTGGCTCATAGTGCATAAAATTCAGTATCTGCAGAGTTACAAACCTCCTCTGGCAATAACAACAGCACAAAAATTTTGGACCAGGAGCATGTAAGCCTTACATCATCAAGCACAATACTATGTTTTGGATGGAGCGGTGTAAAGCATATCAAAAATGAACTTTGGAGCCATGGAAGCATGTTTTATGGCGTGACAAATCTTGTTTGGGGTGTATGTGAACTTAGGAGATAATTCACCAAGACTGGAGTAGCTCTGCCCCAGTATAGCTGGAGTTCAAGGCTCCAAATTAGTTAAGGTGCATTCCATTTTATGAATTTGGCTCCCCTTCTGAGTGCCATGTGCCACACTAGAAAGGCAGCACCAGTCAACGACTATAATATAATATCTGCCGCACAAAACACCGGCACTTTTCATGAATTTGACGTGTTTACGTGGCCATGCCCTGTCCCGCCCCGGATCCTTCCCAGCTCCTTCCATTACAACGCCAAACATCACAAAAGTTTGCTACAACTTCCCGTTGTGCATGCATTTGATAACTTTTCAAAGCTTTTATGCCAGTCTATGCCTGTTTATACCAGTTTAATAGTGCAAAAGATTTAATGAAATGTTTCTCCAGTCACTGACATGTTGGGGTGCATGGATAAGATGATAAGATGTGCCAAATTCATTAAGTGGCGTATGCCTCTTAATGGATTACGTACATCTTATTCTTTCATGACCCTCGCAAGACTGGTCTGTACAACGCTAGTCTTAACAAATCAGCAAAAGTGTCTAATTTGTGCCTTTATTTGTATTTCTTGTATGCTTTGGCTGAACACTTTTGTAATCTCTACTCGTAAGATATGAACATTAGTGCTTTATTTCTATTGATGAAACATTACAGATAACAGCACCATCCTAAATGACATAAAGGAAGTTTAAGCAAAGATAAGTGAGTCTTTATATATTTCTTCTCCATTGAGTCTCCAGGAGGCGTATCAGCTCAATTTCCTTTGAATCCCAGACCTAGTAAATCAATTCTTCCATCTCATGCAGATACAGGAATACTTACACATTTTATTCTTCAGTAATTTTCTGAGAATCAAATCAGCTCAGTTTGAATATACAACCCGGAAAATCTACAATATCTTCTGTTGATGGAGATAGCTTTCATTTGAAGATATTAACTTTGTTTTTCAGACTACTTGACACAGCCTTAATGTTTTAAAAGGACCTGTAAGCTTACCTAACATGTTTGTTTTTATGCAGTAAACTCTTTCTCATGAAATGACAATGCTACTACATATTGTGTTATATTCATCCACTGCTACCAGTCATGGAAATGTATACACAAACTGGAACCTATTTTTCAATAGGTTGTACCTCTGCAGAGTCTGACAATGTCATCACAGCTGGTACAGTGTCCAGGAATGGTTAAGAGTAGAGATGGAGATTGGGATAATTTTGGTAAATTTCTGCACTGCTGAATCACTAGAATTCCAGAAATATTGGTACATGTGACTTTATTATTCTACACATTTCAGAGTTCAAGACTCCTTCATCAGGAAACACCACAGGAACATCTGAGAACATCAAGAGTCTTGAACTCTGAAACGCGTAGAATAATAAAGCCACATGTACTAATAATTCTGGAATTCTAGTGATTCAGCAGTGCAGAAATGTATCACAATTATTCCAATCTGTATCTAGTGGCTGGTCCTTCCTGGACATCTGGTGAGTGCAATCTTATGGATTAACCTGTTAACCTTCTCAGATAAGGCACTATTTGCACTCTTTCCTTCAACAGTTTTCCTAAAGGTACCGTCACATTAAGCGACGCTGCAGCGATATAGACAACGATGTCGATCGCTGCAGCATCGTTGTTTCGTCGTTGTGTGGTCGCTGGAGAGCTGTCACACAGACAGCTCTCCAGCGACCAACGATGCCGAAGTTCCCTGGTAACCAGGGTAAACATCAAGTTACTAAGCGCAGGGCCGTGCTTAGTAACCCGATGTTTACCCTGGTTACCATTGTAAATGTGAAAAAAAAAACACTACATACTTACATTCCGGTGTCTGTCGCGTCCCCCACCTTCAACTTCCCTGCACTGTGTAAGCGCCGGCCGTCAAGCAGAGCGGTGACGTCACCGCTGTGCTCTGCTTTACGGCTGGCCGGCGCTGACACGGTGCAGGGAAGCTGACGCCGGGGGACGCGACAGACACCGGAATGTAGGTATGTAGTGTTTTTTTTTTTTACATTTACAATGGTAACCAGGGTAAACATTGGGTTACTAAGCACGGCCCTGCGCTTAGTAACCCGATGTTTACCCTGGTTACAAGTGAAGACATCGCTGAATCGGCGTCACACACGCCGATTCAGCGATGTCAGCGGGTGATCCAGCGACGAAATAAAGTTCTGGCCTTTTAGCTCCGACCATCGATGTCACAGCAGGATCCTGATCGCTGCTGCGTGTCAAACACAACGATATTGCTATCCAGGACGCTGCAACATCACAGATCGCTATCGTTATCGTTCTAAAGTGGCTCAGTGTGAAGGTACCTTTAGAGTAGAGATGAGCAGAAGTTCACAATTCGAATTCAACAGTTTTTCCCCCAACATTTGATTTGCAGCAAATAAATTGCAATACTGGAAATCTTGTAATTGTTTGTAAAATACCTGTGGAGGAGAGGAGAGTGAGAGAACCTGGCTGACCATAAAAGCCTACACTTTACAGGCGAGAGAGAGAAAGAGAAAGAGAGAGGACCACCTGACCATAAGAGCATACACTTTACCGGAGAGAGGATCCCACTGACCATAAGAGCTTACACTTTACCAGAGAGAGGACCCCACTGACCATACGTAAGAGCTTATACTTTACCGGAGAGAGGATCCCACTGACCATAAGAGCTTACACTTTACCGCAGAGAGGATCCCACTGACCATAAGAGCTTACACTTTACCAGAGAGAGGACCCCACTGACCATACGTAAGAGCTTATACTTTACCGGAGAGAGGATCCCACTGACCATAAGAGCTTACACTTTACCGCAGAGAGGATCCCACTGACCATAAGAGCTTACACTTTACCAGAGAGAGGACCCCACTGACCATACGTAAGAGCTTATACTTTACCGGAAAGAGGATCCCACTGACCATAAGAGCTTACACTTTACCGCAGAGAGGATCCCACTGACCATAAGAGCTTACACTTTACCAGAGAGAGGACCCCACTGACCATACGTAAGAGCTTATACTTTACCGGAGAGAGGATCCCACTGACCATAAGAGCTTACACTTTACCGCAGAGAGGATCCCACCGACCATAAGAGCTTACACTTTACCAGAGAGAGGATCCCACTGACCATAAGAGCTTACACTTTACCAGAGAGAGGACCCCACTGACCATAAGAGCTTACACTTTACAGTAGAGAGAGAGAACCTTGCTGACCATAAAATCATACACTATAGCAAAAACATTTTCATGAATTTCAATACTGGAAATCTTGTAATTACTTGCAAAATACATGTGGAGGAGAGGAGAGTGAGAGAGAACCTGGCTGACCTGGCTGACCATAAGAGCCTATACTTTAGAGGCGAAAAAGAAAGAGAGAGAAAGAGGACCCCGCTGACCATAAGAGCATACATTTTACAGGAGAGAGAGAGAGTACCCTGCTGACCCTAAGAGCACACACTCTACAGGAGAGAAAGAGATCGAGGACCCCGCTGACCATAAAAGCATACACGTTACAGGAGAAAGAGAGGAGAACCAACTGACCATAAGAGCTTACACTCTACAGGAGAGAGAGAGAAGAGGGAGACATTGATAGGACTCCGCTGATCAAAAGATCATACATTTTACAGGAGAGATAGAGAGGACCTCACTGACCAAAAATTCTTACACTTTACAGAAGAGAGAAAACCCTGCTGACCATAAGAGCTTACACTCTACATTAGAGAGAAAGAACCCTTGCTGAGCATAAGATCTTACACTCTACATTAGAGAGACAGAGTAGCCTGCTGATCATAAGAAAATACACTTTACAGGAGAGAGAGAGGGGACCTCACTGCCATAAAAGCTTGCACTCTACAGTACAACGAAAGAAAACTCTGCTGACCATAGAAGCATTGCGTCTATAGAAGAGAGAGAACGAGAGAGAGATAAAGAGAGTGGGGACCCCACTGACCATAGGAGCTTAGACTCTACAGAAGAGAGCGAAGACCCTACCAACTATAAGAGCTTACACTCTACAGAAGAGAATGACTTTACCAGTGACTCTGTAAATGGAAAATGACTCTGTGCTCCACTGGAAATTGCTGATCTGTGATGGCCACTGTACAAGGTATGAAAATATGTAAGATGTCATGAATGCAGAACATTATGGGGAGGTCCACAATAAAAAAACATTAGCCAGTTGTCTGATGTTTCAGCAGTGTAGGGAATTGCGGTGGGAAAGTTGGGAAAGTTTATTTTTTTGCGAACCATGAATCGAATCTCAAAATGTTTGAATTTGGGTGATACTGTGAATTTCAGGAAATGTGACTGAAGCTTGATCCTCTACGAACCAATTCGCTCATTTCTATTTATGGAGAACAACACACTGCACAGTTTTAACCAGATCAGACCAGGACCTTTTCCCCTGCCCTTAACTAGGCACATTTTCAACTTTTATCTTACATGTGCTTTTGATGGCTGTAAAAAATCTTCTTGCTCAGATAGTCAAATATTTTTTGGCGATGCATGGAGAATAATTTTTAAGTCATTTTTATATTTCTTTTTTTTAAATAACAGGCTAAAATGTAAAGAAAAATAGGAAATGCATGTCTATTTTGAGATTTTCTTAATTTTTATTTTGTTTTAATACCCACAAAGGATCAGTACAAACATTTTAAATTGCATTCCCCTTTCCGTCGAAATATTTTTTATATCCTGGACATATTTTTTTCCTATGGGGCAGGGCTAGAAACAGTGATTCAGACTGGCACAGTCTTTTTTTTAGTTGAGTTTTATTTATGTTTGTTTTAGTTTTTTTTTTTCTATTATATAAATATATGTTTTTATATTTCTTTCACACACTGGACACTTTAACATATTAATGCATTATTTTTATTGCTATTTTCCTCAGTTATAGGACAAAATGAATCCTCCTGATTGCATAGCAGAGTTGACTAGGTCTCCTAGTATCCAGCAGCTCCTGTTCCCTCCCTACACCCAGTGATCACATGACCACTTTCTGGAAGAGAAAGCACTGTCAGTTCTTCCTAATCAGTATGAACAAGCACTGATTCATAAAGCTTATTGAAAAGGTCAAAATGCCAATATATCATCTTTATCTTTTTTTATGCGGAGTCTGGCTGTGTCTGACAGCTGGCTCTCCACCCCCAGAGTTGCACAATCTCATGAGGGCTGCTTACTCTGTATTGATACTTTAGAATGTCAGTGCAGAGTAAAGTATCGACTGCTTTAATGTTTATTGCCTATGGGTAGTTCAGAAAAGTTAAGAAGAGATGCCGCAACAATGCTCTTTTTTCATGAGAAATACAAGTGTTTACTAAAACAGGCATATCGGAAAACATACTAGGTCTTCCTATAAATGGGATGTATATTTCACCTTGAGAGTGTTTTCCTCACTTTATTTGCCCTGTACAAAAATCACCTTCTTTGCACCATAAAGCACACATTCCAAAAGAACACTTGTGACTGGCTAAAAAGCTTACTTTAAGATAAATTACTTGATTTTTACTTTAATAGTTGATTTCACGCAGCAAAGATTTAATGGTAAATAAAAGATGATGGAAAGTAAAGGTCTGACCAACTACTTAGCTTGGAGGAAAATTTAGATTTTTGCAGATGCAGCTTTTTCGCCGAGTGGTTTTAAGAAAGCAAAGTGTCATAGTCTTGGTACATTTTCAAGATTAAAAAATTACAGTTCAGGGACCAGGTTGAACAGATTCGGATCAATGCACTGTACAACTGCAAAATACTGCCTGACAGAAGATTAAAAAGCAATGGAAAAATATGAGAAAACAGCATTAAAATGCCAGTGATAAGAAATATAAGCATGACAAAAAGATCTACTGGCCACCTGCCACTTGAAGATACTGAATCTTGATGTAAAATAATGCTGAAGTGAATGTCAAGCAATGGAAATGTTTTTTGTAGAAATACAAAAATATAGAAACTTTAATCTTGTAAATGGATAAGCCTCAAAATCTCCACTTACAAAAACTGTATGTGCCCTCTTGGCTGTTTCTCCTTTGTTGCACCTATTTTAATGGCACAGCGCTTTGCCCATTTGTTGTTGCAAGATGATGGGCAGCTCAGTGGTGCCACCAACAACATTGGCTTGGACAGGCTCAGCATTGACTTTTGAGGGTACACTGATGGAGTAGAGTCTGATGGAAGGAGTATGTAGGGAAGAGTATATAAGTAATTGTGAGTAGTGCCTGAATGCTCTGCTAAGTGCCAGTATAGAGCTGTAGTGAGAACAGTAGGTTGGCTGGAGGTATAAACAGAGAGGGCCTTTGGAAGCCTGTGTGATGACTGTCCTGGTTGGACTTTTGCCTGCCAGAGGACACTGACTCCATTCTCCTGGTTCTGACCTTTGCTACCTTGCTGCTGACCTTGTCCTTGTGATGTGATCTCTTGCATCTGCCTTTCTTGGTTTTCGTCTGGCTAGTGGACCCTCTCTGCAAGCTCACGACCCCATCTGGCAGCTACTACATGGATGCAATACAGGAAACCATGTTTTAAATCCAGATTCCTGTACATAAATTTAAAAGAGAAGGCTTAAGGTTCTTCAGGGACATGCTAAGTGTGACACTAGTCACTTCTCACGGCCAAGACTTGAGTCAGAAGGGTCAGAAGCCAAGAGGGTACATCATAAACAGAAGGAAGAGTCAAAAGCGTAGTCAGGTAACGTTCCGAGGTTAAAGTACGGGGAGGATAAAAGATCAGAGCTTAAAGGGTTAAACAGGTGGATGGTCGAATGAAGTCCAAGGTCAGGCAACAGATCAAGCATACAGAACTCAAGGCACAGGGAGCACAAACCTCACAGGCTGAATGTACATCTGGCAGTGGTCAGGGAGAAACTGCTCAGTTAAGTAGGCATGGCAATCACTTGGGACAGTGAACACCTGGAGACAGTAGACACCTCCCAGTCAAAGATTGGATAGTCGAGCTGTCAATCAACACACTGACAGCTCAGTACGCCCCTTGTACCAGATTAGATGGCCATGCTGTCCATCAAAGCACTGACAGCTTCAGCACTCGCCTGTACCAGATTGGATGGCTGAGCTGTCACTAACTGAATCCCAGACACCCTGAGGGGTGGAACCGTGATGCTAAGTAGAATGGATTACAGAATGCCTTTCCATGGAAGCCTGCCATTCTGCCTATTGTTTCTTGGCACCCCTCGACACTGTCATTAGGAGCTTGTGAACCATTGTCTCTACTATATTGCCATTTCTGTAGTCACAAACACCCAACCTGATGTGATTATAAAGGGGGACTCGGCTTCTCACATTCACTTCTCTATTCATCCATCCCAATAGGCTGCTATTAATTTAGTGCACCCTACAGCCAGTTCATACATTCACACCACACTCTTTGCTGCCACCACTCGCCATTTTGATAGGCCAGTGAGATGCTTGCTCTAGGTAACACACTAGGATACCTGCCACCCAGCTTTCCCAAGCACCTGATAGATACACTTTTAGTACTCTGGCATACATGTGACTATTTGCACTCCATCTGCAAATAACGGTCCAATTATTCCAATCAGAATCTGATCACAGTTTGATCAGAGTGGCATCAATTTTTCTTGGAAGTGGAGAGAAAAAAAGGTTCTCCACCCCCTCCATTCTGTCAGTCAGTGAAAATCAAACTGCAATTGGATATCATCCAAGTGTGGTCCAAAATTTTTACGGACCCATAGACTTGCATTTCCAATTTTGATCTGACACTCTGATCAAAATTGGACATGTCTCCAATTTTTACCTCGGACTGCTCGGTCCGGTGCATAAGTCTTAATACAACCAGGCTATACTGTCCTTCTTCAATGTTCCGAGTATGGTTAGAGCAGATATTACTACATTTTAGAGTTAATATCTAAGTGCTTAAAAGCTTACAAACAGATGAAATCATAAAAAGACAAACAATTCAAAACAGACTAAAATAAAAGTGTTAAATGCAGAAAGATCTTACGAATTGGATCTGTGAGAGCGTCTGGGAAAAGAGACTATTGTGGAAAATTTGGTCAGAACTGCAATACACATTTCTTCTCATTAGGTATGACAGTGGCTTTCTTTTGATAAGGTTTTAGGGATAAGCGAGCTTTGGAGTGCTTGTCGCTCGAACCGATTAATTCCTAATACTCGCATTCTCGTTTTGAGTAACGGATATAATGGATGTCAATGGGAAAGTTGAGATTTTTTCCAGCAGACTCCATAAAGAGGTCTGGGGGCAGTGAAAATGTTCAAATGGATGGGAAAAGTGCTGAATGTAAGGAGAACTGCATGGGAAAGACCCCTGGAGGCATCTCTGACTCCAAGATCACCACTAAGGACAATGATGTCACACTTTTACTCCACTTTAAGAAGTGACAATAAAACATTCCAAACCAGCGAGAAATTGCGTTTTTCATGCCAATGTCATGTTCTTGTGGCCGTGGCTGCTCTTAGTTTTGTACATCACTAAAAAATGTCCTTCTGTCCCTCTTGGAGTATACAGGTTGAGAGGCCACAATCAAGAAATGTTGTGAAAAACTCTTGGAAGTGTCTTAGTGTGTGTTCAGTAGTCTCCTGGTACTCAACATGGTGTGAGGAAGAAGGATCAGGGTGAGGATTAAGTGATCCAGACTTTAGGCTGGTGATACTGGACTGTGTGGAAGACTGAATGGTGCTGCCAAGCCTGCCAGAAGCATTTTCTGCTATCCAAATGACCACCTGTTTGCATTGCTCTGGCTTCACCGCAGTTCAAATTCACCACAGTGAAATTCTCCCAGTGAACTGTGGTGAACTTGCCTCTGCACCATGACACTTTTTCTCACTGTGCTAGCGGAGATTTCACTGAGGTCACTACAGTTCAGTTGGGAATGCAGACTCAGTGACTGGCAGTTACCTTGATGATGTCATCGCTGGTCACTGATGCTGCACTTGAGGCAGCTCATTCCTCAGTGGTTCTCAGCCTGGATGGTCGGATCTTAGCACCATCCAGGTTGAAAACTATTTATCCTCAGACATGGATTACGGCATGTGAGAGAACGTCTGACAGGTGAGCGATATTGTTCTTTTATATTTTTGCTTTATTACAGGAGACAATGGATTCAATGGAATTGGCATTAGGTGAGTATACTGTAACTGTGTTTGTTATTATTAAATAAAAATGGAAAGTGTGTTTTGTTTTATTTCAAATAAAAGACATTATTCTTGCTGTGTCTTTATTTACCAGATAATTCTAGGATTAGTAATGGATAGGTGTCTTATAGATGCCTTTCCATCACTAATCCATGGGCTTGATTTCACCTGACAATACAAAGGTGACATCAACCTCACAAATATGAACCCCACTTGCCACCGTTACAGGGCAAGTGGGAAGAGGCAGGCAAAGCACCAGAATTGGTGCATCTAATAGATGTGACTTTTCTGGGTGGCTGCGGGCTGCTATTTTAAGGCTGATGTGGGCCAATATCCACGGCCCCTTACCAGCCTGAGAATACTAGCCCCCAGCAACTGCTTTAGCAAGGCTAGTTGCCAAAAATGGGAGGGGCTCCACACTGTTTTATTATTATTTAAATAATTGAAAAAAATTGGAATGAGGACTCCTCTATTCTTGATAACCAGCCTTGCTGAAGCTGACAGCTGAGAATAGCAACGCCCAGCTGTGAGTTTTTGCCTGGTTGGTTATCAAAAATAGAGGGGAACACAAACCATTTAAAAAAATATATATATTTATAGCGAAAGTGCTGGCTGATGAATATTCCCATCGCTCGCTCCTGGTCTCACTGTTTTTAGTGGCAGCAGGTGACACCAGTGATCGGAGGTAAACTTTATACCTCTGATCACAGCTTCTGGCTCTCAGTGTCTTTTAATAATAATAATATAATAATAATCTTTATTTTTATATAGCGCTAACATATTCCGCAGCGCTTTACATTTTTTTGCACACATTATCATCACTGTCCCCGATGGGGCTCACAATCTAAATTCCCTATCAGTATGTCTTTGGAATGTGGGAGGAAACCGGAGTGCCCGGAGGAAACCCACGCAAACACGGAGAGAACATACAAACTCTTTGCAGATGTTGTCCTTGGTGGGATTCGAACCCAGGACTCCAGCGCTGCAAGGCTGCAGTGCTAACCACTAAGCCACCGTGCCGCCCAGGGAACTGCAGCTGTCTGCTTGGCGGTGATGATCTTACCTCAAATCAGAAGCAGTGTTTGCCATGCTGTCATGCACATGACAGCGTGGCAAACACTGGATGTTTGTGCCCCTCATTCAAGTGAATTGGGTCTGGGTACTGTTCTGGTACCCGAACATGAACTTTTTGTAGCTGTTCCGCCCAACCCGATGGACCCGAGCATCCAGGTGTTCGCCCATCTCTACTTAGCAGTTTTACACCTCATAGAAATGTTCCAAGACTTCGTAACACTTTAAGTCTGAGAAATGGAAGCCTACAATGTTAGGGTTGGCGGAACGCACCGAATATATATTTATTAGTGGAAGTTGGTGCATTCGCAACCTGGGATCCACCATGCAGGAAAGCACCTGCAGCTAGATATGGCGGTACTATATAGTGGTATAAACAGACTCTGTTACTTCACAGAGTCTGTTAGCAAAGATAACGCTGTGCCCTGTTTGACTCACAGAGGCACACAGCTACTTAGTAGAGCAGATGGTGGTCATGCAGTCAAATGCAAACATGAAACTCCTCGCCGGAGGTGCCAGCATTCTAGGGGCTTATTTCAGCCGGGTCCCTGAATACACACACACAAAACTCCTCGCCGGAGGTGCCAGCATTCTAGGGGCTTATTTCAGCCGGGTCCCTGACTACATACAAAACATGACCACACTGGCGCTGAGCTCATATATAAATTGACACTAGCGCATGGCCGTGCGGTCATGAGAACCTTTTATAGCTGTAGCACCTACAGGACCTTCCAAGAAGGACCAATGTAAGCCTGCCACAGAACTTGATCAGGTACAGGGCCTTCCTGGAGGACAAATGGAAGTTGCTGCAGTACCTGAGCATGTGACCCTAGATCTCCACTGAGAGATCTTGCCCTGGGCATGCTCAGTGTGTGCAAAGCAGGACTTAGTCCCAGAAAAGCCTGCTCGCCGCAGACCAGTGCAGGGTACAATAGTGAAGCCTGGAGAGGCAGCAGTAACCCTTTGCACAGTACCAGATTCATTGAGACGCTGGGACCGACGTCTCCGCTGAGCAGGCTCCACTGCGGCCGATGCAGAATGTGAGACCGCAGCAGACATGGCTCGAGATTCCCCCTGTGCAGCGGCGGGCACTCGACTCCTAACATACAATATTTAAAAGCTTTTGTTCACTTTTAGAGATTACAGAAATGTTCACAGACCATGTAATATTATGTCTGAGAAATGGAAGCCTACAAATTTTGTAAAAGCTTTTGTCCACTTTTAGAGATCACAGAAATTTTCACAGAAAAAGTAACACTGTATGTCTGAGAAGTCTTACAGGTCACAGAAATGTTTACAAACCATGTAACAATGTATAAATAGAAAACAGAAGCAAATGCCAAGAAGTAAAATACATCAATTTTATTAACACAAGAATCATGACTAGTGTTGAGCATTCCGATACCGCAAGTATCTGGTATCGGCCGATACTTGCGGTATAGGAATTCCGATACCGAGTTCCGATACTTTTGTGGTATCGGGAATCGGTATCGGATCCATAGTGATGTGTAAAATAAAGAATTAAAATAAAAAATATTGATATGCTCACCTCTCCGGCGGCCCCTGGACATCACGCTGGTAACCGGCCGGCTTCTTTGTTTAAAATGAGCGCGTTTAGGACCTGCGAATGACGTCGCGGCTTCTGATTGGTCGCGTGGCGGTCACATGAGCGGCACGCGACCAATCAGAAGCCGCGATGTCATTCCTCAGGTCCTAAACGCGCTCATTTTAAACAAAGAAGCTTGCCGGTTACCCGCGGTGATGTCCAGGGGCCGCCGGAGAGGTGAATATATCAATATTTTTTATGTTAATTCTTTATTTTACACATTAATATGGATCCCAGGGCTTGAAGGAGAGTTTCCTCTCCTTCAGACCCTGGGAACCATCAGGATACCTTCCGATACTTGGTGTCCCATTGACTTGTATTGGTATCGGATATCGGTATCGGCGATATCCGATACTTTTTGGGTATCGGCCGATACTATCCGATACCGATACTTTCAAGTATCGGACGGTATCGCTCAACACTAATCATGACATGAAACCCCCATTGAAGAAGCTGCATGCAAAACGCGCATCGGGGACTTGGACAGCCTAATCAGGTCGTACACCACTTATTTAGTTATATGTATATGTTATCTCATGGATACCTACGGCGTTTAAGCACACTGGTGCACTAGAGGCATTAACCCTTAGGGGGTTTGGGCAGCCTAAGTAGGTTGTATACCACTATTTATATATATATGCCTCTTTAATCTGATATCTAAGGATACTCAAGGTTCCGAAGTACACTGTTGCATTCATGACTCATGTTAATGTGGCACTTTCTTTATATGATGGGACCTATGTACTATATATTTAGGCACTATGCACTTTATTTAGACCTAATTGATTAGGATTTATACTGAGTAAATAGCGGTGAACATCAGTAAAGTTATCTATGTGGTATTGAGATGCAATATACTGACATTAGTCTATTATGGGCGCTTAGATGACCTAGCACTTTATGTGTATTAAAAATTGATTATCCTCTAGGCATGAGTATGTGTATATTATCAGATATTGCTTTAGCTTGAGATGCAGATTAATCTACTTACCACAAAAAGGCCATAAAATGGATTTGTACTAAGAGCTTGAGGGATAAGTTGCTCATTATAATATTTGTTACCTGTGGGTGTACTATGTGACTGGGCAGTCCTATCTGTACTGTATCTCCATCTTTTACTTGGTCGTGTACCATTTTAGATTCTTGTGTTAATAAAATTGATGTATTTTACTTCTTGGCATTTGCTTCTGTTTTCTATTTGGACTTTGTATGATTTTGGGAAGCGCCAAAATTAAGCCTGTTGATTGTAGGTGCATGTAACAATGTATGTCTGAGAAGTGGAGGCCTACAAAAATGTTAAAAGCTTTTGTTCACTTTTAGAGGTAACAGAAATATTCACACACCACGTAACACTGTATGTCTGATAAATGGAAGCCTACAACTTTTTTAAAAGCTTTTGTTCACTTTTAGAGGTAACAGAAATATTCACACACCACGTAACACTGTATGTCTGATAAATGGAAGCCTACAACTTTTTTAAAAGCTTTTGTTCACTTTTAGAGGTAACAGGAATATTCACACACCACTTAACACTGTATGTCCAAGAAATGGAAGCCTACAAAATTTTTAAAAGCTTTTTAGCAGTTTTATAAATCACAGAAATATACTTCACACTATGGAATAGTGCATGTCTGAGAAATGTTGTCCAGGAAAATGTTACAATGATTTTTGGGTGTGTTATATAAAACAGAACGGACTTTATTGATCCAAACATACTCAATTTTTGGAGCCCTCACAAAAAACTGTAGCTACATATTTGCCCACAGACTGCACAGTCCTTATCCCCGATTACAGACTGGATTCTGTCAATCCTTCTCCTGCAGCTCTTTCGCCCTCCCTAAGCTAAGTGCAGATTGTATATGCAGCAAATGATTAGCCCTTAGAAGGGCTGTTAGTATGATGGCTCAGCTTTAGCACCAGTATCAACACTACAGGCCTCTGAGTCGTTATACTGTGCTCACAGGCCTAGACAAGCACTCTGTCCCTCCAATACGAAGTGTCAAAGAGTTATGCAATGGCGCCAGTGTGCCGAGCTGGGAGGCACCTGTCCTTTTACTGTCCCTGCTGATGTCAGACGGCCATCCAATCATAATAATGCCACAACCAAGATTGTTATGGGATTACATTGACTCACCGGCAATCCCTGCATGCTTATTGGCTGTGTAACAGGCGCAAATATGTGGGCGGGGATTTGAGGTTTACATCAAGCACCGTCCATTACAGTAATGAGCTCATCTGACCACCGTGGTAGATGACTGATAATGGAATATCACAGAGCACGTTCGCTCATCCCTATAAGGTATTATACAGGGTCTTATCTAATTCCCTCACTCATTCCTTTGCTGTGATAAGAGAAGGATGGATAATCATATGCAAAGAGAGACATAGTTTAAGGCCTAATTCTAGTTTATGTCATATTTCCCCACAGAAACCTCCTAGTGGAATAATATGACCGCTATGTTTACAAGTATATTTTTGTCATCCTAACCACACCAAACATGACTATGATGTATCTATAATTTAGGGTGCTATTGCATTTGTGTGGTTTGCCACCAAAGAAAAATATTGTACTTGCAGCCACAGAAGCAAATAGGTTCCCCAAACACCTATATATCCATGAATAGTTTTGACATAGGATATTATAGATATTGCATGGAAACTATTGTATTTGTATGTGTGCTAAGTGAGGTCTGCCTTAGGGGCAATTATCTCTATTTGTATTTATTGGCACCTCTTTGCACAGTCAAAGTTTTCCCTTCCAAAACTGTCAGCTACTCACTCATTTATATACTCACATGAGACTAACATAGTTACCAGGTGTCCAGTGCTATTGGATTAATTAATCTAATTCATACCACTTGTGTTAGGTAGCACTGATCCTGTATGTTAACAGGTTAGGAGGAAGAGGTTTTCATCTAAGATGGACATTATTTGGTATCCTGAGGCTGATTTGGTGGTGAATGTTGCGATACTAGGGGCGTTGCGTAGCATCATGTGTGAGTGGGCTTGAGGTGTGTCCAAATAAGCTTTAGTGTTTGGCTTCTCTGGTTCATGTGTGTACAAAGAGCACTTGTCTCACTCCTGACCAAGATCTTATGTTCTAGACAGAAATTTTTTTTTTAACCTCCATTACCTAAAAAGAAATCTATAATATTCTTCTGAAAATGGC
Organism: Ranitomeya imitator; assembly: GCF_032444005.1. Classification (NCBI taxonomy): domain Eukaryota; kingdom Metazoa; phylum Chordata; class Amphibia; order Anura; family Dendrobatidae; genus Ranitomeya; species Ranitomeya imitator. The sequence continues at coordinate 167,057,319 of NC_091288.1, forward strand.
TTGGATAATACTCTTTATTTATTTTATTTATTTTACTCACTTACATAGCGCCATTAATTCCACAGCACTTTATATACATTATCGGCACTGTCCCCACTGGGGCTCACAATCTAAATTCCCAATCAGTATGTCTTTGGAATGTGGGAGGAAATCGGAGGAAACCCACGCAAACAAGGGGAGAACCATATAATCTCCTTGCCAATGTTGTCCTTGGTGGGACTTGGCCCCAGGACCCCATCGCTGCAAAGCTGCAGAGATAACCACGGATCACCGTGCTACTCTTGTATCGCCTACTAATATACAGCTCTGGCAAAAATTAAGAGACCACCACATCAAAACCCTGTCATGGGCAGCCCAATCTCCAGACCTGAACCCCACTGAAAACCTCTGGAATATAATCAAGAGGATGATGGATAGTCACAAGCCATCAAACAAAGAAGAACTGCTTACATTTTTGTGCCAGAAGCAGTGTGAAAGACTGGTGGAAAGCATGCCAAGACGCATGAAAGCTGCGATTAAAAATCATGGTTATTCCACAAAATATTGATTTCTGAACTCATCCTGAGTTAAAACATTAGTATTGTTGTTTCTAAATGATTATGAACTTGTTTTCTTTGCATTATCTGAGGTCTGAAAGCACTGTTTTTTTTTAATTTTGACCATTTTTCTTTGTCAGAAAAAAAATACAAAAATTATTGCTTGAAAATTTGGAGACATGTTGTTAGAAGTTTATAGACTAAAAGAGCAATTTACATTTTACTTAAAAATATACCTATAAAGAGAAAAATCAGGCAAACTGAACATTTTGCAGTCCTCTCTTAATTTTTGCCAGAGCTGTATATAGAGACCCGGATGACCCCCTCTATTTTTTTAATTGCCATTTATTTGTTTGAGAAATGTATTTTATTTATTACTAATTGTTATAGTTATTAACAATGGAAAGTTTTGGAATGTAATTTAATTCATGTTATGTAATTTTCTCCCAGTGGAGATTTTTCATTCTTGTTTTACTTACACAAAACCCTTATAACCTCCCTGATTTAAGTACCTTTACAATAATACTTTCCTGCGTGCAGCAAGTGGTCTGAAACATTTATTATTTAGAGCTTCTATCTTCCAATTATGTAGGCTCATAAGAAAAGACCTAAGCCAGCAATGATGTAAAAACAATCTGACATGCATTGGCATTGATTCAAGTGCACCTAATTAACAGAGAGCAGAGGAACTTTTCCAAAGTTTCGTGACCTCTACTTCCACTTTTACAATTTAAGTTCTTTCAGGTTCTGCAAACGAGAGGAATTTTTTTTTTACTGGAGACGGAAACATATGCAGATTTGTTAACTGCAGAAACAATTATTATTGTTTCTTTTTTCAACACTGCGTTAACTTCATTTCTGCTGCAGTAATTGCATACAGTCAGGAAAGGGCTCGGACTCAAACTGCATTTTCCCTTGAAGGAAGTTATCCTCAGGAAAGGGGATACATTTATTTCCCCTAGGGGTCTGACTGTGGGAACTCCCACTGATCCTATGGCCTCTTTTCCACTTGCGAGAAACACGTCCGTGTCTCGCATGTGAAAACCAAGCTCTGGCGCCGGCACTTGGGAGCGGAGCATGTGGCTCCATGTGTTGCTATGCGGCCGCATGCTCCGCTCTGGAGTGCCGGCGCCACAGCTTGGTTTTCACATGCGAGACACGGACATGTTTCTCGCAAGTGGAAAAGAGGCCTAAGACAGAACATTGGTTAAGTTCTATATTTTGTGCATTTGGAATTTTGGAAAATTGGAAATGCAATATTGCTATAGGAAAATTTATTGTAAAAAGAAGGTACTTAACACATAAATTGGCCAATGTACAGTATATGAGCCCAACTGCAACATCAATGTGTACCTTATAGTTGGGTCCCTGTCCTGATAAGATGCCTCTCTTGAACTAAAAGGCCTACAATATATGGGGCAGGAAGGAACCAGCTAGTTAAAACCACCTTAGTCTGATGGGACTGGGCGTGGGAGTGCACAGGTCATATACATTGGCCAATTTATGTGCTAAGTACCTTTTTTTTACTATAGATTTTCCTATAGCAATATTGTATTTCCAATTTTTCAAAATTCCATATGTACATAATATAGCACTTAGCCAAATGTTCTATGGCAGTGACACAGTTCCAAATTTCTAGATTTACTATTCTAAACAATCCAGACTGCAGCTTTGTATTGTCTTAGAATTGTTATGTTAACTGGCGACAGAGGTGTGCATGTCGAAGGTGCCCGAGCAAGGTTATCTTGGGTGAGCTGCTGCTCTGGCTCTCTCTGGTACCCTACAGACAAAACATGTCCCAGTCCCTGTGTGCTGCTGTGTGTGTGGGGTGCATCACATTTACTTGTGGCCCATAGGCCTCCACTGGCTCCAGGCTTCCATATTCTGGAGCCTCTGCAGCAAACAATCCAATTTGTTAAAACAATCAAACTTTTACTTGACAGCTTGCAGTCTTGACAATCAAGCAAATAGGATAAGGCCCAGTGGGTTAGTCTTTCCCACCAATTCTGGATATAACTTCAGCCCTGGTTCTCGGTAGGGGTAGAGCATCCTTCTTGTTACCTTCTCTAGCACTAAGACTTCTTCTCCACAGTAGGAGTGCACCTGGATTGTGTCACTTCCCACCTCTGTCAGCTTTAGTTCATCTTTCCCTACAGGTCCACAGGCTTTGTGTGCCCAAGGGCCCCCGATGACCATCTTGAGGTTCCCAGGCCGACAGATGGATTCACATGGAAGGGTTCTATGGCAATCCACTGCCCCGAGTAACAGGATCATGTCCCTAGCAGCCTATTGCCTATGACCACTGCTATGTTTCAGCACACTTCCTCTAATTGCACTTGACTGTTCCTTAACTTACCACTAACTCTCAATAGGCCCTCCCAAAACTGGGCTGGCCATTACAGTTAACCCTATCTAACACTTGAGGTGTCAGGGGGTGGAACATCACCTCCACCTCTCCTACACATGATCCACCTGAGCTCCAGTCAGATGAATTTAGATCCCTATTTTTTCAGTACGGGGAGGGTCTCAGCAATCTTTGTTATGTGAACATTGGATGACCTTCAATCTTAGTAGATATCCTTTAAAGGTACCTTCACACTAAACAACTTCACAACGATATCGCTAGCGATCCGTGACGTTGCAGCATCCTGGCTAGCGATATCGTTGTGTTTGACACGCAGCAGCGATCAGGATCCTGCTGTGATGTCGTTGGTCGGAGCTAGAAGGCCAGAACTTTCTTTCGTCTCTGGACTCCCTGCAGACATCGCTGAATCGGCGTGTGTGACGCCGATTCAGCGATGTCTTCACTGGTAACCAGGGTAAACATCGGGTTACTAAGCACAGGGCCACGCTTAGTAACCCGATGTTTACCCTGGTTACCAGCGTAAAAGTAAAAAAAAAAAACACTACATACTTACCTTCAGCTGTCTGTCCCCAGCGCTCTGCTTCCTGCACTGGCTGTGAGCGCCGGTCAGCCGGAAAGCAGAGCGGTGACGTCACCGCTCTGCTTTCCGGCCGCTGTGCTCAGGACAGACAGCTGAAGGTAAGTATGTAGTGTTTGTTTTTTTTACTTTTACGATGGTAACCAGGGTAAACATGTGCAGGCATGTACTACAAAGGACAGAGAATGAACTTCAATCCTATATTGCAGCCAGCATGCAGCCAGCGGGTAAAGAAAGGGTGAATCAAAAACCCCAAAACCCCGCCTCCATGGCTGAAGATTGTTCCCTCCAAATTCAGGTGACAGTGTCCCTTTAAGAATGAAAATGTGGGGAAAATGGGAAAACAGACTACATACGCTCATACCATTGTGGCCACAGATTGTCTGCTGTGTCTCATACCATGGATAGGTTGTCAATATGTTGTGACCTGAGAAACCTTTACTGTACATTATAGTAAATATCTATTTTTTGTGTAATGGACTGGTGACTGGGCACTGTTGGATTTTTTTTCTTCAGCTATATTCTCACATCAGGACATAACTGCTGTATTTGAGACTATAGTTACCTTTAACCCCTTTACCCCCAAGGGTGGTTTGCACGTTATGGACCAGGCCAATTTTTACATTTCTGCCCACTGTCTCTTTATGAGGTTATAACTCCGAAACGCTTCAACGGATCTTAGCGATTCTGAGAATGTTTTCTTGTAACATATTGTACTTCATGATAGTGCTAAAATTTCTTCGATATAACTTGCGTTTATTTGTGAAAAAAATGGAAATTTGGCGAAAATTTTGAAAATTTCACAATTTTCCAACTTTGAATTTTTATTCTGTTAAACCAGAGAGTTATGTGACACAATATAGTTAATAAATAACATTTCCCACATGTCTACTTTACATCAGCACAATTTTGGAAACAAACATTTTTTTTTCAAGGAAGTTATAAGGGTTAAAATTTGACCAGCAATTTCTCATTTTTACAACAAAATTTACAAATCCATTTTTTTTAGGGACCACCTCACATTTGAAGTCATTTTGAGGGGTCTATATGGCAGAAAATACCCAAAAGCGACACCATTCTAAAAACTGCACCCCTCAAGGTGCTCAAAACCACATTCAAGAAGTTTATTAACCCTTCAGGTGATTCACAGCAGCAGAAGCAACATGGAAGGAAAAAATTAACATTTTACTTTTTAGTCACAAAAATGATCTTTCAGCAATAATCTTTTTAATTTCCCAAGGGTAAAAAGAGAAAATGGACCTCAAAAGTTGTTGTCCAATTTATCCTGAGTACGCTGATACCCCACATGTGAGGGGGAACCACTTTTTGGGCGCATGGCAGGGCTCAGAAGGAAAGGAGCGCCGTTTGACTTTTTCAAGCTAAATTTGGCTGGAATTGAGATCGGACGCCATGTCGCGTTTGGCGACCCCCTGATGTGCCTAAACAGTGGAAACCCCCCACAAGTGACCCCATTTTGGAAACTAGACCCCTTAAGGAACTTATCTAGATGTGTCATGAGCACTTTTATCCCCCAAGTGCTTCACGAAAGTTTATAACGCCCGGGCGTGAAAAAAAAAATTCCTATTTTTTCCACAAACATGATCGTTTAGTCCCCAATTTTTTATTTTCTCGAGGGTAAAAGGAGAAATTGGACCCCAAAAGTTGTCCAATTTGTCCTGAGTACGCTGATACCCCATATGTGGGGGGGGACCACTATTTGGGCGCATGGCAGGGCTCAGAAGGAAAGGAGCGCCGTTTGACTTTTTCAAGCTAAATTTGGCTGGAATTGAGATCGGACGCCATGTCGCGTTTGGCGACCCCCTGATGTGCCTAAACAGTGGAAACCCCCCACAAGTGACCCCACTTTGGAAACTAGACCCCCTAAGGAACTTATCTAGATGTGTCATGAGCACTTTTATCCCCCAAGTGCTTCACGAAAGTTTATAACGCCCGGGCGTGAAAAAAAAATTCCTATTTTTTCCGCAAACATGATCGTTTAGTCCCCAATTTTTTATTTTCTCAAGGGTAAAAGGAGAAATTGGACCCCAAAGGTTGTTGTCCAATTTGTCCTGAGTACGCTGATACCCCATATGTGGGGGGGGACCACTGTTTGGGCGCATGGCAGGGCTCAGAAGGAAAGGAGCGCCGTTTGACTTTTTCAAGCTAAATTTGGCTGGAATTGAGATCGGACGCCATGTCGCGTTTGGTGACCCCCTGATGTGCCTAAACAGTGGAAACCCCCCACAAGTGACCCCATTTTGGAAACTAGACCCCCTAAGGAACTTATCTAGATGTGTCATGAGCACTTTTATCCCCCAAGTGCTTAACGAAAGTTTATAACGCCCGGGCGTGAAAAAAAAATTCCTATTTTTTCCACAAACATGATAGTTTAGTCCCCAATTTTTTATTTTCTCGAGGGTAAAAGGAGAAATTGGACCCCAAAAATTGTTGTCCAATTTGTCCTGAGTACGCTGATACCCCATATGTGGGGGGGGGGGGGACACCACTGTTTGGGCGCATGGCAGGGCTCAGAAGGAAAGGAGCGCCATTTGACTTTTTCAAGCTAAATTTGGCTGGAATTGAGATCGGACGCCATGTCGTGTTTGGCGACCCCCTGATGTACCTAAACAGTGGAAACCCCCCACAAGTGACCCCATTTTGGAAACTGTACCCCCTATGGAACTTATCTAGGTGTGTGGTGAGAATTTTGAACCCCCATGTGCTTCACTAAAGTTTGTAATGCCCAGGCGTGAAAATAAAAAATCCTATTTTTCCCACAAAAATGATATTTTAGTCCCCAATTTTTAATTTTCCCAAGGATACCAGGAGAAATTGGACCCCAAAAGTTGTTGTCCAATTTGTCCTGAGTACGCTGATACCCCATATGTGGGGAGAAACTACTGTTTGGGCACACGTTGGGGCTCGAAAGGGAAGTAGTGACGTTTTGGAATGCAGACTTTGATGGAATGTTCTGCTGGCATCATGTTCCATTTGCAGAGCCCCTGATGTGACTAAACAGTAGAAACCCCCCACAAGTGACCCCATTTTGGAAACTGTACCCCCTATGGAACTTATCTAGGTGTGTGGTGAGAATTTTGAACCCCCATGTGCTTCACTAAAGTTTGTAATGCCCAGGCGTGAAAATAAAAAATCCTATTTTTTCCCACAAAAATGATATTTTAGTCCCCAATTTTTAATTTTCCCAAGGGTACCAGGAGAAATTGGACCCCAAAAGTTGTTGTCCAATTTGTCCTGAGTATGCTGATACCCCATATGTGGGGAGGAACTACTGTTTGGGCACACGTTGGGGCTCGAAAGGGAAGTAGTGACGTTTTGGAATGCAGACTTTGATGGAATGTTTTGCTGGCATCATGTTCCATTTGCAGAGCCCCTGATGTGACTAAACAGTAGAAACCCCCCACAAGTGACCCCATTTTGGAAACTGTACCCCCTAAGGAACTTATCTAGGTGTGTGGTGAGAATTTTGAACCCCCATGTGCTTCACTAAAGTTTATAATGCCCAGGCGTGAAAATAAAAAAATCCTATTTTTTTCCACAAAAATGATATTTTAGTCCCCAATTTTTAATTTTCCCAAAGGTAACAGGAGAAATTGGAAATCAAAAGTTGTTGTCCAAATTGTCCTGATTACGCTGGTACGCCATATGTGGGAAAAAACTGTTTAGGCACATGTTGGGGCTCGAAAGGGAAGTAGTGATGTTTTGGAATGCAGACTTTGATGAAATGGTCTGCGGTCGTCATGTTCCGTTTGCAGAGCCCCTGATGTGCCTAAACAGTAAAAAAAACCCACAAGTGACATCATTTTGGAACCTAGACCCCCGCCCCCCAAGGAACTTATCTAGATGTGCCCCCTTTTTGGAACTAATGTACGCTTTCTTGTAAAGTAAATTAGTAGTGCATGGAGGTGTGGTACAATCTGAAGCAATCCTTCATACACAGGCCAGGTTTTTCGGGGCAGGTGTCGCATTGATAAATGGTGTCCTTGCGTATTCCCCTTTTGTAACACACTCGGCACCTTTTTTGCGGCTTACCTTTTCTGCCGGTTGGCGGGACCACCCCCGGAAAATGCTGGCCTGGTACGATACGAGCACCTTCAGTTCCGGAAGTACTGGGGCCCTCTCCTTCCGGAGTACCAAATATCAGGGCCTTAACCACTACCTCCTGGAACTGAAGGTACGAAGTATCGGTGTGGCGTGCACATCGTAACAGCAGGAAAGCATTGAGCATTGCCATTTGTACAATGTGCACGGCCAGCTTTTTGTACCACACCTTGGCCTTTCTCAAAGCACTGTATGGTTGGAGGAGTTGATCAGAGAGATCAACCCCCCCATGCTTTTGTTGTAGCCCAGTACACAGTCCGGTTTGCAGACCTGTGTAGAGGTACCCCGTACAGTGCTGAGGGCTCTGCCATCACCATGTATGGTGGTCAAGAGAAGGACATCCCTCTTGTCCTTGTACTTGACCACCAGCAGGTGGTCGCTACATTGGGCCTTGCTCTCACCTTTTCTGAGCATCTGCCCAAGTAGCGTCTTTGGGAGGCCTCTCTGATTTTTGCAGACAGTACCGCAGGCTGCGGTACCTAGCGCAGAGAGGGATCTGTAGAGTGGGATGCTGGTATAAAAGTTATCAGTATAGAGGTGATAACCTTTATCCAGCAGTGGGTGCACCAAATCCCACACGATCTTCCCACTCACTCCCAGGTCAGGAGTACACTCAGGGGGTTCAATCCTGGTGTCCTTCCCTTCATACACTCTAAACCTGTGGATGTACCCTGAGGCACTCTCACACAGCTTGTAGAGTTTGATTCCGTACCTGGCCCTTTTGTTGGGCAGGTATTGACGGAATCCGAGCCGCCCCTTAAAATGGACCAAGGACTCATCCACGCAGATGTCCCTTTTGGGCACGTACACTTCAGAAAACTTTTTGTTGAAGTGTTCGATGACCGGCCGAACTTTGAACAGACGGTCAAAGTTGGGGTCATCTCGTGCGGGACACTGTGCATTATCGGAATAATGCAGGAATTTATGGATGGCCTCAAAACGTCTCCGAACCATGGCCATTCGGAACACTGGAGTGTTATATAAAACATCTACACTCCAATATTGCCGAATTTCTGGCTTCTTCACGATCCCCATGTGGAGGACCAGGCCCCAAAACTGCATCATTTCAACTGCGTCTACAGGAGACCAGTTGGAAAATGATGTACCGGGGTTTTGCTCCAAAAATTGACGAGCATACAAATTAGTTTGCTCCACCATGAGGTTAATAATATCCTCAGAGAAAAAGACTTTGAAAAAGTCTGTTTCTGTGAGGCCCGTGGTGTCAAACTTGATTCCTGATTCTGCCACAAAATCAGGAATCAATGGCTCGTAATTTTCGGGGGGCGAGGTCCATGTGGGTTCCGCAGTGGGGAGCGCTGGTTCAGGAGTGGTGGGGGCTGCCTCATCTTCTGTCCTGGGGCGTCTGCGTGGCGGTTCCGCAGGGCCCGAGGAGGAAGATGAGGAGGAAGAGGAGGAGGAGGAGGAAGAAGAAGAGGATGAAGAATCAGAAAAGTAAAGAAAAGTGGGATCCTCTCCCTCGCTATCAGTGTCGGAGGCAAGCAAAGCATATGCCTCCTCCAATGAATAGCGCTGTTGGGACGAACGGGACGGGCGGGACATTTTTGTGTGAATATGGTGATTGGGTGCACTTTATTGATAACTGTATGTGTATGTGTGGGGGGATAGTGATTTGTGCAAACTTATCTGAAAAAAAAAATGCTAAAAGGAGAAGAAAAACCAGTAAAAAGAAAAGTCTAAAACAGCAGGCCCAGCTCTGATCAGTGAACTGTTTCACTTATCAAAATTTGGCCGCTGCTTGATGTGCGCACGAGGGTCGGGCAAGGGGAAAAAAAACAAAAACCAAACGGCAGGCACAAACTCTGATAAGAGAACTGCGTCACTTATCAAACTTTGGCGGCTGTGGGATGTGTGTACAGAGTTGGCGCAACGGGGGTGAGGGAAAATAAGCGAGCGCGAGCGTTGATCGGTGAACTGCGTCACCAATCAACACTCGGCGGCTGTTAAATGGGCGCACGGAAGGAGGTGCAAAGGGGGGTAAAAAGAGGGGGAAGGGAGATGGGGGTGGAAGTGAGGATTGGGCAGGGATAAGTGATCAAAATGTACGGTTGTAGTCAGGTGGCGCAAAGGGGGGTGAAAAAAAAAGAAAAAGGAAAACGGCAGGCACAAACTCTGATAAGTGAACTGCGTCACTTATCAAACTTTGGCGGCTGCGGGATGTGTGTACAGAGTTGGCGCAACGGGGGTGAGGGAAAAAAAGCGAGCGCGAGCGTTGATCGGTGAACTGCGTCACCAATCAACGCTCGGCGGCTACTAAATGTGCGCACGGAGGCGGCACAAATGGGGGTGGAGGGGGTAAAAAGAGGGGGAAGGGGGGATTGGGGTGGATGAACAGGGATTGGGGTGGATGAACGGGGATTGGGCACGGATGAACGGGGATTGGGCACGGATGAATGGGGATTGGGCACGGATGAATGGGGATTGGGCACGGATAAAACTTACGTTTAGTTGTCTTCTTCTTTAGCAGGGATTGTGGTGCTACAGGCTGCTGTGGCACCACAATACCCAGCACGGCAGGGAGATCCAGGCACAAAATCCAGCAGGGAGATCCAGCAGTATGACCGCTCTGTAGGAATCCTCAGCTAGAATGAGGACCCTGCAGAGCGGTCATACACAGGTCAGGCAGGTGACACAGACAGGTCACAGAGCGGTCATGCTGCTGCTGTGACCTGTCATTGGTGGGATCGACCATAACATCGATCCCACCAATCAGAGCTTTCCTGGTGACCTGGCTGTGACCTGCCTAGGATCGAGCTGTTCGCGCTGTTCCTTGGCAGGTCACAGCCAGGTCACCTGCAGGGCACAGAGCGGTCACAGCGAGATCGCCGCTGCGCCCTGTGATTGGCACGATCGACGATGACATCGATTGCGCCAATCGGCTCCTGCAGGCCCTGCTGGGCCTGCACTGTGTCCTATCCTAGGATCGGTGCTATTAGAGCACCGATCCACGCAGGTTCCGGCAGGGCACAGCGCGGTAATACCGCGTGGTGCCCTGCGATTGGCGCGATCGATGCGATCGGCGATCGCGCCAATCCGGGGTGTTCTTGCCGGTACATCGGTACTCGATCCTAGCCTGTCACCTCATTGTTTCAGCCGCTCCGATTGGCTGAAACAATGAGAATGGCTGTGATTGGCTGTTCAGAATTGAACAGCCAATCACAGCGATCGAGAGGGCGGGTGGGCGGCGACAATGCCCTGGATGCCGAGGCCATCTTCCCCCAGGTAAGATGGCGTCGGAATTTTAATGCGATCACCGCGACTTAAGTCGCAGTATCGCATTAAAGGGCATGACGTACTATCCCGTCGAGGGTCAGATAGGCCCAGGGCACCTCGACGGGATAGTACATCGAAGGTCAGAGAGGGGTTAATACTATGGCTACCATTAATGCAGATCTTGATACTACAAGCAAAATACAATGATGTACTTAATATAATACCTGATGTACCATAGCAAAATACCCTCCAAAAGTAAGCCAGAAATAGAACCCAAACAACTGTACATAAATTAAAAGGGGTCAACTAACCTTTTAAAATGGATGACTTATCAAGAGGATTAGTCATGAATGTCACATCAGTGGGAATCCAGTTATTGACCAAATATTTAATGGTTCTTAACAGTATTACAGCGTTATATCATTGATGTGAATGGAACAATGCTGTATCAAATTCAAGAACCACTTAGAAAAATCTGGCACAGGCAAGTAGAAATCAGACTGCAGCTGATGTACACATTGCCGATACCTAAAACTCACTGAGTGCCGCAGTCTCTTCAAACAACTGACTGATCAGCTGGAATAACAAAATTACCTTCACAGATCTTAAGGGTAATGTTTCCTTGCTTGCAGTGCAGTCCGAAATGAGCGGGTGTGGCATGGGATGTGGCCTGATCCCCGCTAGAAGCCCTGCAGAGAAGTAGACATTATAAGGGGTGGAGGAGAGTGGGAAGCGGCTGGCTGCTACTAGAATCCAGGATCAGGCCACGTCCCCTGATCTGTGAAGTAGTGTTCCAGAAGAGATTGGGAACAATGAGGAGCAGCTCCAGCATCACATGGAATTGCAGGTACTGTGAGGGTTACAAACAGTACTATTAATCATTGTATTTTTATTGTTTATGAAGGCATGGCCATTAGAATAATTTTTTATCGTCCCATAGTACTCCCCCATATTGAATTTTACAAATTTGATACCTAGATTATGGTTCCCAGTAGATGATTAAACAGATGATAGTAGGCTAAGAAATTGCTAAAGTATGGACAGAGAGACAAAGATAGTCAAAAAGAGATCAGTGAACCAACGACAAAGATCCAAAATTCGTAATGAATAGCAACATCATAATGTGTTTCTAAAGTAAAGTACACAAATTGTCAGGACAAGTGAAGTCAGCAAGCTGGGTCAAAAAATCAATGAAAATGCAAAAAAGAAAATAACTATAGGCTGCTCACCAAGCAATGGAACAATGTTGAGATCCTCCTTTATGATCCTGAAAAGGGAATTCACGTACTGTACCAGTACTCGTTCCTGTACCTGGATTCGCTTGTTGTAAACATAGAAAAGCCATGGCATCGACTACGGAAGGCCATCCCATAACTTCAGCTGGCTAGCAAGTAGTGGTTCATGTAACGGGGTTGCCCATAGAGATGATCAAATTGATTTGCAGGATGGTAGTGCAGCAGGCACGTCAGAAAGCTGTGGTTTCTGAACAGGAGCCCTGTGAATGACCTCAATTTAATCTTATCTTATCTTAAACAACTAGTGATGAACAAATTGATTCACAGAACCATAAGGTACCGTCACACTAAGCGACGCTGCAGCAATACCGACAACGATCCGGATCGCTGCAGCGTCGCTGTTTGGTCGCTGGAGAGCTGTCACACAGACCGCTCTCCAGCGACCAACGATGCCGGTAACCAGGGTAAACATCGGGTTACTAAGCGCAGGGCCGCGCTTAGTAACCCGATGTTTACCCTAGTTACCAGCGAAGACATCGCTGAATCGGCGTCACACACGCCGATTCAGCGATGTCAGCAGGAAGTCCAGCGACGAAATAAAGTGCTGGACTTTCTGCAGCGACCAATGACATCACAGCAGGATTCTGATCACTGCTGTGTGTCAAACTGAACGATATTGCTAGCCAGGACGCTGCAACGTCACGGATCGCTAGCGATATCGTTTAGTGTGACAGTACCTTTAGTCCAGAAGTCATCGGACTGGAGCCCTGTGCCGGTATTCCTAGTGCCTCTTCAGATTTGTAGGCCTGGCATAACATCATAATATTTGACATCATATGACATCAAAATTGCAGAATGACGCATACATGATTGTGTTAAGGTACCATCACACTCAGCGACGCTGCAGCGATATAGACAACGAGCCGATCGCTGCAGCGTCGCTGTTTAGGTCGCTGTAGAGACGTCAAACACGGCAACACCAGAACGATGCAGGAGCGATCCAGTGACGTACTAATCGTTCTCGCTGGTTGTTAGCTCCATGTAAAAACATTGCTGGCATCGTTGCTTTTGCTGTCAAACATGATGAATCACGCCGACCTGACGACCAAATAAAGTTCCGGACTTCTAGCTACGACCAGCGATGTCACAGCGGGATCCTGATCGCTGCTGCGTGTCAAACACAACGAGATCGCTATCCAGGACGCTGCAACGTCACAGATTGTTGTTGTTCTCGTTGTAAAGTTGCTCAGTGTGAAGGTACCTTTACTCTAGTAATTAGAAGAGGCGCTGAAGGATGCGAACAGGTAGGAAGCTATTCACAGGGCTCATGACCAGGGTCCTGCAGACCAATCCACTTATCTCTAATTGTTTAAGATAAGACAAAAAATTGAGCAACAAAAAAGGTATGACTTCAAATTGTTCCCAACCTCCAGAGTAGCTGTATGGCCGATGAAGGGTGCAACTGACACTAATTTTTGACAGCAGAGATCAGAGCTAGCCCTGGTTACTGCCATTAAACCGCTTAAATGTTACTGTGAATTTCTGTAGTAATCCAGGACGGTCGTCAGTAGCAATGCCCATTGTTCACACACTGTTATAGAGTAAGGAAGGGGTTAATGTCTTCAGGCCTGCCAATTCTCATAGGTTGTGGTAATTCTCACAAGAACTCACTGAAACAAAGACTTGCTAAGGAGTGTAACTAAGCTGGGTGGGTGCAATCAGTGTCTACACAGTTATGTATTCTGCTATTTACTATCTTGTAAGAGATGCCTAAATGTATGCATGGTACACCCATATTTACGAATGCTGTAAATATCTCTTTTGTGGAGAGCTGTGGAAATCACATATCTGTGCTTTTTCTTGGTTCATAAAATTAAGCCTAAAAACGTTTAAATTTATTGCCGTTAAAAGTGCTCCAACACCCTCAATATTTACAGGCACTTTCTGGCAGTGTATCAAGAGGTTGTCCGGAATGTTAATGCAATGCCCCAGGGTCCTGGTCATTGCAGTAATATCATTCTCCTCTGGGGGGAGTGATATTACATTTGAAGGCAGTAAAGGAGATCTCTTTACCAGGTATCACAAACATGCAACACATTTCATACTCCAGTCCACCAGGGGGAGCTATGCTCCTATTTATTAGGACACTCTTCACAATTAGGTAAAAATCTGGTGGTCTGGATAGGAAGTTAAGGTACCATCACACTGAACGATATCGTTAACGATATCGTTGCTTTTTGTGACATAGCAACGATATTGTTAACTAAATCGTTCTGTGTGACAGCGACCAACGATCAGGCCCCTGCTGGGAGATTGTTGATCGCTGGGGAAAGTCCAGCACTTTATTTCGTCGCTGGATCTCCCGCTGACATAGCTGAATCGGCGTGTGTGACGCCGATTCAGCGATGTCGTCACTGGTAACCAGGGTAAACATCGGGTTACTAAGCGCAGGGCCGCGCTTAGTAACCCGATGTTTACTCTGGTTACCGTTGTAAATGTAAAAAAACAAACACTACATACTTACATTCCCGGTGTCTGGTCAGGTCCCTCGCCTTCAGCTTCCCGCACTGACTGGTGAGCGCTGGCCAGCCGTAAAGCAAAGCACAGCGGTGACGTCACCGCTGTACTTTACGGCCGGCGCTCAGTCAGTGCTGGAAGCTGAAGGCGAGGGACATGACCAGACACCGGGAATGTAAGTATGTAGTGTTTGTTTTTTTACATTTACAACGGTAACCAGGGTAAACATCGGGTTACTAAGCGCGGCCCTGCGCTTAGTAACCCGATGTTTACCCTGGTTACCTGGGGACTTCGGGATCGTTGGTCGCTGGAGAGCTGTCTGTGTGACAGCTCTCCAGCGACCAAACAGCGACGCTGCAGCGATCAACATTGTTGTCGGTATCGCTGCAGCGTCGCTTAGTGTGACGGTACCTTTAGGCAGAATATGGCTGGGCTTCACCCAGTGAGCTGCTATCTGAGCTCTGCTCAGGTAGTTGGTCCCTGAGAGGGGCGGGATCCTGTCAGAGGCCTAGACAGAAGGCCACGGAGCTGCGTCTGCCCCACGTGCGGCAGCATCCTAAGAAAGAGACACGAACAGAGAACTGTATTGTATAGAGTGAGGAGAAGTCGTAGCAAAAGGAGAGGAAACCAGAAGGAGTTCTGCCCTGCACAGGCTGCCTCCTTCTGAAGCGCAGGGTCCGGTAGCCAGAACACCGAGGGAGCAACAGTCCTTTATGCCTTGCTCCAGAGACCGGCTGGACAGCTAATTTCAAGTTACTGATCCGCCCTATACCCAGGAGGCACGGTGGCAACTTGTGGGGGCCGGGGCGTGCTAGAGTCCCTGTATAAAGCCTCAGGCCATCAGTCATACCGGTTTGTTCCTATCCATCTAGGAGACAGAGAGAAAGACATAACATCTATAACATCTACAACAGTTGTGAGGACCTTATGAGAAGCTCAGCAGTAAGGTACTACAACACCTAGGCACTAGAGGAAGGCTACTGATTTCCACCTGGATAAGGGGACTCTGGATTTGCCTCCAAACCGGCCGGACTCTGCCTGCCCTGTGATCCGGTGCTCTGGACTGTGGATGCTGAAGCCTTCAGTAAAGGTAAAGAGACTGCTACCTTGTGTCCTCATTCTTCACTGCGCCTTACACCATTAACCATCTACACACTGGGAAGACCTAGGAACATACTTCACCTGTGGGAAGGTATACCATCTAGCTGCCATAACATCACCCCAGAGGATCCCTAAGCAGCGTCAGTCATCCTGACCGAATACCACAGGTGGCGTCACGAACATTTCCCCTTTAAAGACCTTTCCCTTTACAACGGACCTCTTGAGTGCCACGGACCAGGTCAGCCACCGTGATATCCCCCTTGAGAAATGAAGGACACGGTCGCTCCATTAACATTGATGGAATATCCTTAGGATAGGTCATTAATGTCTGATTGTTGGGGGTGTAACATCTGTCACCTCTGCTAATCATATGCTTTCGGTGTTGACAGCTGCCGAAACTGCTCAGCCGCAAAATTGCACAGCACAGCTTTGTCGACTGTATAATGACCGTGGCTCATTATTGCACATCCACCACATACTGAAATCAATAGGGGTTGGATGTGGAATACCTGATCGCAACCACTATTCTGACAGATTTGTGCAGCTCCACAACTGAGTAGTTCCGGCAGCCGCTGACATCGGGAACAGCTGATCGGCAGAAGTTCCAAGTGTAAAACACCCCCACCCATCAGGCATTGATGACCTATTGTAAGGATATCCTAACGCTAGGCCATCAATGTTAAAGTCTGGTACAACCTCTTTAAGGCTGGCTTCACATTTGCTGTTGTGTCCGCACCATTTATGCTGCAATTTTCCGCATGCGTCGTGTATTCCTATCTTTAACATTATGGACACAGGTGTTAGGGCTAGCGGAACGCACCAAATAATAAGACAGATAGTGTATGGTGCGTTCGCAGCCCGGGGTCCACCGTGCAGAGATGGAACCTGCTGCTAAGTAATGACGGACTATATGGCGGTACTCATAAGTATACACACGCGGGTTAAACTTCACCCAGCGTGAAGGAAGCGATCCTTTTGCATCACAGGATCGCGGTACCGCACATAGAAGGCGAGCAAGTAGTCAGCGAACTCAACCCCAACTAGGATTGAAGTCCGATTAGACACTTGCTGGCACAACACCGCAACTGGGTGTGTAAGGAAGCTGAATAACAATATTAGGGCACAAGAGTACATGCGGTGCCGCACTGACGAACGCCACTAACCACCCAGGCTTGGGTAAGGAAAGCACAGAGGAAGTGCACGGCGCCGTACTGGCGGTCACAGCAACTGGACGCTATAACGTGTGATTAGTGCTGTAGGATAAGTCGGGCGCTAGATAGCAACCATACACCTTCCGCGAACAGACATTCAATAGGGAAGGGGTATCCAAGGACGACTTGCACTCAAAACAAACACACGTAAGCAAATGTACACTAGCGCATGGCCGTGCGGTCATGTGCAGTTTATATAGTTGCAGCACAGGAAGTGGCCACAGAAACTTTGCCCTTCCAAGACCTGCCAAGAGGACCAATGGAATGTGCTGCAGAGCCTGAGCACATGACCCTCGATCTCCAACGGGAGATCTTGCCCTGGGCATGCTCAGTGTGTGCAGACAAGGACTTAGTCCCAGAGAAGTCCGCTCGCTGCTGACCAGCACTGGCTTTAATAGCAGAAGCTGAAGAAGCAGCAGTAGCTCTCTGTACAGAATGAGACTGAGCAAGACGCTGGGACCGACGTCCCTGCTGAGCAGACTCCACTGCGGCTGGATAAGCATGGGAGACCGCAGCGGAGATGGCTCGAGGTTCCCCCTGTGCAGAAGCGGGAACTCGAGACCTAACATTACCCCCCTCCTAGGGCCCCCCCCTCCTTGGGCCTCGCTACGCTCGAAGGCAGCAATGAGCTGTGGGGCCCGAATGTTTTCAGCAGGCTCCCATGACCTGTCCTCTGGGCCATAACCCTTCCAATCCACCAGATAGAACTTTTTGCCGCATACCACCTTGCACCCCAAAATAGCGTTCACCTCGTAATCGTCCGTAGACGAACCCGATGTCCCGGCAGATGACTCGGAAAACCGGGACATGTATACGGGTTTCAAGAGGGACACATGAAAGGTGTCGGTGATACCCAAGCGTGGAGGAAGAGCAAAACGGTAGATCACAGGATTAACCTGTTCGAGAACCTTGAAGGGACCCAAGTAGCGAGGAGCAAACTTAGTGGACTCAACTCGCAGCCTGTTGTTACGGGCGGAGAGCCACACCAAGTCGCCAGGAGCAAAGTTCGGAGCGGGGCGCCGATGAACATTGGCGGAGGACCTCATTCTCTCCTTGGAGGCCCGAATGGCATCCTGCGTGTGGTCCCAAATGTCCCGTGGCTCCACAGCCCAGTCTGCCACCCTGGAGTCAGCAGAAGGCATGGGCACAGGAACACGCGGATGCTGGCCGTAATTTAGGAGGAATGGAGTCTGACCGGTGGAGTCGGCTACGGCATTGTTAAGTGCAAACTCTGCCCACGGTAACAAGGATGCCCAGTCATCCTGCCTGGCAGAAACAAAATGTCGTAAATATGTGATCAAGGTCTGGTTGGCCCTCTCTACCAACCCATTCGTCTCGGGATGATATGCCGAAGAGAGATTCAACTCAATACTGAGTAGACGACAAAGCTCTCTCCAGAATCGAGACGCAAACTGGGGACCCCGGTCACTAACAATTTTGTCTGGCATACCGTGTAGGCGAAAGATATACTTGACGAACAAGACAGCCAACGCCCGTGCAGAAGGTAGCCGTGGAAGAGGCACCAAGTGCACCATTTTGGAAAAATGGTCGGTGATCACCCAGATAATGGTGCAGTTACGAGACTTGGGTAAGCCCACCACAAAGTCCATCCCGACCATCTCCCAGGGCCTGTCCGCCACCGGCAGAGGAAAAAGCAAACCAGCTGGCCGTTGCCGAGGAGTCTTGTTCTTGGCGCAAGAGACACACGCCCGAACATACTCTGCGACATCACGAGCCATATGCGGCCACCAGTACGTCCTCGCCAGTAACTCAGATGTCCTTTTGGTACCAAAATGTCCACCCACCCTGGACGAGTGTGCCCAAGAGATAACCTCCGGTCGCAAATTGGATGGAACAAAAGTCTTGCCCGGGGGCACAGACTCTAGCGAAACCGGGGCCACAGTTCTCAAGCTCTCGGTGAGGACAATAAGCCGAGGCTCCTCCTCCTCCTCCGCAGATGACACAACGGAGCGAGAGAGAGCGTCGGCCCGAATGTTCTTCTCCCCAGAAAGAAAATGGAGGGTGAAATGAAACCGGGAGAAGAATAAGGACCATCTGGCCTGGCGAGAATTCAACTGCTGGGCTGTCTGCAGGTACACCAAATTTTTATGGTCTGTGAAGACTTGGAAGGGAAAACGTGCTCCCTCCAAGAGATGTCTCCACTCCGAGAAAGCCAACTTCATGGCTAGCAACTCCCTGTCCCTGATGGAATAATTCCTCTCTGCTGGTGAGAAGGTCTT
The DNA here is from genome assembly GCF_032444005.1 of Ranitomeya imitator. Taxonomy (NCBI): domain Eukaryota; kingdom Metazoa; phylum Chordata; class Amphibia; order Anura; family Dendrobatidae; genus Ranitomeya; species Ranitomeya imitator. Next base: position 167,076,451 of record NC_091288.1, read on the forward strand.
GGAGAAAAAGAAGCAAGGATGCTTTCGACCTTGAGCATCCTTTTGGAAGAGGACTGCTCCAGCACCAACAGAAGAGGCATCCACCTCCATGATAAATGGCTTATCAACATCTGGGCGATGTAGGATGGGAGCGCTAGCGAAGTGTGACTTTATAGAGTTAAAGGCCTTGGAGACCTCCTCAGACCACAATTTGGGATTCGCCCCCTTCTTGGTGAGGGCAACCAAGGGAGCTACCAAAGTTGAGAAATGCGGGATGAACTGGCGATAATAATTGATGAACCCCATAAAGCGCTGCACCGCTTTAAGAGAATGGGGTTCCTGCCAGTCCATCACAGCCTGTAGTTTGGCAGGATCCATAGCCAATCCCTGGGCTGAGATGATGTAGCCTAGGAAAGGTAAGGACTCCTGCTCAAACATACACTTCTCCAACTTGGCATAGAGGGAGTTTGCCCGTAGGAGGTCGAAGACTTTGCAAACATCTCTCCGGTGGGAGTCAATATCTGGAGAGTAGATGAGAATATCATCCAGATAGACTACAACCGAGGTGGAAAGCATATCCCAGAAGATATCGTTCACAAAGTCTTGGAAAACGGCTGGGGCATTACAGAGCCCAAAGGGCATCACCAGATATTCATAGTGCCCATCCCTGGTGTTAAAAGCCGTCTTCCATTCGTCCCCCTCACGGATGCGAATCAGGTTGTAAGCACCCCGCAGATCTAGTTTAGTAAATACCCTTGCTCCCCGAAGCCTATCGAAGAGCTCAGATATCAAGGGCAAAGGATACTTATTTTTAACGGTGATAGCGTTAAGACCCCTGTAGTCTATGCATGGACGCAATTCCCCATTCTTCTTCTGCACGAAGAAGAACCCTGCCCCAGCAGGAGACACTGACTTCCTAATGAATCCTCTTGCCAGATTTTCCTGGATGTACTGTGACATTGCCTCCGTCTCCGGGAGAGATAGCGGATAGACTCGACCCCGGGGAGGCTCAGCACCAGGCAAGAGATCAATAGGACAGTCATAGGGGCGATGGGGCGGAAGGATTTCCGCCGCCTTTTTGGAGAACACGTCTGCATAAGACCAATACTGCTTGGGGAGAGAGGAAAGATCTGCGGGTACCTCTGTAGTAGCAACCTGAACGCACTCCCTCTGACATCTACCCCCACGAGATTCACCCCATCCCAGGATTCTGCCAGAGGACCACTCGATATGAGGAGAGTGGTACCGTAGCCAAGGTATTCCCAACAGGACCTCATCAATTCCCTCTGGAATGACGAGCAGAGATATAATCTCCTGATGAGATGGCGACATGGACAGAGTAAAAGGGATGGTCTGGTGTGTTATCTGTGAGGGCAGTGTCGACCCATTCACCACTCGTACCGTTACTGGTTGAGCTAGCATAACCAGGGGTATTGCGTGACGTTGGGCGAAGGCAGAAGACATAAAATTGCCCTCCGCCCCAGAATCCACGCAGAGCTCTACCGAGTGGGAGAATGAGCCTATAGTAATTGTCCCCTTAAAGGACAATTTAGAGGCAAACGTCGCCGTGTCTAGTGTACCTCCACCTACTACCACTAGACGCTGACGTTTCCTCGACCGCTGAGAACATCTGGTGGCTAGATGTCCTGACTGCTGGCAAACATGACAGACCTTGAGTGCACAAGCGGTCCGAGACTTAGATCCCGCTTGTGACACTTCCCTGGCCTCATGTGACTCAGGAACCAGGACCGGAGATTCCAGAGGTTTGGCGAAGGTAGGAGCCAGCCGAAACCTCTGCCTACACTGGGCTCGCTCTAACCTCCGCTCGTTAAAACGGAGGTCAATTCGAGTGGAGACAGTTATTAACTCCTCCAGTGTGGCAGGAATCTCCCTAGTGGCCAGAGCGTCCTTAACGTGGTCAGCAAGGCCTCTCCAAAATATGGGGATAAGAGCTTTATCCGACCAATCCAGCTCAGAAGCTAAAGTGCGGAATTGGACGGCAAAATGACTGACCAAGAACTCACCCTGAGTTAATGCCAGCAGTTGGAGCGCAGTATCATGGGTGACTTGAGGTCCTAAAAAGACCTGTTTCAGAGTGCTCAGAAACAGCGGAGCACTCTGCACCACATGATCACCACGCTCCCACAGCGGCGTAGCCCATTCCAACGCCCTGTCTGACAAGAGAGACGCTATAAATCCCACCTTAGCCCGCTCTGTGGGAAAACGTGCAGCCAGGAGCTCGAGGTGAATAGAGCACTGACTCACAAATCCCCTACAAAACTTGCTATCACCAGAAAATTTTTCTGGCAGCGGGAGGCGAGAAAATGTCGGAGCAGGGGTGGCAATGGACAGGGTTGCTGCAGCCATGCTAGCAGCCTGTACAGCAACTGCGGTAACATCCACAGCTGAGGTTGTGCTCTCAAGAGCCGCCAACCTACCCTCCAGCTGCTGGATATACCGCAAGGATTGCTGTTTGTCCGTCATTACTAGCCAGACCCTGGCGCTAGTGTAATGTTAGGGCTAGCGGAACGCATCAAATAATAAGACAGATAGTGTATGGTGCGTTCGCAGCCCGGGGTCCACCGTGCAGAGATGGAACCTGCTGCTAAGTAATGACGGCCTATATGGCGGTACTCATAAGTATACACACGTGGGTTAAACTTCACCCAGCGTGAAGGAAGCGATCCTGTTGCGTCACAGGATCGCGGTACCGCACATAGAAGGCGAGCAAGTAGTCAGCGAACTCAACCCCAACTAGGATTGAAGTCCGATTAGACCCTTGCTGGCACAACACCGCAACTGGGTGTGTAAGGAAGCTGAATAACAATATTAGGGCACAAGAGTGCATGCGGTGCCGCACTGACGAACGCCACTAACCACCCAGGCTTGGGTAAGGAAAGCACAGAGGAAGTGCACGGCGCCGTACTGGCGGTCACAGCAACTGGACGCTGTAATGTGTGATTAGTGCTGTAGGATAAGTCGGGCGCTAGATAGCAACCATACACCTTCCGCGAACAGACATTCAATAGGGAAGGGGTATCCAAGGACGACTTGCACTCACAACAAACACACGTAAGCAAATGTACACTAGCGCATGGCCATGCGGTCATGCGCAGTTTATATAGTTGCAGCACAGGAAGTGGCCACAGAAACTTTGCCCTTCCAAGACCTGCCAAGAGGACCAATGGAATGTGCTGCAGAGCCTGAGCACATGACCCTCGATCTCCAACGGGAGATCTTGCCCTGGGCATGCTCAGTGTGTGCAGACAAGGACTTAGTCCCAGAGAAGTCCGCTCACTGCTGACCAGCACTGGCTTTAATGGCAGAAGCTGAAGAAGCAGCAGTAACTCTCTGTACAGAGTGAGACTGAGCAAGATGCTGGGACCGACGTCCCTGCTGAGCAGACTCCACTGCGGCTGGATAAGAATGGGAGACCGCAGCGGAGATGGCTCGAGATTCCCCCTGTGCAGAAGCGGGAACTCGAGACCTAACAACAGGTGCCTGCGATTGGATGCATTTTGCCGCGTTTCACGACGCGTGAGTCATTTCGTTGTCTGCAGCCTGGCGCGGTAAATGCTATATGTTGTAATTTCAGGGGCGTGAATTTGCCGCCTCAAAACGTATGCGGTTGTTGGCAGAAGGAATGCGGCAAAAAAATGCATTATAGTCTATGAGAACGCATGCGTTCGCAAGCATATGCGTTTGTTTCTGTTTGTGAACGCATGTGTTTTACCACAGGAAAACCTTTCTAGACACTGATTAGCCACCCCCACATACAAACTGATAAAAGGAGGGAGTGAGCATTTGCAGTCCACAACTCTGCAGACTGGACGAAGCTCTGAGACTGGAAAGAACCTGTGAGGAATCTCCACTTTGGACAATGTGAGTATCAAAGCCAATGTCTTTATTTTCTTTTTTCTCTCTCTATATGTCCTAATAATTTCTGTCTCTTTTTTCTTGCTGCATGCATCAGAATGTCATCGTCATCTTTTTCTGAGGAGCAACATCTTGGGCTTGAACAAGGTGGAAATGACAGTGAAGTGAGTACTCACCTCTTCAGATTGGTAAGTATTCTCTGTCACATCTACACGTGACAATTTTTTTTTTCTTTTTCAGAACAGTTCTTTAACTGCGGCCGAGGCCGAGCAGGAGCAGCGTGGACATGGTCGTGTGACAAGGCGGCGTGTAAGTATACCTGACTGATTGTCCTTTGATAAATGTATCCTGACTTTACTATTCCTGACTGTTCATTTCTTTACTTTGCTCTTTCTTTACCTTTTTCCTCTTGACTCCATTTTATTTTCTTGACTTTGAATATTCTTGCCTGTTTCCTGTCTCTGTTGTTTTCTTTCTTTTCCCTTATGTTAATGTCTGAAATATGAATGTATTTTTTGATTTTCTAGGTTCCAGAACGGTTTGAGGACCTCATTGATAACAATATCCTCATCTCCCTGGTCCATGGTCATTGTGGGAAACCCGGGTTCCGCAGCACTCAGACAACGTGACGATCCAGGTAGCTATGGATTGAGATGGCCCAAGCGATGTGGGATGGCTGGGACAACTCCCTGGCTCAGGTCCACAAGGCATTTTGTAAGTATTGCAATGCGGTGTGATGCAGCAGTGACCTTGGCTGGGATCACACAACTGTGTGTGATGAGAGAAACTCCTGAGAGTTTCTCTCATCACACACAGTTGTGTGATCCCAGCCAAAAGTGCATTGTCTAACCATTATTCTTACTTTTCAACAGTGCTCAAAGTCAGAACACGTTGGCATTCGATGAAGGATCACTTCAACAAGGACCTTTGTCAAGAGAGCCAGGTTCCCAGTGGTTCTGGAGCAAGGATCAGAAAATAGAAGCATCACAGCATGCTGGCATTTTTGAGACCGGTCCTTGCCCAGAGAACGGAAGTATTTTTGTGTTGCGTTGGATTGTGTTGTATTGCCTAATCCTGTATTTTTCAATTCCACAGGAGTTTGTGCTTTTACTATTATACTATTTACTATTGGTTAATTGTTTTGTTCTAATTTTTTTTTTGTTTTTTTCACAGCACCTGGAGCAGCACTCTTGACCCTGGTTCTGGAGTGGTCCTTCATCAAACAGCCACGGACCTGTCCCAGCCATCCAGCCGCGCAGCAGCAAGTGGGCCTGCAACACAGATTGGAGACCAGGAAGTGGGACCACCAGGTGTTACCCTGTCCCAGTCCTCTGCCTCTTTTTTTTGGGCTCTTCCCGGCAGCGGCAGAGGGCCTCGGACGGGTCACTCATGCCCGAGTTTTTGCACTTGAGCTCGATCTTTCATGATGGACTCAAGGTGATGGGAGACAGACTGGATCGTGGCTTAAACCATATGAATACACTTATCCAGGATGTTACCAGATGCCTTGACCAAGTGAAAGCCAACCTCCACAGCCAGCATATCATTTTTTCAATCAAATTGGCCAGGGCATGTCAGAACACCTTACTCCTGATCTCTAGCTTAGTGTCATGCAGGCCTGCAATGCTGCTTACGTGCTGGCTATGCAACAGACTCGGTATTTTCAGCAGCTAGTGGTGGCATTTCCACCTGTGCCAACACTGTCACGCTTGACCTCAATGCCGAAATCTGCTGCATACCACTGCATGGCCACCACCATTCCAAGCACTGCCGGACACCACTACAGCGCTACCACCATGCCAAGTGCTGTTGGACAGCCCACCGCCACCACCATGCCAACTGCTGCACCTGCTTGGACATCCTCCACTGCCACCACCATGCAGCAGCAGCACCAGGACAGGTCGGCCGCCATCACCAGGTTCCAGCTGCAGCAGCAGCAGCAGCACCCAGACCCTGGCATGCATTTCACCACCACCATACAGCAGCAGCAGCAGCACCCGGACCCTGGAATGGCTTTCACCACCATCAGGATGCAGAAGCAGCACCCAGACCCCAGCATGGCCTTCCCCACCACCACCATGCAGCAGCAGCAGCTGGACCCTGGCATGGCCTTCCCCACCAACACCATGCAGCTGCAGCAGCCAGACCCTGGCTTGGCCTTCCCCACCACCACCATGCAGCAGCACACGGACCATGACAGGTCAACCACCATGACCAGGCCGCAAGAAATCAGCCCACCGAGGCTCCCCAGACTGCAGCGCCAATCCCAAAAAGGGAAAGGGAAAAAGAAAAAGCAGTGGACTATTGCTATCCCTCCCTCCTCACCTCCCAATGTGTTTATGATGTCAGGTTTGTCTCGCCCTTCCAGTGTGTCTCTACCTTCCCATGTCTCTAGCACCATCCCTGAACTCCCTGACCCCACTAGTTTAATTGCCCCTTCTCCGAAGCCGGCGCAGTTAATTTTTTTGGTTAAAATAAATGTTAATAGCCTTTTGCCCCAATACTGTATGGTTATTAGTGCATTTCGCCACCGGCAACATACACTGTGCGTCGAATAAACACACTGCGCCATACACTTTGTTTTTTTACCACCTCATAGCTCCAGGAGTTATTAAGTAGAACACTGCAGCTTTTTGTGTTTGGTATGGAGCTATGAGTTGTAAAAAACTAATACTTGTATTTTCTCCATAATCTCCTCAGTCTGCTTAATCTATGTGACGCAGACTGAAGAGACAATGGCAATAATACAAAGCAGATCTATACTCAACAGGTCATGTGTCATAAATAGTGAGTTCATGATGCACAAAACTTTGCGTCTTGAACTCATTATTTATGACACTTGACCTGGTGAGTAGAGAAGTGCCTTGTATAACCTCCATTTTCTCTTCAGTCTACGTAATCTATTTCGCACAAACTGGAGACGCGATGGAGGTCATACAAGGCATATCTATACTCACCTGGACAGGTGTCAGAAATAGTGAATTCATAAGGCTGGATTGTGCATCGTGAAGTCATTATTTCTCACACATGAACTGGTGAGTAAAGATCTGCTTTGTATTATACCTCCATTGCCTCTTCAGTCTTCGTGCAATAGATGCTTCAGAAGAGATTCAGGATGTAATGATGTCAACTACCTTATCACTAACACCATAAGTGGGTTTTAGAGGAAAGACATAGGAGACTCGGTACAGGTATCAAAACATGTTGTTCATTAACAAAAAATATTAGTAACATTTAAAACATAACTGGTACAGACCCACACCCAACAGCACATTTTACACAATATTATCTTGCCATGGCACACGTCCGATGTCAGAAACAAAATAGGCAGCAAATTGGTCCCGCATGTGGGCAACTTCAACAGTTGGCCACAGAAGGTGATGTTGGTAATCTGGCAATGGGTTTGCAACTGGTTCATCCAGTTCAACGTTGGGTCGCTCCTTAGCCATTATGTAATTGTGCAGAACCACATAGGCTTTGACAACCTCATCGACTGTCTCCTTTTTTAGATTAATGGCTGTCCCAGCAATGCGTCATTTTGAGACAAGAATCCCAAAGGTACACTCAACTGTTCTTTGGGCCCTGGTCAGTCTGTAGTTACAGTATAAATTCTACTAGTGTGGTTCAAGTCCCGACTGGAATATGGCTTCAGTAGGTTTTCACTCATCCTCATCTGAAAGGCCTCATCCCCAACCATAACAAATGACATCGTTGGGGTTTTAGTGTTGGGGAGAGGTCGCGGCAGGGGAAAATTAAAATTTTTGCCATACAAACATCGGCCCATATCCGAGTTCTTGAAAGTCTGGGAGTCATTGCCATGGCCAAAAGCTCCAATGTCCACGGAAATAAAGCGACAGTCCGCATCTGCTATTGCCATGAGCACTACAGAAAAATATTTCTTGTAGTTAAAGTACTCGGATAAATATCTGGTGGGTTTGGTAACCCATATGTGTTTTCCATCCACCACTCCCATACAGTTGGGGAAATTACACACACTCCAGAATTTGTCGGCAATTTCCATCCACATGTCTGCGGTGGGTAGGGGGATAAATTAATCTCGGAGAACATTCCACAAATCCCGGCAGGTGTCCGCAACTATTCCAGACAAGGTTGAAATTCCAAGCCGGTACTGAAAGTGGAGCGATGATAAGCTCTCTCCGGTAGCCAGGAATCTGAAAGAAAAAAAAAGAAAAAATTATGAACAATTCTATTTGTGGTGGTGTTTAGCTAAACACATAAAGGAAAATACAAATAATACATGGCAGACCAATAATAATTATGACAGGCATTTGTTTAGAATTATTACGTACCTTAGTGTGACCAGGAGACGTTCCTCTGCAGGAATCGCTCTACGGAACTGGGTGTCCTGTCTCCGGATGGCTCCTTGGACACAACCAAGCAAATCCTGAAAAGTCTCTTGAGACATCCTGGTATATTCCGGGAATTTGTCTGGGTTGGCATTAAACTCGCCATACAGCGTGTGGTAGGCTCCATGACTCTCCCAGAGTTCAATAATAAGGGTGTCTCCAAAAATGCTGACGCCATGTCCTTCTCTATCTTTCTCGATTTCTTTGTTGCTTCCAAGCTCCAGGTTGAAGTAAAAGCTCTCCATGCGAAGATCCATCATGACACTGGATACAGTAGCAAACTGTGAAGATTTCAGCAGTACAGGGGTCTATATAAAGATATCCCATAATAGACGCCCACTGTAGTCCCATTGGCGGTGTCTGCTTATTTAGATTTTTCTCCTGTTAAATTTTCCACCATGCGCACAGAAAACGTAAACGTATGCTAAACGCATGGAAAAGCGTGTAAACTTTGTGGTTTTTTTTACCGCATGCATTACGATATGCATCTAAAAAATGCTGCGTTTGCATGCGGTTTATCATGCGTTTCAGGTTGCGGATTAAACGCTGCGGATTCTAGCGCAAATGTGAAACTAACCTAATATACTATAGGTATTACCTCTTTAGACAAAGCTTGATTTTCTAATTAAAGCTATTTATTCATAATTGTATATTTTTATTTTTTTCTATTCCTGGACAACTCCTTTAATGACTACCTGATGTAGCGTGCAGGTCTATAAAATGTAATGGTGGGAAAAAAATAAATATTCTGTGGTGACTTATTTTTTATTTGATATCTACGCAAACAAACTAATTAAAACGTCTTTAACTCAATACGTCACAATTTTTTTTATTTTTGAGACTTGCTAACTTCATATTTCAAATAAAGTTAAATTCTGGAATATTCTTTCATTTCAATGTATGGAATGCAAAACAGGAAATGAAGCAAAAAATGCATAATTCATAAGCACACTCTCTAAAAAATAAAGAATCGATGACACTGTAAACGTGAAGACAGGTAAATGACCTTCCAGACTTGAGAAGCAGATGTCTTATTGTCATTCCTAACTGTGATACACGCAGCAGAGACTTGTGTAGCAGAATGTTTGGGAAACCCTCGCCGGAATCAGACAATTAATAAGGATGTCTAGCCATCACCTCTGTGTTAGCTCTTACATACAAGTGGTTGGCACAAAGTAAATTAAAAGTGTTGTTACATAAGCACCAGTCTGCACCAATATACAAGGAGGCAAAATCACATGTCTGATCAAGCGGAGACAATTTTCTCCAAGCCAGCAATCAGTTGAAGACCATAAAATGCTTTGGGGCTGCATTATCCGCCGTGTGGGAAATGTTCTGACGCTTTATTCTTTCCAAAATGTACGACGTGGGCTCTTGAGTTATTGAATTCATTTTCTATTTCACTTCGTGCATGGTTAAAATGAACTACCAACAGTTTAGTAATGTGAATTCAAGGTAGTCATTACATTGAGAGATGGAAACTCTATGGAATTCTCGTTCCTAGTATCCACTTATTTTAGAGAACATTTATTATATGAAGCAATGAAATTTGAAGTTGGCTACAAATAAACACTACTGTTAATCATCAGATTCACGCATGCAATGTCATCAGAATATTGACATATCCGGGTGTTGTTCCTTTAAGTGCTCGTAATCATCAGCTAGCTGTTTGTTAAATGCTTGTTTGGCAGAAAGATGTCTTTCCTGATTGCCTCCCCATAAACATCCATGCTTGGCTCATGTGCTTTTTCAAAAGTAGATAACCCCTTTATGACAGAGACATGTACAGTATACCAATTTCACCCTTCCCTCTTCCCTTTAAATGCATAAAAGCAGTATGGTTTCCCTAAAGAGTTCAACACTGAACATTGAAGACCAATGTTTAACTATTAATAATTTATTCAAATAATAATTCATACAGTGAAGGAAATAAGTACTTGATCCCTTTCTGATTTTGTAAGTTTGCCCACTGACAAAGTCATGAACAGTCTATATTTTTTAGGGAAGGTTAATTTTAACATTGAGAGATAAAATGACAAAAATAAAATCAAGGAAATCACATTGCATAAATTATATAAAATTATATGCATTTTGCATTGAGAAATACCGTATATACTCGAGTATAAGCCGACCCGAGTATAAGCCGACCCCCCTAATTTTGCCACAAAAAACTGGGAAAACTTATTGACTCGAGTATAAGCCTAGGGTGGAAATGTAGCATTTACCGGTGAATTTCAAAAATAAAAATAGATCATTATTTCCCCATAGCTGTGCCATATAGTGCTCTGCACTGTTCATATTGCCCCATAGATGCTGCACAGATGCCCCATATAGTGCTGTGTGCTGTTCATACTGCCCCCATAGATGCTGCACAGATGCCCCATATAGTGCTGTGTGCCGTTCATACTGCCCCCATATAGTGCTGTGTGCCGTTCATACTGCCCCCATAGATGCTGCACAGATGCCTCATATAGTGCTGTGTGCCGTTCATACTGCCCCCATATAGTGCTGTGTGCCGTTCATACTGCCCCCATATAGTGGTGTGTGCCGTTCATACTGCCCCCATATAGTGCTGTGTGCCGTTCATACTGCCCCCATATAGTGCTGTGTGCCGTTCATACTGCCCCCATATAGTGCTGTGTGCCGTTCATACTGCCCCCATATAGTGCTGTGTGCCGTTCATACTGCCCCCATATAGTGCTGTGTGCCGTTCATACTGCCCCCATATAGTGCTGTGTGCCGTTCATACTGCCCCCATATAGTGCTGTGTGCCGTTCATACTGCCCCCATATAGTGCTGTGTGCCGTTCATACTGCCCCCATGTAGTGCTGTGTGCTGTTCATACTGCCCCCATATAGTGCTGTGTGCCGTTCATACTGCCCCCATATAGTGCTGTGTGCCGTTCATACTGCCCCCATGTAGTGCTGTGTGCTGTTCATACTGCCCCCATATAGTGCTGTGTGCCGTTCATACTGCCCCCATAGATGCTGCACATAAATCTGTGCTGCCGCTGCTGCTGCAATAAAAAAAAAAAACCACATACTCACCTCCCTTGATTGCAGCTCCCAGCGTCCGGTCCCGGCGCCTCCATCTTCCCGGCGTCTCTGCTCTGACTGATCAGGCAGAGGGCGCCGCGCACACTATATGCATCATCGCGCCCTCTGCCTGAACAGTCAGAGCGCAGACGCCGGGAAGATGGAGGCGCCGGGAAGATGGAGCGACGCCCGGCGGCTGGAACGCGGACAGGTGAATATAACATACTTACCTAGTCCCAGCGATCCTCGCGCTGTCCCTGCCTTCCTCCCCGTCTTCTGTGCTGCAGCATCTTCCTGTCAGCGGTCACCGGCACCGCTGATTAGAGAAATGAATAGGCGGCTCCGCCCCTATGGGAGGTGGAGCCGCTTATTCATATCTCTAATGAGCGGTCCCACGTGACCGCTGAAGAGGGGAAGACGCTGCAGCACAGAAGACGGGGAGGAAGGCAGGGACAGCGCGAGGATCGCTGGGACTAGGTAAGTATACCTCAGCGCCCTCTCCCCCTCACCCGCCGACCCCACCACTACCGTGACTCGAGTATAAGCCGAGGGGGGCACTTTCATCCCAAAAATTTGGGCTGAAAATCTCGGCTTATACTCGAGTATATACGGTAAGTATTTAATCTCCTACCAAACATTAAGAGTTCTGGCTCCTACAGACCAGTTAGATGCTTCTAATCAACTCGTTACGTGCATTAAAAACAGCTGTCTTACATAGTCACCTGTATGAAAAAAAACTCTGTCCACAGACTCAATTAATCAGTTAGACTCCAACCTCTACAACTGGGCAGGACCAAAGAGCTTTATAAGGATGTCAGGGACAAGATCATAGACCTGTGCAAAGCTGGAAGGGCTGCAAAACCATAAGTAAGACGCTGGGTGAGAAGGAGACAACTGTTGGTGCAATAGTAAGAAAATGGAAGAAATACAAAATGTCTGTTAATCGACATCGGTCTGAGGCACTATGCAAAATCTCACCTCGGGGGTATCCTTGATCATGAGGAAGGTGAGAGATCAGCCTAAAACTACATGGGGGGAACTTTTTAATGATCTCAAGCCGCTGGGACCACAGTCACCAAGACAACCATTGGTAACATATTACGCCGTAAAGGTTTAAAATCCTGCAGTGCCCGCAAGGTCCCCCTGCTCAAGAAGGTACATGTGCAGACCTGTCTGAGGTTTGCCAATGAACACCTGGATGATTCTGGGAGTGATTGGGAGAAGGTCTGTGGTCAGTTGAGACAAACGTTGAGGTCTTTGGCATTAACTCAACTCACCATGTTTGGAGGAAGAGAAATGCTGCCTATGACCAAAACAACACTGTCCCCACTGTCAAGCATAGAGGTGGAAACATTATGTTTTGGGGTGTTTATCTGCTAAGGGCACAGGACTACTTCACCACATCAGTGGGAGAATGGATGGAGCCATGTATGGTAAAATCCTGAGTGACAACCTCCTTCCCTCCGCCAGGACATTAAAAATAGGTCGTGGCTGGGTCTTCTAGCAAGACAATGACCCAAAACATACAGCCAAGGCAACAAAGGAGTGGCATAAAAAAAGCACATTACAGTCATGGAATGGCCTAGCCAGTCTCCAGACCTTAATCCTATAGAAAATTTATAGAGGGAGTTGAAGCTCTGAGTTGCCAATTGACAGCCTCAAAATCTTGCTGATTTAGAGATGATCTGCAAAGAGGAGTGGACCAAAATTCCTCCTGACATGTGTCCAAACCTCATCATCAACTACATAAAACATCTGACTGCTGTGCTTGCCAACAAGGGATTTACCACCAATTATTAAGTCTTGTTTGCCAGAGGGAGCAAATACTTCTCACTGCAAAATGCAAATAAATGTATATAATTTCTACAACGTGATTTTCTGGATTTTATTTTTGATATTCTATCTATCAATGTTAAAATTGACCTACCCTTAAAATTATAGCCTGTTCATGTCTTTGTCAGTGGGCAAACTTACAAAATCAGAAAGGGATCAAATACTTATTTCCCCCACTGTATGAGTGGGAAAGAAGATAATATCATTTACTTAAATTAACATGAAACTGGGTAAAGATATCTCTAACATACCTCCCTATTCTGTGTTCTACCTGTGCCTGGTTATTTGGTCCTTAAATGGGTACTACCATCTTCAAGATCCTATCTCAATATGTAGTAGGTATAATAATAATAGCAAATACATCCAATGTACTAAAGTTCTTTTGATTCGCTATGTTGCTTACCCCATGTGCAGGTCATTGGGATAGCGTAAATATCCATGGGTATGAACAGTTGTATATGTATAGTGTTAGTTAGTTAGCTGTTTTTGGTTGCAGCCATGGATAACTAAGCTGTTGCAATGTCCTGCACACGGGGTAAGCAACATAGTGAATCAGAATCACTGACCCGTTTCGTGCTTGCATAGCACGAAACGGCTGTCGTCTGCACCTGCTCACAGAGCTTGGTTACTCACTCTCCCGGCCATGGAGTTTTAATGAAAACGAAATAAAGAAGGGAATTTTAACAGATCGGTGAGTGCCTTCTCTTTTCTTCTTATCTATGCAAGTGGATTAACATGTTATCATCTGAAGAGCACCCGAGATCATAAAGTATAGCACTTAACTGCAAGGTTGAAAGATTTTCCTGACAATTAACGGCTTAGCAGCTCTTACAGTGGGGGCAGTGCCGTCTTACATAGTTAGTAAGTAACATAGTTAGTAAGGCCGAAAAATGACATTTGTCCATCCAGTTCAGCCTATATTCCATCATAATAAATCCCCAGATCTACGTCCTTCTACAGAACCTAATAATTGTATGATACAATATTGTTCTGCTCCAGGAAGACATCCAGGCCTCTCTTGAACCGCTCGACTGAGTTCGCCATCACCACCTCCTCAGGCAAGCAATTCCAGATTCTCACTGCCCTAACAGTAAAGAATCCTCTTCTATGTTGGTGGAAAAACCTTCTCTCCTCCAGACGCAAAGAATGCTTCTCTCCTCCAGACGCAAAGAATGCGTCTTCTGTCTCTTTTTTCCTATACAAATCAGAAGAACTGTACTACATTGCTAATTGGAAGTATTTGCTAATGTTATTATTACACCTACTATATATTGGGATAGGGATAAATTTGTATTTTTGACCTTTTTACAATGTACTATTATTAAAAAGAATGCATGGTTATAAATATATTGTCATGGGTTTACCACAATAGAAAGGGGCCATCAGACCGTGGTGTCAGATGTCACGTACTCCTGCACTGATTAGAGGCATTTCATCATCATTTTTAACAGTGCAGGCTTCTGCATTAAGTACAGGGGTTAATCTATTCAGTTGATTGCTCCTGGAGCTTTCATGTTTTGATGGTCTCAGCTGTTCAGTGTTTGCCACTCTCTTCTGCTATTTATACTCACCACTGTCAATCAGGGATTGTCAGTGTTAGTTAAATACTGCCGTGTTCTGGAGTTGGAAGTGTTGAATGTTTGAAAAGTCCTTTGGAGAGTTGTTCAAAAGACTGTTGCTTGGTGATTTGTCTGTGTGTATATCCTTATCTTTTCCTATTTTGTTTTTCCTTTCTTTACATCCTGGTGTTCCACTGTGTTGTTTATGAGTGCATATCTGTATGATTGGTATTTTTATTTATCCCTGTATGTCTTCCCTTGTTAGTCAAGTTTGTGAATTGTGATATACTACAGCTACCCACGTCCCTGGGTGGGGAGGGGCAGATAAGGGACGATATAGGAGCTCAGCAAAGGCACGTGGCCCTGGCGTCTTCACAATCAGAAGTAATCCGGGAGCAGGGATAGCTAGTGTACCTATAGCTTAAGGAATACTGAAGAATTTCATACACATATCAGAAAGATAAAAAGTAGCGGCACGACGGATCCGTCGAAGTGCTGATTGCACTAAACGGCCGTCGTCCACCTTCACTCGCCGCACCCTCACTATTACCTGAAATGTGTCTGTATAACCTGTAACATGGATTAAGGACACATTAAAGACACTTTTTCAGAAAACTGGTGAGTGCCGCTACTTTTTATCTTTCTGATATGTGTATGAAGATCGATATGACTTATTAAGCTGAGCACCATAATCCAGTGGCTTTTTTGGATACCGCAAGTGATAGGAATCCATGGAATAAGCAAAGGGGCGTAGAATCTTAATATGAGTCCCAGTGCCGTTCCACTCTCCCTGGTTGATACTGAAGAATTCCCTAGCCTTTGGATGTCCTGCATCACTGCCATGATATATATATATATATATATATATATATATATATATATATATATTATATGTAGTGTTTTAACATTAGAATGTTTCCAAATAATAATAATACTGCCTGCCTTATGGCTTTTCATATGTAACTATTACTATGTGAAAGTGTAATCCTCCATCATAGCTGGCTGTCTTTCTGCTTAGTAATAAGCCAGGCAGCAGCATATGTGGCTCCAGGAAGAAGGAATCTAATTTTACTGCCCCATGGAGCTACCATGACAGAAGACAGATGGCCAAGAAAACGCAGTCAATTTTTTCACAGGAACCGCTGCACGGGGCAGTAAAATTAAATTCCTCTGGCCCAGCCCACTCTATATATATTACCCCTGGATTTATGCTAAACAGGGTGAAAGCCTTTAGGGATAGAGGATTACCCTTTCACAGTTGAGTTGCAGGACAGTGACAAAAGATAACTGCTCATGCTCGGCTGTCTGTCTTATGTAATGGAAACTGCAAGCGACAGTAAATATAGAACACTTCATTTAGACCAGCTCTGTAAAAGTAACCCCAGGCTTTTTACTAAACAGGAAGCAAAACGGCTGAGACCAAAGACTGTGCCCTCACAGTTGAGATGCAGCGTCAGTGACAAAAGATAGACACAAACACAAACAAACACATTTATTAGTTATATGTAAATAGAAAAAAGGTAAAAAATGCAAAGATCTTCATGAATAAATATTCCACATTTCTTCAAAAATAAGACTCACCCCTAAAATAAGCCCTTGCATGATTTTAGAGGATTTTTGGACTATGCTTGAAATATAAGCCCTAGCTTAAAAAAAAGGATCAGCTTTTGTCAGGACTGGGGGAGGTGAACTGGTCAATTGCCCAGTGCCTCCACTTTCTTAAGAGTCCCTTCATTTCTATTTCAAGGATAAAACTGGTTAAGGACCTTTGATAACTTCATGGTCATGTGACAATGATGTCACCAAAGATCCCTTAACTACAGCAGTCTAGAAGAACTGAAGAAGACTCAGGCTGGTATGTACCAATTGTGCAGTGTGTGTGTGAGTATGTATATATACATGTGTATGTGCAGTATGTGTGTATATAAATGTCTATGTTCAATGTGTGCATAAATGTGCATGCACAGTGTGTGTAAGCATGTGCAGTGTGTGTATATACATGCGTATGTTCAGTGTGTGTGTGCAGTGTGCATGTGGCAAAGTCTGGGCACCCCTGGTCAAAATTACTGTTATTATGAACAGTTAAGCAAGTTGAAGGTGAAATGATCTCTTAAAGGCCTAAATGTAAAGATGACATTTCCTTTTTATTTAATGCAAATATATTGTATATATATATTTTCATATTTCAAATTTTAAGAATTACAAAAATGAAAATGGGCCTATGCAAAAGTTTGGGCACCCTGCATGGTTAGTATCTAGTTGCACCCTCTTTTGAAAGTTTCAATTTTTTTTAGGGATTTTCATCCATTCTTTCCTGAAATTTTTTTTCCAGTTTTGTGAAATTCCTGGGTCGTCTTCCATGCACTGCTACTTGAGGTCTAGCCACAGATTTTCAATGATGTTCAGATCAGGGGACTGTGAGGGCCTTCGTAAACCTTCAACTTGCGCATTTTGAGGTAGTCTATTGTGAATTTTGATGTCTTTTTAGGATCATCATCCATTTTTAGAAGCCATCCTCTTTGCAACTTCAGCTTTTTTCTATACGTAGATGGTGTTATGTTTGCATCAAGAATTTGTTGAAATTTCAATGAATCCCTTCTTCCCTCTACCCATGAAACATTCCTCATGGCTTTGGCTGCAACACAACCTTAAAGCATGATTGATCCACCCCCATGCTTAATGGTTGGCGAGATGTTCTTTTCCTGAAGTTCTGTACCCTTTCTCTCCACACATCCTTGATCATTGTGGCCAAAGAGTTCGATTTTAACTTCATCCTCATCGGTCCACAGGACTTGTTTCCAAGATGCTACAGGTTTGTTTAGTTCTTTTGCATTCCTCTGATGCTGTATTTTATGATTAAGGAGAGGTTTTCTTTTGATGATTCTTCAATGAAAACCATATTAGCGCAGGTATCTCTGAACAGTAAAACAATGTACCACAACTCCAGAGTCTGCTAAATCTTTCTGAAGGTCCTTAGCAGTCAAGAGGGGGTTCTGATGGGGGCGTGGCCTAACTGCCGATGAAGTAGGTCGCACAGAGCGGGAGCTCCGCAGCCAGGAACCTTAAAGCGGCCCATAGCTACCTCCTCAGCATTCTCGTTCGCCTCCGCGATATCGGTACCGGCTCCCGGTGCGGTGGTGAGTGTATGGGGAAATCTAAAGTGGGCGACCGTGATCCCTCCAGGAGAATTCCTGATTTCTTTGCGGCCACCCCACAGCAACCGCCGGAATCCAAGATGGCGCCGTCCTCCCCAGGCCTTCCCGCTCTTCGCAACGCAATGCTCAAGCGTCGCAATCAAGTGGTGCTGCGTTGCATTCAGGCGGAGCAGCGTTGCATTCAGGCGGAGCAGCGTCGAAATCAGGCGCCACGGCGTCGGATTCAGCTGACGGTCCGGTAACTGCTGCTCTCCTCAGGGGCCTATTTGGAGACCTCAGAACCTCCATTCAAGAGGATATGCGCTCTATGCTGGCTGAACTAAGAGGGGAAGTGGTGGAGTTGGGTAACCGCATGGAACGCCTGGAACGCAAGATGGCGGAGCTGGTCTCTTCCCATAACGAGCTCTGGGACGCTCATGAGACCCTGCAAACCCTGGCCACTAAAACCCACTCTAAAGCCCTGGACCTGGAAGATAGGTCCATGAGAAACGACGTCAAACTCAGAGGCATTGAGGAATCTGTCCTTGCAGGAGATTTGAAACTATTTTTGCAGGACTTTATAGCTGCAGCTCTCCCTCAGTTTGCTCCAAAGGATATCATAATTGACCGTGTGCACAGGATCCCTAAACCGTCTGGCCTGGGTCCCTCCGTTCCAAGAGACGTGCTAGCACGCATACACTTCTACGAAGTGAAGGAAGATTTTCTCCAGGCTCTAAGGAAGAATCCAACCCTCCCTGAAAGATTTGCACGCATCTCTGTTTTTCCAGATCTCTCTCCGGGTACTCTGGCCCTTCGGAGGGCCTTTGCCCCCTATACTACTATCCTCAGAGAGAAAGGCATCCAGTACCGCTGGGGGTTTCCTACCAAGCTCCTCATCCGCAAAGATGGATCGATCACCACCTGCCTGATGCCGTCTCACGCAGCTTCCGCTCTCTCCAAATGGGGACTCTCAACTCCTGACTCTCCGGTTTCTGTGAATCTGTCTAGGCCTGTAGGTGGCGGAGGCTCCAGGGCCCGCATTACACCGGACTGGGAGGTGGCCTGAGCCCACTGCATCTATGGTTCCTGGCTATTTTCCCGCACGGATTTACTTTGTTTTCTTTTTTCTCGTTTTTAAAGGGACACTGTCACCTGGATTTGGAGGGAACAATCTTCAGCCATGGAGGTGTGGTTTTGGGGTTTTTGATTCACCCTTTCCTTACCCGCTGGCTGCATGCTGGCTGCAATATTGGATTGAAGTTCCCCCCTTCTCTTGCTTCCCTTCCTCCAGTTTTCCCACATGTATGCTCTAGGTTATTGGCCACATGTCTTATGCTCTCATACACAGGTTATCGGTGTCCAGATGAGTGCAAAACTGTTTATATGACATCATTATGAGTATCTCGTTGTATTCAATTAATGTTAATGGTCTCAACTCTCCGGGCAAGAGGTCTGTTGTGTGGCGCCAGTTGAGCAAATCCCGCCATGATATTTTGTGTCTTCAGGAAACACACTTGCTGGAATGTGATAATCCCAAGATGCATTCAGGTTTATACCCGCACCAATTTTTTGCTAATGGCCCGTCAAAAAAGGCGGGAGTAGCCATTTTCTTTAGCAGGGCCAACTCCTTCCAGCTGGTTCGCTCTATTGCGGATCCGCTGGGTAGGTTTATTGTGGTTCTCTGCCTTATTAACAATGCACCCTACACCATTGCCTCGATCTATGCCCCTAATGTAGGGCAGCTCAAGTTTCTGGAGGGGGTTTTCAAAATTCTACACGATATCCAACATGGTCATAAACTGATTGCTGGTGATTTCAATGCTCCAATGTTTAGGGATTTGGACTGCTCTGCCTCTTCCCTGTCAAGATGCGAAGCAGGCCCTCTGACTAACTCGTTCAACCTACATGATATCTGAAGATATCTGCATTGCGGCGAGAGAGACTACACGTTCTTGTCTCCCAAGCACGGCTCCTACAGCAGGATTGATTTTGTGCTGGTGAATGACGTGGCTCTTCCTCATTGCATCTCAGCAGATATAGGCAGTATCACATGGTCGGATCATGCCCCGGTGTCCCTTACTCTAAAAGACCCCTTGGCCATCAGGCCTCCCGCACACTGGCGTCTCAACGCCCATCTCCTTGCTGACCAATCTAACTCCCAGGGTATTGAGGAGGCCTTGCGGGAATTTTTTGCTTCCAATGATACCCCTGACATACGTGACGACACCCTTTGGTTTGCCCACAAGGCGGTAATCAGGGGTTGCCTCATCAAGATGGCGGCAACGGCCAAAAGAAAGTATAATGCAGCTCTCCAATCTGCCCTGGATGAATTAACCCATCTCGAGATGGCTCACAAACTATCCCCTACTCCAGCGCTTTTCTCTGATCTCTCTACAGCTCGCATGCATGTCCGCAACCTGCTCCTCCATAAAGCTGAGAAGACTCTGAGGAAAACTAGAGCGAAATTTTATGCAATGGGGGATCGAGCGGGTGCTGTTCTGGCTAGACGTGTTAGGAGGAGAGAGGCTCAGTCCAAGATCCCATTCTTGCTCAGGACTGACGGCTCCCAGGTGTGCAACCTTATTCATATTGCTGAGGAATTTGCACCTTATTATTCCTCTCTCTATGACCTCGGGTCTGACCCAGGGATTCCCCAGCCTTCGCGGGAGTCAATTTTGGCATTCTTGGAGAAGGCTAATCTCCCCTCGGTCACTTTGGAGCAGCTCTCTTTCCTAAACTCCCCCATTGTCGAGTCTGAACTCGCGCAGATTGTCAGAGAGGCCAATAAGGGTTCCTCCCCTGGGCCAGATGGCTTTTCTTTTCTTTACTATGCCCAGTTCTTCTCTGTCCTCTCCCCTTATCTTTTGCATCTTTTTAATAATTGGTTGTCGACAGGCAGTATTAGGGCTGAGGGGTTGGAGGCCTCCATAGCGACTCTCCCCAAACAAGGGAAACCCCTAACATCTCCGGGGAACTTCCGCCCGATAGCACTCTTAAACTGCGACGTGAAGATTTACGCAAAAATCTGGGCCAACAGATTATTCTCAGTGCTCCCTGGCCTCATTCACCCAGACCAAGTTGGGTTCGTTCCGGGCAGACAGACCAGGGATGGCACCAGGCGCCTGATAGATCTTTTGGATGTGGTAGAGAGGGGTGGTCTCCCCAGTGTATTTCTGTCACTAGATGCCGAAAAAGCGTTCGACAGGGTGCACTGGGGA
Source organism: Ranitomeya imitator (assembly GCF_032444005.1). Taxonomy (NCBI): domain Eukaryota; kingdom Metazoa; phylum Chordata; class Amphibia; order Anura; family Dendrobatidae; genus Ranitomeya; species Ranitomeya imitator. The sequence goes on from NC_091288.1 coordinate 167,097,452, forward strand.
TATATTGAACTCATACTGGATAAGTTTGGGCTTATTGGGCAAATTGGTAGAGCGGTTATGGCATTGTATTCCAACCCCTGTGCGTCGGTTCGATCGGCGGGTTTTGGGTCTCGAACATTTCCCATTCGGAATGGTACGCGTCAGGGCTGCCCCCTCTCCCCTATCATCTTTGCTCTGGTCATGGAGCCCTTGGCTGCAATGGTCAGGCAAAGTGCGGACATAAAGGGAATTGTGGTGGGGGGAACTGAACATAAAATTGGTCTCTATGCCGACGATGTGGTATTAACTTGCACCTCACCTTTAACCTCGTTGAACGCGATCACCTCCATTTTAACGGAGTTCTCGGCGGTCTTATACTACAAACTTAATTTGACCAAATCCACAATCTTTCCCCTTTTCCTCCCGGTTTTCCTCCAGATCCAAATTCAATCACAATACGCGTTTATTTGGGCTCCCCTGGGCTTCACGTACCTAGGTATCAAGATAACGAGGTTAGACAATATAGTTCGCGCTAATTGTGAGGAAACCCTTGCGGAGGTCAGGAAGGGCATGGATCATTTATCGAATGCGTCGCTCTCATGGATGGCCCGCATACAAACTGCTAAAATGCTATTCCTACCTAAAATTATGTATCTCTTCCGTTGCCTCCCCCTTTCTATCCCCGCGAAGTTTATTTCAGCTTTTCAATCGCTTATAGATCGGTTTATTTGGAACAAGAAGCCACACAGGGTCAGGCGTCGGATTATGTCCCTACCGTACGCTATGGGTGGGCTGGGCGCTCCTGCGGTACTGTCTTACTATAGGGCGGCGATCCTTGAGCCCTTCAAAATATGGTGGGAGGGGAACTCATGCTTGCCCTGGTTCCTTATTGAGTCCCACTTTGCCCCCCAGAACTCGCTTAAACTACTCCTAGAACTTCAGCTGCTTCGGGTCCCTCTTGTGGGCCCTTGCCTCCGCTCTATCAGGAATGCTGCTAAACTCTGGGCGCTGCTTAGCTCCTCCCACTTGGGGTTCATGTATGATTATGTCTCTTTGCGGGCTTTGGAGTATGCTATCGGGCACATTTCTCTTTCCTCCTGGAGAGGTCGTGGGGTGCTCCGGGTGGCGGACCTATTTGGCTCAGATGGTCTTCTGTCATTTGAGGACCTCTCAAGGAGATTCTCCCTAAATATCACTGACTTTTTCCAATATCTTCAGCTCCGTAGCTTTCTCAGATCACGTCGGTCATTCGGAGCGCCCCTGCCTTTAACAGAGGACCCGGCTCATAGGTTCTTCAGACCAGCCACTATATTGCCCCATGGCATATCCATTATCTACAAAGCCCTCATATCCTATGGTTCCACTGACAAATTTCAATTTATGACTTCCTGGGAGTCTTCGCTGGGCTTTGAGGCCTCCCTGGAGGATTGGCAGTTTGCAATGATACATCCCTCTAAATTCTCCTCATGTATTAGTCACTTGTAGCAGGTGAAAAAGATACAACTACATTGGTACATTACCCCCGTCCACTTGGCGAGGTTTTCCCCGTCTTCCTCCCCTCTCTGTTGGAAGGGGTGTGGCGCCTTGGGGTCCTCCTCCCATGTTTGGTGGTCGTGCCCGCGGATTCAGGCGTTCTGGCGCGAGGTGGAGGCATTGATTACTGATCTGACTCATCTCCCCCTGGCGCTGACTGGTCAGCTCGCTGTCCTAGGCATTTCCCTCATCGATCTTCCCTCCCCTCTCCGGCCCATTGTCTCTAATGTCCTAGTTGCCGCCAGACAATGCATTGCGAAACATTGGAAGTCCTCGGATCTCCCTTCCAGAGCCAAACTGATCGCCAAAATCAACTTACACTTTTGTTATGAGGTTATTATGGCTCAGGGTGTGACGAGGAGAACTAGGGTCCTCTCATGGTGGGACCCCTGGGTGTCCTCCGTACACATCTCCCAGTCTGCTCTTACCCTCATTTAAATCGTATATTTCATCAATCTCCTTTTTTTTTTTTTTTTGCTGTACTTGACACTGTATCTGTGTATTTTGTACTGATTATGTTGTGGTCCTCATGCTTTTTGTACTGGATTTGTCCCCCCATCCCCCTTCCCTCTCTGATTGCCCTCCCCTACCTACCTCCCCCTCCTCTTCCCGAAGTTCACTGATGTATGGTTAATATGGAATTTCTCAATAAAAACTTATTGGTTAAAAAAAGAGGGGGTTCTGATTTGCCTCTCTAGCAATCATATGAGCTGTTGTCACTGAAATTTTGCTTGGTCTTTCAGACCCTATCTTAACCTCCACTGTTCCTTTTAACTGCCATTTCTTAATTAGATTTCAAACTGAGGATAGGGCAACTTGAAAATACTTTTGCTATCTTCTTATAGACTTCTCCTGCTTTGTGGGTCTCCATCATTTTCATTTTCAAAGTACTAGGCAGCTGCTTAAAAGGACCCATGGCTGCTCTTTTATGGCACAAGGTTAGAGAAGGCTCGGTCTTTATAAAGATGTGAAATTTGCATCACCTGGCTTTTCCTGACGATGAAAGTCAACAAGCCATAACCCTTCCAGGACAATTAAGGTTTGAAACCTTGGTCAAAGTTATCAAAGCACACAGATCTCCAACGGTGTTAGGGCTAGCGGAACGCACCAAATAATAAGACTGCTAGTGTACGGTGCGTTCGTAGCCCGGGGTCCACCGTGCAGAGATGGAACCTGCTGCTGAGTAATGACGGACTATATGGCGGTACTCATAAGTATACTCGCGTGGGTTAAACTTCACCCAACGTGAAGGAAGCGATCCTGTTGCGTCAGAGGATCGCGGTACCGCACATAGAAGGCGAGCAAGCAGTCAGCAAACTTAACCCCAACTAGGATTGAAGTCCGATTAGACCACTTGCTGACACAACACCGCAACAGGGTGTGTTAGGCAACTCTTATAATTAGAGCACCGAAGTGCGAACTGTGCCGTGCTGGCAGGCACCACTAAGCACCCAGACGTGGGTCAGGAAGCGCACTACTGGCGCGTGGCGCCGCACTGGCGGTCACAGCAATAGACGCTGATACGTGTGTGACACGTTGAGTGATTTGTCGGGCGCTAGATAGCAGCCATACTCCATACGCGAACAGTCATACAATAGGGTAGGGGTATTTAATGAACGACTTGCACTCAAAACAAACACACATATTCAGTTGTACACTAGCGCATGGCCGTGCGGTCATGCGCAGTTTATATAATTGCAGGACAGGAAGTGGCCACAGAAACTTTGCCCTTCCAGGGCCTGCCAAGAGGACCAATGGAATGCGCTGCAGAGCCAGAGCACATGACCCTCGATCTCCAACGGGAGATCTTGCTCTGGGCATGCTCAGTGTGCGCAAACAAGGACTTAGTCCCAGGGAAGTCCGCTCGCCGCTGACCAGCACTGACTTTAATGGCAGGAGCTGAAGAAGCAGCAGTAACTCTCTGTACAGAGTGAGAGCGAGCAAGACACTGGGAGCGACGTCCCTGCTGAGCAGACTCCACTGCGGCTGGAGGAGAATGGGAGACCGCAGCGGAGACGGATCGAGATTCCCCCTGTGCAGCAGAGGAAACTCGACTCCTAACATTACCCCCCCTCCTAGGGCCCCCTCCTCCTTGGGCCTCACTACGCTCGAAGGCAGCAATGAGCTGTGGGGCCCGAATGTTTTCAGCAGGCTCCCAAGACCTGTCCTCTGGACCATAACCCTTCCAATCCACCAAATAAAACTTTTTGCCGCGGAGCACCTTGCACCCCAAAATAGCGTTCACCTCGTAATCGTCCGTAGACGAACCCGATGTCCCGGCAGATGACTCGGAAAACCGGGACATGTATACGGGTTTCAAGAGGGACACATGAAAGGTGTCGGTGATACCCAAGCGTGGAGGAAGAGCCAGGCGGTAGACCACAGGATTAACCTGTTCGAGAACCTTGAAGGGACCCAAGTAGCGAGGAGCAAACTTAGTGGACTCAACTCGCAGCCTGATGTTACGGGCGGAGAGCCACACCAAGTCGCCAGGGGCAAAAGTTGGAGCGGGGCGCCGATGAACATCGGCGGAGGACCTCATTCTCTCCTTGGAGGCCCGAATGGCATCCTGCGTGCGATCCCAAATGTCCCGTGCCTCCACAGCCCAGTCTGCCACCCTGGGATCAGCGGAAGACACAGGCATGGGCACAGGAACACGCGGATGCTGGCCGTAATTTAAGAGGAATGGAGTCTGACCGGTAGAGTCAGCTACGGCATTGTTAAGTGCAAACTCTGCCCACGGTAGCAAGGATGCCCAGTCATCCTGTCTGGCAGAAACAAAATGTCGCAGATATGTGACCAAGGTCTGGTTGGCCCTTTCTACCAACCCATTTGTCTCGGGATGATATGCCGAAGAGAGATTTAACTCAATACTGAGTAGACGACATAGCTCCCTCCAGAATCGAGACGCAAACTGGGGACCCCGGTCACTAACAATTTTGTCTGGCATACCGTGTAAGCGAAAGATATGCTTGATAAACAAGACAGCCAACGCCCGTGCAGATGGTAGCCGTGGAAGAGGCATCAAATGCACCATTTTGGAAAAATGATCGGTGATCACCCAGATAATGGTGCAATTACGAGACTTGGGTAAGCCAACCACAAAGTCCATCCCGACCATCTCCCCTGGCCTGTCAGCCACGGGCAGAGGATAAAGCAACCCAGCTGGCCGTTGCCGAGGAGTCTTGTTCCTGGCGCAAGAGACACACGCCCGAACGTACTCCGCGACATCACGAGTCATGTGCGGCCACCAGTATGTCCTCGCCAGTAACTCTGATGTCCTTTTAGTACCAAAATGTCCAACCACCCTGGACGAGTGCGCCCAAGAGAGAACCTCCGGTCGCAAACTAGATGGAACAAAAGTCTTGCCCGGGGGCACAGACTCCAGCGAAACCGGGACCACGGTTCTCAAACTCTCGGTGGGGACAATAAGCCGAGGCTCCTCCTCCTGCTCCGCAGATGACACAACGGAGCGAGAGAGAGCGTCGGCCCGAATGTTCTTCTCCCCAGAAAGGAAATGCAGGGTGAAATGAAACCGGGAGAAGAACAAGGACCATCTGGCCTGGCGAGAATTCAACCGCTGAGCTGTCTGCAGATACACCAAATTTTTGTGATCTGTGAAGACTTGGAAGGGAAAACGTGCTCCCTCCAAGAGATGTCTCCACTCCGAGAAAGCCAACTTCATGGCTAGCAACTCCCTGTCCCCGATGGAATAATTCCTTTCTGCTGGTGCGAAGGTCTTGGAGAAAAAGAAGCAAGGATGCTTCCGACCTTGAGCATCCTTTTGGAAGAGGACTGCTCCAGCACCAACAGAAGAGGCATCCACCTCCATGATAAATGGCTTATCAACATCGGGGCGATGAAGAATGGGAGCGCTAGCGAAGTGTGACTTTATAGAGATAAAAGCCTTGGAGACCTCCTCAGACCACAATTTGGGATTCGCCCCCTTCTTGGTGAGGGCAACCAAGGGAGCTACCAAAGTTGAGAAATGCGGGATGAACTGGCGATAATAATTGATGAACCCCATAAAGCGCTGCACCGCTTTAAGAGAATGGGGTTCCTGCCAGTCCATCACAGCCTGTAGTTTGGCAGGATCCATAGCCAATCCCTGGGCTGAGATGATGTAGCCTAGGAAAGGTAAGGACTCCTGCTCAAACATACACTTCTCCAACTTGGCATAGAGGGAGTTTGCCCGTAGGAGGTCGAAGACTTTGCAAACATCTCTCCGGTGGGAGTCAATATCTGGAGAGTAGATGAGAATATCATCCAGATAGACTACGACCGAGGTGGAAAGCATATCCCGGAAGATATCGTTCACAAAGTCTTGGAAAATGGCTGGGGCATTACAGAGCCCAAAGGGCATCACCAGATATTCATAGTGCCCATCCCTGGTGTTAAAAGCCGTCTTCCATTCGTCCCCCTCACGGATGCGAATCAGGTTGTAAGCACCCCGCAGATCTAATTTAGTAAATACCCTTGCTCCCCGAAGCCTATCGAACAGTTCAGATATCAAAGGCAAAGGGTATTTGTTCTTAACGGTGATGGCGTTAAGACCCCTGTAGTCGATGCATGGACGGAATTCCCCACTCTTCTGCACGAAGAAGAACCCTGCCCCAGCAGGTGACACTGACTTCCTGATGAACCCTCTTGCCAGATTTTCCTGGATGTACTGTGACATTGCCTCCATCTCTGGGTGAGATAGCGGATAGACTCGACCCCGGGGAGGCTCAGCACCAGGCAAGAGGTCAATAGGACAGTCATAGGGGCGATGGGGCGGAAGGGTCTCCGCTGCCTTTTTGGAGAATACATCTGCATACGACCAATACTGCTTGGGGAGAGAGGAAAGATCTGCGGGTACCTCAGTTGTAGCTACCTGAACGCACTCCCTCTGACACCTACCCCCACAAGATTCACCCCATCCCAGAATTCTGCCTGAGGACCACTCGATATGAGGAGAGTGGTACCGTAGCCAAGGTATTCCCAACAGGACTTCATCAATTCCCTCTGGAATGACGAGCAGAGAAATAATCTCCTGATGAGATGGCGACATGGACAGAGTAAAAGGGATGGTCTGGTGAGTTATCTGTGAGGGCAGAGTCGACCCATTCACCACTCGTACCGTTACAGGTTGAGCTAGCATAACCAGAGGTATTGTGTGGCGTTGGGCGAAGGCAGAAGACATAAAATTGCCCTCCGCCCCAGAATCCACGCAGAGCTCTACCGAGTGGGAGAATGAGCCTATAGTAATTGTCCCCTTAAAGGACAATTTAGAGGCAAACGTCGCCGTGTCTAGTGTACCTCCACCTACGACCACTAGACGCTGACGTTTCCTCGACCGCTGAGGACATCTGGTGGCTAAATGTCCAGACTGCTGGCAAACATGACAGACCCTGAGTGCACAAGCGGTCCGGGACTTAGGTCCCGCTTGTGACACTTCCCTGGCCTCATGTGACTCAGGAACCAGGACCGGAGATTCCAGAGGTTTGGCGAAAGTAGGAGCCAGCCGAAACCTCTGCCTACACTGGGCTCGCTCTAACCTCCGCTCGTTAAAACGGAGGTCAATTCGAGTGGAGACTGTTATTAACTCCTCCAGTGTGGCAGGAATCTCCCTAGTGGCCAGAGCGTCCTTTACATGGTCAGCCAAGCCCCTCCAAAATATGGGGATAAGAGCTTTATCCGACCATTCCAGCTCAGATGCTAAAGTGCGGAATTGGACGGCAAAATGACTGACCAAGCACTCACCCTGAGTTAATGCCAGCAGTTGGAGCGCAGTGTCATGGGTGACTTGAGGTCCTAAAAAGACCTGTTTTAAAGTGCTCAAAAACAGAGGAGCACTCTGCACCACATGATCGCCACGCTCCCACAGCGGCGTAGCCCATTCCAACGCCCTGTCCGACAATAGAGACACAATAAATCCCACCTTAGCCCGCTCCGTGGGGAAACGTGCAGCCAGAAGCTCGAGATGAATAGAGCACTGACTCACGAATCCCCTACAAAATTTGCTATTACCAGAAAATTTTTCTGGCAGCGGGAGGCGAGAAAATGTCGGAACAGGGGTGGCAATGGACAAAGTTGCTGCGGCCACGCTGGCAGCCTGTACAGCAACTGCGGTAACATCCACAGCTGAGGTTGCGCTCTCGAGAGCCGCCAACCTACCCTCCAGCTGCTGTATATACCGCAGGGATTGCTGTTTGTCCGTCATCACTAGCCAGACCCTGGCGCTAGTGTAATGTTAGGGCTAGCGGAACGCACCAAATAATAAGACTGATAGTGTACGGTGCGTTCGTAGCCCGGGGTCCACCGTGCAGAGATGGAACCTGCTGCTGAGTAATGACAGACTATATGGCGGTACTCATAAGTATACTCGCGTGGGTTAAACTTCACCCAACGTGAAGGAAGCGATCCTGTTGCGTCACAGGATCGCGGTACCGCACATAGAAGGCGAGCAAGCAGTCAGCAAACTTAACCCCAACTAGGATTGAAGTCCGATTAGACCACTTGCTGACACAACACCGCAACAGGGTGTGTTAGGCAACTCTTATAATTAGAGCACCGAAGTGCGAACTGTGCCGTGCTGGCAGGCACCACTAAGCACCCAGACGTGGGTCAGGAAGCGCACTACTGGCGCGTGGCGCCGCACTGGCGGTTACAGCAATAGACGCTGATACGTGTGTGACACGTTGAGTGATTTGTCGGGCGCTAGATAGCAGCCATACTCCATACGCGAACAGTCATACAATAGGGTAGGGGTATTTAATGAACGACTTGCACTCACAACAAACACACGTATTCAGTTGTACACTAGCGCATGGCCGTGCGGTCATGCGCAGTTTATATAATTGCAGGACAGGAAGTGGCCACAGAAACTTTGCCCTTCCAGGGCCTGCCAAGAGGACCAATGGAATGCGCTGCAGAGCCAGAGCACATGACCCTCGATCTCCAACGGGAGATCTTGCTCTGGGCATGCTCAGTGTGCGCAAACAAGGACTTAGTCCCAGGGAAGTCCGCTCGCCGCTGACCAGCACTGACTTTAATGGCAGGAGCTGAAGAAGCAGCAGTAACTCTGTACAGAGTGAGAGCGAGCAAGACACTGGGAGCGACGTCCCTGCTGAGCAGACTCCACTGCGGCTGGAGGAGAATGGGAGACCGCAGTGGAGACGGATCGAAATTCCCCCTGTGCAGCAGAGGAAACTTGACTCCTAACAAACGGTGCCTAAACTTTTGTCTTGGCCAATTTTATTTTTTGTCGTTTTTAAATTGTAAAAAATGACATTGTATATATTTTTGTTGCCTAAAATACAAAGGAAATGTGTCATCTTTATTTTTAGGCCTTTTAAAGATCATTTCATCTTCAACTTCCTTAACTGTTCACAATAACAGTAATTTTGATCTGGGGTGCCCAAACTTTTAAATGCCACTGTATTTACATGTTTATGTGCAGTTTGGGTGTATATACATGTATCTTCAGTGTGTGCAAATACATGTGTATATCCAGTGTGTATATATACATGTGTATGTTCAGTGTGTGTGTAAACATGTGTATGCAGAATGTGTATGTATATATGAGTAAGTGCAATGTGTGTGTATACACATGCATATGTTCAGTGTGTGTATAATTGTGTATGTGCAGTGTGTGTGTGGGCATATGGTTATATTTTAATAAATGTTGATTTTTGGTTCAAGAATAAATATGCATTGTTGTTCATGGAAAAAAAGACACCTCAAGAAAATAAGCCCTAACTAGTGATAAGTGAGTATACCAGTTGCTCCGGTTTTCCCGAGGATGCTCTGGTGTCCTACAAGTATTTTGGCGTGCTCGGAGATTTAGTTTTTGTCGACGCAGCTGCATGATTTGCGGCTGCTAGACAGCCTGAATACATGTGGAGATTCCCAAACAAACAGGCAACCAACACATGTATTCCGGCTGGCTAGCAGCCGCAAATCATGCAGCTGGGTCGACAAAAACTAAATCTCCGAGCACGCCAAAATACTCGGAGAACACCCGAGCATGCTTTGGAAAACACGAGCAACGAGAATACTCGCTCATCACTAGCCCTAACCTTTCTATTGGAGCAAAAAACTTTAAGTCCCTGTCTTAATTTGGGCGAAATATTAACGCCTTCAACTGCTGCTGTTAGTAATTGGTGTCAAAAATACGTCATCACACTGCAATGAAAATAGAAAGCCGGCTCATCACCATATTTAGGTTGCAGAAAATCCCTCTTCACCTAGATAAATAATTTACCATTACGCTTTGTTGCATCCCGGTAAAATAATATTTTAAATATACTATATATATCTGTATTTATTTTTTTAAGCAATGTAATTATATTGTAGATAAGTGGAAAACCATAGAAGTGGAACTGATAAATCAAAGGTGAACATTTCCTAACATTTTTGTCTTTATGATTTGCACTGCGACTCAAGAAATAGCATTTTCGCGATCTTAAGAGTTATGATTATTTGTTCATGCTTGGTCAGCTCCAGAAGAAAAAATGCACTCTGGCTGAACATAAAGTGCAAATATTATATAATATTTCCTTCCCAACCTGCTCCTGTTATGTTTGCCATAATAGGAAAATCTGTGACAAAATAGCAAAGGTTTCTAAAATGCAGGGCTTAATAAAAACATGCATATTCGGCACGGCTTGGGTTTCTCCTTCATCGGGAAGAAAAGCAGAAGGAATTTTCAGATTGGAAATCTGTCTGAGTTGATAAATGTATATCTAAAACATTAAAATCATAGGGCCATGTAGGATGCAACTGCTCACAGGCATTTAGATGTTCCCTGGTTCATACTGAGGGAGTCTGACATTTCTCATTACTTGAGCCAACAGATTGCAGCGCTTCTCATTCCACAAGTAGCAAAAAATATCATTGGCATTGAAAACTGATTGTCCAAATTAAAACAGACTCCATTACGTTTTCATATAATGTGCATTAATCTGATTCATTTGCTGCTAATAGCGTAGCCAGCGTTACTTCTTCATGTGCCTTTTCTTGTATGCATTCTAAACACAAGAGCAAATTAAGTTAAATCGGCTATTTTGACTCAATTATTGAATGGATGAATAAATACAAGGAAATATGAAACTTTTTTCTCTGTTTTATGGAAACTCCTTATTATATTCATGAAAATGGAATATAAAATTGTTACATAGAACATTTCCAGGGACATACAGTCATATTAGATATTGAAGTGTTTTATCATATACATAGAGCTTATGCAAATAGTACTATACATTTCATAAACTAAAATTATTCCTCTGGGTTTAATTTAAAGAGGTATTCCCATCTCCTAGATCCAATATGTATGTAGAAGGTGAAATAATAATAATGTTAGCAATTACCTTAAATAAAGATGTAGTATAGTTTTTCTGATTTACTAGGTATCTTTCCTCATGTGCAGGTATTGTAGGACCTTAGGTATCCATGGTTACAACCACTAGCAACTAGCTTAACAATTCTCACTACATCAGTGGTCATAACCATGGCTACCCAAGGTCCTGCAATGCCTGCACATGAGGAAAGTGACATAGTGAATCATAAAAGTTATACTACATTTATAATTGGAGGTATTTGCTAATATTATTATTATTACACCTATTACATATTGGGCTTCCCCTCATACCATGCACTGTCCTCCCTCCTCCACTGCATCTAGCTCACTCTTTGACTTTGAACCAGTCACAGAAGAAGAGGTAATCAGGCTCCTTGCATCTTCTCACCCTACTACTTACACCAGTGACCCCATTCCCTCACATCTCCTCCTGTCCCTTTCCCTTGCTGTCACCACTCACCTAACAAAAGTATTCAACCTCTCTCTCTCTTCCGGTATCTTTTCCTCCTCATTTAAGCATGACATCATACATCCATTACTTAAAAAACAATCCCTTGACCAAAACTGTGCTGCTAACTATAGACCTGTCTCTAATCTTCCCTTCATCTCTAAACTCCTGGAACGCCTGGTCCACTTCCGTCTTATTCACCATCTCTCAGATAACTCTCTTCTCAACCCTCTACAATCCGGTTTCCACTCTTTACACTCTACTGAAACTGCTCTCACTAAAGTCTCTAATTATCTACTAAAAGCTAAATCTAATGGTCGCTACTCCATGCTAATTTTCCTGGATCTCTCTTCAGCATTCAACATTGTGGATCACCAGGTCCTCCTCACTACGCTCCGTTACATTGGTGTTAAGGACACCGTTCTCTCCTGGTTCTCCTCCTACCTCTCTGACCGTTTCTTCACTGTATGTTTTGCTGGTTCCTCCTCCTCTCATCTTCCCCTTACTGTTGGGGTTTCTTAAGGATCATTCCTAGGCCCCCTCTTCTCGTTGTATACTGCCCCTATTGGGCAACCAATCAGTAGATTTGGTTTCCAGTACCATCTCAATGCTGATGACACCCAATTATACACTTCTTCTCCTGACATCACGCCCGCATTATTACAAAACACCAGCGATTGTCTTACCGCTGTCTCTAACATCATGTCCTCCCTCTATCTGAAACTGAACCTGTCAAAAACTGAACTCCTTGTGTTTCCTCCCTCTATTAACCGACCTTTGCCCGACATTGCCATTTCTGTGTGTGGTTCCACTATTACTCCCCAGCAATATCCCCGTTACAGTGAATAGAGCAGACTGCAGATTCTTATATGACCAAGTGGGAACGCCATTGTATAGGAAAAACTTAGAAGAAGATGCAATGATAAAGCAGCACATCGTCCCCTTAAGCCTACATTCCCAATATGAGTTTTTGGTGCGTTTTTAAGGCTGCGTATTTTTTAAAAAGTACAAGATTCCTCGTAAGAAAATCTGCAACATCAAAAACTCACCAAAACCTTATTGTAGGAACCTAGCCTTACTCTTAGGATCCACTGAGGTCCAAGACATCAGTCTCAGCCAAGGCTAGACTAGTATTAAAAAGCAGCCCTGGAGCACAATCCCACCAGCCCCCTTTCATATTGTGGAAAAATTGTGGCAAAAATGTACAATGTGACAACTTTTGCTTTTATTTGGTGATGCCCTCACCACTCTCAAATATACAAATCGCACCATAATAATAATTTTATTTACAGTATATAGCGCCAACATATTCCCCAGCATTTTACAATTAAGCGGAAACATGTACAAGCAATATAGACATCACAAAGTAACACAGTTCAACAGTTACAGGACAGGTGAGGACCCTTCCCGCAAGCTTACAATCTATAATAAAATAGGGGGACCCAATAGGTAGAAAGTGCTTGTCATGTGTGGTCCACCCATCACTATAATAAATAGGGCATTTCAAATAAACTACATCATCCGGTAATCAGCCAAGATCTGTCTAGGTACAGTTACCAAGTGATATTGGATGGAAGGAGGATGTGAACACAAATAAATAGGAGGGACCAGATTCTGAGGAAAATTTAAAAAGAGGGAACGGGAGATTTAGGTGGGTGAATTGAAGTGATAGACTTGTCTAAAGAAATGCTTTTAAAGCAGGCCTAAAATGTTGGGTCTAGATATTAGTCGGACCGTCTGGGGTAGTGTTATGAGTGTGTCACGTCCTCCTGGGAGATCCGGGGTTAGAAGATCACTACATATTGTGAATCGCAGATCTTTCATTTAGCCTGTGTGTTTGTGTCCCATATGCAAATTGTCCCTTCAGAGAGGAAGAGTAATAGAACTCTTGTGCCATCTATTGGAAGTAGCAGTCTTAAAAGTCAATATCGACTCTCTAACGAGTCTTGTCACATGACTTAGGATAAAAGCCAAAACCAAAATCTCAATTTGCAGACACTGTGTTTTGGGGTACTGCTCCTCGTCAGTGCAAAGTGTGAGATCTGGTTTGGCTGGATGAAAGGAGACTGACCGATATCCAAGGGGCAAGGTTTCTCCTTGCGGAGAGTGAATTTTAGGATTGCTACATTCTACAGGTGGCACTAGAGTTCTAGTTTTCTTCCTCTCTGAAGAGACAATTTGCATATTTTCTAAAGGAGCATTGCGGCTTAAAAGTCTCCTCACCTCGGCATGTTAGAGAAACGTTATCCCTTGTTTCACATTTTTAATGGATTTGGGGCTAAAGAGGTTAACAACCCTTTCTATGCTGGTCAGAAAGATGTTGCTCTATTTCAGCTGTGTCTGATTGGGTCATTACCTCTCTTATAAAACCTGGCCAGATATTGTCTTTTTTGCTAATGAAAGCTTTGCTTCCTAACTCCTCGGAGAAGCTGTACTGAATCGGAGACTGTTAAAACCTACAAGAGAAAAAAGTAAGCGAAAACCCTGATGTAACTAAGTAAAAAAGCAAAAGTGCATTTAAATAACAGAGTTTTTAGTCCTACCTGTTTCTGAGCTAGAGACTATATAAGGCTTCCCCAGTCTAGTGTTTCACTGGTTGGGCCCAGTCCTTTTGCCTGCTCTTATTCACACTGAGGTCAACATTGACACATGGTAAGGTTTTAATATTAGACAGTGTAGGACTGTCCCGATCAGAGTTACCGTGACGAGGTGGGATGGCTTTTGTGCTATTTTTTGATCAAAAAACAGTATTACTAAAAACTCTGTTATTTAAATGCACTTTTGCTTTTTTACTTAGTTACATCAGGGTTTTCGCTTACTTTTTTCTCTTGTAGGTTTTAATGTTTTGTGGCCAATGTGAACATGCGTTTAACCTCTGCAAGTGTACCAACTCAAGTTTAGCTCAATTTTTGTGTTTTTTTTCTCTGTATTGTTGCATTCTTTGCAAGCCAGGGTGTGGCCTCCCTGTTTCTGAGCTAGAGACTATATAAGGCTTCCTGTTATGACCTGGTGGTGAGGACAATAATGGACCTGGTGGTAAAGAGCACACGGAATGACCTGATAGTTACTAATAATACAGGACAAGCTCTGAGACGTGGGAACTCTGCTGACCGCAATCCCTAATCCTATCACACACACTAGAAATAGTTGTGGATTGCTTCTGACGCTCCCTAGGCGCCTCGTCACAGCCTAAGGAACTAGCTAGCCCTAAAGATAGAAAAATAAAGCCTACCTTGCCTCAGAGAAATTCCCCAAAGGAACAGGCAGCCCCCCACATATAATGACTGTGAGTAAAGATGAAAATTACAAACACAGAGATGAAATAGATTTAGCAAAGTGAGGCCCAACTTACTGAATAGACAGAGGATAGGAAAGGTAACTTTGCGGTCAGCACAAAAACTACAAAAAGACCACACAGAGGGCGCAAAAAGACCCTCCGCACCGACTCACGGTGCGGAGGCGCTCCCTCTGCGTCCCAGAGCTTCCAGCAAGCAAGACAAAATCAAAATAGCAAGCTGGACAGAAAAAATAGCAAACAGAGAAAAACAAGCAGGAACTTAGCTTCTGCTGAGAAGACAGGTCACAAGAACGATCCAGGAGCGAACTAGACCAATACTGGAACATTGACAGGTGGCATGGAGCAATGATCTAGGTGGAGTTAAATAGAGCAGCCAGCTAATGAATTAACCTCGTCACCTGTGGAAGGAACCTCAGAAGCAGCAGCTCCACTCACAGCCACCAGAGGGAGCCCATGGACAGAACCAGCCGAAGTACCATTCATGACCACAGGAGGGAGCTTAACAACAGAATTCACAACAGCTTCCCCAGTCTAGTGTTTCACTGGTTGGGCCCAGTTCTTCTGTCTGCCCTTATTCACACTGAGGTTAACATTGACACATGGTAAGGTTTTAATATTAGACAGTGTAGGACTGTCCCGATCAGAGTTACCGTGACGAGGTGGGATTAGGGTTGAGCGAAACGGGTCGAAAATTTTCAAAAGTCGCCGACTTTTGGCAAGGTCGGGTTTCATGAAACCCGACCCGACCCCTGTGTGGGGTCGGCCATGAAGTCGGTGATCTTTTGAATCTAGAATCGGAATTCCGATACCGATTCCCGATATGTTTAAGATATCGGGAATTGGTATCGGAATTCAGATTTAAGTGTAAAATAAAGAATTAAAATAAAAAATATACATAATAGGAATATACTCACCCTCGGACGCGCCCTGCTTCTTTCTGGCAGCCTTCCTTCCTAAGAATCAGCCCTTCCAGGACCTTCGGTGACGTCGCGGTGACGTCGCGGCTTGTGATTGGTCGCGCGAGCGGTCACATGGGCGGCCGCGCGGCCAATCACAAGCCGCGACGTCACCGCAACGTCACCGCAAGGTCCTGGAAGGCTGATTCTAAGGAAGGAAGGTTCCCGGTTAGTACCAGGGCGCGTCAGAGGGTAAGTATTGCGATATTTTTTATTTTAATTCTTTATTTTACACTAAAATATGGATCGCAGGGCCTGAAGGAGAGTTTCCGCTCCTTAAGACCCTGGGAACCATGGAAACCCAATGCACTGCATTGGGTTTCGAGTTTCGGCCGACCCCGACCCCGACTTTTTTATATGATCGGCCGATTTCACTCGACCCGACTTTTGAAAAAGTCGGGTTTCGTGAAACCCGACCCGATCCTATAAAAGTAAAGGTCGCTCAACCCTAGGTGGGATGGCTTTTGTGCTATTTTTTTGATAAAAAAACAGTATTACTAAAAACTCTGTGTTATTTAAATGCACTTTTGCTTTTTTACTTAGTTACATCAGGGTTTTTGCTTACTTTTTTCTCTTGTAGGTTTTAATGTTTTGTGGCCAATGTGAACATGCGTTTAACCTCTGCACGTGTACCAACTCAAGTTTAGCTCAATTTTTGTGTTTTTTTCTCTGTATTGTTGCATTCTGTGCAAGCCAGGGTGTGGCCTCCCTGTTTCTGAGCTAGAGGCTATATAAGGCTTCCCAAGTCTAGTGTTTCACTGGTTGGGCCCAGTCCTTTTGTCTGCCCTTATTCACACTGTGTTAGGTGTCAAGTTCCTGCCTCTGCACAGGGGAATCTCGAACCATCTCTGCTGCGGTCTCCCATTCTTCTCCAGCCGCAGTGGAGTCTGCTCAGCGGAGACGTCGTTCCCAGCGTCTTGCTCAGTCTCACTCTGTGCATAGGATTACTGCTGCTTTTCCTGCTTCTGCCATTGAAGTCAGTGCTGGGCAGCGGCGAGCAGACGCTTTTGGGACTAAGTCCTGCTTTTTCCCTTCTGAGCATACCCAGGGTGAGATCTCCCGTTGGAGATCGAGGGTCACATGCTCAGATGCTGCAGCAGTTCCCATTGGTCCTCCAGGAAGGTCTTGAAGGTGCTAAACTTCTGTGGCAGCTTCCCTTTGGCCCTTTATTGGAAGGTCCTGAACGTGCTGCAGCTATATAAGCCTCGCATGACCGCACGGCCATGCACTAGTGTACATTTGTAAACGTGTGTGTTGTGAGTGAAAGTCATTCTTTAAAATCCCCTCCCTACTGGATGACTGTTCGCGGAAGGTGGATGATTGCTATCTAGCGCCCGACTTAGCCACCAGCACGTTACACACCATACATCGTCTAATTGCTGTGACCGCCAGTGCGGCGCCGTGCTTTTTCACAGCGCTTTTCTGACCCAAGCCTGGGAGGTTAGTGGCGTCCGCCAGTGCGGCACCGCATGCACTCTCGTGCATCTATAATTATTATTTTGGTTACGCTGACACCCGATTAGCGGTGTCGAGCGCAAATAGTCTAGACGGACTCGGATCCCAAGTCTTGGGACTGAGCTCGGTGACTCCTTGCTTGCGCTCTTGTGTGCGGTACCGCGGCCCTGTGACTTAACAGGGTTCGCTTCCTTCACACAGGGTGAAGTTAACCCATGTGTGTATTCACATTGTACCGCCATATAGTCCGTCATTACTTGGCAGCAGGTTCCATCTCTGCACGGTGGACCCCAGGCTGCGAACGCACCTTAATCTATCTTATTATTTGGTGCGTTCCGCTAGCCCTAACACACTGAGGTCAACATTGACACATGGTAAGGTTTTAATATTAGACAGTGTAGGACTGTCCCGATCAGAGTTACCGTGACGAGGTGGAATGGCTTTTGTGCTATTTTTTGATAAAAAAAACAGTATTACTAAAAACTCTGTGTTATTTAAATGCACTTTTGCTTTTTTACTTAGTTACATCAGGGTTTTCGCTTACTTTTTTCTCTTGTAGGTTTTAATGTTTTGTGGCCAATGTGAACATGCGTTTAACCTCTGCACGTGTACCAACTCAAGTTTAGCTCAATTTTTGTGTTTTTTTTCTCTGTATTGTTGCATTCTGTGCAAGCCGGGGTGTGGCCTCCCTGTTTCTGAGCTAGAGACTATGTAAGGCTTCCCCAGTCTAGTGTTTCACTGGTTGGGCCCAGTTCTTTTGTCTGCCCTTATTCACACTGAGGTCAACATTGACACATGGTAAGGTTTTAATATTAGACAGTGTAGGACTGTACCGATCAGAGTTACCGTGACGAGGTGAGATTGCTTTTGTGCTATTTTTTGATCAAAAAACAGTATTACTAAAAACAAAATTACTAAAAAGGCCCCCAGTTCCAGATGCAGCAAAGCAACCCCACAGCATTATGAATCCTCCACCATGCTTAATTGTTGGTAGGGTTTTCTTTTCCTTACAAGCCTCATTGCGCCGTCTGAAAACAAACTGCTGCTTTGCATTGCCAAAAAGCTCTATTTTTGTTTTATCCATCCACAGAACATTTTTCCAGAAGGATTGTAGTTTGTCAAGTTACTCCTTGGCAAGGATCAGTTGTTCCTTTTTATGTCTTTTCTTTTGCAATGGTTTTTGCCTATAAAGCTCTGCTAGGCTTAGTGTGCGGCATATGGTACTTGTTCAAACCATGACCCCAGACTGTTCCAGGTTGGCCTTGAGGTCTTTGGCTGTTTGACAAGGTGCTTTTTCCACCATTCACACCAACCTTCGAAACATCTCCTGTCAATTTCCCTCTTTACACCATGTCCAGGGAGGTTCTTGATTTTACTGTAATAGTGTGTAGGGTTGAGTATGTCACCATGGAACAGACAGACTAACTGTCGAGGGGAATTTTTTAGCAGGAGTAAGATTCTCCTCACAGGGATTAAACAGGGGGTTAATAGAGATAAAGCAAACAGTAAACAGTTACGCGGAATCAAAATGGTTAACGAGTGTTCTTGTAACTTATCAGTCCAGGGAGGTCCTGACTGGAGGGTCCTTATTCCAATGTGGGTACAGTCACCAGCAGCGCTTGAGATCCTGAAGTCTATCCTCTGTCTCCTGGGAACTGGAGACTCCGGGGTTAAGTCTTTGCAGTCTTTTCTCCCAGTGAAGCTGGAAGCAGGAAGTAACACAGCCACTCTGCTGCACAGTCTCTGTATATTAGCCTGGCAGTCTTTCTGCAGTAGCAATGCCACACACACACAGAGCAGTTTACTTGTCACCCTCAGGGGTCCTGGCTTGTCACTGCGGTCACCGGGGCTGCGCGCTCAGGTCGCTGTCAGGGGATTTGTCTTCTCTGATTACAGAGGCTTCCAAGTCCACATTCTCACTCCAGCCTTCACTACGTTTGGTATCTCAGCCTCAGTGCCCTCACGGGGAGCACTCTCTCTTGGGGAGCGCGACGCTGCAGCCTGCTTTCTCTCTGGTGCGCTGTCCCCTCTGTCTCGCGCGCACTGCTCTCCCGCTCTTTCTGACCACACCCCTCTCTCTTCCTCTCCGCCCCCAGCAGTCTCATGGTCTCCTCTGTTCAGGGCAGAAAATCCTCCCCCCAACAACCCAGCTGTCCGACTAAGTGGTTCCAGGAAAGGAGCAGGGAAAGCAACCTCCTTACATTACCATGCTTGGCAAACTTCTTAATAACATTGTGCACTGTTGATCTTGGGATACCACGGTCTTTGGAGATTGCTTTATACACTTTGGAAGTCTTGGGTTTGCTAATAATATCAGTTCTGATGTCCTCAGACAGCTTTTTTTTTGTCTTCACCATTGTGACAGAGGAACAGGGCCTACCATGTGGCTTTTTAAAACACTGAAGTCTTCATTCATTGGCTAGTTCATGTCACATGGGCACCGACAATTACTAACAGTTGATTCTCTTTTGTGATTTAGTACAGGCGAGTCAAAATGTGTTTCCATACTAATTTTATGTAAAGGGTTCCAATACCAGTGTCACAACAAGCTTTAGGTTTTTTCTATTTTTCCTCCCCATTGTTTTTGCTTTAAATGATTGTTTATCATTTCTTCTTTTGTATTTTACACGAGTTCTCTATGCAAAAAACAGTTTCACTTCATTCAATTTTTTCATGAGACACATTATGTACTTACACTTCATGGTTGCCAATAATGATGAGCAGGACTGTAAATGCTTCCCTAAAAGTGCTAAACAGACACGTCAGTGTTGGACTTCCATGAAGGTATCACACATACACCATAGCGCAGCACAAAATATTTACCCAGTTGCACCAAATGAATACTAGAATGTAGCAATTAATAAATCTTTTCAAGCACTAAATGCCATGGTACAACTCAAAATACCCTTCTCCCCAGCAGCAATATACGACAGTGCACTTCCATGGGCTGCAGCATTAACCCCCTTCCTATCACGTCCCCTCTGGCAGCTGTATTACCAGCCACATTCAAATGGCAGCATTATCTCCCCCTCCTTTACACACCTCCCTCCATAGCAGCAGCTTTATACCACCCTTTACCACTAGAGGCATCCTTCCTTTTGGTATCTGTCCGGGCAGTATACTTCCATACATAATATAAAATGATGAATAGAATGGTATAGTACACCTAGCCACCATGGTGTACTACTCGCAGCCTCCATTTAGTATAAATGTAGGGAGCATAATTTGCATGTCATTAACATGTTTATTGATCCTTTGATTTCCAATTTTCTACTCTGCTTTAGCAACCTGTTCCCTTCTGTCTATCTTGATTGACTTCGGATAACTAATCTTAAAACAGCAGCAGGAAAAAAAAAGTTATAGGTTACAGCTTCTACAGGTTGTCCATTATAGGTTACAAATCCAGGTCTTGCCTTTAACTAGGAATCATAGATCATATTTAAAGATGAACTTTCATCAGTTTGGAAATGATAAACTGGCCACATCAAGGAATAGTGGTCAAGAGCTGAGAAAATGTGGCATTTATTATTTAATTTTTACTCTCCATTACAGAGATATTAGCTTGTAAAGCTCAGGTTATAACTTATGATAACTGATAAGCCTAAGGGGGCATTTTAAGAGATTTTTCTCTGGGTTTTTGCACTTGTTGACCAATCATAAGCAGGAGGTGGAAAAAGGAATATGCTCCGAAGAAGGTCTGAAGAACATGCCTTCTCCTGTGAGACATTTAATGTGTAAATGTGATTATGATTACACCTTCAGCTTTCTTCTCACAGCAGTGAACAAGTGTTGCAGAGCTGAGCTTTGTCTCATTTCAAACACCTCTTAAGCTGCAGCTCTACTTTCACAGCATGGTCAGCCCTGCTGTATCTCCCAGACAGACTGCAGTGAGATGAAAGCTGCAAGCATAGCTGTTGTTTCAGGAGAACCTGCAGTAGAATGTTTATATCTGCCTCTATCTCTTCTCTAATCCAGCCCTTTCCCTCTTTAGAGAACTGTATGTTGCAATTATCGAGAATGAAATATCAATCTAGTAGAAGAAAGAAGCAGATTTCTCTGAAACGCAGCTCTGCTATACAGTATTCTACTCAGTAACTGCAGAGATCAGGGCTGAGAGCAGGGTTGTCTATAATGTCTCATAGGAGAAGGCATGTTCTTCTGACCTTCTAGGGGCATGTTCTTTCTTCCGCAGCATGTTTTCTCTTGCTTATGATTTGTCAACATAATACAGTGGAAAGATTACACATAACCAGAGAGCAATCATAACAAATTATGGTCTTACCATAAATTCTAACCTAAAATTTACAGGCTATTATATTCTTGTCAAGGAGGAGAAATTAAAAAATAAAAACTATGTTTTATTCAGCTCTGCAGCCACCCTTCCATGACATGATCAGTTTACCCCTTAATTTCCAGTGACGGGCAGAGTCCGTCATTGGATGCCTCCCCCGTTTGGTGCGGGCTCCGGCTATGAGCCGGTGCCTTTTCCTGCACATGCCAGCTGATCTGATCAGCTGACATGTTCCAGGAACAGCCTCATTTAGATTTGCGATTCACCCGTGGCTGTTAACATGGTAAATGCTGCTGTCAAACTCAGTGACATTTAACATGCACGCGCTGGAAGTGCGTCATTACCTCCTCCCATCGGCGCCCATAACACATGACCGCGGGTCACCGATGGGTTAGCATGACAACCCAGGGTCAGCAAGAGACCCCTGTGGTTGTCATAGTCGAATAGCTATGAGCCCCAGTGGTCGGCGCTTATGGCACGTGAGGTATTCTGCTACATGCAGGCAATCTGATCATTGCCTGCATGTTGCAGAGTCGATTGGTTTATGGTAGACTATGAAGCATGCCAACAGTAAAAAAATGTTTTTAAAAATATTTAAAAAAAATATATATAAAAGTTCAAATCACACTCCTCTCGCCACATTCAATATAAAGCAATAAAAAACCAAACATGCACATATTTGGCATCGTCACATTCAGAATCACCCGATCTATCAATATAAAAAAAAATTAAAACAATTTGTTAACAGAGCAGCGAGAAAAAAATCGAAACGCCAGAATTAAGATTTTTGGTTGCTGCAACAATGCTATAAAATGCATTAACAGGCGATCAAAATGTATACACACCAAAATGGCAGCAATAAAAATGTCAGATCGGCGTGCAAAAAATAAGCCCTCACCCAGCCCCAGGTCCTGAATAATGGAGACTCTACGGGACTCGGAAAATGGCAACTTTTTTTTTTTTTTACAAATTTGGGATTTTTTTTTCACAACTTAAATAAAAAAGACCCTAGACATATTTGGTGTCTGTGAACTCGTAATGACCCGTAGAATCATAATGACAGGTCAGTCTTAGCATTTGGTGAACATATTAAAAAAAATCCAAAAAACAATTTCGTAATTACACTTTTTTTTGCAATTTTACTGCATTTGGAATTTGTTTCCTGTTTTCCAGTACATGATATGATAAAATCAATGGTTCCATTCAAAAATACAACTCGTCCCACAAAAAACAAGCCCCCACATGGCCATATTGACAGAAAAATAATTTGGCCATGGGGAGAAGGGGAGCAAAAAATGGAAACGCAAAAAAAGAAAATACCCCTGGTCCTTAAGGGGTTAACATGCTAAAACTGGTTTAAGATTCTCTTTAATTGATGACTCTATTCTACCGCCTTGTAATTCTGGTTCCATACTCATACATTTCAAAGTCCATAAAATCTGACATGGAGGAGATCAGATAGACCTCTAGCTACTGCGACTCAAAGGGGAAACAGAAGAAAATAATTCTGGCAGCAGCAAGCAATGGTTTTCTGTATCAAGTACTGGCCTGTAGGGTTGAGCTAAATGGGTCGGCCAGATTCAGAAGTCGCCGACTTTTGGCAAAGTCGGGTTTCATGAAACCCGACCCGACCCCTGTGTGGGGTCGGCCATGAGGTCGGCGATCTTCTGATCTGGAATCGGAATTCCGATACCGAGTTCCGATATGTCTAAGATATCGGGAATCGGTATCGGAATTCATATTTAAGTGTAAAATAAAGAATAAAAATAAAAAAATATTGAAATACTCACCCTCGGACGCGCCCTGGTTCTCACCGGCAGCCTTCCTTCCTAAGAATGAGCGCCTGAAGGGCCTTCGATGACGTCGCGGCTTGTGATTGGTCGCGTGAGCGGTCACAAGCTGCGACGTCATCTAAGGTCCTTCAGGCGCTCATTCTTAGGAAGGAAGTCTGCCGGTGAGAACCAGTGCTTCAGGTGCTAATTCTTAGGAAGGAAGCATCCGAGGGCGCGTCCGAGGGTGAGTATATTCCTAAATGGTATATACTCACCCTCGGACACGCCCTGGTTCTAACCCGCAGCCTTCCTTCCTAAGAATCAGCGCCTGAAGGACCTTAGATGACGTCGTGGCTTGTGATTGGTCGCGTTATGCCCATGTGACCGCTCACGCGACCAATCACAAGCCGCGACGTCATCGAAGGTCCTTCAGGCGCTCATTCTTAGTAAGGAAGTCTGCCGGTGAGAACCAGGGCGCGTCCGAGGTAAGTATATCAATATTTTTTATTTTGATTCTTTATTTTACACTTAAAGATGGATCCCAGGGCCTGAAGGAGAGTTTCCTCTCCTTCAGACCCTGGGAACCATTAGAAACCCAATGTACTGCATTGGGTTTCGTGTTTCGGCCGACCCCGACCCCGACTTTTCTATAGGATCGGCCGATTTCACTCGACCCGACTTTTGAAAAAGTTGGGTTTCGTGAAACCCGACCCGATCCTATAAAAAGAAAAGTCGCTCAACCCTACTGGCCTGTACTTGTAGCCTTCAGACCTTCCCTGTCTGCATTGTTGGGAGGACCTGCAGGCATGTGACCATAATGTCATCACATATCCTTTACCTCTACCTGCCATGGAGACTACACTGATAATGAAGGACATTCTCATCCTTGACTCTACAGTAAAAGTAGACCTCAGAATGAGCAGCCCATCAAAAATCCACCCTGTTAAGGCTTGGCAGTGCAATGTGAGAAACTCGCACGAGTCTCTCGCATCAATACCCGGCACTGCCGCCAGCACTTGGGACCGGAGAGTGCGGCTGAATAGAAATATATGCAGCTGAACACTCCGGTCCCGAGTGCCGGCGGCAGTGCCGGGTATTGATGTGAGAGACTTGTGCTAGTTTCTCGCATTGCACTCGCAAGTGTGACCCCGGCCTAAGGCAGATTTCCAGTCTGGGCTTGGATACCAGCAATCACAAAATGATCGTATATAATAGCTGTCCTACCATTTTATAGGATGTGAAAATCCCATTAAAGTCAGGTAACAAAAAATCCTTAAAGGGAACCTGTCACCCCGAAATTTGCGGGTGAGGTAAGCCCACCGGCATCAGGGGCTTATCTACAGCATTCTGTAATGCTGTAGATAAGCCCCCGATGTTACCTGAAAGAGGAGAAAAAGACGTTAGATTATACTCACCCAGGGGCGGTCCCGCTGCTGGTCAGGTCAAATGGGCGTCTCCGGTCCGCTGCGGCGCCTCCCATCTTCATTACAAGACGTCCTCTTCTGATCTTCAGCCACGGCTCCGGCGCAGGCGTACTTTGCTCTGCCCTGTTGAGGGCAGACAAAGTACTGCAGTGCGCAGGCGCCGGGCCTCTGACCTTTCCGGCGCCTGCGCACTGCAGTACTTTGTCTGCCCTGTTGAGGGCAGAGCAAAGTACGCCTGCGCCGGAGCCGTGGCTGAAGATCAGAAGAGGACGTCTTGTAATGAAGATGGGAGGCGCCGCAGCGGACCGGAGACGCCCGTTTGACCTGACCAGCAGCGGGACCGCCCCTGGGTGAGTATAATCTAACGTCTTTTTCTCCTCTTTCAGGTAACATCGGGGGCTTATCTACAGCATTACAGAATGCTGTAGATAAGCCCCTGATGCCGGTGGGCTTACCTCACCCGCGATTTTCGGGGTGACAGGTTCCCTTTAAAAATTGAAATGGTTAATATTTCACATGCAAAGATAAATGTATTTCTGCTTACACTTTGTCCCCTGTACAGCTATGCCAAAGGGAAATTGCAGTATCTGAACAGTAATCAGGATCTATATTCAATTGAGTAGCATTATGATGGCTCCACATGTGGCTGCATTATACACCCCTGAAATAGTCCACATTCATACAGTTGCTGCACCACCAGAACTGAGCTCTGTTTGATAAGCAGGTATAGGCACATTTTAAAATTTTTACTGTCATATTAAGTAAATGTAATAAAATACTTCACTTTTCTTTGTCTATGCCTCTCCAAGAACACAAGGTCCCTACTTTTTAGAATATAAAATAAAACACTAGACAGTCAAATATATTGCTAAGTGAAAAGTATTTTATTAATTTCCATGCAATCCTAATGATACATTATGGTTCTATTATGAAGTTTCTTAGATGAATGACATCAGTGTAAGTTTTGAGACTGACAAAAATTTTTCACTTTACAAAGTTTGTTGATTTTTCGATCTTTTAGTCAGATGTTTCTATGGTTACTGAAGCACAATTATCAGCATGTCATAAGTTTTTAAACTTTTATTGACAAATACATCAATTTTATTCAAAGACTTAGTACTTACAGTGCTGACAATTATTTCTGGCAGTTGGATATCAATTTCTGGGCCAAATCCTGACAGATCACAAAATATGCTTCCCTAGTCAGTGCTTGGAGTTTATCTTCATTTCTGTGTT
The DNA here is from genome assembly GCF_032444005.1 of Ranitomeya imitator. NCBI lineage: Eukaryota > Metazoa > Chordata > Amphibia > Anura > Dendrobatidae > Ranitomeya > Ranitomeya imitator. The sequence goes on from NC_091288.1 coordinate 167,123,184, forward strand.
TTTGTTTTCTCCACCTACTTTTTAAGGATTGAACACAGGTTGAAATGAGACGACTGATCAGAAGAGGAATGCGTTTGACTCGAATTTCCTAACATTAGCTAACTCTCCTATTCGAAATAGGACATTTTAAGAATCAAATCGTACTTCGCCAAAATATAGAAGAAACTTGCCAGACACCATTGTTGAGTGTGCTAATGTTGTTTTGCGTAGCTGCACACTCTTTCCTACAATGCCCTGCAGTTGTGTCACTTATAGAGTTATCATACCCTTCACATTGGTGGTCACTCATCAGAAATCAGCGTTTCCAATTGGCAGTACTCACTCACCCATAATGCCTTTCAGACTAAGTTTGTGTTGCTGGAACTGGGACACTAACTATCCCTTTCCCAGGGGTACCCTTGATGGTAGAGAGGCCCGAGACTCCGACCTTACTATGCTCCTGTTAATCCCTGGTCTGTTACCTCCTCACCCCGTGGAGTCTGAGACAGAAATGTAATGTGAACAAACCACACAAGACACAACAGGGATAACAGAAACCTTCTATAATACAAAAGCACCAACCAACAATAGGAAGGAAGAAAGGGAGAGGGAGAAATAAACTAAACCAGAACAGGGACCATGAGATAAACACACAAGTACAACAAAACACCTTTACAACAAATTCTCTCCAAAACACTTAGCTTTAGCACACACCACCGGAAGATCAATGTCTAATAGCAACAACAGACTTCTATTCAGCACAGCGTCTTCTGAGAGCAAGGAAGCAGAGCTGTCACTGGCAAGGTGGAGAATGTCTGGCCAGGTTTTATAGGAAGAACTAAGGACCAGATCAGAAGCAGCTGAAATGGAGCTGCATGTTTCTGACCAGCATAGAAGGGGTCATTAACCTCTTCATCACCAAAGGAAACCAAATTCTTTTAATATGGGATTTAACCACACAGGCTAAATGAAATATCTGCAATTCCAAAAACGCAGTGATCTCCTACCCCCCAGATCTCTCAGGTTGGCGTGACACACTTTTGACAGTACCCTCCTTGTACAAGGACCCCAGGACACTAGGGGCTGAGTTTACCCAGATGGGCCAAATGAAAGGACGGTATCAACCTACCGACATTAACCTCAAATGCCAGTACCCATATCCTCTTCTCCAAACCATATCCTTTCCAATGTACCAGGTACTATACAGAGCGGCAAACTATATGGGAACTGATCATTTTCCATACCTGAAATTCTAAATTGCCATTAACAATAACCAGTGGTGGCGGTAAAGATGACTTTTCCACAGGCACAACAATTTTTTTGAACAAAGACCTGTAAAAAACATTATGTATCTTGAGAGTCGGCGGAAGTTTGAGAAGAAAAGCTACAGAGTTGATTGCGATGACCACTTTATAAGGGCCAATAAACATAGGACTTAATTTTCAAGAAGGAACTTTCAGTTTAATATTTTTGGTGGATAGCCATACTGAATTATTCACCCACAGGTGCGTTCCTGACAATTGTTTCTTATCAGCTATAAGTTTGTATTTATATAAACCTACAATTTGGTCACCATGGCCAAATGGAACCTTACCCCTTAGGCCTAACACATTCCACCAAAAAACAAAAAACTCCTTACTTGGGTCTCTATTATAAGCATATTCTACTTTATCAATGGACCATGCCTTATAAAAACATGTAAACTAGATATCCCAATAAAGAGTTAGAAATGGGTTTGTTAATGAAGAAAGTATACATTTTTATTGCCCATATTTTAGCAGACAACAAAACACAAAGGCATTCATATGTAAGAAGCAGCTAAAATGATCATTGATAACATGAAACGTTTGTAAATATGATACCAGATAGGAAAATAACCGTGTCTGGATTGGCACTACAACACAGGGCAGTAATAAATAGTAGGTAGATCCAGTGCACCATATCAATCAAGTCATTGGGGCAGGTTAGAGGCTAATATGAGGACTGTGCCTAATAGAGAGCCAATGTGCAGAGTGAATGTAGTCTGCACCTATAGTTCCCAATTGTTCTCCATCATGACCCAATGATAAACATAAGGTTGGTAAACTGGTCTGTCGGCGATAAGAAAATGAAATAAAGTTCACATATGAAGTTATTTACCTTGAGACATAGTAGCTGCCTTGTGCTGGGGTGCCGGTGAGACACGCAGGATCATTGACGCACGTTTCACTGCCCTCGGCTTCATCAGTGAAGCCGAGGGCGGTGAAACGCGTGTCGAGGCTCCAGCATGTCTCACTGGCACCCCAGCACACGGCAGCTACAATGTCTGAAAAAAAACATCAACCAACTGGAGAGACTGTGAGTCTGCCGGAAGTGAAAAGGCCCAGGATTGAGGATCTCCTTGAAGGAGAGAAATAACAATCCCAACCAGTTGCTCCTTACTCCCAGATGAACAAGAATGAAGACTAAAATACAGCTTGCAGGCTTCATGGAATACCGTAAATTTATCCCATCCCTCAGAAAACCTATCTGGGAAGGCTAAGTTAGGTTCTGGTTCAGCCTGACTGCCTGTCAGACCAACAGTCTGCTAGTGAGAGACCCTAGCTTGCCAGTCTGACACTTCAAGCGACAGGCCCTGCAATTGTTTGACAAGGGCTACATTAAGATCCATACCAAGATACAAAATATAAGGCCAGTGAAAATGCCATGCTCTGATAGTCTTAGATATGGAGAGGGGGTCTCAAACTGTCCCTAGAACTGGGACCCTGTGTGGGGGTACTCTTAATAGTAGAAAGGCCCGAGTCTCTGACCTAAGTATGCTCCTGTTAATCCCTGGTCTGTCCCCTCTCCCACCTCATGGAGCCTGGGACAGAAATGTAATATGAACAAGCCACACAAGACAAAACAGGCATAAAAGAAGCCCTCTATCATAAAAATACACCAACCAACAATAGGAAGTAGGATAGGGAAAGGGAAGTGTAAACTAAACGGGAGCAGAAACCAGGAGATAAACACACAAGTACAACAGAACACCTCTGCAACAACTTTTCTCCAAAACACTAAGCTTAAGCACACAGCACAGGAAGACGAATCTCCAAAATCAGCAACAAACTTCTATTCAGTAAGCAGGAGTAGAAATGCAACACTCACCCATATCCTTCCATCATTCTTTGCAGCGAGCAGGTAAAAACAGGGGTTGTACCAGGGGAGAAGAGAAACAACTGACTACGGCCATTTCGTGACTTAACTGATGCTTCTATAGGTCCATTCTTCTACTTGGTCTGAACTTCTATTCAGCACAGCATCTCCTAAGAGCAAGGAATCAGAGAACAAAAAATTATCTTCTACCCTCAGATCTCTTAGGTTCTGTGTGATACACTTGTGTCAGTCTGCATTTCCAAATTGTGATTTTCATGTCCAGATTCCAGAAGAAGTGGAAGTTATAAATCATATTGAACATCACCAGAAGTCAATCTCTCTTGCCCGGCACCATCATTGAGTGGGTTAGTCATTTTGCATGGCCACGCTCGCTTCACCACAATGCTCGTTTCTCATTTTCCTGTATTGAAATTTGAGAGAATTTCTTTGCTGCAAATTGATTTTTTAAGGGAAAATTTCAAAAGAGCCACTTATTTAAACCATAGGTTCTCAATTGAGATCTGAGGAATTTCTCTGATGAAGCCCCCTTCAGACTGTTTGGGACATCTGGAAGAATGATTGTTCAGAGAAGCGCTATCATGAGTCTTGTGTCATGCCAACAGTAAAGTATCCTGAAAGCATTCACGTATGGGGTTGCTTTTCATAAAATAAAGTGGGCTTACTCAAAATCGTGTCTGAAAAAGCTGTCACAAATTAGGAATGGTATTTAATGATCATCCAATACCATCTTCTCTCAGATAATTACAACCAATTTGGTGATGAACAAAGCTTTTCCAACATGATGGCGGGGTGAACAAAACAAAATATTTTGAGTGCTTGGCCAGGAATCTCCCCAGAACTCAATCCCATTGAGAACCTGTGGTTAATTCTCAAAAAGAATCAAAAGCACAGAAATTGTGATAAGCTCCAAGTACTGATTAGAAAAGAATGAGTTGCCATCAGTCAAGATTTGGCCCAGAAGATGTCACACAGCTTCCAGGGGGGAATTGCAAAAGTCTTGAAAAATAATGGTCAACACTGTAGATATTGAGTGCTTTCATAAACTGGATATATTTTGTGAATAAAAGTGTAAAAACTTATGAAATGTTTGTAATTGTGCTACAATAACAATCCAATCACAAAATCTACAACACACCCAATCAGTAAGCTTTGTGAAAACCAAAAGTTGTGTCATTTTTAAAACTTTTGGCCATGACTGTATACAGTGCTATCCTTGATATATATATAAGAACAGGTGCTCCATACAAAATTAGAATATCATCAAAAAGTTAATTTATTTCAGTTCTTCAATACAAAAAGTGAAACTCATATATTATATAGAGTCATTACAAACAGGCTGATCTATTTCAAGTGTTTATTTCTGTTAATGTTGATGATTATGGCTTACAGCCAAATCTGAAATGTTGGCCTACTGAAATGTATGTTCAATAAATTCAATCAATACTTGGTCGGGGCTCCTTTTGTATCAATTACTGCATCAATGTGACGTGGCATGGAGGCGATCAGCCTGTGGCACTGCTGAGGTGTTATGGAAGCCCAAGGTTGCTTTGATAGCAGCCTTCAGCTTGTCTGAATTGTTGTGTCTGGTGTCTTTCATCTTCTTCTTGAAAATACCCCATAGATTCTCTACGGGGTTAAGGTCAGGCGAGTTTGTTGGGCAATCAAGCACAGTGATACTGTTGTTTCTAAACCAGGTGCCAAGTCCTGCTGGAGAATAAAATTTCCATCTTTAAAAAGCTTGTCAGCATAGGGAAGCGTGAAGCGCTCTAAAATTTCCAGGTAGATGGATGAGCTGACTTTGGTGTTGATAAAACAGTGGACCTATACCAGCAGATGACATGGCTCCCCAAACCATCACTGATTGTGGAAACTTCACACTAGACCTCAAGCAGCTTGGATTGTGCGCCTTTCCACTCGTCCTCATTGAATATCATTTGTTCAAGTGCAATGCAATTTTTAATCGCATTGCACTCATCCGATTCATATGCAGGTGTGACTCTGCCCTAAGCTGTACACTCCACAGAGGTGACCTTTATGGAAGAGTGGGCAGAATAAAACCTTTACTTACACACAAAAATTGTAAGGTTCGTTTTGAGCTTGCGAAAAGACATGTGGAAGACTCTACAAATGTGTGGAAGAAGATGCTCTGGTCAGATGAGACCAAAATTAAAATTTTTGTCTTCCAAGGTAAATGCTATGTCTGACATCAAATCAACACAGCTCATCACCGCAAGGACACCATCTCAACAGTGAAACACTGTGGTGGTAGCATCATGCTGTGAGGATGTTTTTCAACAGCAGGGACAGGGAAAATGGTCAGAGTAGAGGGAAAGAGGGATGGTGCAAAATACAAGGATGTTATTGAATAAAATCTGTTTCAGTCTGTCAATGATTTGAGACTAGCTTTCCAACAAGACAGTGACCCAAAGCATACTGCTAAAGCAAAACTCAAGTGGTAAAAAGTTTAAATGTTTTGGAGTGGTCTAGTCAAAGCCCAGATCTTAACCCAACTGAGAATCTGTGGTCAGACTTGAAGATTGCTGTTCACCAGATGAAACCATCTAACCTGAAGGAGCTGGGGCAGTTTTTCCTTGAAGAATGGGCAAAAATCCCAGTGGAAAGCTCATAGCGACTAATCTAAAGCAACTGGCATCTGTAATTGCCGCTAAAGGAGACTCTACACAATACTCACTTAGGGGAATTGATAATTATGCACACTGAAGGTTTTAGTTATTTTGTCCTATTTGTTGTTCTTCACAATTAGAAGAAAACCAAATGTTCACTGATGTAGGCATGTTCTTTACATGAACTGATGAAAACCTTAAAAAAGCAGTGAAATTCCAGGGTGTGAGGTAGCACAACATGAAAAATGCTAAGGGTTGTGGGGGTTGAATACTTTTGCAAGAAACTGTATCCTAATGAATAGGGTCTCTTAGTAGATTTACAAGTTGAAAGATTATTATATAAAAGTATTAGTAGTAATCATACCCAAACATAGCAACATATACGTTCATAGCCTGCTGCACTTGCAATACATAACAAAAAAGTTTTCTAAGTATTAAACACTAGTAGAAACCAATAGAAACAATATACTGTAAAATAATATTAATAATCTCTCTATATATAGCGCTAAAATGTTCCACAGCGCTTTACAGTTTGCACACATTATCATCGCTGTCCCCAATAGGGCTCACAATCTACAATCCCTATAAGTATGTTTTTGGAATGTGGAAGGAACCGGAGTACCTGGAGGAAACCCACGCAAACACGGGGAGAACATACAATCTCCTTGCAGATGTGTCCTTGGTGGGATTTGAATCCAGGACCCCAGTGCTAACTACTGAGCCACCGTGCTGCCCACCGTAGGGTGGTCTAAAATGAGAAAGCAATCAATAAATAGCATTATTTATCAATGGTGTACAAGAAAGTGACATAACAAGTTTATGGGGCAAATACTCTTATTGATTGGGTCTTTAACGGTAGTATATAGTAGAAATGTACCACTGTGGTAAGTATAACTCATTCTACAGTAGCAAGCCCAAACATAGCAGCAAACACGACAATCACGTGCAGCATTACATTGAATGTCACAAAATAGCTTTCAAGACATAATCTACACTAGTCCACAAAAAAGTGATTGGCACAACAGTTATACCTCCTGAAGTAATGCACTCCTGTTTATAAAAAATAGCATGCTGTAGGCTAACTTATCCCAATCTTTGGGTGCCAACCCCCCAAAAAACAACAATACTAAATGTCCATGCAAAAAGAATAAATGGTGGCACTCACCAGAATAAAATCCAATGTTTTATTTAGTCACCTTTAAATCATCTTCGGTTATTAATGCACTTTAAGCCTGTGACTGTCACTGGTATGAATCACCCGTTTTTCTGTCTATGGATATGAAGATTGACTTTGGAATTATGTGCTTTTAACGAAAATGGAATAAAAGGAATTTTTTATGGACATCACCCATGCTGGACTTCTGCTTTTCTTTCAAACTACTTGCAGCACTGCATGATCCGTGCGCTGGGACTGAGAGGAGGTGAGCTGATCTCCGTTGCTTTTTCTTTAGTGTTCTTTTTGCTCTCAGCATATTACAAGTGGTTCATTACTAATTGGGACTGTGTCACATTATGTGCGTGATTTTATTTCCTGCAAGACTAACTATGTAATTTAGGATTTATTTTGTCATTGTAATTTCTTTTATATTGGGAAAACCATACGCCCTTTATTTGTAAGATTTAAGGAACATTGCAATTCCATCCTAATGGGCAAAGGGGCCCCACAATGAATTAATCATGTTAGAGAGTTTCATGAAGGGAACCCTCAGGTTCTTACCTTTGCAGGACTGGAAAAAGTTGTTTTACCTCCGCAAGGAGGTGATCTCCAAAAGCTCCTTCTCAAAAAAGAAGCAAGATGGATCATGCGCACACGAGCGCTAGATTTCACCGGCTTCAATGATCGAGTAGCTATGTCCATCTTTCTCTGAACACAGCATTTTGCTTAAATGGTTTTTAATCATCAGATGTTCATTTTGTTATTTATGTTAATCTGTCTTTTTACTACTTAGTTTTGTGCTTTGCCTGTATTAGGGTGGGAGGTGTGGGTAGGACTATATCTAGATATTTACTCCCTCCCACCTTTGTGACCCGTAGAAGCACATTTGTGCGAAACGGCCTTCGTCCTTACACTCCATCGTCCACTGTCCCACTGCTTAACCGAAGATGTTTTAAAGGTGACTAAATAAAATGTGGGATTTTATTCTGGTGAGTACCACCCTTTATTCTCTTTGCACGGACATAATGTACACTAGCACCAATAAAAAAAAAGTAATGACAAAATCATCTATTCTTGTGTAGTTATGGGTATACAGCCATACCCATTTAGAAAAAACAGACACAATTAAAGTGGTTCTCTGGGAATAGAAAAAAAAATGAAATAACTAAAGAGTACATCAATATTAATAAATTCCTTAATACATTTAATTAGCAATTCACAATCATTTTGGTTAGGGAGGTAATAGCTATAGACGTAAAATGGACACTGTGGTGAAATATGTGTATATATATATAACTATTTCTGTGTAGTGACATATTTCTAGGGTTATATGTGTGACTAGTGATAATGTAACATCTGTCCTGAAGGCAAGTCGCACCTAGGTGTTAATAGGTACTTCCTTGGGACTAGTAGAAATTCTATCTCCATATCTCACCAGGAGGTCTAGCTAGAGCCAAGAAGAAGGTAACATTTGGCACCTCTAAGGTCTTGGAGGGGAGATGCTAATTGCAGCCTGAGGTGATCTATTCCTGAGAACCTTTTCACAAGTGTCTCAAAAGAGAAAATAAAATATTCATTAGTAGAGCGGCCGTGGCCAATCAAACAGACCGCAATTATGATATTAACCTGGGGAGCCGGTCTAGAAATCTGACCTCAGGCCAAAGTTATAAATTTAGGCTGCAGACAGAGAATTGTGTTCACATGTGAGGGCAGCCTGAGAAGCTGATGTGTTCCACCAACTCCATTCACCCCCTTCCCCCTCTGGGAGCAGGAAGCAAACTACCAGTTACAGTAGATGATTTCTGTAAGTTTTTCTCCTGTTTATTTTGACACTGTTTTGCATCAGTTGTATGTATTTTTATTATATTTTTATACCTTTCTCTTATTGTAAGCATTGAACCTTTTGTTATTAAAGTCTAAAACTTTAACAAGTTGAATCTTGAGTGTTCTAAAAGAATCCATAGCCTAAGGTGTGTGAGACTTATCAGTGATAGACATATTTTTATTAGTATTATTATTAGTCCGGGACTCACCGCCAGTGTATTCCGTGAGTGGTGGCAGCGTGTATGAGCGGGTGTGGCCTGGGTCGGTGTGTGATTTATGCTCCCATTACAGCATAGGACAGAGGTTGAATGCTGGACTGAGAGTGGGGAGATAGATTAACCCTTGCAGGCACAACCCCAAGTCACGTGTGAGAGCAGGCACGTGACGAATAAGCAACACCACGGAGTAGGGATCCGTGACAGACACTGTCTTATTTCAATGATAGAAATCTGTTCTAGAATGTTAGGACAGGGGCCTGTGAGCATGTGCAGTAGGAAGCTCCATACTTCTACGTGTGTAGAAAGAATGTGCTACACTAATACTACTGGAGATACCAGAGGTAATGAGGTAAGAAGGGGCTGCTTATGCTGCTGTCCGCCATGTATATCATACTAGCGGAAAAGGGAGTCTAGACACTGAAGATTTATTAAAAAATATATAGAAATTTTATTGATATATAAATACAGACAATACCAAACAAAGATAACCAAAAAATACAATAGACAATTATATAAAATAGTCCCAACATGTGGGGAAGAGAAGGAATCAACCAGTACACTGACAAGAAGGGCACACGCTTATAATATGATCTGGGCAAAGAGTGTCATGCATATGACTAGTGCATCATATTCCCACAGTGGGGGAGCATACTGAAAGAGGCCGGCGTATCAAAACACATGTTATGCCATATCATCTTACGATTATACTTCACTGCAAGTCACGCTGAACTTACCCATAGTGAATCAGAATGCCTGTGTGACCTTCACAGCACCCCTGACGCGCGTTTCGCACTATCGCTTTCTCAAAGGGAAATATATTTTTGAATAAATCTTCAGTGTCTAGACTCCCTTTTCCGCTAGTATGATATGTATCTTTCTGGGAGTGATGCTCTCATATAATTAGATCCACACTGGGAGAGCTTTTTCCTAATACTAATTATGCTCTCGGCCACTTACAATGCATGCTTAATGATTTTTGTATATATGTCCACCATGTATATCTGATCCAATACTGGAGATACCAGAGGTACTTAGGTAAGAAGAGACTGCTCACACTGCTGTCCACCATGTCTACCTGATCAAATACTGGAGATACCAGAGGTACTTAGATAAGAAGAGGCTGCTCACACTGCTGTCCACCATGTCTATCTGATCAAATACTGGAGATACCAGAGGTACTTAGATAAGAAGAGGCTGCTCACACTGCTGTCCACCATGTCTATCTGATCAAATACCGGAGATACCAGAGGTGCTGAGATAAGAAGAGGCTGCTCACACTGCTGTTCACCATGTCTATCTGATAAAATACTGGAGATACCAGAGGTCCTGAGATAAGAGGAGGCTGCTCACACTGCTATCCACCATGTCTATCTGATCTAATACTGGAGATGCCAGGAGTGCTGAGGTAAGAAGAGGCTGCTCAATTTTCTGTGTACAATGACTTTTTGAATAACAGTATAAGAATCTTCAGGTGACAGCAAGGAATCTTCCTACTGCACATGTTCACAGGCTCCTGTCCTAACATTCTAGGACAAGTTCCTGTCAATGTAACAAGGAGACGGTCATAGTGATTACCTCTTTAGACAAAACAATAATTATTTGCTCATTAAATGTATCTGGGAATTTATTTGTAATGATATTTCTTTCAGATAGTTGTTTTTTTCTATTCACAGAGAACCCCTTTAAATGATACTCACACTCTGCATACAATATCAGTAGATCATTACATAAAATATAACTGACTGAGATCCAAATGCAAAAATGTGACATCCAAAATAAAAGTCCCATAAGAACATAAAATTCAGGAAGCACATACGAGGCTACCTTCTGTGCCAAAAAGATCCTAAATCTGCAGTGTCAATCCCCAAAATCTGTAATCATCTGTCAAACACTTAATGACCCCCAAAAACAATATTGCTCTCTAAATAACCGAAGAACATCCCAACACAAAAACACAAGAGACTCTGCCGATCTAGTGAAAAGTGAAAGAATGAATCAATCATCAAAACGTAGTGAATAAAGCTAACCTTTATAGACAAATCGTTACATGAAGTGCAGCAGAACCTTACACCAAATTACAATATATTCATTCAGAATAAAAAGCGCATCAGAACATAGAGTCCATGATGTACATACTAAGAAACTAAAATAGTCCTTCATCATAGAAGCCTTTTCCACAAGATCCTTGTTCTTCAATGTCCTCCCCAGGCACTGGGTGCTCTCTTCGAACAAACTGTTATCCTACTCTGTCTTCCGGATTTTATCAGGAATAAGGAAAACGATGGGAGGTATCACTCATGCGCTGCTGAAATAGAATCCTTAAAATCAAATCGTTTATTAATTATTTTTCCAGATTTCTTAGCACTTCTTCATTACAGTTAAGTAGGAAACTAAAAATGCGAAGAAAAAAAGATAAAAAAAACAACAAAATTTGTCAACAATAAATTAAATTGTAGAACACCCCAAAAGAATTAAAACCATCATCGGTATTCCAAATCTGCTGTATCCAAACAAACATAAGTTTATATCTTAAAAAACTAAAACTTGATGTGTCTCCATGTAATAACTGATTCACATGAAATAATAGCGACATTATATATAGGTGTTTGAATGCAGATACATTGCAATGGTATAATGACCCTAAGCATGTAATGAAGCACGATAGGATGCTATATACACATACTGTATAAATGTCCTGTTTATTATTATATTACGAACGACAGCAATGTCAATGTATCTGCTTCATTGAGCTGACTAAATAAGGACAGTATGCCCAGCTTTTCTAGTGAAAGACATAAAATTTTGTTTGAAGTTGTATAGTTATCATAATGCGTCTAGTGTTTTGTTAACATAGCCATTAAAAAGAGTGTTTCGGATTTCCAGACATGTTGACATGCCTATTTCGGGAAGAAATAAGCACAATGTAGCATTCTAAGAAAGTTCTTTTTATTTCAAGAAAGGTAAATGTTTTTTAAAACAGGCTTGCCAGGATAGCTCTTCTGCCTTCTTTGAGACATAAACTGCAAAATGTTTGCTAAAATTAGAGGAGGAAAACCAAAGAAATGAGCTGGAGTATAACTTGATTTACGTGCAGTGTGTTGGAGCACGTTCACAATGTGGCCATTTAACAGACAAAACCCAAGAAAAAAACTAAATGAGCATATACTCTATAGTAAACAAATAAGTAAATAGTAATAATACATGTAAATAACACTTACTACTATGTCGTAACACCAAAAGGAACCTTAGATCCCAACAAAAAGGGGATAATTATGAACAAACAATAAGATGAAACAAGCTTTTCAATGATGGGCTAAAAGGTATATTTTTATTTAAGCAAAATTAAAATACAATTGTAATCATAAATAGATAATTTCCAGTAAGCAACAACAGGAGGAAACACATAGAGAAACAGGTACAACAAAAAAGAAGGTGGGAACACCTGGATATAAGAAGCAATGGATAGCTATTATGTATGTATCAATTGCATAGTCCTGGGGAATACTTAATGCAAATAAATAGAAATAAGGATAATACAGAAAAAATTCAAATATATTAAAGTGCAAGTGCTAGTAAATAGAGTAGACCATCAACTGGATTTAAGAAGATACATCCAAGTATATAGCAGGGATCTAAAGAAATTCATGTGATCCAAACGATATTTATAGTACAGATGGTAGCCCACGAGTGGCAGGCATCAAGTTCCTGCTGCTGCACAAGGGGAATCTCGAGCCATGTCCGCTGCAGTCTCCCATTCTTCTCCAGCCGCAGTGGAGCCTGCTCATCAGAGACGTTGGTCCTAGTGCCTGGCCAGGACAGATACTGCACGTTTGGTTACTGCTGGCCTTCCAGGTTGAGCCATTATTATTAGTGCTGTTCGGCGGTGAGCAGGCGCTCCTGGGACTAAGTCCTGCTTTTCTCCTCCTGAGCATGCCCAGGGGAAGACCTCTCATTGGAGGTCGCAGATCACATGCTCAGGTCCTGTAGCAGCTCCTATTGGTCCTCTAGGAAGGTCCTGAACTGCTACAGCTATAAAAGGTTTGCATGTCCGCACAGCCATGCGCTAGTATCATTTGTGTTTGTCAGTTGCCAGTGGATACTCTGCCACACTGTATATAAGTGGTGTGAGTCTGTTTAGCCTTGGGGCTGTACACTCAGGCAGGCAGCTAGCGTCAGTGAGGGCAATTAGCCTTGGCTTAGCATCTGGTTCCTTCATGTGTGCGGTTAGCACAGAAGAGTTCCAGAGCAAGCACAACTTTCAGTTAGGGCTTTAGTCCCTGTTTACAGCGCGACTCTGTGAGAAAACAGAGCTTGCTTTCATTTCACATAGGGTGAAGTTTAACCCACGTGTGAGCTCAGTGTCCATCCGCCATTACCTGCAGCAGGTATCTCTGCACGGTGGACTCTGGGCTGCGCACGCACCTCGTATCTATCACCCTATTACTTGGTGCGTTCCGCTAGCCCTAACAGTATACTAGCGCCAGGGTCTGGCTAGTAATGGTGGATGAACAGCAACTGCTGCAGTACATCCAGCAGCTGGAGGGCAGGTTGGCAGCTCTCAAGCGCACAACCTCAGCTGTGGATGTTTCTGCCATAGCTGTTCAGGCTGCAAGCATGGCTGTAGCAAGTTTGTCCACTGCCACCCCTGTTATGACCTTATCTGGCCTCCCGCTGCCAGATAAATACTCTGGTGATAGTGCATCTTGTAGTGGTTTCGTGAGCCAGTGCACAATACACCTCAACCTCCTGGCTGCACGTTTTCCCACAGAGTGAGCAAAGGTGGGATTCGTTATATCTCTTCTGTCGGACAGGGCGATGGAGTGGGCTATGCCGCTATGGGAGCATGGTGATCATGTGGTTCAGAGTGCTCCGCTGTTCTTGAGCACTCTGAAGCAGGTCTTTTTGGGACCTCGAGTCACCCATGATACGGCACTCCAACTGTTGGCATTGACTCAGGGCTCGTCCGCGGTCAGCCATTTTGCTGTCCACTTCCGGACGTTAGCATCTGAGTTGGAGTGGTCGGATAAAGCCCTCATCCCTGTATTTTGAAGGAGGCTGGCTGACCATGTGAAGGGCGCTTAGGCCACTAGGGAGATTCCTGCCACACTGGAGGAGCTAATAGCTGTATCTACTCGCATTGACCTCTGTTTTAACTAGTGGAGTGAGCCTAATGTAGTCAGAGGTTTCGGCTGGCTCCCACCTTCGCCAAACCTTTGGAATTTCCGGTCCAGGCGCCCGAGTCACATGAGGCCATGGAGGTGTCATGAGCGGGATCTAAGTACCGGACCGCTCGTGCACTCTAAGTCTGTCATGTCTCCCGGCAGTCAGGGCATCTTGCCACCAGATGTCCCCAGTGGTCGGAGAAATGTCAGCGTCTATTGGTAGTAGATGGAGGTACACTAGACATGGCGACGTTTGCCTCCAAACTGTCCTTTAAGGAGACAATTACCATAGGCTCATCCACTCATTCGGTAGAGCTTTGCGTGGATTCCCGGGCGGAGGGCAATTTTATGTCATCTGCCTTCGCCCAACGACACGCAATACCCCTGGTGAAACTCGCCTGTTATGTTTGCTAATGACAGGTGTTATGAAGGCAATCCAGAAACACAGTGTGCTTAGCGATCAGAGCGCACACAGTGATCTGACAAATACCCAAAAATACAAGAACGAGCTCTGAGACGTGGAAACTCTGTAGACTGCACACCTGATCCTATCCTAAACACAACTAAAAGCGGCTGTGGATTGCGCCTAACAACTACCTAGGCAACTCGGCACAGCCTAAGAAACTAGCTAGCCTGAAGATAGAAAAATAGGCCTGACTTGCCCCAGAGAAATTCCCCAAAGGAAAAGGCAGCCCCCCACATATAATGACTGTGAGTAAGATGAAAAGACAAAACGTAGGGATGAAATAGATTCAGCAAAGTGGGGCCCGATATTCTAGGACAGAGCGAGGACAGTAAAGCGAACTTTGCAGTCTACAAAAAACCCTAAAGCAAAACCACGCAAAGGGGGCAAAAAAAACCCACCGTGCCGAACTAACGGCACGGCGGTACACCCTTTGCGTCTCAGAGCTTCCAGCAAAACAAAAGACAAGCTGGACAGAAAAAAAGCAACAAAAAAGCAAAAAGCACTTAGCTATACAGAGCAGCAGGTCACAGGAACAATCAGGAGAAGCTCAGATCCAACACTGAAACATTGACAAGGAGCAAGGATAGCAGCATCAGGCGGAGTTAAGTAATGAAGCAGTTAACGAGCTCACCAGAACACCTGAGGGAGGAAGCTCAGAAGCTGCAGTACCACTTGTGACCACAGGAGTGAATTCAGCCACAGAATTCACAACAGTACCCCCCCCTTGAGGAGGGGTCACCGAACCCTCACCAGAGCCCCCAGGCCGACCAGGATGAGCCGCATGAAAGGCACGAACAAGATCGGAAGCATGAACATCAGAGGCAAAAACCCAGGAATTATCTTCCTGAGCATAACCCTTCCATTTAACCAGATACTGGAGTTTCCGTCTAGAAACACGAGAATCCAAAATCTTCTCCACAATATACTCCAATTCCCCCTCCACCAAAACCGGGGCAGGAGGCTCAACAGATGGAACCATAGGTGCCACGTATCTCCGCAACAACGACCTATGGAATACATTATGTATAGAAAAGGAGTCTGGGAGGGTCAAACGAAAAGACACAGGATTGAGAACCTCAGAAATCCTATACGGACCAATAAAACGAGGTTTAAATTTAGGAGAGGAAACCTTCATAGGAATATGACGAGAAGATAACCAAACCAGATCCCCAACACGAAGTCGGGGACCCACACGGCGTCTGCGATTAGCGAAAAGTTGAGCTTTCTCATGGGACAAGATCAAATTGTCCACTACCTGAGTCCAGATCTGCTGCAACCTATCCACCACAGAATCCACACCAGGACAGTCCGAAGACTCAACCTGTCCTGAAGAGAAACGAGGATGGAACCCAGAATTGCAAAAAAATGGAGAAACCAATGTAGCCGAGCTGGCCCGATTATTAAGGGCGAACTCAGCCAACGGCAAAAAGGACACCCAATCATCCTGGTCTGCAGAAACAAAACATCTCAGATATGTTTCCAAGGTCTGATTGGTTCGTTCGGTCTGGCCATTAGTCTGAGGATGGAAAGCCGAGGAAAAGGATAGGTCAATGCCCATCCTACCACAAAAGGCTCGCCAAAACCTTGAAACAAACTGGGAACCTCTGTCAGAAACAATATTCTCAGGAATGCCATGCAACCGAACCACATGCTGAAAGAACAAAGGTACCAAATCAGAGGAGGAAGGCAATTTAGCCAAGGGCACCAGATGGACCATTTTAGAAAAGCGATCACAGACCACCCAAATGACTGACATCTTTTGAGAAACGGGAAGGTCAGAAATGAAATTCATCGAAATATGTGTCCAAGGCCTCTTTGGGACCGGCAAGGGCAAAAGCAACCCACTGGCACGAGAACAGCAGGGCTTAGCCCTAGCACAAATCCCACAGGACTGCACAAAAGTACGTACATCCCGTGACAGAGATGGCCACCAGAAGGATCTAGCCACTAACTCTCTGGTACCAAAGATTCCAGGATGACCAGCCAACACCGAACAATGAAGTTCAGAGATAAGTTTATTAGTCCACCTATCAGGGACGAACAGTTTCTCTGCTGGACAACGATCAGGTTTATTCGCCTGAAATTTTTGCAGCACCCGCCGCAAATCAGGGGAGATGGCAGACACAATGACTCCTTCCTTGAGGATACCCGCTGGCTCATATAAACCCGGAGAGTCGGGCACAAAACTCCTAGACAGAGCATCCGCCTTCACATTTTTAGAGCCCGGAAGGTACGAAATCACAAAGTCGAAGCGGGCAAAAAATAACGACCAACGGGCCTGTCTAGGATTCAAGCGCTTGGCAGACTCAAGATAAGTCAAGTTCTTATGATCAGTCAATACCACCACGCGATGCTTAGCTCCTTCAAGCCAATGACGCCACTCCTCGAATGCCCACTTCATGGCCAGCAACTCTCGATTGCCCACATCATAATTACGCTCAGCGGGCGAAAACTTCCTGGAAAAGAAAGCACATGGTTTCATCACTGAGCAATCAGAACCTCTCTGTGACAAAACCGCCCCTGCTCCAATCTCAGAAGCATCAACCTCGACCTGGAACGGAAGAGAAACATCTGGCTGACACAACACATGGGCAGAACAAAACCGACGCTTCAACTCCTGAAAAGCTTCCACAGCAGCAGAAGACCAATTAACCAAATCAGCACCCTTCTTGGTCAAATCGGTCAATGGTTTGGCAATGCTAGAAAAATTACAGATGAAGCGACGATAAAAATTAGCAAAGCCCAGGAACTTTTGCAGACTTTTCAGAGATGTCGGCTGAATCCAATCCTGGATGGCTTGGACCTTAACTGGATCCATCTCGATAGTAGAAGGGGTAAAGATGAACCCCAAAAATGAAACTTTCTGCACACCGAAGAGACACTTTGATCCCTTCACAAACAAAGAGTTAGCACGCAGGACCTGAAAAACCATTCTGACCTGCTTCACATGAGACTCCCAATCATCTGAGAAGATCAAAATGTCATCCAAGTAAACAATCAGGAATTTATCCAGATACTCACGAAAGATGTCATGCATAAAAGACTGAAACACAGATGGAGCATTGGCAAGTCCGAACGGCATCACTAGATACTCAAAATGACCCTCGGGCGTATTGAATGCAGTTTTCCATTCATCTCCTTGCCTGATTCTCACCAGATTATACGCACCACGAAGATCTATCTTAGTGAACCAACTAGCCCCCTTAATCCGAGCAAACAAGTCAGATAACAATGGCAAGGGATACTGAAATTTAACAGTGATCTTATTAAGAAGGCGGTAATCAATACACGGTCTCAGCGAACCATCCTTCTTGGCTACAAAGAAGAACCCTGCTCCCAGTGGTGATGACGATGGGCGAATATGTCCCTTCTCCAGGGATTCCTTCACATAACTGCGCATAGCGGCATGTTCGGGCACGGATAAATTAAATAATCGACCTTTAGGGAATTTACTACCAGGAATCAAATTGATAGCACAATCACAATCCCTATGCGGAGGTAGAGCATCGGACTTGGGCTCTTCAAATACATCCTGATAATCAGACAAGAACTCTGGGACCTCAGAAGGGGTGGATGACGAAATCGACAAAAATGGAACATCACCATGTACCCTCTGACAACCCCAGCTGGATACCGACATGGAATTCCAATCCAATACTGGATTATGGGTTTGTAGCCATGGCAACCCCAACACGACCACATCATGCAGATTATGCAACACCAGAAAGCGAATAAATTCCTGATGTGCAGGAGCCATGCACATGGTCAGCTGGGCCCAGTATTGAGGTTTATTCTTGGCCAAAGGTGTAGCATCAATTCCTCTCAATGGAATAGGACACCGCAAAGGCTCCAAGAAAAACCCACAACGTTTAGCATAATCCAAATCCATCAGATTCAGGGCAGCGCCCGAATCCACAAACGCCATGACAGAAAACGACGACAAAGAGCATATCAAGGTAATGGACAGAAGGAATTTGGACTGTACAGTACCAATGACGGCAGAGCTATCGAACCGCTTAGTGCGCTTAGGACAATCAGAAATAGCATGAGTGGAATAACCACAGTAGAAACACAGACCATTCAGACGTCTGTATTCCTGCCGTTCAACTCTAGTCATAGTCCTATCGCACTGCATAGGCTCAGGTTTAACCTCAGGCAGTACCGCCAAATGGTGCACAGATTTACGCTCGCGCAAGCGTCGACCGATCTGAATGGCCAAAGACAAAGACTCATTCAAACCAGCAGGCATAGGAAATCCCACCATGACATCCTTAAGAGCCTCAGAGAGACCCTTTCTGAACAAAGCTGCCAGCGCAGATTCATTCCACTGAGTGAGTACTGACCATTTCCTAAATTTCTGACAATATACTTCTATATCATCCTGACCCTGGCACAAAGCCAGCAAATTTTTCTCAGCCTGATCCACTGAATTAGGCTCATCGTACAGCAATCCGAGCGCCAGGAAAAACGCATCGACACTACTCAATGCAGGGTCTCCTGGCGCAAGAGAAAATGCCCAGTCTTGAGGGTCGCCGCGCAAAAAAGAAATAATAATCAAAACCTGTTGAATAGGATTACCAGAAGAATGAGGTTTCAAGGCCAGAAATAGCTTACAATTATTTTTGAAACTTAGAAACTTAGTTCTATCTCCAAAAAACAAATCAGGAATAGGAATTCTTGGTTCTAACATAGATTTCTGATCAATAGTATCTTGAATTTTTTGTACATTTATAACGAGATTATCCATTGAAGAGCACAGACCCTGAATATCCATGTCCACACCTGTGTCCAGAATCACCCAAATGTCTAGGGGAAAAAAAAAAAAGTGAACACAGAGCAGAAAAAGAAAAAAAAAAAAAAATGATGTCAGAACTTTTTCCTTCCCTCTATTGAGAATCATTAGTCTGTCTCCTTGTACTGTTATGTTTGCTAATGACAGGTGTTATGAAGGCAATCCAGAAACACAGTGTGCTTAGCGATCAGAGCGCACACAGTGATCTGACAAATACCCAAAAATACAAGAACGAGCTCTGAGACGTGGAAACTCTGTAGACTGCACACCTGATCCTATCCTAAACACAACTAAAAGCGGCTGTGGATTGCGCCTAACAACTACCTAGGCAACTCGGCACAGCCTAAGAAACTAGCTAGCCTGAAGATAGAAAAATAGGCCTGACTTGCCCCAGAGAAATTCCCCAAAGGAAAAGGCAGCCCCCCACATATAATGACTGTGAGTAAGATGAAAAGACAAAACGTAGGGATGAAATAGATTCAGCAAAGTGGGGCCCGATATTCTAGGACAGAGCGAGGACAGTAAAGCGAACTTTGCAGTCTACAAAAAACCCTAAAGCAAAACCACGCAAAGGGGGCAAAAAAAACCCACCGTGCCGAACTAACGGCACGGCGGTACACCCTTTGCGTCTCAGAGCTTCCAGCAAAACAAAAGACAAGCTGGACAGAAAAAAAGCAACAAAAAAGCAAAAAGCACTTAGCTATACAGAGCAGCAGGTCACAGGAACAATCAGGAGAAGCTCAGATCCAACACTG
Source organism: Ranitomeya imitator (assembly GCF_032444005.1). NCBI lineage: Eukaryota > Metazoa > Chordata > Amphibia > Anura > Dendrobatidae > Ranitomeya > Ranitomeya imitator. The sequence goes on from NC_091288.1 coordinate 167,143,298, forward strand.
AAACATTGACAAGGAGCAAGGATAGCAGCATCAGGCGGAGTTAAGTAATGAAGCAGTTAACGAGCTCACCAGAACACCTGAGGGAGGAAGCTCAGAAGCTGCAGTACCACTTGTGACCACAGGAGTGAATTCAGCCACAGAATTCACAACACTCGCCAAACCAGTGACCGTATGAGTGGTGAATGGGTCGACACTGCCCTCACAGATAACACACCAGACCATCCCATTTACTCTATCTATGCCGCCATCTCATCAGGAGATTATATCTCTGCTTGTCATTCCTGAGGGAATTGATGAGGTCCTGTTAGGGATACCTTGGCTACGGTACCACTACCCTCATATTGAGTGGTCCACAGGCAGAATTTTGGGATGGAGTGAATCTTGTGGGGGTAGATGTCAGAGGGAATGTGATCAGGTTGCTACTACTGAGGTACCCGCAGATCTTTCCTCTCTCCCCAAGCAATATTGGCCCTATGTGGATGTGTTCTCCAAAAGGGCTGCGGAGACCCTTCCGCCTCACCGCCTTTATGCCTGTCCTATTGACCTCTTGCCTGGTGCTGAACCTTCCCGGGGTCGGGTCTACCTGTTGTCTCTCCCAGAGACAGAGGCAATGTCTCAGTACATCCAGGAGAATCTGGCAAGAGGATTCATTAGGAAGTCAGTGTCACCTGCAGGGGCTGGGTTCTTCGTGCAGAAGAAGAACGGAGAATTACGTCCATGAATAGATTACAGGGGTCTTAACACCATCACCGTTAATAACAAGTACCGATTGCCTCTGATATCTGAGCTTTTTGATAGGCTTCGGGGAGCAAGGGTGTTTACTAAACTAGATCTGCGGGGTGCTTACAACCTGATTCGCATCCGTGAGGGGGATGAATGGAAGATGGCTTTTAACACCAGGGATTGGCACTATGAATACCTGGTGATGCCCTTTGGGCTCTGTAATGCCCCAGCCGTTTTCCAAGACTTTGAGAATGATATCTTCTGGGATATGCTCTCCACCTCAGTTGTAGTCTATCTGGATGATATTCTCATCTACTCTCCAGATATAGACTCCCACCGGAGAGATGTTTGCAAAGTCTTCGACCTCCCACGGGCAAATTCCCTCTATGCCTAGTTGGAGAAGTGTGTGTTTGAGCAGGAGTCCTTGCCTTTCCTTGGTTATATCATCTCGGCCCAAGTATTGGCTATGGATTCTGCCAAGCTACAGGCTGCGATGGACTGGCAGGAACCCCATTCTCTCAAAGCCGTGCAGCGCTTTATGGGGTTCATCAACTATTATCGCCAGTTCATTCCCCACTTCTCAACTTTGGTAGCTCCTCTGGTTGCCCTCACCAAGAAGGGAGCAAATCCCAAATTGTGGTCGGAGGAGGTCTCCAGGGTCTTCCTCTCTATCAAGTCACACTTCACTGGCGCTCCCATTTTTCATCGCACCGATGCTGATAAACCATTTATCATGGAGGTGGACGCCTCTTCCGTTGGTGCTGGAGAAGTCCTCTTCCATAAGAATGCTCAGGGTCGGAAGCATCCTTGCTTCTTCTTCTCCAAGACCTTCACACTGGCAAAGAGGAATTATTCCATCTGGGATAGGGAGTTGCTAGCCTTGAAGTTGGCCTTTTCAGAGTGGAGACACCTCCTGGAGGGGGCTCATTTTCCCTTCCAAGTTTTCACCGACCACAAAAATTTGGTGCATTTGCAAACTGCCCAGCGGCTAAACTCTCGCCAGGCCAGATGGTCCCTGTTCTTCTCCTGGTTCCACTTTACCCTCCATTTTCTCTCCGGGGACAAGAACACTCATGCCGACGGTCTCTCACACTACTTAGTGTCATTAGAGGAAGAGGAGCCTCGGCTTATTGTCCCTTCAGAGACCCTGAGAATTGTGGCTCTGATTTCGCTAGATTCTGTGCCCCAAGGCAAGACTTTCGTTCAATCTAATTTGCGACCGGAGGTTCTCTCTTGGGCTCACTTGTCCAGGGTGGGTGGACATTTTGGGACCAAGAGGACATCTGAGCTTTTCGTGAGGACGTACTGGTGGCCGCATATGGCCCGTGACATCGGGGACTATATTCGGGCGTGTCTTCTGCACCAAGAATCAGTCTTCACAGCAACGGCCTGCTGGGCAACTTTACCCCCTGCCGGTGGCAGACAGGCCCTGGGAGATGGTTGGGATGGACTTCGTGGTAGGCTTACCCAAGTCTCGTAGCTGCACAGTTTTCTAAAATGGTGCACTTGGTTCCGCTTCCACGGTTACCTTCTGCACGGGCCTTAACGGCGTTGTTCATTAAACATGTTTTCCGTCTACATGGCATGCCTGACAAAATTTTCAGTGAGCGGGGTCCTCGGTTTGCATCTCAGTTATGGAGAGAGCTCTGTAGTTTACTCAGAATTGAGCTGAATCTCTCTTCTGCATACCATTCCGAGACGAATGGGTTGGTAGAGAGGGCCAAAAAGACTGTGGTCACATACTTGCGACATTTTGTCTCCTCCAGGCAGGTTGACTGGGCATCTTTGTTACCTTGGGCGTAATTTGTTTTGAACAACGCCGTAGCCGACTCTACCGGGCAGACTCCATTTCTCCTTAATTACGGCCAGCATCCACGTGTCCCTGTGCCCATGCCCGTGTCATCCACCTATTCTAGGGTGGCAGACTGGGCGGTGGAAGCATGTGGCATTTGGGACCGCACACAGGATGCCATCCGGGCCTCCAAGGAGAGAATGAGCGTTTCTGCTGATGCACAATGGCGCCCCACTCCGACCTTTGCTCCTGGTGACTTAGTGTGGCTCTCCGCCCGTAACATCAGGCTGTGAGTTGAGTCCACTAAGTTTGCGCCTCGCTACATAGGCCCTTTCAAGGTTCTGGAACAGGTCAACCTGGTGGTCTACCGTTTGGCTATTCCTCCACGCCTAGGTATCACCGACACTTTTCATGTATCCCTCTTAAAGCCCGTCTGCATGTCCCGGTTTTCTGAGTCATCTGCAGGGACATCGGGTTCATCCACGGATGAGTACGAGATGAACTCTATCTTGGGGTGCAAGATGGTACGTGGCAAAAGATACTATCTGGTGGACAGGAAGGGCCACGGCCCAGAGGATAGAACCTGAGAGCCTGTGGAGCACATTCGGGCTCTGCTGCTCATTGCAGCCTTTGAGCCTAGCGAGGCCCAAGGAAGGGGGCCCTAGGAGGGGGGTTAATGTTAGGCGTCGAGTTCCTGCCGCTGCATAGGGGGAATCCCGAGCCATGTCCACTGCGGTCTCCCATTCTTCTCCAGCCGCAGTGGAGCTTGCTCAGTGGAGATGTCAGTCCCAGCGTCTGGCCCGGACAGATACTGCACGTTTGGTTACTGCTGGCCTTCCAGGTTCAGCCATTATAAGTAGTGCTGTTTGGCGGCGAGCAGGCGCTCCTGGGACTAAGTCCTGCTTATCCCCTCCTGAGCATGCCCAGATGAAGACCTCTCATTGGAGGTCAGGGGTCACATGCTCAGGTCCTGTAGCAGCTCCTTTTGGTCCACTAGGAAGGTCCTGAACTGCTACAGCTATTAAAGGTTCGCATGGCTGCACAGCCATGCGCTAGTATCATTTGTGTTTGTCAGTTGCCAGTGGATACTCTGCCACACTGTATATAAGTGGTGTGAGTCTGTTTAGCCTTAGGGCTGTACACTCAGGCAGGCAGCTAGCGTCAGTGGGGGCAATTAGCCTTGGCTCAGCATCTGGTTCCTTCATGTGTGCGGTTAGCACAGAAGAGTTCCAGAGCAAACACAACTTTAAGTTAGGGTTTTAGTCCCTGTGTACAATGCGAATCTGTGAGGCAACAGAGCTCGCTTTCAATTCACACGGGGTGAAGTTTAACCCACGTGTGAACTCAGTGTCCATCCGCCATTACTTGCAGCAGGTATCTCTGCACGGTGGACCCCCGGCTGCGAATGCACCTCATATCTAGCACCCTATTACTTGGTGCGTTCCACTAGCCATAACAATAAGTTTGCAGTATATACAAAACAAGTAAACCTTTGCATATTTATCACAGAGTGCAGACATCCAGGTGCCCATCAGACCCGACGTGCTTTTCGCTCAGAAACCTTCATCCAGGGGTCATCTTGATTGGCCAGCAAACTCTCCTGACCCTACTCCCATAGAGAATCTATGGGGCATTATCAAGAGGAAGATGAGAGACACCAGACCCAATAATGCAGACGAGCCGAAGGCTGCTATCAAAGCAACCTGAGCTTCCATAAAACCTCAGCAGTGCCACAGACTGATCGCCTACATGGCATGCCACATTGATGAAAAAGGAGCCCCCACCAAGTATTGAGTGCATTTACTGACCATACATTTCAGTAGGCCAACATTTCGGATTTTAAAATCATTTTTCAAGCTGGTGTTATAAAGTATTATTATTTCCTGAGATAACAACTTTTAGGTTTTCATTGGCTGTAAGCCATAATCATCAACATTAATAGAAATAAACACTTGAAATAGATCACTCTGTGTGTAATGACTTTATATGATGTATGAGTTTCACTTTTTGTATTGAAGAACTGAAGTAAATTAACTTTTTGATTATATTCTCATTTTGTGAGAAGCACCTGTATATTATAGAGGTATATATACTGTAATATATGTATTCTAAAAATGAATTGTAAAAATAAATTCACTTAAAGTTCTCATACCAAGTTTGAAAGTTAACACCTATCCATAGGATAATGTATAACTTTCTAATTGCTGGGGTTCTGGCCACTAAGACCCCAACCAACCCTGAGAATTAAGGCTCTGAATACTCTCATGAGAATGGAATAATTAAGCGCACCTCTGCTCCATTCATTCTTAACAGAAATGCCAAAGAACAACCGAACGCCACACTCAGCTTTGTCTGGTGGTCCCATGGAGAATAATTAGAATTGAGGTGCACATGATGGACTGCCACTCCTCTTGGGGATTTTCAGAGCCACGATTGTCAGGCTTGGTGGGTTCCCAGTGGTTGGATCCTCAGTGGCTGGAAAGATATTCCCTATTCTATGGACAGAGAATAATCTACAAGCTTGGTACAACGCATTTAAAGTATTTTCGCAAAACAAAGATATTAACAATATAATAAAGTACACATTGAATTTGCATTTTATACTATATGACTAACATCTCATGCATATTTAAAAGGAACATTTCATCCTTAAACAATTACTGTAGCTACAGGCATTTCCTAAATGCCATCATTGAGAGCTCATGATATTTATGCATTTAGATTAATAAATCCATACAATTTATAGTTAATATTATGTATTCATACTGATATTTTAGGACGCACTGATATTCCAATGTACCATTGAAGGGAATATGGGTGTAAATTCTCCTATACACATGAGATGAATGTTGGTCAAATCCATCAATTTTAGTCGGACTAGGCCACCAGTTCATTGACACAAGAGTCTTCAGAGCCCCAGGTCTCAGGATCAGTTGGGTACCAGTGACCAGACCCCCAGCAGATAGGAAGTTATACCCTATCCAAATGACCATTTTATGTGTATGGAGGTATCCTGAATCTTCGCCCAACGTATGATGCCATAGGCGAGAAACATCATGTGAAGGGGATGTCCAGCCTTAGGCATCAAGTTTGCAGTCACCAGAGACTTGGGAATCCACACATTGCGCGTACAGCTTTCTGTTCTCTCATAGTTCATGTACGTTGGGGAAGTTATAAGAGGTTGCTGTTTGACGAATGAATGTTTAGCCAAAAGCATGTTATGCTGACTACAGGTTGGCCATGTAAAACTTGCAAAGACAGATTATGATTCAAACTTTTCTCTGAAGTGGCACGTAAGCATAACTGTTACACTTCCAGGAGGCTTGTAAGTATAGTGATTCAACACTGAAGAAGCACACAATCAGCCCTTCTCATGGAGGGCTACAATGCTTATCGTCTTAGAGGGAGCAGAGTAAGTGCTCTTACAGTTTTCCCTTTTGATGAATATTCCTCAAGCCTCCCTTTCAGTAATGAGGGAAAACCCTATTCTATACCTGCCTCATCTCAAAATCAGCAAGCACCGTGACTGACTCTCCAACTTTGCCAGGTTCTTAGCGCAGGGAGTCTTTTTTCCAGACCTACAGTATGTCCCTAGTACAGCTCAATTTCTCTGCAGCCACTAAAGTCAGACTTATTTATTTTTTATTTTATTTATCGTGCTCTGCAGCTCTTTATACATACAGTATTATCATAGCTGTCCCCAATGGGGATCATAATCTAGATTCCTCATCAGTATGTCTTTGGAGTGTGAGAGGAAATTTAACTGGAGAACCCTGAAGAAACCCATGCAAACACAGGGAGAACATACAAACTCATTGCAGATGTTGTCCTTGGTGGGATTTGAACACAGGACCACAGCACTGCCTTTGACTTACTGAGGGAAGCACAGATTCATCTCACTCATCATCACACTAATTGCATTTATCCATGCCTAACCCCATGGTACTTACCTGCACACCTCTGCTTCAAGTTACTGCAGTCCCCTCCATGATACTCCTTTCATTAGCGATGTTGCATGAGAGTTCATTCACCCATAATTCCTAAAAAGCTACTTAAGCCAGCATAATAACATAGAGTGATAATAAATTTTTTCAACATATTTTTGATAAAATAGCAAAACATACTATAATATGGCAGATCAAACATTTTAACATATTGCACAGTTTTTACTAATGCTATACAACAGGCATTTCAATATGTGACTACCACACACTCTGCAAGATTTTAAAGGGCATTTGTCAACCAGATGGACCTTCCTAAGCCATCCATATGGGCATGTAGGTAATAGAAGGTTGAATAAAGTTATAACTTGATATGTGTGATCTGAGCTCTAATTCCAGAGAAATCCACCTATTTATTCTATGTAAATGAACTGTAAGCTCTATGGGCTGGACAAAGATCTCCCTGAGAATCTGCCTCCAGAGCTTATTTGAAAATAAAGCGAGAATTACCAGTGTGAGACATGTAGTGACTGAAAGTCTGCTTTGGAGGCAGATTCCTAGGGAGATCAATGTTCATCCCATAGATCTTAACAGCTCATTTACATACAGATATCAAGGTTTCATTTTATTCAACTTTCTTTGACCTGCAAATCAATATAAACATTTAAGAATGGTTGATTTTACTACAAGTCAAGAGCAGCTTAATTAATTATGTATGCAACAGGCAAGACAACTCTCACATCCCTTAAATACAATTTTTTAGAACATAACACCAGCTTGAAAAATGATTTTAAAATCTGAAATGTTGGCCTACTGAAATGTATGTTCAGTAGATGCACTCAATACTTGGTCAGGGCTCCTTTTGCATCAATTACTGCATCAATGCGACATGGCATGGAGGCGATCAGTCTGTGGCACTGCTGAGGTGTTATGGAAGCCCAGGTTGCTTTGATAGCAGCCTTCAGCTTATCTGCATTGTTGGGTCTGGTGTCTTTTATCTTCTTCTTGACAGTACCCCATACATTCAGGTCAGGTGAGTTTGCTGGCCAATCAAGCACAGTGATACTATTGTTTTTAAACCAGGTATTGGTACTTTTGGCAGTGTGGACAGGTGCCAAGTCCTGCTGGAGAATGAATTTTCCATCTTCAAAAAGCTTGTCGGCAGAGGGAAGCATGAAGTGCTCTAAAATTTCCTGGTAGATGGCTGCGCTGACTTTTGTCTTGATAAAGCACAGTGGACCTACAGCAGCAGATGACATGGCTCCCAAAACCATCTCTGATTGCGGAAACTTCACACTAGACCTCAAGCAGCTTGGATTGTGGCCTCTCTACGCTTCCTCCAGACTCTGGGACCTTAATTTCTAAATTAAATGCAAAATTTACTTTTATCTGAAAACAACACCTTGGACGACTGAGCAACACTCCAGTTCTTTTTCTCCATGGCCCAGATAGGATGCTTCTGGCATTGTCTTTTGGTCATGAGTGGTTTGGCACAAGGAATGCAACACGTGTAGCCCATGGCCTGGATACGTGTGTATGTGTGTGGTGGCTCTTGAAGCAGTGGCTCCAGCAGCAGTCCACTCCTTGTGAATCTCCCCCAAATTTTTGAATGGCTTTTTCTTAACAATCATTTCAAGACTGTGATTATCCCGGTTTCTTGTGAACCTTTTTCTACCATACTTTTTACTTCCACTCAACTGTCCATTTACCCCTTCATGACCCAGCCTATTTTGACCTTAATGACCTGGCCGTTTTTTGCAATTCTGACCAGTGTCCTTTTATGAGGTAATAACTCAGGAATCTGTATGCAGTAAGAAAGAAGAAAATTATGCGGCACTCACCCCGAATTAGCTGTGAAGATTGTGATTTTTATTGGAGAAAAATCAAGATTACATCCATCAGGACATCAGGTACATGAGAGGGTGCGGTATAGGAGCACGGACGACGGCTGTTTCGCACACACAGGTGCTTCGACGGGTCCTGGACCCGTCGAAGCACCTGTGTGTGCGAAACGGCCATCGTCCGTGCTCCTATACCGCACCCTAATGTACCTGATGTCCTGATGGATGTAATCTTCATTTTTCTCCAATAAAAATCACAATCTTCACAGCTAATTCAGGGTGAGTGCCGCATAATTTTCTTTTTTCTTACTGCATACGGATTACTTGCTGAGCACCATTGCACAGCACCATTACCCTTTATGATTGTGACACCTGAATACACAGCTGTCCACTAACAGTCCTGCTTGTTTGGAGACGTTCTACTCTAGTGCCGTTCTGCTCCCTATACTATAACTCAGGAATACTTCAATGGATCCTAGCGGTTCTGAGATTGTTTTTTCGTGATATATTGGGCTTCATGTTAGTGGTAAATTTAGGTCAATAAATTCTGCGTTTATTTGTGATAAAAACGGAAATTTGGCGAAAATTTTGAAAAATTGCACAATTCTCACATTTTGAATTTTTATTCTGTTAAACCAGAGAGTTATGTGACACAAAATAGTTAATAAATAACATTACCACATGTCTACTTTACATCAGCACAATTTTGGAAACAAAATTTTTTTTTTGCTAGGAAGTTATAAAGGTTAAAATTTGACCAGCGATTTCTCATTTTTACAACGAAATTTACAAAACCATTTTTTTTAGGGACCACCTCACATTTGAAGTCAGTTTGAGGGGTCTATATGGCTGAAAATACCCAAAAGTGACACCATTCTAAAAACTGCACCCCTCAAGGTGCACAAAACCACATTCAAGAAGATTATTAACCCTTCAAGTGCTTCACAGCAGCAGAAGCAACATGGAAGGAAAAAATGAACATTTAACTTTTTAGTCACAAAAATGATCTTTTAGCAACAATTTTTTTATTTTAATGGTAAAAGGAGAAACTGAACCATGAAAGTTGTTGTCCAATTTGTCCTGAGTACGCTGATACCTCATATGTGGGGGTAAACCACTGTTTGGGCACACGGCAGGGCTCGGAAGGGAAGGCGCGCCATTTGACTTTTTGAATGGAAAATTAGCTCCAATTGTTTGCGGACACCATGTCGCGTTTGGAGAGCCCCTGTGTGCCTAAACATTGGGGCTTCCCCACAAGTGACCCCATTTTGAAAACTAGACCCCCCAAGGAACTTATCTAGATGCATATTGAGCACTTTAAACCCCCAGGTGCTTCACAGAAGTTTATAACGCAGAGCCATGAAAATAAAAAATAATTTTTCTTTCCTCAAAAATGATTTTTTAGCCTGGAATTTCCTATTTTGCCAAGGGTTTTAGGAGAAATTGGACCCCAAATGTTGTTGTCCAGTTTGTCTTGAGAACGCTGATACCCTATATGTGGGGGTAAACCACTGTTTGGGTGCACGGCAGGACTCGGAAGGGAAGGCACGCCATTTGGCTTTTTAAATGGAAAATTAGCTCCAATCATTAGCGGACACCATGTCGCGTTTGGAGAGCCCCTGTGTGCCTAAATATTGCAGATCCCCCACAAATGACCCCATTTTGGAAACTAGACCCCCAAAGGAACTAATCTAGATGTGTGGTGAGCACTTTGAACCCCCAAGTGCTTCACAGAAGTTTATAACGCAGAACCATGAAAATAAAAAAAAATATATATTTTCTCAAAAATGATTTTTTAGCCCGCAATTTTTTATTTTCCTAAGGGTAACAGGAGAAATTTGACCCCAAAATTTGTTGTCCAGTTTCTCCTGAGTACGCTGATACTCCATATGTGGGGGTAAACCACTGTTTGGGCACACGTCGGGGTTTGGAAGGGAAGTAGTGATGTTTTGAAATGCAGACTTTGATGGAATGCTCTGCGGGCGTCACGTTGCGTTTGCAGAGCCCCTGATGTGCCTAAACAGTAGAAACTCCCCACAAGTGACCCTATTTTGGAAACTAGACCCCCAAAGGAACTTATCTAGATGTGTGGTGAGCACTTTGAACCCCCAAGTGCTTCACAGAAGTTTATAACGCAGAGCAGTGAAAATAATAAATACGTTTTCTTTCCTCAAAAATAATTTTTTAGCCCAGAATTTTTTAATTTTCCCAAGGGAAACAGGAGAAATTTGACCCCAATAGTTGTTGTCCAGTTTCTTCTGAGTACGGTGATACCCCATATGTGGGGGTAAACCACTGTTTGGGCACATGCCGGGGTTTGGAAGGGAAGTAGTGATGTTTTGAAATGCAGACTTTGATGGAATGCTCTGCGGGCGTCACGTTGCTTTTGCAGAGCCCCTGGTGTACCTAAACAGTAGAAACCCCCCACAAGTGACCCCATTTTGGAAACTAGACTCCCCAAGAAACTTATCTAGATATGTGGTGAGCACTTTGAACCCCCAAGTGCTTCACAGACGTTTACAACGCAGAGCCGTGAAAATAAAAAATCATTTTTCTTTCCTCAAAAATGATGTTTTAGCAAGCAATTTTTTTATTTTCACAAGGGTAACAGGAGAAATTGGACCCCAATAATTGTTGCGCAGTTTATCCTGAGTATGCTGGTACCCCATATGTGGGGGTAAACCACTGTTTGGGCACACGTCGGGGCTCGGAAGTGAGGGAGCACCATTTGACTTTTTGAATACAAGATTGGCTAGAATCAATGGTGGCGCCATGTTGCGTTTGGAGACCCCTGATGTGCCTAAACAGTGGTAACCCCTCAATTCTAACGCCAACACTAACCCCAACACACCCCTAACCCTTATCCCAGCTGTAGCCATAACCCTAATTACAACCCTAACCCCAACACATCCCTAACCACAACCCTAATTCCAACTCTAACACTAAGGCTATGTGCCCACGTTGCGGATTCGTGTGAAATTTTTCCGCACCATTTTTGAAAAATCCGTGGGTAAAAGGCTCTGCGTTTTACCTGTGGATTTACGGCGGATTTCCAGTGTTTTTTGTGCGGATTTCACCTGCGGATTCCTATTGAGGAAGAGGTGTAAAACGCTGCGGAATCCGCACAAAGAATTGACATGCTGCGGAAAATACAGCGCAGTGTTTCCACGCGGTATTTTCCGCACCATGGGCTCAGCAGATTTGGTTTTCCATAGGTTTACTTGGTACTGCAAACCTGATGGAACACTGCTGCGAATCCGCAGCGGCCAATCCTCTGCGGATCTGCAGCCAAATCCGCACCGTGTGCACATAGCCTAATTCTAAAGGTATGTGCACACACTGCGGAAACCGCTGCGGATCAGCAGCAGTTTCCCATGAGTTTACAGTTCAATGTAAACCTATGGGAAACAAAAATCACTGTACACATGCTGCAGAAAAACTGCACGGAAACTGCACGGAAACGCAGGGGTTTACATTCCGCAGCATGTCACTTCTTTCTGCGGATTCCGCAGCGGTTTTACAACTGCTCCAATAGTAAACCGCAGTTGTAAAACCGCAGTGAAATGCGCAGAAAAACCGCGGTAAATCCGCAGCAGTTTAGCACTGCGGATTTATCAAATCCGCTGCGGAAAAATCCGCAGAGGACCAGAATACATGTGCACATACCGAAACCCTAACCCTAACCCTAACACTAGCCCTAACCCTAGCCCTAACCCTAGCTCTAACCCTAACCCTAACCCTAACCCTAGCCCTAACCCTAACCCTAGTTCTAATCCCAACCTTAGTGGAAGAAAAAAAAAATTCTTTATTTTATTATTGTCCCTACCTATGGGGGTGACAAAGGGGGGGGGTCATTTAGTATTTTTTTTATTTTGATCACTGTGAGGTTTTATCACAGTGATCAAAATGCACTTGAAACGAATCTGCCGGCCGGCAGATTCGGCGGGCGCACTGCGCATGCGGCCGCCATTTTGGAAGATGGCAGCACCCAGGAAAGAAGACGGATGGACCCCGGGAGGCTCGGTAAGTATGATGGGGTGGGGGGAGCATGGGGGGGTGGGGGGTGGATCGGAGTATGGGGAGGTGGATCGGTGTTGTGAATTCTGTGGCCAAGCTCCCTCCTGTGGTCGAGAGTGGTACTTCGGCTGGTTCTGTCTATGAGCTTCCTTTGGTGGATGAGAGTGGTACTGCGGCTTCTGAGTTTCCTTCCTCAGGTGATGAGGTTAAGTCGTTAGGTGCTGCTCTATTTAATTCCACCTGGTGCTTTGATCCTGGCCTCCAGTCAATGTTCTAGTATTGGTCTTGCTTCCTCCTGGATCGTTCCTGTGGCCTGTCTTCCTGCATAAGCTAAGTTCTGCTTGTGTTACTTTTGTTTGCTATATTTTCTGTCCAGCTTGCTGTATTGGTTTTTCTTGCTTGCTGGAAGCTCTGAGACGCAGAGGGAGCACCTCCGTACCGTTAGTCGGTGCGGAGGGTCTTTTTGCCCCTCTGCGTGGTTGTTTGTAGGTTTTTGTGTTGACCGCAAAGCTATCTTTCCTATCCTCGGTCTATTAAGTAAGTCGGGCCTCACTTTGCTAAATCTATTTCATCTCTGTGTTTGTATTTTCATCTTTACTCACAGTCATTATATGTGGGGGGCTGCCTTTTCCTTTGGGGAATTTCTCTGAGGCAAGGTAGGCTTATTTTTCTATCTTCAGGGCTAGTTAGTTTCTCAGGCTGTGCCGAATTGCATAGGGAGCGTTAGGCACAATCCACGGCTACATCTAGTGTGGTGTGATAGGATTAGGGATTGCGGTCAGCAGAGTTCCCACGTCTCAGATCTTGTCCTATGTTTTTGGTAATTGTCAGGGCACTTTGTGTGCTCTGAACTTCAAGGTCCATTGTGGTTCTGAATTACCTGTTCATAACAGATCGGAACACGGGGGGGTGGATTGGAGCACGGGGGGGTGGATTGGAGCAAGGGGGGGGTGGATCGCAGTGCTGGGGGGTGGATCGGAGTGCGGGGGGGGTGGATCGGAATGCAGGGGGTGGATCGGAGTGCGGGGGGGTTGGATTGGAGCACGGGGGGTGGGATTGGAGCACGGGGGGAGCGGACAGGAGGACGGGGGAGCGGAGCAAAGGACGGAGGGGAGCAGACAACAGTTCGGAGGGCTGGGGGGGCGATCGGTGGGGTGGGGTGGGGGCACATCAGTGTTTCCAGCCATGGCCGATGATATTGCAGCATCGGCCATGGCTGGATCGTAATATTTCATCAGTTTTTTAGGTGAAAAATTACAAATCGCTCTGATTGGCAGTTTCACTTTCAACAGCCAATCAGAGCGATCGTAGCCACGGGGGGTGAAGCCACCCCCCCTGGGCTAAACTACCACTTCCCCTGTCCCTGCAGATCGGGTGAAATGGGAGTTAACCCTTTCACCCGATCTGCAGGGACGCAATCTTTCTGTGACACAGCATATGCGTCACAGGTCTGATTGGCACCGACTTTCATGACGCATACACTGTGTCACAGGTCGGGAAGGGGTTAATATGCTTGGATACAGCACTCTGTGAACAGCCAACTTCTTTAGCAATGACCTTTTGTGGCTTAACCTCCTTGTGCAGTGTGTCAATGACTGCCTTCTGGACATCTGTCAAGTCAGGAGTCTTCCCTATGATTGTGGAGCCTACTGAAACAGACTAAGGGACCTTTTTTTAAATGCTTAGGAAGCCTTTGCAGGTGTTTTTAGTTAATTATTCTAATTTACTGAGATAATGACTTGAGTTTTCATTGGCTGTAAGCCATAATCATCAATATTAGCAGAAATAAACACTTGAAATAGATCACTCTGTTTGTAATGACTCTATGTAATATGAGTTTCACTTTTTGTATTGAAGAACTGAAATAAATTAACTTTTTGATGATATTTTAATTTTGTGAGAATCACCTATATATATATATATATATACACAGCACAGACTCTGCTCAACCTCCCGGATATATATTATTTGTCTTTATGGTTTACTTCTCGGTCTCAGCCTTCACTGTTAACCTTGCTTATTTGTTGTTACTATGTATATGTGTTATATTACATGGTTATTCTAATTGCTATTGTTGATTTCTGCTGTAGGCTTAATTATTGTTTTGTTTTTTCAACATGATCATATTATTTTATGTACATTTTAACTAGCGTTAACAGGCACGTGGATGCAACAGCACAGAGAGCGCAAACTGAGATATTCCATTAAGAATACACTGGACTGTCAGCCGACAGTGCCCGGGCCTCCTTCAATCCACTTTAGATTCTGATCGTGCAAACAAGAGATGAGCAAACTTGTTAGGAAAACTTTCGCCAATCTCAATTTCGGCACAAACGTTGCACATTCGGATTCATATCCGGATATTTTTGCCTAAAAATCGGCAAAAGTTGGTAAATGACTGAGTTCACTAAAGGCTCTTTCAGACTTCAATGTTTCCAGTAGCAGCATAGGCCACAAAAAAATTCTGCACACATCCCTGTGTCATCTATGTAACACATACCGGCGCCTGGGAATCAGGGGTACTGTTCACGCTATTCCCTGGTGCCGGGTGCTGAAGCAAAGACAGCTCACATCCTAGTCCCCTGCTCACGTTGCAGTCAGCGCTAGCAGGGGGACAATGTTAAGAGTTGCATTCAACTGTTAACAGTGCGAGCAGACATCGGCTGATGGGAGTAATTATCAGCCGCTGCCTGCACTATATATAAATAATATTAAAAAATGATGTGGGGGTTTCCCCTGTATTTTTGATAACCAGCCAGGCAAAACTGACAGCTGCAGGCTGCAACCCTCAGCTGTCAGCTTCAGCAAAGCTAGTTATCATAAATAGTGTAGTCACCACACCGTATTTCAATAATAATTTAAATAAATAATGAAAAAAAAATGGCATGAGGTGTTAGGTGTCGAGATCCCACCTCTGCACAGGGGGAATCTCAAACCATCTCCGCTGCGGTCTCCCATTCTCCTCCAGCCACAGTGGAGTCTGCTCATCGGAGACGTCGGTCCCAGCGTCTATCTCAGGCTGATACTGGACGACTGGTTACTGTTGCCTTTCCAGCTTCTGCCATTGTAGCCAGTACTGGGCAGCGGCGAGCAGACGTGTTTGGGACTAAGTCCTGCTCTTCCCTTTCTGAGCATGCCCAGGGCAAGATCTCTCATTGGAGATCAAGGGTCACATGTTTAGATACTGCAGCAAATCCCATTGGTCCTTTAGGAAGGTTTTGAAGGTATTCTTCTGTGGCTGACTCCCATTGGTCCTTCTGGGAAGGTCCTGTTCTTGCTGCAGCTATAAAAAGTTTGCATGGCCTCATGGCCATGCGCTAGTGTACATTTGGAATCGTGTGTGTGTTGATGAGTGCAAGACGTTCTTTAAAATCTCCTCCCT
Source organism: Ranitomeya imitator (assembly GCF_032444005.1). Classification (NCBI taxonomy): domain Eukaryota; kingdom Metazoa; phylum Chordata; class Amphibia; order Anura; family Dendrobatidae; genus Ranitomeya; species Ranitomeya imitator. The sequence continues at coordinate 167,158,994 of NC_091288.1, forward strand.
TGTGTATGACTGTTCGCAAAAGGTGGATGCTTGCTGTCTAGTGCCCGACTAAGTTGTCAACATAAAGACACACGATACAGCATCTATTGCTGTAACCGCCAGTGCGGCACCGTGCGCTTATAGAGCGCTTTCCTATCCCAAGTCTAGGTGGTTAGTGGCGTCCGCCAAAGCGGCACAGCATGCACTCTTGTGCTTTAAGTTATATTTTCTTTTACTTTGATACCCCAGTTGCGGTGTCGAGCGCAAGTGGTCTGAAAGTACTCTAATCCTGTGTCTTGGGATTGAGTCCTGAGACTACTTGCTTGCGCTCTTGGTGCGGTACCGCGGCCCTGTGACGCAACAGGGTATGCTTCCTTCACACAGGGTGAACCCATGGCAATTTTTTTTTGTAAATTATTTATAGTGCAATTGATGGGTCAATTGATGCCACTTTTCCTGGTGTTTGCTGCTAATTTTATCTGTTTTAGTAGCTTTATGGCACCCCAGAAGACGTGATCTATGCTATGTTTTGTACTCCCAGTGAATTCAATGGGGTTTGGGTATGTTCCAAACAAAACTGAATCTTGAAAGATTCGCTCATCTCTAATGGTAACGAGTCTAATGGTTACTAACGACCCATGCTCTAAATGGAGCCCCACCACATACTTCTGCTAGGCCTCAAGTTTCACACTTTAGACCGCAGATAGCTCCTTTCTGTCACCAACCTCCTCCCGCTGTCGCCAATCCTTGGGGTGATGACTCATGTTCCTCTTCTCTCACTCAAGCGAAGGTCGGTTTCTCCAAAGGAACCTCAACTCACACAATCAAAGTTCTGTTTCATTGACTGGACCCCCAATCACACAGTCAAAGTTCAATTTCTCCAACTGGGCTTCCGCTAACAGAATTGAGATTCTGTTTCTTAGGCTCGACATTCAGTATCTCACATTCTCTGTAGTGCTTTCTCCAACCAGGCCTCTGCTCACACAATTGAGGTTCTGCTTCTTAGCCCCGACAATCAGGATATCCTATCCTCTATAGGGGCTCTAGACCTTTTGCGTCATCCACATCTGAGGATGGCCTTATTGGTCCAAACACGTCCATGTAGGGCTTGGCAGAAAGGCAGTGCAGGTCTTGCTTTCACAGGTGATTTTGTAAAAGTCCATGCAACAACTGACTCCTAGCCTGGCCACTGTGGCCATTTTAACTTGGTTCCAGCATTCATCTAGGTTCCTACACTTATCACTATTGATCACTAGATAATCTTTATTTTATAATAATCTTTATTTTATAATCTTTATTTTTATATAGCATATTCCGCAGCGCTTTACAATTTGCACACATCATCATCGCTGTCCCCGATGGGGCTCACAATCTAGAATCCCTATCAGTATGTCTTTGGAATGTGGGAGGAAACCGGAGTGCCCGGAGGAAACCCACGCAAACATGGAGAGAACATACAAACTCTTTGCAGATGTTGTCCTGGGTGGGATTCGAACCCAGGACCCCAGCGCTGCAAGGCTGCAGTGCTATCCACTGAGCCACCGTGCTGCCCATAGATGGGCATCTACCCACAAAAGTTTTACAGTACATTCCAATTATGTGAGTCCCTTCACTCCTTTTACACTATTATTGTATCATTCCACATAAATGAGTTTAAAGGGACTTTGTCATCAGGATTTCATACCATAAACTATTTATATGAGTTTGTTGCTTTTTCAAAGACAAGTACAACAACAAATTTACATGGCCAGTCCTTTCCTGTGTTACTGAGAAATCTATTTGTAGATCTGAAGCATCTGTCTCTCCAGCTCTATTCTCCACCATGTACTGCCTCCTCCTACGCGACTAAAAGCCTTTTGCTTGAAGTCACACAGCATAAAGACTAAGTCAAGCGCTGGGTGAAGAATAGAGCTGAAGTGACAGAGGCTTCAGATCTACAAATAGCTCTTTAGCTTCATTTGCATATTAATTCAAACACTAATTTCTCAGTAAGGAAGGAAAGGACTGCCCAAGTAAAGATAATGTTGGACATGTCTTTGAAAGAGCAAAATGCACATATAGTTTGGAGGGTTACATCCTGCTGACAGATTCCCTGTAAATGTGAATTATTATTATTAACAACAGATATACATAGCCTTTCCTTAATTCAGTGTCAGGTAGATATAAATGTTATGCTAATATACATACTATACATTATAATGCCGTAGATTGCGCGTTTAGAACATCTGAAGCAACTCGAGCCCCACTCTAGTCTGCAGGTCAATATATCATCCAAGCCTGAACAACAACTGTCTCTTCCTCCTTCATCTATCATGGCAGAGGGCAAAATAGAACATTTCTGCGCCAGGAGACCAGGCTTATTATAGAATTACCTTGAAGAGATGACATGAGAAGTTTCTTAGGTTCATCTTTTGTCTTTCAAACATTGATGATGCAGTAAATAAAAGTATATGCAACTAATTAATATGTTTATGGTAAATGCAGAGAATCCAAGTAAGAAGTTTCCAGGTTTAAAGTAAACTTGTCAGCCCTTTCGGCTGATATGAGTTACGCCCATAACCTTTCAGAGCTTATGTACAGCATTCTATAACATTGTTTATCTATCCCCGACCCAACCTGTAAGAGAAGAAAAATAACTTTTATTATACTCACCTGCAGGGCGGTCCGGTCAGAGGGGTGTTGCTCTTCTTGGTCTGGCGCTTCCCATCCGCTTGCGTAACCGCCCTCCTGCTTACTTTGTGTGGATGACACGCCACTGCATCATCACCACAGTCTCCTCGGCACCGCGCTCCTGCACAGGCGCACTTCTCTGCCCTGTTGGGGGCAGAGCAAAGTACTGCAGTGTGCAGGTGCTGGGACTCTTTGACCTTTTCTGGCACCTGCACACTGCAGTACTTTGCTCTACCCTCCACAGGACAGAGAAGTGCGCCTGTGCAGGAGCGCGGTGCCGAGGAGACTGTGTGGATGATGCAATGATGTGTCATCCACACGAACTAAGAAGGAGGACAGCATCGTAAGAAGATGAGAGGTGCCGGACCTTGAAGAGCGACACCCCTCGGACCGGACCATCCGCGGGTGAGTTAATAAAAGTTATTTTTCTTTTCTTACATGTCGGGTTGGGGGCTTATATACAGCATTATAGAATGCTGCAGACAAGCCCTGAAAGGTGATGGCCGTATCTGATATCTGCCAAAACTGGTGACAGGTTCCCTTTAAGCTGTTGATGACCTATCAATATCAGATCAATAAGGTCCAACTCTCAGCACCCGTATCATTCAGGTGTTTTCCAGCTCTGGTGGTGGCTTGATGTAAAAAGGGAATTGAACCAATCATTACAGCTCCATTCACTGTAGAATGACCATTCCTAGATGCTTCTGATCAACTCCTGTAGTCACTGGCATATTCCACCAATGAATAAAGCTATTCCAGGGGCGTACACTGACAGTTTGTGGCCCCTGTGCAAGAAATGTGTCTGGGCCGCCCTCCTTTTATGGCGGCAAAGATATATACAGTACAGACCAAAAGTTTGGACAGACCTTCTCATTTACTGATTTTTCTGTATTTTTATGACTATGAAAATTGTACATTCACACTGAAGGCATCAAAACTATGAATTAACACATGTGGACCAGCAAAGCACCCAACACCATAACACCTCCTCCTCCATGCTTCACGGTGGGAAACAGGCATGTAGAGTCCATCCGTTCACCTTTTCTGCGTCGTACAAAGACACGGTGGTTGGAACCAAAGATCTCAAATTTGGACTCACCAGACCAAAGCACAGATTTCCACTGGTCTAATGTCCATTCCTTGTGTTCTTTAGCGCAAACAAGTCTCTTCTGCTTGTTGCCTGTCCTTAGCAGTGGTCTCCTAGCAGCTATTTTACCATGAAGACCGGCTGCACAAAGTCTCCTCTTAACAGTTGTTATAGAGATGTGTCTGCTGCTTGAACTTGTGTGGCATTGACCTTGTCTCTATTCTGAGCTGCTGTTAACCTGCGATTTCTGAGGCTGGTGACTCGGATAAACTTATCCTCAGAAGCAGAGGTGACTCTTGGTCTTCCTTTCCTGGGGCAGTCCTCATGTGAGCCAGTTTCTTTGTAGCGCTTGATGGTTTTTGCCACTGCACTTGGGGACACTTTCAAAGTTTTCCCAATTTTTCAGACTGACTGACCCTTTATTTCTTAAAGTAATGATGGCCACCCGTTTTTCTTTACTTAGCGGCTTTTTTATTGCTATAATACAGATTCTAACAGTCTATTCAGTAGGACTATCAGCTGTGTACCCACCAGACTTCTGCACAACACAACTGATGGTCCCAACCCCATTTATAAGGCAAGAAATCCCACTTATTAAACCTGACAGGGCACACCTGTGAAGTGAAAACCATTGCCGGTGACTACCTCTTGAAGCTCGTCAAGAGAATGCCAAGAGTGTGCAAAGCAATCATCAAAGCAAAAGGTGGCTACTTTGAAGAACCTAGAATATAAGACATATTTTCAGTTGTTTCACACTTTTTTGTAAAGTATATAATTCCACATGTGTTAATTCATAGTTTTGATGCCTTCAGTGTGAATGTACAATTTTCATAGTCATGAAAATACAGAAAAATCTTTAAATGAGAAGGCGGGTCCAAACTTTTGGTATATATATATATATATATACACACAAGATGTGGCCCGATTCTAACGCATCGGGTATTCTAGAATATGTATGTAAGTATATAGCAGCCACATAGTATATAGCACAGGCCACGTAGTATATAGGTGCCATGTAGTATATAGCAGACAAATACTACGTGGCCTGTGCTATAAACTAAGTGGCTGCTATATACATACATACATACATACATATTGTAGAATACCCGATGCGTTATTACAGGCCACGCAGTATATAACACAGCCCAAATAGTATATAACACAGCCCACGCAGTATATAGCAGCCATGCAGTATATAACACAGGCGACGTAGTATATAACAGTGGCCACGTAATATATAGCACAGGCTACGCAGTACATAACACAGCCCACATAGTATCTAACCCTGGCCACGTAGTATATAGCAGCCGAGTGGTATATAACGCAGCCCATGTGGTATATAACACTGCCCACACGGTATATAACACTGCCCACATAGTATATAACACTGGCCACATAGTATATAACGTAGCCCACGCGGTATATAACACTGCCCACATAGTATATAACACTGACCATGTAGTATATAGCAGCCATGCTGTATATAACGCAGCCCACGCACTATATAACACTGCCCATGTAGTATATAGCAGTGTGGGCACATATCTGTGTTAAAAAACGATAATTAAAATAAAAAATAGTTATATACTGACCCGCTGGGATCCAGCGAAGCTGTCCCTATGCGCGCGGCTGCCGCCATCTTCCGTTTCCAGGATGCATTGCGAAATTACCCAGATGACTTAGCGGTCTCGCGAGACTGCTAAGTCTTCTGGGTAATTTCGCAAAGCATCTCTGGGAACGGAAGCTGGCGGCAGCCGCGAGCGCATCGTCGGACTACAGAAGGTGAGCATAGCAGGTTTTTTTTTTTTACGTTAGACCTTTTTACTATTGATGCTACATAGGCAGCATCAATAGTAAAAACTTGGTCACACAGGGTTAATAGCAGCGGTTACGGAGTGCGGTACCCGCAGCCCGTTACCACTGGGATTAACCCTGTGTGAGCGGTTAGTGGAGGGGAGTATGCGGGCGCCGGGCACTGACTGCAGGGGAGTAGGGAGGGACTAATCGGACTGTGCCCATCGCTGATTGGTCACGACAGCCATGACATGCAGCTGCCGAGACCAATCAGCGATGCGGGATTTCCGTGACGGAAGTTGCCGACAGACAGAAAGACAGACAGACGGAAGTACCCCTTAGACAATTATACAGTATATATAGATAGAATAGAAGACATCTATTCTGCAAGTAAACATTTCTGTTATAAAAAGCATTGAACGTGTCATTGTCTGTCTCTTTGCTGCCCTTGGAAGGAGAAGTGAACGTGGATCAGAGGTAACCAACTGTATAACAGTATCAAGACTTTATTTATCTTTTCAAGTACAAGGTGCCGGGGTTCTCTGACTGTTGCTTAGTGAACTCGCCCACGACTACTACCCCGTGCCACCTTGTTACACATGCATCAAGGAACTTGATGGATGCAGGGAAATAAAGATGGCGACCACAGCTTGGCACATGATGGCGGACGTTGGCGCATAAGACAGTGGAAGGTCTGTCCGTCATAGGTGTTGGCAGATCAGAAGAGCATGAAAATTCATCCAGCCTGGGAAGGGTCCTATCTGGAGAGGATCAGTCTGTTGTGAGCAGTGCACACCCTCAATGGGCAGCGACTAGTGATGAGCGAGTATACTCGTTACTCGAGATTTCGAGATTTCCTGAGCATGCTCGGGTGGGTATTTCGGCTGCATGATTTGCGACTGCTAGACAGCTTGAATACATGTGGGGATTGCACAACAAATTGCGTCAACATAAACTAAATCTCCAAGCACGTTGAAATACTCAGAGTCCACCAGAGCATGCTCGGGAAATCTCGAGTAACGGGTATAATCGCTCATCACTAGCAGCGACCCAAGGAAGAATAGGTGGAGACCACCCAAGAAACGGGCAGGTGAGAAAGATGCCTCACCCTAGAAGAGGCAGATCAAAGGAAGAATACACCCCAATCAGTGCCATTGTTGGTGAGAGAAAGAGTGTGCAGGTAAAGATAGAGCAACATAGATTTCCTCTGGAGAGAGATGGCTGGTGCTAAGGCGTGGCTCTCTGTAGGGAATGAGGAAAGTCCAAATGGAAGAGGCAACTGGTGCAGCAGTCAGAAGAGGAGTGGCCAGGAGGACTGAAGAAACTGGAGGTTACATCAGAGGTCCCAAGTGAGAAGCCAGACCCCAGGGCAGGAGAGGCAATGACAATGTCCCCAAAGCCCTGCTGTAGTGCAGGACATCTGAAGTCTCTGATGGCCGAAGGGCCGTTGAGTACCTCACAGTCCCCTGCCAAAGAGGTACCAGTCCAAGAAGTGACCCTGATATCGCAACCACAGGTGTATATGGTGGAGGAGCCCCTTTTCCAGACCTCATTAAGGGCAAGTGGCTGGCGGGAGATACACACAGCCTGGGCGCCTGAACTCTTGAGAGTCTTACAGAACACATTTGGAAAAGTAGAGGAGAAACACCCTCCAGCACCATATCCTTCACAACAGGTACGAAGGCCTCAGGCCTATCAGAGGTGGCAAGTGCTCCTTTAACAGTATATGTGGCCCAAGGTCCCTATTCAGCCAAGTTCATAGCGGAGTATGATGGTAAAGAGACCTGAGTCTGAGAGCGTACACAGTCTACAATGTAATGGCAACAAGTAAAGGGTCTTCACTGTGAAGCCTTAGTTGTGCTGGTTGCAAGTGTAAGTGAAGCATAAGAACTGTTCTGCGTACCTGTGAGCAGAAGACCCAGTATTCCCACTGTTGGCCAGAACGTCAAAGAGGTTTGTGTCCTCCCCCATTATTTTGTTTTGCACATGTTTGCACATCTCCCTGCTGAATTAAGGGACCATGGACTGCTATAGGGTCAGAAACCTTTTTTGTCCCTAAGGACTGTGCACTTTGCCCAAAGAGACTACGGGCCTGACACATGGGTTGCATGGTGCAACTAAAGGGACTGTTGTTCACTAAAAAGGGAGGGGACGAAAAGGATAACCCGAGGGTCCAACAGGGTTGAAAATAATTAATGGTGCCCATAAACTGATGGGACATTGTTGTGTTGGCCTAAGGGCTGCTGTTTAGAAAGGGACATGGACTCGGATGAACATCAGTTCTACAGTCCTGACTAAGATGACCGGCTAATATTCATAGGAAAGAGACATTCAGTAACCTAAATATTGTACTGGAGAGTGATTCATGGTCTTCAGTGGTTAGTGGTAATGAGTGGTAAAAAACTGTAAAATTCTAAGTAACTTGCAGGTGAGAGTATGTCTGCCTACAGGCCCAAAGAACTTGAACTCTATGTTCAGTGATTACTGCTGACCGGTAAAGGAGACTAAAGACTCCTAGAAGAAGAGAGTGTTAATGCTATGTGGATTTTATGTACGTGGTTCTTAAATGCAAATAAAATATAACAGCACTATTTCCCAACCAGAAAATAAAAAATATAGATAAAGAATCCAAAAAATTGTATTTATCAATAAGGTCAGATACAAGAAAATATGACTGCAAAAGAAATTGAATGGCAAACCATAAGGTCAGGATGATGGATTTATCCGAAACGCACTTCGGGGTGCGCTGTACTTGGAGAGGCGGGCTTTAAAGGTATATACCATCCTTCATTCCTTTATATAATTTTGATGTGCGCACTGAATGTATGCATTGGAGATATATGTACATATGTTATATCACCCACACTTTGCTTCTTTTGCACATTCTTTGACTATATTGTCATCATACCTTGTTCCTTTTTCTATTTATCCTATTTACATTTTTGGCAGAATGCACTTTTTTTGAGCACATTTAGCAAACATTTGTTGGTGTTCATTGCACATATATATATATATTATATCAATACATATATTTGTGGATAGATTATTGGCGTACCATAGTCCATTTTTTTATGGCTATGGAATTTTTTGCATGATTTCATACTTAATTTTTTATATACCTTTTTTTTGTCCACCTTGCTGCTATATATATATATATATATATGTATGTTTATATATATATATATATATATTTAGTTGTATGATGATACATATGTATTTTTAAATTATTGTTGTATTTGCTTTCCGAGTACAGGCACGTTGTATTAGTGCTACTGTTTGCCAAATTACCGTATATACAATAAAGGCATTTTTAATTGTATCATTTTAGTATTTTTATGCTATTTTTTATATTTCTTTGATATCCAATAGTTGGGTTTTGTTGTTTTTCTTAGTGGTTCTTAAATGGTTGAGGATGACCATGTTGAAAGAGGGCAGAAATGTAAGAGTGGTGGACTGTTCTGTCACATTTCTACCCCTGAAAACAAAATAATGTCATGGCTTTTTAAACATATATTGTGTCATGTGAAGTGTGAACTATGTCCTGCAGATCTTAGTGTGTATTGTGATATAGACTGTGATATGATAATGTATAGTGCCTGAGTAACGTAGACGTAACGCATAAGTGTAACATGTATAATGTGGATACTGTAGTATCAGACATAGATAGTGACATTAGGGAATAGTAGAGAATGTAGAGCGTTTACTGTAAAACAGCGTTTTGTAGGGAAATTCTGCCCAGCAACAAATGCCCTTGTTCACCTTACATATCTGCCTAGTTCTTGCTGATTTAGTAGCTGATTTCACCCCCAGGTCTTCAAACATTGAAATAGCTTTGTAACCTTCTCAGCTAACCTCTCAAATACTCAGACACTATTATAAAACACTCCAATTTGAGCAAGGGGGAAGGGAGCAGAGAAGTTCACACAGAATTATGGATCTGTACTAGCTTTGCAGTTCTAATCAGCCACTAAAACAGGATAAAGTCGGCAGATAAGCCAGCTTTTTTCAGCATAGTGTTAAGCTTCAAGGTATAAAGGATAAAGTTACTCCTTAAATAGTTCAAAACTAGTAACACAGAGCAACAGAACCTTACGATAGACGCCAAAGAAGATGATGCAGAAAAAACTGTCAATATTTTCCTGAAGAGTCTTCTCCTGCCAAAACTCAGCGGGTACGCTGACGTCTAAAAGGCGCTTTATGCACATACTCTTAACATGTCATTTAAAACCACAAAGTGATTGGCCCTAAACAAAAAATGCCAGAGTTGCTGTTTTGTGATCATCTTGAGATGAGTATCAACTATTCAGCCAGCAATATCTAAAGAGAGCTGTTACATTTCCATACTTTTTTGATTGCAGTGATATTTTTATACTGGATGAATTGCGGCATGTTTCTAGAGCATTCAAATTCGGAGATCTGTCCTAATACATATTTTATACATGAGATGAATTACTTTTGTTCATAGATGACTGCATAATAAGGGCACATATTTTACATCCTACAGTGTGTAAAATGAAGCTGACATTTTTGTTACAGTCTTAAAATAGAGTGGTATAATGACATAACTTTTCATACTAGCTGTATATTGCATGATTTATGGCAACTGATGATTTGCTCTTTTTATACTTTGTAAAAGGATGATAAAATGAAATCCGCATGAATAAAACTAAATTAGGAACTTTACATTTTCATATTTGGTTTCCTGTACATATTAAGAGTGGTTTTCTGGACAACCAAAATTTTCATTTAACAAATATTGTACTTACCAAGATTTAGAATGCAAATTTCAGGACATTTAAGCCCAACCCTAATGAGCTTCCAGAAATGTTCCCACAATTATGACTTTTTGGCAGTTTCGCTTAACCCAGTTTTTTTTAGGTCTTATTGCGGGATAGTCCTGGCAAACTGCTAAAAATATTCAAATCCAAAACAAGTCTTTTATGCCATGAAAAAGACTTTAAACAGAATGTACTCAAATAAATTCATATAATGATATTTTATTAAATAATTTACACAATAAAATATTAATATAAAGCAGAAAAAACCTCCGATGTAAAGGAACAAAGATGACACGGAATATCAAAAATCATACACTTGAAAACATCATAAGTCTCACTAGAAGGACCTGCCCATCCAGCTAATTACTTGAAACAGGGCGGTATTACCTAGAATAAACGGTGCTATATCAATGTATAATAATAATAATAATAAGCCAAATTAATTTACTGCAACTTTTTAAAAAGTGGAAATAAATAATCTAATGGGGGAAGTAAAAACTGGAGAAATGACTTTGGACAAAATAATACAACAAATGTGTCATAGCAACTCAACACTAAGCAAAACTGATTTAATCATTCTCCTCATGATATATTCTTCTTTGAGAACAATTCTTCTTTGAGGGGAAGTCATTGTAATCAGAGATGAGTGAATATCTTGGCTCCCTCCTTATTCAGCAAGCTATAGCGCTTACCGAATAAGCTGCATCGGGAACCCGGCTAACTGGAGCGCTCCCGATAATCGGCTGTTCCAAGCCACAGCTGCATGTGTCGTGGCTTTGTGACAGGCACAACACAAGCATGGAGAGCCTGTTTGTTGGGCTCTCCATGCATGTTTTGTTCCTGTCACACAGCCAATACACATGCAGCTGCGGCTTGAAACAACTGATTATCGGGAGCGTTCCAGTTAGCCGGGTTCTCTTTGCAGCTGATTTGGAAAGTGCCAAAGCTTGCTGAATAAGGAAGGAGCAGAAAATATTCACTTATCTCTAATTGTAATAACTTTGGTGCACCTATAGATTGTGTGGAAAAAGGCCTCGATACACATTAGACTAATGTTGGCGGAATCTTTTGATAACGAGTCAAGCCAATGGTCTAATGTGTATGTGGGCGCCAGCCGACTGATGGTCAGTAGAGATGTTGAACATACATATCCAATTTTGGTTGGTCTACCAATCACATTGTTCTCCCAGAGGCCAAAGTGTAAGTCAGCAGCTTTCTCATCGAGAACACAGGAGCGCTTGGTCAAGCGAGCACTACTGTGCTTGGGAATATTGTCTAACAGCTAAACAATCAACTAAAGCATTGTTCAGACAACAGCCATCAAATGTATATAGTCATTCTAAGAGTCACTTTAAACACAACCCTGCCCTGCCAAGAACACTATTCTTTTGCACAGCACAAAATACCATTTCACCTAAAGATTGAGCACTTTGCACATGCGTGGCATTATTTTTAACCTGTTTAGATTCCATGATTATTTTTAAATGAGCATTCTTAGGAAAGCTAATTCACAATAATCATGCAGTGTAAATTAATTACCTTTACTCTAATTTTTAAACAAAGAGGGATGGTTTGCATTCAAGAGGAAGAGAGTAGGCTGTGAACCCAGTCAATCCATGAAGAAGTATCCTCCGCACTCTCAGGAAGGTAAGCTGCAAATAATTTTATTCAATGGTACATACAAGATGAGTGAAATAAAACAAGGCTGGATCCAATATGCATGATGTGTCTGCTTTACTTTTATATTGCGCATATTGGACCTGTCCAATTTTTTCGCTATTTCATTTCATCTGACTCACCATATCCTTGTGTGTATACCCCATTGAATAAAATTATTTGCAACTTAACTTCCTGAGAGTGCGATAAATACTTCTTCATGGATACTCGAATAGACAGCAGTAGCATATATTGGCTATTCTGGGGAAATAAGATAATGATGCTAACAATGTGAAAAATTAAATTTGACATAAATGCTTTGAATTAGTCCACCCAAACAATAAAACATTTTTTTTAAAAGTCCACGGGCATCGATACTGTTACTAAACATTTTAAGGATAATCTTGAAGTAAAAACTGCTCCCTTCCAAAATATATGCTTGTAAGAACATACTGAAATATTGACTAAAAAGCGAAATATTTTTGTTCTGAAAAATAATTAATCTGTAAGCTAGAGCCAAAAAATGGAAAAAGGTAATTGAATTAAATTAATAACCCGAAGATACCTCTGAATAGTGGAATCTGGACTCTTTCCCAGAATTCACTCACAGGAACAGGTAGAGAATTCCGTTATAATCAGACATGATAAGGGATATCCATCTACTCGGTCTTAATAGATCTGTTTATGACCTTAGGATATGGGAAAAAGCGATAGTGAAATTTTATTCTATATTATTAAGTTAGAAGGCGATTGAGCTTGAAATGAAAACATATGATTTAATAATAGTCTACTCAAAAGTAACATACATATTACTTATGCTCAGTCAAAAGCCAAGTAGATTATGCTATTAAAGAGGAAAGGAAGATTTAATTCAGACTGTGCAAAATACATTAGCTAAGAAAAATATAATATGCCGAGAAAATGATCAGAGATTGCTGCAAATGTGATACCAAGTTTAAACAGATTGAAATTCCCGAGTAATAATATATGTTTTTTAATGTAGAGGAGTATCAGCTGGCAGATTTTATCTGGTTCTAAATGAATGGAATCAAATGGAGTTTTAATGAAGAATTTTAAAGACTTCTGTCATCTTGGCACTATGATACATTTCTTCGCTCTTTGAAAAATATTTAATTTCATATCTATAATTTCATGATTAAAAAGTAGTGTTTTGTTATTTTAATAATGGATTTCTAAAATGAAAATACTGAAGATCTTGATGACTAAAGCACATCCCTATTACCTCAGTTGCGATATAAGCAATATCAGCACTGCTGGCTGGTATATTTTGAAAAAAAAATCTGCAACGTTTTATTTGTGTTCCGCTCAATGCCTTTTTTTTTAGGAGGAAATGGCTAAGTGGCATAATCATTTGCATTCAATTTAATATTGCTGTACAAGGTTTTATTTTTTTGCACAAATCAATGGTCTAAAGAAAACCATCTTAGAATTAGCATATGGCTCACTCACATTGGTGTATAATACAGAGGAGCGCAATGCGAGAAAACATTGCATTTCACTCTGACCAATGTTATTCAATGAGGCAGTGCTCATCTGAGTATTTTTTCTTAGGTCTAATCAGAGTCAGGAAAATAATCGCTACATGCCGTGATTGACTGCATGTATATCGGAGGAGACTCGCCAATGTAAGTCCATGGGTGCGAGAAAAAAATGGTGGCACATGGACCATCTGTAGGCCATCCGATTTTTATGCACATATCTCAAATGAACCACGAAACTTAACCAGGCAAGTTCCAGTCCCTTGGTAGATAGAGAGGGCAGCGTGACCTGGCGATTCTGATGGGTGGTATAGTAGCTGAGGTCAGCCCTGTTCAGAGCAGTCAGGTCTCGCTGACCACAGCGTGAACCAAGGATTCTGACGAGTGTTGACGTCACTACCCAGTGACTGTGACTAGAAGTAATGTTACTGCTATTCAGAGTTGCTGGTGCTGGATTCAGCAAATGCTGGACTACGTCAAACCTGCAAGGAAACATTTTTTCAAATAAATTGGTGAACAAGGGATAGTGAATTTTTTTCCCTCTTTTTTTGTTTTTCAGGAGTAAATTTTTCACTACCCTGCTAAAGCAGGATGAAAAGAGCGTCGGGTTAAATATGGAGTGTGACAGAGGGAAGTACAGAAGAGTCCTCTCTCCAGCACTGATGTACGTTCCTGTCAAGATAGCACTGACCGGAAAAAAGAGGATGTGAGGAAACAAGTTAGGAGGAATTACAGAGATAGAGAGACATAGGGAGAAATTACAGCTACAATACATGTACACATATTTTATACCAATAGCCAGTAGATAGCATGAAAGGACAACAAATGTTATACATCAGCACTATCATAGAATTAAGATATTATGCAATGTCCTTGTAATGTCCGTGAGCTCTGACGAAGATCTCTGGACAGCACATCTATACTCGTATGCACATATTATTATTATTATACATTTTTATAGCGCCATTTATTCCATGGCGCTTTACATGTGAATACGAGGCAAATATAGACAAATACATTAAACATGAGCAGATAACAGGCACACGGGTACATAAGGAGGGAGGACCCTGCCCGCAAGGGCTCACAGTCTGCAGGGGATGGGTGATGAAACACTAGGAGAGGGTAGGGCAGGTTGTGCGGCGGTTCAGTAACTTCAGGATCACTGCAGGCTGTAGGCTTGTCGGAAGAGATGAGTCTTCAGGTTCTTTTTGAAGGTTTCTATGGTAGGCGAGAGTCTGATATGTTGGGGTAGAGAGTTCCAGAGTATGGGGCAAGCACGGGAGAAGTCTTGGATGCGGTTGTGGGAAGAAGAGATGAGAGGGGAGTAGAGAAGGAGGTCTTGAGAGGATCGGAGGTTGCGTGTAGGTAGGTACCGGGAGACCATGTCACAGATGTATGGAGGAGAAAGGTTGTGGATGGCTTTGTATGTCTTTGTGAGGGTTTTGAACTGGAGTCTCTGGGCGATAGGAAGCCAGTGAAGGGCTTGACATAGGGGAGAGGCTGGGGAATAGCGGGGAGACAGGTAGATTAGTCGGGCAGCAGAGTGTAGGATGGATTGGAGCGGTGCCAGAGTGCTAGAGGGGAGTCCAGAGAGTAGGAGGTTGCAGTAGTCGAGGCGGGAGATGATAAGGGCATGCACTAGCGTTTTTGCGGTGTCGCGGTCAAGGAAAGCACGGATCCGGGAAATATACTCAGGACGTGCAGTTTCCATGCAGGTCACAGTAGCTTTATCCCTTGCTCTGCATCAATCACATATATCAGTGTCGGGCAGCAGGAGAGAGCAGTTGGGAAAAAGTTCTAGCAAAAAGGGAGGGATCCTTAAAATCATTGAAACTTATTACAAAAAACTCAAATCCTTAAGAAGCAGTAGCGCATGATGAACCGTTGTGGTTCATCATGCGAAATTGGATTTTATGGATTTGTGGATTTTGTAATAAATTTCAACGATTTTTATGTCTGCGTAGCCTTTCTGGCTATAAAATATAGGGGGACCCCACGTCATTTTTTTTGGATGATGGGACTATTACTGTCCCATCATTGGCTAATGTGTCAATCACTGTCAGTATAGTACGCATCGTCCGATGGGACTTGTAGTCCCATCGGACGATGCCCGCACTGAGACACCCCGCACAGAGACACACCGCACGCCGCAGAGACCCCGCACAGACACCCCGCACGCCCCACACAGACACCCCGCATGCCCCGCAGAGACCCCCACACACCCCACAGAGACACCCCGCACGCCCCGCAGAGACACCCCGCACGCCCCACAAAGACCATGCCCGCCGCACAGAGACCCCGCCCGCTGCAGAGACACCCCGCCCACCACAGAGACACCCCGCCCACCGCAGAGACACCCCACACAACGCACAGAGACACCCCACACGCCACACAGACCCCAGAGAGCCTCGGTAGGCAGGTACACATCCCTGGCAGGCCTGCTCAGTCCATACCCGCACAGACACCCAGTGTCCACCCACGCACCACCCACACTCTTCCCCCCTCCGGAATAGGATATGTAAGGACAGAAAGGGCTTATTTACATTCCGATATTTGTGTCTCATTGACTTGCATTGGTATCGGGTATCGGTAGCGGCAATATCCGATATTTTTTGGATATTGGCCGATCCAATTCGATACCGATAATTCTGGGAATACTGTAGCACTCAGAAGCACCATACCAAGTAACCATGGCTCCTAAGCACAGAGCTGCTATGAATTTATGTTCCTATGTGCAAGTTTCATACACATTAGAGATGAGAGAATAATTTCAAATGGAATTGAACTCTACTTGAATGTTGTAAAAACTTGCATATGCCAAAATGAGGTTTTTTTTATTCACTTCTGCGAGCAGTGGGGATCAGGAGATGCGATGGGGACCAGATGGGTGATGATGAGGAGCAGAGGGGTTGGAGAGGTGATAAGACTTTTTAAAATTTTTTATATATTACATTTATTATGCTCTGGTGTTTGGAAAAAATAATTTCTCGGCTAATCGAACTTCCTGGGAAAATTCTGTGCTAACAGGGGAATTTGAATTTTGCCTGATCCGCTCATCTCTAATATTCACAGCTATACTATTTCACAGGATCATGAATGGGCCTACTATTCAGTTAATGAAGCACTCTTATCAAAGTTTTTATTCTTTTAATACTTACAATTGCTTATTTTGCCATTCTATCCAGAAAATTCTTTTCTTTTCACTCTTCTATGTAGAAACAGGAAGTCTCTTTTCCCATCAAAAATCATTCCCATCTTCAACTCTTGACCCAGCTATTCCCTTTCTCCCCCTGCCAGGGACTTTTGCAGTGACTCATGGATTTCATGCTGCTGCCTGCCTCACTGCCTGAATCCTGCAATACTTACCGCTCTGCGGCGTCCCGTCGCATTCCTGCTCGTTCCCTGTCTTCTGCTCCTCTCCTCACATGGCCGGCTCTTGTTCCCCGTCGGGTGCGTGAGTGCACTGGGTTCTGCGGTGCACGCGCACACTTTTCTCGCTGATTCTGGCCACTCCTTCCCCTGTGCTTCTGGAGGACCCTGACCGGGAAGGTATGCCGCCGCTCTCCTTATCAGGCCGTCTCTTCCTCCTGGTGGTGCTGATTGTCATTTGTATTTTGCATTTGATTCTGGCCCCCACGTCCTCCTGCTTTCCCATACTCATGTCTGCCTTTTCAGCCAGTAGTCCTTTGCTTGCTACGTTGCCTACTTCCTCACCTGCTCTCCTTCGATTCCTTCTAGTGGCAGTCTCCCAGTGTCTTCTGATTGTCCTTGCTGCCGTGTCTTCACCGTACCAGTCTGTCTACGTCTCAGTCCTGTCCGTTTGTCCTGTACTCCTACCGTTACTAACTTCGTCTCAGTCCAGCCCATGTTTCCTGTGCTCCTGCCGAGTTTACCTGCATCTCGGTCCTGTCCGTTTCATTGTGCCCCAGCTGCATCACTCTGTCCTTCCAGACCCCCACTGTGACTCCTGTACCCCGTCTCTGGGTACCAGCTGCCGTGGCAGTAGTCTCCCTTTGGCCTGCCCCTAACGCCCCCTGTATAGGGGGTGGTCCACCGGATCTACTCACCCTAGGGAGGTTCGCAAACGCGGTCCAGCGGGTCCACCTTTGGAGTTCCTCTAGCTTTCTCAAAATGGAAAATAGATGAATTAACTGAATAGAAGGACAAATTGAGCAATTGTAAGAACACAGTGCTATATAATGTGATGATTGCAATATATTAAGAGGATAAAGACTTTGGAGGGAGGGATTCTTTAATAATTTATTTTCTTGATATTCCTGTTACAGTCTTCAACCTGCACATCTCCAGCTAATACAAAACTACAACCAGCAACATTGTCTCAGAGCACATAGAGCCACAAATCAGAGATGACTGAAGTCAAAAGTAAAAGTTAGCTTTACAGTGTCATGAGCTAGGAAATTATTAGAGCTTGTCAAGATAAAACTGTGCATCACCTTCTTCCCCAACAAAAAAAAAACATCTATTCTTGAATCTTGGGTCACAAATATAAATTTAAACTATAGCCTGGCTAGAATAAAATATAATTATTGTTTTTTCAGACCATGTTAATTCCATTAAAGATAGAGATTGCAATTTGTTAAAATAGGAGAAAAGTTCTGAAACATTTTACTAATTCCAGCACTAGGTTTAATCCATTACACTCTGATCTGTGATGCCTGCCAGCACAAACAGCTCTGAGAAAAACTGACATTTTAATTAAAAAGATTATCTTTAGTTGTTCAAAAATACATTAACACATAAATCTTCTCATGCTTTTATGTCATGATAAGAAAGATTACAGGAAACAGGAAAAAAATCCTATTTAAACTTACTTTAATGGCAATCTATGACGCTTAGCTTCAAATTCATGTCATTAGGAAATGGCAGCAGTGATGCACTCTATACTACAAAATATAATGCTGCTTATTTTCAGAGATGTTTACGTTATTTCCATAGATATTCAATGAAGTGCAATTAAGGAAAAAATGCTCTGAGAATTTCTAGATGGTTATTCATGCAATCATTTTAAAAAGAAGATATCTCGTATTTAAATGTAATTAAGTTATTCAGGAACAGTCTGTAAGGATGGGTGGGGATAAACTTAAGTTGCCACAGTAGTTGGCAGCTTCATCGTGACCTGTCACAGTAGCTTTAATGGTATGGTATGTGTTGTGATACTGGAACTCTGAACATTAACTGATAAGGAGAGGAAGAGCGTAACTGATAAAAGGGAGAATTTTGACATCAAGGGACCTGGCCTAGGTTAGTTTTGGTCTTGTCCATTGGTGTAGCGAGCTGAAGTCATCTGAAGTGTTCTTCAAAAACTATTGGTTGGTTGGAGACCAGGGCAGCTTTTTTAACCTCTTTCTGACCTCGGACATGATAGTACGTCCGAGGTCAGATACCGCGCTTTGGTGCAGGGCTCCGGCGGTGAGCCCGCATCAAAGCCGGGACATGTCAGCTGTTTTGAACAACTGACATGTGCCCGCATTAGTGGTGGGTGAAATCGCGATTCTCCTGCCGCTATTAACTAGTTAAATGCCGCTGTCAAATGCTGACAGTGGCATTTAACTGGCGCTTCCGGCCTGGCAGCTGGAAATGAGCTCATCGCCGACCCCCGTCACATGATCGGGGGTCAGCGATGCGTCAGAATGGTAACCATAGAGGTCCTTGAGACCTCTATGGTTACTGATGCCGGCCAGCTGTGAGCGCCCCCCTGTGGTCGGCGCTCATAGCACACCTGCATTTCTGCTGCATAGCAGCGATCTAATGATCGCTGCTATGTAGCAGAGCCGATCGAGTGGTACCAGCTTCTAGCCTCCCATGGAGGCTATTGAAGCATAGCAAAAGTAAAAAAAAGTAAAAATGTAAAAAAAAATAAAAAAACATAAAAGTTTAAATCACCCCTCTTTTGCCCCAATCAAAATAAATCAATAAAAAAAAATCAAACCTACACATATTTGGTATCGCCGCGATCACAATCGCCCGATCTATCAGTAAAAAAAGGATTAACCTGATCACTAAATGGCGTAGCGAGAAAAAAATTTGAAACGCCAGAATTACATTTTTCTGGTCGCCGCGACATTGCATTAAAATGCAATAACGGGCGATCAAAAGAACATATCTGTCCCAAAATGATATAATTAAAAACGCCAGCTCAGCACACAAAAAATAAGCCCTCACCCGACCCCAGATCATGAAAAATGGAGACGCTATGGGTATCAGAAAATGGCACAATTTTTTATTTTTTTTTAGCAAAGTTTGGATTTTTTTTTCACAACTTAGATAAAAGAGAATCTAGGTATGTTTGGTGTCTATGAACTCGTAATGACCTGGAGAATTATAATGTCAGGTCAGATTTGCATTTAGTGAACCTAGCAAAAAAGCCAAACAAAAAACAAGTGTGGGATTGCACTTTTTTTTGCAATTTCACCGCACTTGGAATTTTTTTTTCCTGTTTTCTAGTACACGACATGCTAAAACCAATGATGTCGTTCAAAAGTACAACTTGTTTCGCCAAAAATAAGCCCTCACATGGCCAAATTGACGGAAAAATAAAAAGTTATGGCTTTGAGAAGAAGGGAAGCAAAAAACGAACACGGAAAAATGGAAAATCCCAAGGTCATGACACCGTGGGCAGCACGGTGGCGCAGTGGTTAGCACAGCAGCCTTGCAGTGCTGGAGTCCTGGGTTCTAATCCCACCCAGGACAACATCTGCAAAGAGTTTGTATGTTCTCTCCGTGTTTGCGTGGGTTTCCTCCGGGCACTCCAGTTTCCTCCCACATTCCAAAAACATACTGATCGGGATTCTAGATTGTGAGCCCTATCGGGGACAGTGATGATAATGTGTGCAAAACTGTAAAGCGCTGCGGAATATGTTAGCGCTATATATAAAAATAAAGATTATTATTAAGACAAGGCAGTGAGTCCAAAGTGAGAGACAATAAGTCTGTGGAAACAATGGATAGTGGTACACTTGTTGAGTTTTCAGAGGACCCAGGGCTATTTGAAGAATGTCACTTTTGGCCTGTTTGCAACTGTAAGAGGCATCAAACCAGAAGAAAGCCAAAGATGATTAGCTTCTGGAAGGCTGCAGTTCACAGGAAGGTTACTGTTGAACTTAGTAGGAGCTGTGTTGAACATCAACCTGAGAGGAATGTACAATTATTGTGTATTGGGAGATTAGTTGCCCTGAGGCCTGTAATGTGGCCGAGACAGTTTATTCTTATTGTCCAGTGGACCAAACTGGAGTAAAAGAGGTCAGTTAAGGATGGG
Organism: Ranitomeya imitator; assembly: GCF_032444005.1. Classification (NCBI taxonomy): domain Eukaryota; kingdom Metazoa; phylum Chordata; class Amphibia; order Anura; family Dendrobatidae; genus Ranitomeya; species Ranitomeya imitator. Next base: position 167,179,733 of record NC_091288.1, read on the forward strand.
CTCTGAACTATAAATCCAAGTATTGGAGTGACTCTCCTTCTGTTTAACTGGTAAAAGTTGAGTCAAGCAAGTTATACTGTGAGTCATCATTGTTCCTGTTTCAAGTTCAGGAGAGTATTGTAAAGAAAACTTTGTCCTATATAATTGCACAGTTATTTATTGTTTTTATTCAGTTTGTGTATTAGGACATTCAACTAGTTTGCATCCTGACGATTCAACAGAAACCAACAAATATAAGTGTGCATTCTATCGCAATCAACGTTCCATAATAATTGCGAGTTGAAACTTTGAAGTGGTTTGCTCAATTAGTGGTTAAAAAAACTAAAATAGTCTCTTTAACCATTACAGTCTGAAACTTTTATTTTTATCTCCTCCCAATATCGTGTGTCATGTGCTTTAGAGCTCTGCCAAATTCCTTTACACAGATGCTGTAATAAAGTTTGCACCCTTCTGCAACAGCAGCAACTGGGATCCAACTTTGTTCATGGAGTTGAACCACTTAGATAGTAACATAGAAACATAGTAACATAGTATTGTGACGCCCAGGAGACCGGGGTACCCAGCACCGGACCAATGGGGTCTGTCTCTTGAGGGAGATGTCACGGGTGGCTTGACTCGGTGCTGTGGCCTCAGGCAATGCACAGTGTAAGGGGTATCATGAGGGAACAGGCACTTACTTGATCAGCAGCAGGTTCTCTCAGCGGTGATGATCCTGATCCTGGATAGATAGCTATTGTCCAAATGAAAGTCTGAGGCACTGAAACGTTTAACCAGTTTACTTCAACATAAAGGGATTTACAACCAGTCCTGTCACCGGAGTCTGTATGGGAACTCTGAGTTACTTTGACCCTGCCGGGGTCTTCGCCTCTTATTGTACGCAGTTTCTGTGTGGCCCTGCTGCTGTATGTGAACTGGCTGCCGGCCCAATCTATCCCCTCCGGGTCCTGGTTCGACGGGCAACCCGAGTCCTTTTATCGGCTTACCCCCTCCGGGAGTACCACTGAACTCTGTGTCTGTTGCTGCGTCCGGCCCTAGTGAAGCTGATATCACCTCACGTTTTTCCGGTTGCTGTATTATATATAATGAACACAGCCACGGATCCGGTATCCGTCTTTGCGCCTGTTCTGGGTAGTGATTAATGCTACCCGGTTCTCACAATGTCCTTTTTCTCTGTCCCTCTTCTCCTCAGGCCGGTGATTTAGGCCTGGAAACAGTCACAGGGCTGTTAGAAATTCAGCTGTATGACCTCTCACTTTCAGCTCCTTAGCCCAACTGCCATTTCTTCTCTCAGACCAGAATGGATCAAGGGGAGTCTCTGGAGCTCCCCCTTCTGGACAGAGGTGGTAGTGCAGTTTTGCTATCTTAATATTTGTATTTAGTGTCAGTAACTATTTTTGTGGCAAATACCCCTAGGGGTGCCACATTCCCCCTTAGTTAAGAACAGTACTCCGTGACTGTGGGATGATAACATTTTGAAATAACAATTAATATGTACAGAGTCTTAAAAATGAAAAGTTACAAAAACCACTCAAGGAAACAAAAATAGAGTCCTGTAAAAAGTCACTTCAAATAGCGTCTATTAATACAAGTTCTATCCTAGAAGGTACTAGGAAAGGCACTGCACTTTGTGTCCAGGAATTTAGTTCCATTTTTCCAACGGAGTTATCAATATAAAGTCTAAAGAAAGTTCAAAAAGAGCAAAAAGCAAATTTCAAAAAGCAGTCTTTCCGGAGCTTTGATTTAGTGCCTCCGGGCTGATAAAAAGTTCAAGAATATGCAAGAAGTTCATACAGACAAGTCTCTGTAGGTACTGGGCTTAAACGTTGCAGAATGATAACAATGACTATAGTTTTATAGTTGGTAATTCGCATACCTGGCCGGTAATTGACCCTGGGTACTACGCTGTGATCTACGTAATGGCGGTATCTCTTCATGTGGTGTACTACTGTCTACTGCGGATGTAGTATCTGCCCGTTCTGCTAAAGATAATTCCATGACTATGGAGTTGGCAAGTCCACCGTAAATGGGATTACTCTGACCAGGAATCTGTTCTTCCTGGACTGGAACCTCCTGTAGTACGGGGTCAGCCTCTTCCTGTCTTGGGACTTCTGGTATTGGGTTCGGTGTTGGGTAAAAGGCCACCATGGGAACCACTACTTCACCATGGTATGTTAGTAGGGTTTTGGGAAAGTCTCCTATACAGGTGTGATACATTTCCTCTTCTTTTTCCTTTACTGGTTGAACCTGTATGGGTTGAATAACTTCTGGTTCTGGCTGGACAACTTCTGGCTCTTTCAATGCTTCCGGACACAATTTAAGATTGTCTCTTGACACTAGTACAGATTTTAAGCCTCCGTTTTTGCTAATGAGACACATTTTAGGATTATCCATTCTTGTTGGTAAAACTTTGTAGGGTACGGCTTCCCACTGATTGTCTAGTTTATTGGTTCGACGATTTCTCTTGAGCACTTGGTCACCTGGTCTTAATGGGGTCGCTAGAGCATTCTGGTTGAAAGTTCGCTCTTGTCTTTCTCTAGTTTGCTGAAGGCTTCTTTCCACACTCTCTTGCACTTGGCGATACTGCTTTTGCCGTATGATATCCCAATTGGAGTCTTGGACTTCTGCGTCTGGTTTCAGAATTCCCATTTCTAGATCAATTGGTAATTGGCCGGGTCTTGCACGCATAAGGTAAGCTGGGGTGCAATTGGTGGAGCTCACCGGGACATGATTATACAGATCCACCAAGTCAGGCAATTTCTCTGGCCATTGATTCCTTTCTGTCTCAGGTAAAGTCTTTAGTAGTTCTATTACAATATGGTTCATCTTCTCGCATAAGCCGTTTGTTTGTGGATGATAGGCCGTCGTCCGGATCTTTTTGCAACCATACATATTACAGAATTCTCTGAAGATCTCTGATTCAAAGGCTGTACCTTGGTCGGTGAGAACCTGTTCCGGATATCCATGGGGTCTACAAAAGTATGTTTGGAACGCCTTGGCTGCTGTTTTTGCTGTCAGATCTTTTACGGGTACTACTACCAAGAAGCGTGAATAATGGTCCACGATGGTCAAGGCATAGACATAGCCGGACCGGCTTGGTGTCAACTTCACGTGGTCCATGGCTACAAGTTCAAGTGGTTGCTTGGTGATTATGGGCTGCAGTGGTGCTCTTTGGTTCTTTTGATCGTTTCTTCTGAGGTTGCACGGGCCACAATTTCTGCACCACTGTTCGATTGATTTTCTCATCCCGACCCAATAAAATCTTTCTCTTAGAAGTACTTCTAACTTTTTCCAACCGAAGTGACCAGCACCATTATGGTAAGCTTCGAGGACCATCTTGACATCTTGTTTAGGCACGATAATCTGCCAAACCAATTCATGTGTTTTCGGATTGGTGTACCTTCTACAGAGCTTCCCTTGATACAGGAACATTTTGCCTCTCTCTTTCCAGAGTTGATGCGTCTCTTCTGGGGCATCCTCATCGGGATATGCACTTTGCTCAGTTAACAGTTCCTTCACCAACTTCACAGCCGGATTGCTGTCTTGGGTGTCAGCCCATCTATGGTGTGCTAACGGATTAAAATTCACCTCTTGTTGTTTCTGATAGGTACTTGACTGATGATGTTTTGCCTTGGGATGATGGAAGGCTGGTAGTTCAATTTCTTCAAGCTCCCCCGTTTCTTCTTCTACATCTCTCAAGTGTGGCATCCGGGATAGGGCATCGGCATTTCCATTCTTGCGACCTGCTCGATACTTGATCTTGAAGTTGTAATTAGATAACCGGGCTATCCATCGCTGTTCTAACGCACCTAAATTGGCTGTGTCCAGGTGGGTCAACGGATTGTTGTCAGTATAGACAATAAATTCTGCAGCGGCCAGATAGTGTTTGAAACGTTCAGTCACAGCCCAAACTACTGCCAGTAGTTCCAATTTGAAGGAGCTATAATTTTCTGGATTTCTTTCAGTAGGCCGGAGCTTTCTACTTGCAAAGGCGATGACTTTCTCCCGACCTTCTTGCTTTTGTGACAGCACTGCTCCTAGTCCCACATTACTGGCATCGGTGTAGAGGATGAAAGGTTGATGGTAATCTGGGTATGCCAGAACCTCTCACCGGTTAGTGCCTTCTTTAGTTGTTCAAAGGAGTCTTCCCTTTAGTCGTTCCACTGGAAAGGAGGGTTTCGGTTTGAAGGTTTCTTCGTCTGCCCTACCAAGGCGTCTTGCAAGGGTGCTGCCAACTTGGTAAATCCTTTTATAAATCTGCGATAGTAACCCACCAATCCCAGGAATTGCCTCACTTCTTTTGCGCTGGTAGGTCTCGGCCAATCCCTTATGGCGGTTATTTTCTCGGGATCCGGTGCTACTCCCTCCGAACTCACGATGTGTCCCAGGTACTGTACCTTTGGCTTGAGAAGGTGACATTTGGATGGCTTGATTTTCATGCCATACCTGGATAAGGCTTCGAACACTTCTGCCAGGTCTTTTAAGTGTTGTTCGTAAGTCTTTGAGTAGACGATCACATCATCTAGGTACAGGAGGACGGTCTCGAAGTTCTTGTGTCCGAGGCAGCATTCCATCAGCCGCTGGAAGGTACCGGATGCATTGCAGAGTCCGAATGGCATGCGATTATATTCACATAGACCCATTGGTGTGGTGAATGCCATCTTTTCCTTATCTCTCTCAGCCACAGGGACTTGCCAATACCCGCTAGTTAAGTCTAAGGTGGAAAAATAATTAGCAGATTTCAAAGCAGTCAAGGACTCTTCTATCCTAGGCAAGGGGTAGGCGTCTTTATGGGTGATGTTATTAATCCGCCGGTAGTCTACGCACATTCTCATGGTTCCGTCCTTTTTTTTGACAATCACTAGAGGGGCCACCCAGGGGCTACAGCTGTCTCTTATTACCCCGGCCTGTTTCATCTCCCTCAGCATATCTTTTGCACATTGATAGTGAGCGGGCGGTATGGGTCTATATCTTTCTTTTATTGGGGGATGGTCACCGGTGGGGATTGTGTGTTCTACCCCTTCTATCCGTCCGAAGTCCAATGGGTGTTTACTGAAGACTTGTTCATATTCTGTCACTAGCCTATACACCCCTTGTTTTTGATGGGTAGGTGTTGAACTTATGCCCACGTGTAGCTGTTGGCACCAATCCTCCAATTCTCCGTCTGAGCCGTTGCCTTCCACCTGACAGGTTGGTTCTAAGGGCTCAATGGTTGTGATGGCATTGTTGTCAACAGTATATAGCTTTGCCACTGTAGCATACCTTGGCAAAGTGACCTCTTTCTCTCCACAGTTCAAAAGTCGTACCGGCACTCGTCCCCGGTGTACCTCGACTACCCCTCATGCTGTGAGTATAGTGGGCCTGCTGTCGGTGCACACTGGTTCTATTAAGGCTTGATAATCTCGTCCCTTAGTACCAATGGCTGCTCTACACCATACCAGCATTTCTGTTTTTGGTGGGATTACAATAGACGTTGGATCACTTACCCTCACACTGCCGATTTCTCCACCTGCAACTTCTACCTGTTGCCTTAACATCAATACTTTTATTTCCCTTTGGAGAACTCTCTGCTGGCAGGATTGGGCAGTTTCAGCAATTTGCTGTAAGACAGAAATAACTTCGGAAAAGCAGTTCTCTAACACATTCATTCCTATCAATACAGTTGGTTCACAGTTCCGCCGGTCAACATCAACAACAATTATACCCTGTTTCTTCAATTCTACTTTACCAATCTTTATGGTCATCTCCCTGAATCCTAGTTTCGGTACCAACTTACCATTACTGGCCCATATATCTAGTTCAACATCAGAGGGCCCTTTATCAATATCTGCATCAGCCCAGTACCTCTTATAAAGGATATACGGTATAGATGAAATCTGGGAACCTGTGTCCAGCAAAGTGTTGAGGGGAATTCCGTCCAGCACGATAGGGATAATGGGTCGTCCTCCGATGTACCTGTCGTGCCAGGGTGTTGGGCCTTGAAAGTTCATTCCTGTGAAGCGGCCCGCATTCCCAGGGGATTCCCGTTTAAATCACAATCTCGTGCAAAGTGGCCTGGCTGCTGGCAACGGCGGCAAATGGGCTGTCCATCCGGTTGGTAGCGGTCGCTGGGTCGTCCTCTCCATGTCGGGTATCACCGGGGTCTCATCCATGGAACATCCTCTCTACGGTTTGCCAACTCCATCTTGGGTCCTCTCATCTCCTGCATGGTTTTAGCCATTGAAGCAACAACATCAGTTAAAGAGTCAAGCTTTTGTTGAAGAGCCTCATTAGTACTGGGCCCCAGGGGCTTAGCAATGGCCCCGGACATAGCTGATGTCACTGGCACTCCCTGTTGTTGAGGTGCCTCTGCCATGGGTTGCGCAGGATCCTGATCCCGAGGTGCCTCTGCCAGCTGGAGACGTATAGCGCTCTCCTTTAATTGGGCAAATGTCAATTCAGGGTTCTTAAAAACAAGCATGCTCACATGCCCCCGGTGAGAAGGGGTGTAGAGTCCCTCAATAAATTGATCTCTTAGCAGTTTATCCGCTCCGGTGTTAAAAATGGGTTCAGCCAGTGTAAGTGATTTAAGGGCTTCCTGCAGGTTTAAGGCAAAGTCTCTCACGCCCTCATTAGCTTTTTGTTTGCAATTAAAGAATCGTATTTTAGCTTTGCTGCTGGCAGTGGTTTCAAATGTAGCTTTTAATCCAGCAAACATGCGTTCAACAGTGCCTTTTAGATCAGCTGCCCATGCTGTGACTTCTCGCTTAGCATGGCCACTTAACTGCATCATCAGGAGACTAACACGCTGAACTTCACCCACGGGGAACATGTCAAAATGGGCCAGCATCTTTTCTCTGAAATCGTCAAGGGTATTAGGCTCACCTTCATACATTGGAAGCCACGGGCCACCCGGGGTATATGGCATCAGCACCGGCATGATGGGCGCCACTCCTTGCACCGCTGCGCTACCGGACTCTCTATCGACACTCTGTCTTTCAGCTGCATTAGCGTCGCCGGGTGCTGCGGCGTCTCCGTGCTGCGACATACTGTGCCCCCTTAGTTAATCCGGACCCTTCCGGTCCTCCGCTTCCGTCGGGATAGTGTAGATTTGTTCCACTGTGCAGCAGGATTGGTTTTCCCCTTGCTCTCACGTCAGAGCGCTCAGCTTGGTGCCGCCCACAATGACACGCCCCCTGCTGCTCCCGCCCGCCACGCGCTCTGTAATGGCGGATTCTGAAGTTTTTCAGTTAGACTGGGGCTCAGGTAATGGCGTAGCTCAATTAACAGTCTCGTGCCTAACGGTTATAAGGTGATGGCGGCCATCTTTACTCCATTATAACCAATGGGGAAAAGTCACTTTAAATAGTTTTTAATGGAAATGGAATTTTCTTTAATAAAGTCAATTTTCAAGATTTTTCATCCAAGTTTTCACAGTTTTGGGCTCCAATCACGGCACACAATACCCGGTATACGGGCTGGCTGGATCCTGTTCGTGACACCAATTGTGACGCCCAGGAGACCGGGGTACCCAGCACCGGACCAATGGGGTCTGTCTCTTGAGGGAGATGTCACGGGTGGCTTGACCCGGTGCTGTGGCCTCAGGCAATGCACAGTGTAAGGGGTATCATGAGGGAACAGGCACTTACTTGATCAGCAGCAGGTTCTCTCAGCGGTGATGATCCTGATCCTGGATAGATAGCTATTGTCCAAATGAAAGTCTGAGGCACTGAAACGTTTAACCAGTTTACTTCAACATAAAGGGATTTACAACCAGTCCTGTCACCGGAGTCTGTATGGGAACTCTGAGTTACTTTGACCCTCCCGGGGTCTTCGCCTCTTATTGTACGCAGTTTCTGTGTGGCCCTGCTGCTGTATGTGAACTGGCTGCTGGCCCAAATCTATCCCCTTCGGGTCCTGGTTCGACGGGCAACCCGAGTCCTTTTATCGGCTTACCCCCTCCGGGAGTACCACTGAACTCTGTGTCTGTTGCTGCGTCCGGCCCTAGTGAAGCTGATATCACCTCACGTTTTTCCGGTTGCTGTATTATATATAATGAACACAGCCACGGATCCGGTGTCCGTCTTTGCGCCTGTTCTGGGTAGTGATTAATGCTACCCGGTTCTCACAATGTCCTTTTTCTCTGTCCCTCTTCTCCTCAGGCCGGTGATTTAGGCCTGGAAACAGTCACAGGGCTGTTAGAAATTCAGCTGTATGACCTCTCACTTTCAGCTCCTTAGCCCAACTGCCATTTCTTCTCTCAGACCAGAATGGATCAAGGGGAGTCTCTGGAGCTCCCCCTTCTGGACGGAGGTAGTAGTGCAGTTTTGCTATCTTAATATTTGTATTTAGTGTCAGTAACTATTTTTGTGGCAAATACCCCTAGGGGTGCCACAGTATCATACTTAGCAAGGCCGAAAAAAGACATTTGTCCATCCAGTTCAGCCTATATTCCGTCAGAATAAATTGCCAGATCTACATCCTTCTAAAGAACCTAATAACTGTAAGATACAATATTGTTCTGCTCCAGAAACACATCCAGGCCTCTCTTGAACCCCTCGACTAAGTTCGCCATCACCACCTCCTCAGGCAAGCAATTCCAGATTCTCACTGCCCTAACAGTAAAGAATCCTCTTCTATGTTGGTGGAATAAACTTCTCTCCTCCAGATTCAGGGAATGCCCCCTTGTGCCCATCACCTTCCTTGGTATAAACAGATCCTCGGAGAGATATTTGTATTGTCCTCTTATATACTTATACATGGTTTTTAGATCGCCCCTCAGTAGTCTTTTTTCTAGATTAAATAATCCTAATTTTGCTTATCTCTCTCGGTATTGTAGTTCCCCCATCCCCTTTATTAATGTTGTTGCCCTCCTTTGTACCCACTCTAGTTCCATTATATCCTTCATGAGCACCGATGCCCAAAACTGTACACAGTACTCCATGTGCGGTCTAACCAGGGATTTGTACTGAGGCAGTATAATGCTCTCATCATGTGTATCCAGACCTCTTTTAATGTACCCCATGATCCTGTTTGCCTTGGCAGCCGCTGCCTGGCACTGGATGCTCCAGGTAAGGTTATCATTAACTAGGATCCCCAAGTCCTTCTCCATGTCAGATTTACCCAGTGATTTCCCGTTCAGTGTGTAATGGTGATATTGATTCCATCTTCCCATGTGTATAACCTTACATTTATCATTGTTAAACCTCATCTGCCACCTTTCAGCCCAAGTTTCCAACTTATCCAGATCCATCTGTAGCAGAATACTATCTTCTCTTGTATTAACTGCTTTACATAGTTTTGTATCATCTGCAAATAACAACATTTTACTGTGTAAACCTTCTACCAGATCATTAATGAATATGTTGAAGAGAATAGGCCCCAACACGGACCCCTGCGGAACCCCACTGGTCACAGCGACCCAGTTAGAGACTATACCATTTATAACCACCCTCTGCTTTCTATCACTAAGCCAGTTACTAACCCATTTACACACATTCCACACAGTCAGTAGTGGCAATTAGGGTTGAGCGAAACGGGTCGAACATTTTCAAAAGTCGCCGACTTTTGGCGAAGTCGAGTTTCATGAAACCCGATCCGACCCCTGTGCGTGGTCGGCCATGCGGTACGCGACTTTCGCGCCAAAGTCGCGTTTCAATGACGCGAAAAGCGCCATTTCTCAGCCAATGAAGGTAAACGCAGAGTGTGGGTAGCGTGATGACATAGGTCCTGGTCCCCACCATCTTAGAGAAGGGCATTGCAGTGATTGGCTTGCTGTCTGCGGCGTCACAGGGGCTATAAAGGGGAGTTCCCGCCGACCGCCATGTTACTGCTGCTGATCTGAGCTTAGGGAGAGGTTGCTGCCGCTTCGTCAGAAGCAGGGATAGCGTTAGGCAGGGTCCATTAACCACAAAACCGCTTGTGCTGTAGCGATTTCCACTGCCCAACACCACCTTCGGTGTGCAGGGACAGTGGAAGCTTTTTTTTTTTTTTTTTTTTCCTCAGCGCTGTAGCTCATTGGGCTGCCCTAGAAGGCTCCCTGATAGCTGCATTGCTGTGTGTACGCCGCTGTGCAAACCAACTGCTTTTTTCAAAGCACAAATCCTCTTGTTCCTTCCTTTCTGCACAGCTATCTTGTTTGTTTGTCCACACTTTTTATTTAATTTGTGCATCAGTCCACTCCTTATTGCTGCCTGCCATACCTGGCTGAGATTACTGCAGGGAGATAGTAATTGAAGGACAGTTCCTTTTTTTTTTTTTTTTTTTTTTTGTGGGAGATTAAGATTGACATTTCTGCTAGAGTGCCATCTCTGTCTGTGTCATCTCTCACTCAGTGGGCCATAGAAAGCCTATTTATGTTTTTGCTTGATTTGGGTTCCAAAATCTACCAGAAAAAATCACAACATCAATCAGTGGGAGAAAAATATTGGCCTCAGGGCTTGTGTGCCACTCCTTACTTCTGTGTGTGCCATCTCTCACTCAGTGGGCCATAGAAAGCCTATTAATTTTTTTGCTTGATTAGGGTTCTAAATTCTACCTGAAAAAATCAATAAATCAATCAGTGGGAGATTAATATTGGCCTTTGGGCTTGTGTGCCAGTCCTAAGCGTGCCATCTCTCTCTCTCTCAGATAGTGGGCCATAGAAAGCCTATTTTTTTATTATTTTATTGGGTTTATAAATTTTCCCTGGAAAAAAAAAAAAGTGGGAGATTAATATTGGCCTCTGGGCTTGTGTGCCAGTCCTGAGCGTGCCATCTCTCTCACAAATAGTGGGCCATAGAAAGCCTATTTATATTTTTGGTTGATTTGGGTTCATAAATCTACCTGAAAAAATCAATCAATCAATCAGTGGGAGATTAATATTGGCCTTTGGGCTTGTGTGCCAGTCCTAAGCGTGCCATCTCTCTCTCTCAGATAGTGGGCCATAGAAAGCCAATTTATTATTATTTTTTTTATTGGGTTTATAAATTTTCCCTGGAAAAAAAAAAAAGTGGGAGATTAATATTGGCCTCTGGGCTTGTGTGCCAGTCCTGAGCGTGCCATCTCTCTCACAAATAGTGGGCCATAGAAAGCCTATTTATTTTTTGGGTTGATTTGGGTTCCTAATTCTACCTGAAAAAATCAATCAATCAATCAGTGGGAGAAAAATATTGGCCTCAGGGCTTGTGCGCCACTCCTTACTCCTGTGTGTGCCATCTCTCACTCAGTGGGCCATAGAAAGCCTATTAATTTTTTTGCTTGATTTGGGTTCCAAAATCTACCTGAAAAAAATCACTAAATCAATCAGTGGGAGATTAATATTGGCCTCTGGGCTTGTGTGCCACTCCTGACTCCTGTGAGCGTCATCTGTCACTCAGTGGGCCCTAGAAAGCCTATTTTTTGTTTTATTTGTTTTCTAAATTCTCCCTGAAAAAATCATTTTATTTTCTTTGGTTTCTAAATTATTCCTGAAAAAAAATCATTTTTTTTGTATTTTTTTTTCTCTAAAGTCTCCCTGAAAAAAAAAAAAAAAAATCTGTGGGAGATTCATATTGCCCCTTCTGCTTGTGTGCCAGTCTTGACTGCTGGGTGTGCCATCTCTCTCTCTCTCCCCAATTGTGGGCCATAGAAAGCCTATTAATTTTTTTGCTTGATTTGGGTTCCAAAATCTACCAAAAAAAATCACTAAATCAATCAGTGGGAGATTAATATTGGCCTCTGGGCTTGTCTGCCACTCCTGACTCCTGTGTGCGTCATCTGTCACTCAGTGGGCCCTAGAAAGCCTATTTTTTGTTTTATTTGTTTTCTAAATTCTCCCTGAAACAATCATTTTATTTTCTTTGGTTTCTAAATTATTCCTGAAAAAAATCATTTTTTTTGTATTTTTTTTTCTCTCAAGTCTCCCTGAAAAAGAAAAAAAAAAAAAAAAACTGTGGGAGATTCATATTGCCCCTTCTGCTTGTGTGCCAGTCTTGACTCCTGGGTGTGCCATCTCTCTCTCTCTCCCCAATTGTGGGCCATAGAAAGCCTATTAATTTTTTTGCTTGATTTGGGTTCCAAAATCTACCTGAAAAAAATCACTAAATCAATCAGTGGGAGATTAATATTGGCCTCTGGGCTTGTGTGCCACTCCTGACTCCTGTGTGCGTCATCTGTCACTCAGGGGGCCCTAGAAAGCCTATTTTTTGTTTTATTTGTTTTCTAAATTCTCCCTGAAACAATCATTTTATTTTCTTTGGTTTCTAAATTATTCCTGAAAAAAATCATTTTTTTGGTATTTTTTTTTCTCTCAAGTCTCCCTGAAAAAAAAAAAAAAAAAAAAAATCTGTGGGAGATTCATATTGCCCCTTCTGCTTGTGTGCCAGTCTTGACTCCTGGGTGTGCCATCTCTCTCTCTCTCCCCAATTGTGGGCCATAGAAAGCCTATTAATTTTTTTGCTTGATTTGGGTTCCAAAATCTACCAAAAAAAATCACTAAATCAATCGGTGGGAGATTAATATTGGCCTCTGGGCTTGTGTGCCACTCCTGACTCCTGTGTGCGTCCTCTCTCACTCAGTGGGCCCTACAAAGCCTTTTTTTTTTTTTTTTCCTAAATTCTCCCTGAAACAATCATTTCATTTTATTTGTTTTATAAATTCTTCTGTAAAAAATAATTTTTTTTTAATTTTTTTTTTTTCTGAAGTCTCCCTTTTAAAAAAAACAAACACAAATCAGTGGGAGATAAATATTTACATTTGCGCTTCAGTGACAGTCCTGCGTGTGTGCCATCTCATTTGTTGCCAACAACAACAGAGTGTGTAACATTGTGGCTGATTTTCGTTGTGGTCTCACCCACCTGTAAAGGGGTAGCTAAATCATACTGAAGTTATAGCTCACCGTGTAAGTTGTGTGACAGCAACAAATACCGTTCGTTTGTTAACGTTTTTAAAACAATGAGGAAGTCTGGTGGAAGAGGTCGTGGCCGGGGGCGTTCATTGTCAGCTGGTAATGAGGGTAGTGGTAGTGGTGGAGCATCAGCTGGTCGTGGGAAAAAAAATATTGCACCTAAGTCTGGAGCTGTGGAGCCAGGTTCGTCGTCTGGCTACACAAGGCCTCGAACGCTCCCTTTTCTGGGAGTAGGAAAACCGCTTTTAAAGCCGGAGCAGCAAGAGCAAGTTTTGGCTTATCTTGCTGACTCAGCCTCTAGCTCTTTTGCTTCCTCTCGTGAAACTGGTAAATGTCAAAGCAGCGCGTCGTTATCAAGAATCAGACCCTGATGAGACTATGTTGCCCCATCACGAACGCTATACCACCGACCGCCACGGTGACACAGACGAAGTTGCACACGAGCTACAAGAAGAGGTAATAGATGACCCAGTTCTTGACCCCGATTGGCAGCCATTGGGGGAACAGGGTGCAGGCGGCAGCAGTTCTGAAGCGGAGGAGGAGGGGCCGCAGCAGGCATCAACATCGCAACAGGTTCCATCTGCCGGGCCCGTATCTTGCCCAAAACGCGTGGCAAAGCTAAAACCTGTTGGAGGACAGCGTGGCCATCCGTTTAAAGCTCAGTCTGCAATGCCTGAAAAGGTATCCGATGCTAGAAAGAGTGCAGTCTGGCATTTTTTTAAACAACATCCAATTGATCAGCGCAAAGTCATCTGTCAAAAATGTTCAACTACCTTAAGCAGAGGACAGAATCTGAAAAGTCTCAATACAAGTTGCATTCATAGACATTTAACCACCATGCATTTGCAAGCCTGGACTAACTACCAAACGTCCCTTAAGGTTGTAGCACCCTCGGCCAATGAAGCTAGTCAGCAACGCAACATCCCTTCCGGCAGTGTAGGGCCACCATTTTCCGCACCACCTGCAGTATCTGTGCAGGTTTCTTTGCCAGGCCAAAGCCGTCAGGGTCAGGGAATCACCAGTTTCGTAGTAGGAAACACTGCATCTAGGGCACCGGTGGCAACAATACCATCTCCCACCGTCTCTCAGTCTGCCATGTCCACCGGCACCCCCGCTAGTTCCACGATCTCCAGCTCTCCAGTCCAGCTCACCCTACATGAGACTATGGTTAGAAAAAGGAAGTACTTAGCCTCGCATCCGCGTACACAGGGTTTGAACGCACACATAGCTAGACTAATCTCGTTAGAGATGATGCCCTACCGGTTAGTTGAAAGCGAAGCTTTCAAAGCCCTGATGGACTACGCTGTACCACGCTACGAGCTACCCAGTCGACACTTTTTTTCCAGAAAAGCCATCCCAGCCCTCCACCAGCATGTTAAAGAGCGCATCGTCCATGCACTCAGGCAATCTGTGAGCACAAAGGTGCACCTGACAACAGATGCATGGACCAGTAGGCATGGCCAGGGACGTTACGTGTCCATCACGGCACACTGGTTAAATGTGGTGGATGCAGGGTCCACAGGGGACAGCAAGTTTGGGACAGTTCTGCCTAGCCCACGGTCTAGGAAACAATTGGCTGTAGCCGTTCGCACCCCCTCCTCCTCCTCTTCGTCCTCCTGCAGAAGCGAGAGCTCGTCCACAGACCGCAGTCGCACAACCACTCCATCCGCAGCTGCCACTGTTGCACACCAGGTCTCCCATTATGGGGCAGCTACTGGCAAACGTCAGCAGGCTGTATTGGCTATGAAGTGTTTGGGCGACAACAGACACACCGCGGAAGTTCTGTCCGAGTTCTTGCAGAAAGAAACGCAGTCGTGGCTGGGCACTGTAGATCTTGAGGCAGGCAAGGTAGTGAGTGATAACGGAAGGAATTTCATGGCTGCCATCTCCCTTTCCCAACTGAAACACATTCCTTGCCTGGCTCACACCTTAAACCTGGTGGTGCAGTGCTTCCTGAAAAGTTATCCGGGGTTATCCGACCTGCTCCTCAAAGTGCGTGGACTTTGCTCACATATCCGCCGTTCGCCCGTACACTCCAGCCGTATGCAGACCTATCAGCGTTCTTTGAACCTTCCCCAGCATCGCCTAATCATAGACGTTGCAACAAGGTGGAACTCAACACTGCACATGCTTCAGAGACTGTGTGAACAGAGGCGGGCTGTTATGTTTTTGTGGGAGGATACACATACACGGGCAGGCAGTAGGATGGCAGACATGGAGTTGTCAGGTGTGCAGTGGTCGAAGATTCAAGACATGTGTCAAGTCCTTCAGTGTTTTGAGGAATGCACACGGCTGGTTAGTGCAGACAACGCCATAATAAGCATGAGCATCCCCCTAATGCGTCTGCTGATGCAAAGTTTGACGCACATAAAGGATCAGGCGTCTGCAGCTGAGGGAGAGGAAAGCCTTGATGACAGTCAGCCATTGTCTGGCCAGGGCAGTGTACAGGACGAGGTAGCGGGCGAAGAGGAGGAGGAGGACGAGGAGGATGATGGGGATGATTATATTTTTAATGAGGAAGCTTTTCCGGGGCCACTGGAAATTGGTGGCGCGGCAAGGCCGGGTTCTGGTTTTTTGAGGGACACAAGTGACGTGGATTTGCCTGAAACTGCCCCTCAACCAAGCACAACCGCAGATTTGAGAACTGGAACTTTGGCCCACATGGCGGATTATGCCTTACGTATCCTCAAAAGGGACACACGCATAACTAAAATGATGAATGATGACGATTACTGGTTGGCCTGCCTCCTTGATCCTCGCTATAAAGGCAAATTGCAAAATATAATGCCACATGAGAACTTGGAACTAATATTAGCAACCAAACAATCAACTCTTGTTGACCGTTTGCTTCTGGCATTCCCTGCACACAGCGCCCGTGATCGTTCTCACACGAGCTGCAGGGGCCAGCAGACCAGAGGAGTTAGAGGGGCAGAAATCAGAAGTGGCGTTGGCCAGAGGGGTTTTCTGACCAGGTTGTGGAGTGATTTTGCTATGACCGCAGACAGGACAGGTACTGCAGCATCAATTCAAAGTGACAGGAGACAACATTTGTCCAGTATGGTTACAAACTATTTTTCATCCCTTATCGATGTTCTCCCTCAACCGTCATTCCCATTTGATTACTGGGCATCAAAATTAGACACCTGGCCAGAATTGGCAGAATATGCATTGCAGGAGCTTGCTTGCCCGGCAGCTAGTGTCCTATCAGAAAGAGTATTCAGTGCTGCAGGTTCAATACTAACAGAAAAAAGGACTCGTCTGGCTACCCAAAATGTAGATGATCTAACCTTCATTAAAATGAACCACAACTGGATTTCGAAATCTTTTGCCCCACCTTGCCCGGCTGACACCTAGCTTTCCTATGAAAAGGTCTTGCCTGTGGACTATTCTGAATGCCTTTTCCAATCTCGTAATTTTCAGCACCTGATTGTCCAGCATACGACATGTTTACACCTCACTAAATGGCCAAACTCCCCACACGGGGCCGTGGTATCGACACTTGGCGACAGCACCCGTGAGAGTGCAGTTTGTCTGAAGAGGTGGGTGAGCCCGCTTTTGGTCGACGGCACTGCCACTGGGTCCCTCCTAGTACAATAAAGTGTCTCTGGCGGTGGTGGTGCGCACCCAACGTCAGACACACCGTTGTAATATGAGGGGCCCTGGGCCTGTACCGCCGGCCACAAGACAGTTTCCCCCCACCCCAGCTCAAACAGTGCTCTACAACTTGCAAAATTATCTCACAGCTCCACCAATGTTTAGTCTATGCGCTGACATCCTTCAATACCTGCCACTGACAATACCATTGTATTGACATTTTTGTTATGTTAGGCCTTCGATGCCTGTCTGTGGTCACTCCTTCCACTAGGCCTCCACTGACCACACCACTGCTGCCCGTGTACCCCTGGAACCAATTTAAAATTGCCTACAGCCATGTGTTATTATTTTAGGCCTTCGATGCCTGTCTGCGGTCACTCCTTCCACTAGGCCTCCACTGACCACACCACTGCTGCCCGTGTACCCCTGGAACCAATTTAAAATTGCCTACAGCCAGCCCAATTTTTTTATTTTAGGCCTTCGATGCCTGTCTGCGGTCCATTCTTTCAACTACTACTACACTGACCAGGTCACTGCTGCCCGTGTACCCCTGGAACCAATTTAAAATTGCCTACAGCCAGCCCAATTTTTTTATTTTAGGCCTTCGATGCCTGTCTGCGGTCCATTCTTTCAACTACTACTACACTGACCAGGTCACTGCTGCCCGTGTACCCCTGGAACCAATTTAAAATTGCCTACAGCCATGTGTTATTATTTTAGGCCTTCGATGCCTGTCTGCGGTCACTCCTTCCACTAGGCCTCCACTGACCACACCACTGCTGCCCGTGTACCCCTGGAACCAATTTAAAATTGCCTACAGCCATGTGTTATTATTTTAGGCCTTCGATGCCTGTCTGCGGTCACTCCTTCCACTAGGCCTCCACTGACCACACCACTGCTGCCCGTGTACCCCTGGAACCAATTTAAAATTGCCTACAGCCAGCCCAATTTTTTTATTTTAGGCCTTCGATGCCTGTCTGCGGTCCATTCTTTCAACTACTACTACACTGACCAGGTCACTGCTGCCCGTGTACCCTTGGAACCAATTTAAAATTGCCTACAGCCATGTGTTATTATTTTAGGCCTTTGATGCCTGTCTGCGGTCACTCCTTCCACTAGGCCTCCACTGACCACACCACTGCTGCCCGTGTACCCCTGGAACCAATTTAAAATTGCCTACAGCCATGTGTTATTATTTTAGGCCTTCGATGCCTGTCTGCGGTCACTCCTTCCACTAGGCCTCCACTGACCACACCACTGCTGCCCGTGTACCCCTGGAACCAATTTAAAATTGCTTACAGCCAGCCCAATTTTTTTATTTTAGGCCTTCGATGCCTGTCTGCGGTCCATTCTTTCAACTACTACTACACTGACCAGGTCACTGCTGCCCGTGTACCCCTGGAACCAATTTAAAATTGCCTACAGCCAGCCCAATTTTTTTATTTTAGGCCTTCGATGCCTGTCTGCGGTCCATTCTTTCAACTACTACTACACTGACCAGGTCACTGCTGCCCGTGTACCCCTGGAACCAATTTAAAATTGCCTACAGCCATGTGTTATTATTTTAGGCCTTCGATGCCTGTCTGCGGTCACTCCTTCCACTAGGCCTCCACTGACCACACCATTGCTGCCCGTGTACCCCTGGAACCAATTTAAAATTGCCTACAGCCATGTGTTATAATTTTAGGCCTTCGATGCCTGTCTGCGGTCACTCCTTCCACTAGGCCTCCACTGACCACACCACTGCTGCCCGTGTACCCCTGGAACCAATTTAAAATTGCCTACAGCCAGCCCAATTTTTTTATTTTAGGCCTTCGATGCCTGTCTGCGGTCCATTCTTTCAACTACTACTACACTGACCAGGTCACTGCTGCCCGTGTACCCCTGGAACCAATTTAAAATTGCCTACAGCCATGTGTTATTATTTTAGGCCTTCGATGCCTGTCTGCGGTCACTCCTTCCACTAGGCCTCCACTGACCACACCACTGCTGCCCGTGTACCCCTGGAACCAATTTAAAATTGCCTACAGCCAGCCCAATTTTTTTATTTTAGGCCTTCGATGCCTGTCTGCGGTCCATTCTTTCAACTACTACTACACTGACCAGGTCACTGCTGCCCGTGTACCCCTGGAACCAATTTAAAATTGCCTACAGCCATGTGTTATTATTTTAGGCCTTCGATGCCTGTCTGCGGTCACTCCTTCCACTAGGCCTCCACTGACCACACCACTGCTGCCCGTGTACCCCTGGAACCAATTTAAAATTGCCTACAGCCATGTGTTATTATTTTAGGCCTTCGATGCCTGTCTGCGGTCACTCCTTCCACTAGGCCTCCACTGACCACACCACTGCTGCCCGTGTACCCCTGGAACCAATTTAAAATTGCCTACAGCCATGTGTTATTATTTTAGGCCTTCGATGCCTGTCTGCGGTCACTCCTTCCACTAGGCATCCACTGACCACACCACTGCTGCCCGTGTACCCCTGGAACCAATTTAAAATTGCCTACAGCCATGTGTTATTATTTTAGGCCTTCGATGCCTGTCTGCGGTCACTCCTTCCACTAGGCCTCCACTGACCACACCACTGCTGCCCGTGTACCCCTGGAACCAATTTAAAATTGCCTACAGCCAGCCCAATTTTTTTATTTTAGGCCTTCGATGCCTGTCTGCGGTCCATTCTTTCAACTACTACTACACTGACCAGGTCACTGCTGCCCGTGTACCCCTGGAACCAATTTAAAATTGCCTACAGCCAGCCCAATTTTTTTATTTTAGGCCTTCGATGCCTGTCTGCGGTCCATTCTTTCAACTACTACTACACTGACCAGGTCACTGCTGCCCGTGTACCCCTGGAACCAATTTAAAATTGCCTACAGCCATGTGTTATTATTTTAGGCCTTCGATGCCTGTCTGCGGTCACTCCTTCCACTAGGCCTCCACTGACCACACCACTGCTGCCCGTGTACCCCTGGAACCAATTTAAAATTGCCTACAGCCATGTGTTATTATTTTAGGCCTTCGATGCCTGTCTGCGGTCACTCCTTCCACTAGGCCTCCACTGACCACACCACTGCTGCCCGTGTACCCCTGGAACCAATTTAAAATTGCCTACAGCCAGCCCAATTTTTTTATTTTAGGCCTTCGATGCCTGTCTGCGGTCCATTCTTTCAACTACTACTACACTGACCAGGTCACTGCTGCCCGTGTACCCCTGGAACCAATTTAAAATTGCCTACAGCCAGCCCAATTTTTTTATTTTAGGCCTTCGATGCCTGTCTGCGGTCCATTCTTTCAACTACTACTACACTGACCAGGTCACTGCTGCCCGTGTACCCCTGGAACCAATTTAAAATTGCCTACAGCCATGTGTTATTATTTTAGGCCTTCGATGCCTGTCTGCGGTCACTCCTTCCACTAGGCCTCCACTGACCACACCACTGCTGCCCGTGTACCCCTGGAACCAATTAAAATTGCCTACAGCCAGCCCAATTTTTTTATTTTAGGCCTTCGATGCCTGTCTGCGGTCCATTCTTTCAACTACTACTACACTGACCAGGTCACTGCTGCCCGTGTACCCCTGGAACCAATTTAAAATTGCCTACAGCCATGTGTTATTATTTTAGGCCTTCGATGCCTGTCTGCGGTCACTCCTTCCACTAGGCCTCCACTGACCACACCACTGCTGCCCGTGTACCCCTGGAACCAATTTAAAATTGCCTACAGCCATGTGTTATTATTTTAGGCCTTCGATGCCTGTCTGCGGTCACTCCTTCCACTAGGCCTCCACTGACCACACCACTGCTGCCCGTGTACCCCTGGAACCAATTTAAAATTGCCTACAGCCAGCCCAATTTTTTTATTTTAGGCCTTCGATGCCTGTCTGCGGTCCATTCTTTCAACTACTACTACACTGACCAGGGCACTGCTGCCCGTGTACCCCTGGAACCAACATCAGAAAATATAAAAATAAGTATTTTGCTTACAAAAAAGAAAATACTGGAGAGATATCAAATGCAGACATTTTAACATTAAAAACAAACACACAACTAAAATCTGGTACAGTACTAAAAATGGCCACCAGCTACAATTACTTTCTCCTGCAAGTAGTTAACTGAAAGGTTTTTTTAAATTGAAAACACACATATGGCATCCACCGAGTGTTGTCCTGTCGCGTCTTCTTTATATTATTGCCGAGAAGATGCAAAACAATGAAAATAATAAAATCATTAATTACCAAAATAATAGAGAAAGTCAACACCACATTGCAAATAAACATTCATTCCAAATAAAGAAGCAGGGCGCGTCCGAGGGTGAGTATATACCTAATAAGAATATAATCACCCTCGGACGCGCAATGCTTATTTCCAACAGCCTTCCTTCCTAAGAATCAGCCCTTCCGTGGTGTAGAGAGACGTTGTGTTACACTCCAAGGTGTTCCCCAGGTTGCCTTTCCTGAGCTTCGATCTTCCGGCTCTCGTTTAGTAGTTGTTGGAAACTACGCTGCATTAGGCCTTCAAATTGGGTATGGGGTGTAGAGAGAGGGTGTGTTACACTCCAAGGTGTTCCCCAGGTTGCCTTTCCTGAGCTTCGATCTTCCGGCTCTCGTTTAGTAGTTCTTGGAAACTACACTGCATTAGGCCTACAAATTGGGTATGGGGTGGAGAGAGATGGTGTGTTCCACTCCAAGGTGTTCCCCAGGTTGCCTTTCCTGAGCTTCGATCTTCATGCTCTCGTTTAGTAGTTGTCGGAAACTACGCTGCATTAGGCCTACAAATTGGGTATGGGGTGTAGAGAGAGGGTTTGTTACACTCCAAGGTGTTCCCCAGGTTGCCTTTCCTGAGCTTCGATCTTCCGGCTCTCGTTTAGTAGTTGTTGGAAACTACGCTGCATTAGGCCTTCAAATTGGGTATGGGGTGTAGAGAGAGGGTGTGTTACACTCCAAGGTGTTCCCCAGGTTGCCTTTCCTGAGCTTCGATCTTCCGGCTCTCGTTTAGTAGTTCTTGGAAACTACACTGCATTAGGCCTTCAAATTGGGTATGGGGTGTAGAGAGAGGGTGTGTTACACTCCAAGGTGTTCCCCAGGTTGCCTTTCCTGAGCTTCGATCTTCCGGCTCTCGTTTAGTAGTTCTTGGAAACTACACTGCATTAGGCCTACAAATTGGGTATGGGGTGGAGAGAGATGGTGTGTTACACTCCAAGGTGTTCCCCAGGTTTCCTTGCCATTGCTTCGGTCTTCCGACTCTCGTTTAGTAGTTGTAGAAAAGTACACTGCATTAGGCCTACAAAATGGGTATGGGGTGGAGAGAGATGGTGTGTTACACTCCAAGGTGTTCCCCAGGTTGCCTTTCCTGAGCTTCTATCTTCAAGCTCTCATTAAATTGTGGTTAAATGGAACAACTGCATTTGGCGTACTAGTTGGTTTGGGGCCTACTATCGGTGTCTGCCACTCCTTGCTGTTCTCCTCCACTGAACAAAGCTGTGCCGCCTGTTTACTACGGTTGCCAATTTTGAACTGCATTTCGACTACTTACTGATTTGGCCCTACTCTCTGTGTCAGCCTCTCATTCCAGTTGTCCTCCACTGCAATGCCCCCTGGTTATTCCTGTGTTACCAATTTTGAACTGCATTTAGCCCACTTTATTCTTTGGGCCTATATCTGTGTTTCCACTTCATCGTGCCCATTGCCCAGCCAGTGATAGATGAGTCTGCTGGTACATTGACCCATAACGCAACATTCCCCGTGCATGCTACACAACAACATTGTGACCCTGCTGAAAGTCAGGTTGTTCTTCCCGCATACCATACCACCTTACACGGGGACAAAGAGGAAGGTGCAGATGAAAGTGCAGGTTCCTTCATCAGGTGGGGGGAGGAATACTAGTTGGCGACGTCACTGGCACAGGGCCTCTCATAGTACGCAAAAGTGTTGCTGCCGGTGGGAGGCGCCCCCGCCGTGCAAACACACCGCTGTACTTTGAGGGGCCCTGTGCCAGTGCCAATGCCAACAAGTGGGCCCCCCCTGCTTGCTCAGGATCACAGCACTTGCAAAGTTGAAATACTTACCTCTCCCTGCTCCACTGCCGTGATGTGGTCCAGATTTCCTGGGCCCACTAATTACTTGAACCAGCCCTACCCCACACAACTTTAGCCAAATGACCCCCAATTTCAAATGCCTTCCAATTATTATAAGGTAAATTACGCTTGACAAGCTTCATTAAGAAGAATGGATGGTTTTGACATTAAAATGGGCACTCTAGGTGTTTTCCTGGCCCCCACTCACTGCCGACTATGCTGCCCCATTGACTTGCATTGGGTTTCGTGTTTCGGTCGATCCCGACTTTACGTCATAATCGGCCGATTTCACTCGACCCGACTTTTGAGATAGTCGGGTTTCGCGAAACCCGGCTCGACTCTAAAAAGGTCAAGGTCGCTCAACTCTAGTGGCAATCATGACTGAGTTAATTATGGGTTGACATGGCAGCTGGTCTCAGTGCAGGGATGCCAACTTAACTCATTATTTTTTTCTGGACAGCTTATCAAAAAATCACGGACAGGCAATATTATTTACAAACACATATGAACACATTGGAAAACCATAATAAATCATTATGATGATTAGTGATGCATATCTACAGTCCATAATTCTGATATGAAGGCATCAGCTGCATTCACTGTGAATTGTAAAATGGTAATATCTACAGTCAAAATTATCTGTATAAGTTTCTTTAGCTTAAAAAAAATTCACAGACACCTTGAAATTTTTTTTACAGACAGGGCAAAAAGTCCCTGGGTCTTCTCCTTTTTTCACTCCAAATACGTTATACTACAAGCAGGGCTTAACATAGATAATGAAAATTACAATATATAGAAGTTTGCAGTGCACTATATTTGCAATCAAGAAATCAAGGTTCAGACAGAAAAAAAGTTATGATTTAATTCATAAGAAGCATTATGAAAATTAATTTTCTATTTTTCATTCAAATAATTTTTATTGAATTTTAATTGAATTTTAACTGGGGAGGGTAGATCAAGGGGGGGGAAAGGGAGGGAAAGGGAGGGATACGAGTGTAGGGAAAGAACCCCTATGAAAATAGGGGAGACAGACCGTCACACAATACAGTAAGAATTTACAAGATTGAAGTGGCATAAAGATAATACTAGAAGAGAGTTAAGTAAGCTATATGTTGGCAAGGGAAATGATATGTGTAGCTCTCTTATACTAGAAATGAATAACTTTGAAGTTGCGGTAGGCTATGGATTTTAGGCTATGTGTAATGCTATGCATAATAGACCCTGTAGAGTAATAGAATAGTCATTATTTGACATAAATGTAACGAATATATGAAAGCCACATATAAACTTGGTTAGATAAACTCTGACGATGCGTTTAAATACATTACATGGTAAAATTAAAACAAGTATACAAATATAGTATATTGGCATTTTTTTGTGTAAAAATGAAAAAACAAAATAGCATCATTTGCTGACATGGTTTACAATCGGCAGTGGATTCCAAAAAAAATAAATTAAAAAAAAAATGTGAAAATGACTCCTGAATATTCATTTTTTTAATTGTTGACTTTTTCTTTTTACTTGCTGTACCTTACTGAAAAGTCATATATATGACCAGTGTAATAAAGGATGTATCCTAAAAATACATGTAAAGCAAGCTGACAGCTATTCGAGATTTGTGAGAAAGCAAGAGCAAAAAGTCACGCAGTTACACTGTTGATTAACAAACTTTACTGATACCTAAATAAATGCCCACACAGTGATTATAAGCTCTGTACTGAGATTCTGTGTGACTGACTACATTAGATTGGATTTCTGGACAGCTGAGCAGACTGATGAGTAAAGCTGAAAGCAATTACATGAACTGATTTTACTGAAGAGATATACACTTTATCCAAAATGCCATACTCCACATATCGCCTCCCATTTGTCTGAGTTTAAAATGATTTACAATATAGACTGTGACTAAGGGTAAAGAACACATGAAACAGCAACCACATGTGAACCAGCCATGCAAGTTAGTGAATGGCCCTTCACGGTTGACTTTCCTCTGTTTTAGCCTCCATAACATGATCGCCTGTACATTCAATTTGTCAAGGAAACAATTAGCGGAAAGCTGACTGCTCTTAACAGGGCTTCCACGGACAGGGTTTGTCCCAGCCACGGCATCTAGCCATTTCCAAGGTAGGCCCTGGCCTTCACTCTTTAACACCTGTTCAGTGACCGTATGAGTGGTGAATGGGTCGACACTGCCCTCACAGAAAAGACACCAGACCAACCCATTTACTCTATCTATGTCGCCATCTCATCAGGAGATTATTTCTTTACTAGTCATTCCTGAGAGAATTGATGAGGTCCTGTTAGGCATACCTTGGCTACAGTACCACTCCCCTCATATAGAGTGGTCCACAGGCAGAATTTTGGGATGAAGTGAATCTTCTGAGGGTAGATGTCAGAGGGCTTGCGTTCAGGTTGCTACTACCGAGGTACCCACAGATCTTTCCTCTCTCCCCAAGCAATATTGGCCCTATGCGGATGTGTTCTCCAAAAGGGCCGCGGAGACCCTTCTGCCTCACCGCCTCTTTGACTGTCCATTTGACCTTTTGCCTGGTGCTGAGCCTCCCCGGGGTCGAGTCTACCCGTTATCTCTCCTGGAGACGGAGGCAAAGTCTCAGTACATCCAGGAGAATCTGGCAAAGGAATTCATTAGGAAGTCAGTGTCACCTGCAGGGGCTGGGTTCTTCTTCGTGCAGAATAAGAACGGAGAATTATGTCCATGCATATATTGCAGGGGTCTTAACTCCATCACGGTTAAGAGCAAGTACCCACTGCCCCTGATATCTGCATTTTTTGATAGGCTTCGGGAGCAAGGGTATTTACTAAACTAGATCTGCAGGGTGCTTTCAACCTGATTTGCATCTGTGAGGGGGACGAATGGAAGACGGCTTTTATCACCAGGGATGGGCACTATGCATACCTGGTGATGCCCTTCAGGCTCTGTAATGCCCCAGCCATTTTCCAAGACTTTGTGAATGATATATTCTGGGATATGCTCTCCACCTCGGATGTAGTCTATCTGGATGATATTCTCATCTACTCTCCAGATATAGACTCCCACCGGAAAGGTGTTTGCAATGTTTTCGACCTTCTGCGGGCAAACTCCCTCTATGCCAAGTTGGAGAAGTGTGTGTTTGAGCAGGAGTCTTTGCCTTTCCTGGGCTATATCATCTCGGCCCAAGGACTGGCTATGGATCCCGCCAAGCTACAGGCTGTTATGGACTGGCAGGAACCCCATTCTTTCAAAGCAGTGCAGCGCTTTATGGGGTTCATCAACTATTATCGCCAGTTCATTCCTCACTTCTCTACTTTGGTAGCACCCCTGGTTGCCCTCACCAAGAAGGGAGCAAATCCCAAATTATTGTCGGAGGAGGTCTCCAAGGCCTTCCTCTCTATTAAGTGCCATTTTGCTAGCGCTCCCATTCTACATTGCCCCGATGTAGATAAGCCGTTTATAATGGAGATGGGTGCCTCATCTGTCGGTGCAGGAGCAATCCTCTTCCAAAAGGATGCTCAAGGTTGGACGCATCCTTGCTTCTTTTTCTCCAAGACCTTTACACCCGCAGAGAGGAATTACTCTATCGGGGACAGGGAGTTGCAAGCTATGAACTTAGCCTTCTCGGAGTGGAGACACCTCCTGGAGGGGGCTCGTTTTCCCTTTCAAGTGTTTACCAACCACAAAAATTTGGTTTATTTGCAGACTGCCCAGCGGCTAAACTCTCGCTAGCTAGATGGTCCCTGTTCTTGTCCCGGTTCCACTTTCCTCTCCATTATCTTTCCGGGTAGAAGAAAATCCGTGCCGATGCTCTCTCACTCCGTGGTGTCTTCAGTAGAGGAGGAGCCTCGGCTAATTGTCCCTTCTGAGAGCCTGAGGACCGTAGCCCCGGTTTCACTAGAGTCTGTGCCCCCAGGCAAAACGGTCTCTGATTTGGCAAGCATCACCAGGGGTATTGCGTGTTGTTGGGCAAAGGCAGATGACATAAAATTGCCCTCCTCCCCGGAATCTACGCAAAGCTCTACCGAGCTTTGGATGAGCCTATGGTAATTGTCCACTTAGGTGGGAGCCAGCCGAAACCTCTGCCTACACTGGGCTCACTCCAACCTTTGTTCGTTAAAACGAAGATCTATGACCGTAGATACAGCTATTAGCTCTTCCAGTGTGGTGGGAATCTCCCTAGTGGCCAAAGCATTCTTCACATGGTCAGCCAGCCCCCTCCAAAATACAGGGATGAGGGCTTTATCCGACCCCTCCAGCTCAGATGGTAAAGTCCAGAAGTGGACCGGAAAAATGGCTGACCATGGATGAGCCCTGAGTCAATGCCAACAGTTGGAACGCCGTATCATGGGTGACTTGAGGTCCTAAAAAGACCTGTTTCAGAGTGCTCAAGAAAAGCAGAGCACTCTGCATCACATGATTGCCACGCTCCCACAGCGGCGTAGCCCACTCCAACGCCCTGTCCGACAGAAGAGATATAATGAATCCCACCTTTGCCCGCTCTGTGGGAAAACGTGCAGCCAGGAGATCAAGGTGTATTGCGCACTGGCTCACAAAACCCCTACAAGATTTACTATCACCAGAGTATTTATCTGGCAGCAGGAGCCGAGGTAAGGTCGGAACAGGGGTGGCAGTGGACAAACTTGCTGCAGCCATGCTAGCAGCCTGAACAGCTACGGCGGTAACATCCACAGTTGAGGTTGTGCGCTCGAGAGCCGTCAACCCGCCCTCCAGCTGCTGGATGTACCGCAGCAGTTGCTGTTCATCCGCCATTACTAGCCAGACCCTGGCGCTACTATACTGTTAGGGCTAGCGGAACGCACCAAGTAATAGAGAGAATGATACGAGGTGAGTTTGCAGCCCGGGGTCCACCGTGCAGAGATACCTGCTGCAAAGTAATGGCGGATGGACACTGAGCTCACACATGGGTTAAACTTCACCCCGTGTGAAATGAAAGCGAGCTCTGTTGCCTCACAGAGTCACGCTGTACACAGAGATTAATACCCTAACTAGGGTTGTGCTTGCTCTGGAACTCTTCTGTGCTAACCGCACACATGAAGGAACCAGATGCTAAGCCAAGGCTAATTGCCCCCACTGACGCTAGCTGCCTGCCTGAGTGTACAGCCCCAAAGCTAAACAGACTCACACCACATATATATACAGAGTGGTAGAGTATCCACTGGCAACAGCCAAACACAAATGATACTAGCGCATGGCCATGCGTGTAAACTTACCCTTGGAGTTGAGCAAATCAGGAAAAAGTTTAATTTGTCTATTTGCGTTGATTTTGCTGAATAATTTGATACACCGAGAAGTTATTGTCCGAAAATTGAATGTTTCTTACTGCGCCTCAGAGTATGATGCCCCCAAAAAAATTCCATTTGTAAGTACCTTTCACCCCTTTTCCAATTTAATACAAACTACCATAAGACGTCACTGGAACTTACTAAATAAAAGCTATCCTGAGATCCCGGAATTCAAACTGCCCTTTCTTCCCTGCTTTCGTAGGGCAAAAAATCTAAGGGACAGATTAGTCATAGCAGACATGGGTTCTAAAACCATTGTATCCAAGCAGACTTTTCTACAGACTCAGAAACAGGGTACTTTTCCTTGCCTCAATTTCTTACAATGCAATAATGTACAGAAAGGCCCCAAGGTCTTCCATCCTTATACAGGTCAAGGAATCCCAATAAAAGGTTACTACACATGTGAAGCCTCATATTTAGTATACCTAATGAAGTGTCCATGCGGTTTAGCCTATGTGGGTGAAACAACTCAGCCAGTAAGGGATAGGCTATCACAGCACAAATCTACAATCCTTTGTAAAAAAAAACTCATCTGCCCGTACCATACCACTTCCACGAAAAAAAACATAATATTTCACAACTTAGGTTCCTGGTTCTGGAACAAATAGATCCCAATAGGAGAGGCCAAAACAGAATAAAAACCCTTAAGAAAAGGGAAGCATTTTGGATATTTACACTGCAGACCCTTGAGCCGAAAGGGCTCTACAGGGACTATGATGTATCTGCCTTTTTGTAGTTATTTCTTTCATACTGTGATATAATATATGTTTTTTTATTGCATTATATGTGGCTTACGCACCTAATCTCTCTTTCTCTATTATAGAATTGTTAACCTTTGCACCTTTTAAATCACTGGGCACCGCTGAAACTCGTTATGGTACAGTATAATCTGTCTTTAATATAAGTACAGGCGCTTTTCTATATGACATAATGGTTGCCTCCCCCATTCGGATCCACCCACCGCTTAGGTAAACCCACTTGCTCCTTATAAACTTCTCTTTCCCTTATTGTATCTCATATGGCATATATACAATAGCTCACGCAGGTCACGGCACAGCTAAAAAGCTTATTTACCCAGTGCTTCAATTCTAAATATGCAGTGTATGTCAGAGCATGCGCAGTTGGCACAGGCGCGGTCACATGACCGCTGTGACGTCATTACAAGCCGGGATTTAAACCCGGAAGTACCGCTGCATTGCAGCGTTCCTCCTACTGCACGGCACATGCTCGGACTGGGACACAGGTAACACAGGGAGACGAGGCCACGGCCGGACATCATACCTAACCGCTATGCACTTTTTTATTTCTAGCGCTGCTCACTTGCAATTGACTTGCTTCTACCCGATGCGCTTTTTCTGGCTTATGATGCCAAGCTGTTCTACAGGTATATGAAACAACTATGCTGATTTTTCCAGCTGTTTTTAGCTTTCGTAGCTTTCTCCCACTATCGTTTGATGTTACCTACTTTTTCTTCCTCATTGCTCATCCTTATAGCACATACCCGATGCAGCAGGTCCATATAATTCGGACACTCA
The DNA here is from genome assembly GCF_032444005.1 of Ranitomeya imitator. Lineage (NCBI taxonomy): Eukaryota > Metazoa > Chordata > Amphibia > Anura > Dendrobatidae > Ranitomeya > Ranitomeya imitator. Next base: position 167,209,075 of record NC_091288.1, read on the forward strand.
TTGCCGTTCACAGAGCATCCCTCCACATCCAGGTACACCACATATTTAGTGACCACCAGTTAATAATTTTGCCAGAATAATTTTGCCAGAATATCTCCCATGTGCTCCTGCAATGCATTAGGGCACCGTTCAAATTGGCACCATTTATGTCAGCGCTGTTACCATAGGTCTAATGATAAGTCTCACATTGATTTCTCCTCCTATACAGCATAATGGACACTTGTATGCACTTTCATTTACGCTAAGTCGTAGTTTTTAGGTATTCACCCTACAGTCACAGTAAACTGCTGTATAGATTCACGCTTCTATCAAACACCTTGGAAACTTTGTTTATATTATCTCAAATTCTCCAAAAAGGACGAGAAACAATGTATCTTTTACTGTACCTCAATATTTCACCACCAGTACACCTACACATGTACATCCTCATGTTGGTATCACAGTAACCATTTCCCTCAATGACTAATTAGAGCACGGATTGAATCTCCACTGGAACCACCTACAGCTTATGGAGCACTACTGGATAGCATTTCTCTTGTCTAGTTGTTCACCTTTTCTTCCAGCTGTTTGGAACAGATCATCACCGATATTATATGACAATTTGTAACTTTTCTACTATGCATCATGTGACATTACCTATGTTCTAAATTCTCTTTATTTTGTGTATACTTTTTAGTTCACGTTAAAGAATGTTCTGATGAAGGTCCTGTGACCAAAAACGTTCATAACCATTTTGTCTGGATGCACAAATAAAAGGAAGCTCTATTTTGTTCACATACCGAGTGCCAAGTTTATTACTACATTTTGACGAGTTGGACACATGACTTGAGCACCAAGAGCACCATTAATAGAGAGTGCCGTGTTTGTCTATGCTGCAAAAAAAAATGCTTATACTCATCTAACTACTCATCTCTTCAACCCCTCTGCTCCTCACAGTGTCCCATCTGGTCCTCTTCAGATGTTTTGATCACCGCCTTCTGCACTGAAAACCTGAACCTCATCACTATAGACCTGGATATGTGCAAGCACACGTAAGGTGACGACACCATGATGTCACAATGTGTGCCAAGATCTTGCTCGGGTATGAGTGGAAACGACTCATGCCTTTTCATGCTAAGGATTCAGTGCTCAAGGCCGATCGTTCAATGAGGACTGGCCGGGTGATGGCGAGAATCAGGGGAGCAAGAGAGGTGAATGGTAGGGTGCGGAGTGTTCTATAATTTTAAACCTTTCTATGGCTCTTTATGGTTCAGCAAAATGGTGGCCAGCGGCTGCCATTTTGCTGAATCTGCATAGAAGCAAATAAAAAAAAATCCATTTTTTGGTGAACGCAGATTTTGGTAAAATTGGAGTATGATTCAACCCCACTCGAATATATTCACTTATTTCTTGTGAGTATGCTTTATTTTTCAATTTTTCACCATGATGGACAGGTTATAAAAAATGTTCGTAGGTGGATAACTCTTTTAATATTATTGTCATTTATGCATGCAAGCACAAAATGCAAAGGTCTCATCAAGCATCTAGAAATTGCTCCTACTGATGGACTCCGACCATGTCTAGGCTGATATATTGTGTAATTACACTGTCTGCAGTTTGAACATAATACACATAATCAATTTAATCATACAGTAATAATCACAATAACATTGATTAAACTTTCAAGTACAAGTAAATATCTTTAATAAACATAAAATCAAGCTGCAAAATTACTTTGTTGTTACAAATAGCTTCTCCCACATCAGCAATACACATCCCCTGCTCTGGAATCTTTTACTAAGGTCAGATCATTTGCGCAGGAATATTATGAAGCTTGAGGCTGATAGGACATTTGGGATGAGCAACTCTGTGAAATACACTTTAATAAAAACATTAAAGCACATAAGCCTATATTGGATCCCACGTGAATGATAGTCTCAATATGACTGTTTATAGGCTCATTTGTTATACATGACAAACTTTTATACCCTGGCAACTGAGAGTATAGAATAAATTAGGATACCCAGCTGTACTTTTAGAAGACGTATATTTGGTCTGAAGATTTAAGTTTTTAAAACCCAATCCGGAGTAATGCTCAATTTTAATAGTAAAAACAAAAATTGGACCATATGCAAAACTGTAATCCTTTAATTATTGGTTAGGAGCAGCTCAGGTTTCAAAGGTTGAATTTTTACATGATGGAGGTTCCCACTCGGTCCAGCAAACAGCAGTCAAGAAATTATCCCCATGCAATACATAATATGTCCAAAAAGCTTCTAGTAGCCAATTATAAATCAAAGGAAAGTCATTTAAACATACATTTGATAGCCCCTTCTTTTTTCCCTCATTCCTCATGTTTGGCCTTGTTAAAATAAAAACACCTACAGTATATTCACCATTGGTGCCGGTAGTGTTCCAGCGGCATTGGCAATCGTGTTACCAGACCTTACGTGTGGTTGTGATGTCACACAAGCCCTGTGCCCAATCCATGCTGACTTCACTATCCCTGCCTTCGGAAGAATTGAACATCCACAGGAAGTAAGGATTGCGGCTACTCTCTGACTTCCTCTTGATGCTCGAATTGTCCGAAAGTGGAGATAGCGATGCCAGCACTGATTGGGAACAGGGCTTATGTAACATAACAATCTGAGCTTTACGAACATGAGTAATGTCACCGCTTGAAATGCAGCGGCATTCGAGGCAAGTATAGGTGTTTTTGTGTCAACAGGGCCAAACACGAGGAATGGGAACGGGTTGTCATAGTAGTGAACAACCTCTTTAAAGGAAAATTCTATTGAAAGAGTTGTAGAAGAACAATAAAATTACAAACAAATATATAAAAAAGAGAAATAAATGTAAATAATATGTAAATGGCTCTACATTAAAGGCAAGTATTATTCATAACCATATACCGTATATGTTCGTTACTCACATTTTAAATAAGCAATACTACTTTGAATTAATGCTTCACACTTACAGTGGTATTATTTAGAAGGCACCCAAGCTGAATATAAGGTACAAGATACACAAGATAAGGGAGGAAAGTGAGAGCCCAGAGGGCTATCTAGAGAAGTATACACATATGACAAACTCTGGCACCAATAATATCATGTATATCACAAAGATACATTTTCTGGAGGGCACCACAAAATACATACGCGGATGCACCCGAGGTCAATAAGAAACATTCATAATTATTACATAGAAAAGGCTAAAGCCCACATCAGGGATCACCACAAAATAGAAAAGGTTTTATTGAATACACAACAGACAAATACCAATAAAAATATTTAAAAATGACATATACACTACCCAGGCGGCTTGTGATAAAGCCTAAGGCTGTCCCTCAACAGGCCATAATATACAAATATAACATAGAAATATTTACCAAGATATCAATATGTATCATGCAGAATACACTATCCCATAAGACAAATATTGCACATTCGTAAATAAGAATACAGAAAATCATTTAGAAAAACAGCAGTATAATACTACCTAGATCCCCTTACTGGACAGTGTAGCATAATACATTAATATAAACCAGTTTGAAACGCCCCCAAAAAAACCAGCAAAACAGATCCACTCAAATAGTGCAGACCCTATTCTCCATATGAGGGAACAAATGCTCCCAATATTATAAGGGTGTAAAAATAAGTTGAGGGCAAAAGATAGAAAAATATAGAGACTCGATCTTAGGAGGAGCTGGAAAAACTATACAGACCCGGCGAGACAAAGTCTGGTGTAGCCAAAAGAGTTGAGGGAAGCCTGTGGAGATGCCTGATGTGTGTCGCCACCGCAAGGTGGCTTCGTCAGGGGCTAAGGAATTGATCTGCCATGTATCCCTTAAATATACATAATTACCTAGAACATAATGCAGATCAGCTGCAGCGGTTACCTCATATCGTGCTAGGTTTATGAGAACCGGAATACAGACTTCCGGAACGCAAGGAGTGGCGTGTGCAGTTCCCCCATGCTGTTGTCAAGAGCACTCAACTGAGCATGGTCATCATGAAACATGATCTAGTACGTGTGCGCAATAGATAAGACTTGCCATGATGGCGCACGATAAACCAAAAGTTACCATGGCTAATATCAGGAGCATTTCCAGAATAGTGAAAGCGCTCAACTGCACATGGTCATCTTGAGACACAATCCAGTCCACGTGCGTAATAAGTAAAACTTGCTGTAATGGCGCACGACAGAATAGACAGGGGGAAGGGGGCGTAAACACAGTAAACCAAGAGTTACCATGGCAACAGGCCAGTCAAAAAGCACCCATGGACAATAACTGATACCATGGATGCCACTGCCTAGCCAGCCAATAAATATGAGTGTGGTAATGAACCAATATAGACGCTAAGACACAGATACAGTACTTAGCCTACTACTCCGCATGTAGTTATACGCGGAGCTGCAGGCTCCTACAACACTAATAATAATAATAATCTTTATTTATATAGCGCCAACATATTCCGCAGCGCTTTACAGTTTAACAGTTTCAAACACAAAAGTCATAATTAACAACGTTAACAATACAATAATTAAAGCAAATAAGACGACCCTGCTCGTGAGAGCTTACAATCTACAATGAGGTGGGGGAGATGCAAAGTACAGGTGTGTATTTACAATGATGGATTTACAATCATGGTGCAGCCATCTTGAGGGGGTGGGGAATAGATGGGGATAGTGAATGGGCTACACACACACAAACATAACATAACACTACATATAGTTCTCCCACATTACTGAGAAAGGGTGTCCTTACTCCCCTTAGCCCACTTACTTCTCTTCCTTACTCCCTTATTTTTTAAGAATATTGATGGAACACATACGACGCATAAGGAGGCAATGGAAAACCACAATGCACTTATACTGTAAGACAGCTCTCTATGGGTAAGTCCCAAGAGAAATTTGTATGAATAGATCAAACGAGTTCCTAGGACCACGTATAGGACCAGTATAGGAAAATGGCAGTGTAAGAAGTCACTGCTGAGAAAAAAAAAGCAAAAAAACTCATACTTTCTTACATATAAACAATGTTGTCAAAAGAGACGTAAGATGTTATAAAAGATTAACCAAGTAATAAATCACTCAGGTATCATACAGCATTTTTTCTTTAGAAAGTAGAATATTTTAATATTTTTTGTGCTGATGGAATGTACACATTCCTCAGTCACATTCATCTCCACAGGTTCTCCCACCCAACAGTGCACACTACTGGTATATCATAAATATGGAAAGAAAAGATATGTATTAAATTTATTTGGATCCCGGCGAGCAAAGGATGCTGGGATTCCCATTGCATATATCCACAGGCTCACCCCCAAATCGTAACTGCAAGTGCATATACCGAGGCAAAAAGCTGGGATAAGCCATAGTGGTAATACTCAGATCGTCACAGAAATGTAAACAAAGTAAAATATTGGCGACAACTTCTGGGGCTGGGCACAAGGAATTCTTGAATTTTCAAGACCCGATGCCGTGAAGGGTGGTCCTAAAGATGCACAAAGTGCCTAAATAAGAAAAGAGAAAAAATCATTAGGACTACTGAGGCGGAGTATCGAGCAGCATCTCTCCAACATCAACACAGCCAAAATAGATGACACAAAAGCGCACAGAGAGGTCAAAAAAATACTTTGTTGTAAAAAAGTCACAGTAAATAAGCAAGTGCTAGTCAAAAAATGAAAAAATACAGGGTATTTAGTTAATATGTTTTTTTGCAAAAAAAGTATGTTAAGCTGCTCCACCAATCGCCAAGGTATACCCATAATAGAGCAGTCTTATCTAATGTATATAATCCCTATCTGATGTATTTAAAAACCTGATCATCTGTATAGTACCTGTATGAACAGGGCTCAGAGAGAAAATATCCACGTAGAACATGCGAGATGGAACAGCTACAATGCAAATGACCCACAGAGGAGTGGTGGACTCCCTAGTCTTGTAGAAACAAGAGAACAATTATAAAACCGATTGCTTATTTACTGTAACTTTTTTACGACAGAGTATTTTTTTGACCTCTCTGTGCGCTTTGGTGTCTTCGAGTTCTTTGGTGGTGTGAACAGGTTTCTACAGACTTGTTTACTGAGCAAGTAGCCCATGTGTTTTTGGTTTTATAATTGTTCTCTTGTTTCTACAAGACTAGGGAGTCCACCACTCCTCTGTGGGTCATTTGCATTGTAGCTGTTCCATCTCGCATGTTCTACATGGATATTTTCGCTCTGAACCCTGTTCACACAGGTACTATACCGATGATCAGGTTTTTAAATACATCAGATAGGGATTATGTACATTAGATAGGACTGCTCTATTATGGGTATACCTTGGCGATTGGTGGAGCAGCTTAACATACTTTTTTTGCAAAAAAACATATTAACTAAATACCCTGTATTTTTTCATTTTTTGACTAGCACTTGCTTATTTACTGTGACTTTTTTACAACAGAGTATTTTTTTTACCTCTCTGTGCGCTTTTGTGTCTTCGAGTTCTTTGGTGGTGTGAACAGGTTTCTACAGACTTGTTCACTGAGCAAGTAGCCCGTGTGTTTTTGGTTTTACAGCCAAAATAGATGTTGCAAAAATTAAAACGCTTACTCCTGTGGCAACACACTTCTTACGGGAACACAATGGCTGTAGTGTGGGCATTAGGATCTTGGGACTTGAGGCAATTCAGACTAACATCAGAGGGGGTAATATCACCTTGGAATTACTCAAACGCGAGTCCAAATGGATATCTGTTCTACGTAGCCTATCTCCAATGGGATTAAATGAGGACTTGCTCTTTACCGGGTTCTATAAACAACTGTGAGGTATGGAGCTAGTAGTCCTAATGATTTTTTCTTTCTTTTTTTTTTAGGCACTGCGTGCATCTTTAGGACCACCCTTCATGGCATCTGGAATGTGAGAAAGAGGACTCTGACTTGTAGGAGGGGAGAGGGATAAGGGGAACAAGATTCCCTGTTATGAAGTAATGACCATATTTTATAAGTGGTTGCGGTGAATGAAAAGATGATAGGAAGATGATGTCATGGGGTTACCGCAACAGTGTGGAGCCAGAAGACCACATCATCTGATTTCTCCTACCCTGGTGCTGAGAAGAAGCACTTCTTCATTTTAAATATGTTTATTTCTTCTGGCAGAATAGGGGTTAAACGGCTATGTTGGAAATCTCGGTGCTCACAGCTGAGCTTGGTTAGGCACTCCTTTCCCCTTCATAATCTGGGCTCTGTTACAAATCCTTGTCAAAGCAAACATTTGCTGCATGGCTAATGGAGGGAGAGGAGTTCATATGAGAAGGAGAGTTGGAGGAGTTATCTGTCACTGTTGTTTGATTTGTATGTGTGGTAATTCCCTATCCTTCTCTATTTTGGTTTATTCCCCTAACTCCACGCCCCGATGCATTCCTCTGTTATATGTGAGTGAATATTTTGTATGCCTGGAGTTTTCTGTTAACCCTTGTTTGTGGGGTTGCTTTATTATGGTGCACAGTAGCGCCCCTCTTCCCTGGGTGGGGGAAGAGCACAGATGGAGGGCTAACTCAGGAGATAAGGCAAGGGTGAAGGCCTCAGAATTAATATGTAACTAATCTACAAAGCCAAATATACCAACCTTAGTATGTACAATTCTTGGAGCACCTACATTGGTCTCCATAAAGCCGAAAACATCTCATTGGTAATCTTGAAATACGCTGCACTCCCAATATACCCTGTCTACAGTATTTTGGGGACATCTTTGGCATTCTACAGCTAGCCTACAAATTTTGTACAACCTAAAGAAGATATATTTAGTACTTTGAAGCAACTTAAGTTGTGTCAGTTTGTTTTGGGCACTGAGAAATAGTGGACTAAGAATATCGAGAATGTGACTGCATTCCTCTTCATCTATACCAAGCATTTCTTTGCTTCAATATCATCTCTGTAGTATTTTGTCATTTATTGAGAATATGTTTCTCGTTAAGTGATCTTAGATACTAGATATTGATTTAGCAATTCCCATAGCCTGACCTAGACTGTTTAGGAGGGCGAGACAAATGGAGATCACCAATGTTACAAATTGCACTCTAACTGCCTGTTTTACTTATCCGCAAACCAAAAGTATGCATAAACAACCCTTTAAAAGCATGAATTTATTAGATAATCAGTAAAAACACCCAGCCCTGTGCTCGGTATAGTTAAAACACTAAACATTTGAATGATAGAGTTTGATAGGTTACATGGTACTTGGATATAGCTGTCACAGTGGTTAAATCATATAATTCTCAGTAGTTAGTGAAAATAAACCCATATCATATCACAAAAAGACCATATTTAACCTTGGGATTAATACTAGGCTGTACCTGCTTAGCAGCGTAGGTTGGCACCCTAGTATAAATGGGATTTGGCACCTCCAACTTTTCCTAGTTGTCCCTGCTAGATATACAGATATAGATATAATGCTAGTCTAGACAACATAAGCACACCATAAATATAGAGAAAACTTAGGCATAGATGGAGCTTGAGGGAGGATGTACGCAGCCACACATAGACCAGCCAAACGCAAGTGTGAAACCAGCCTTAGTGTCAGTCTCCCATGCCTCAATGTGTTTCCCCAAAAGCGTGGATCATCAGGATTCCAAACTAAAGATGATGGAGCATGCTGAAGGCTGGAGGGCACGAGGCCTGATGTGCACATGCGCCGGTAACACAGCGTCCGGCAGGCCGGATGTACTGCCAAAATTGCACGGGTGCAGCCGACCAGATACAGGAAGCTCTGTTATAGCATTCCATGCTGGAATGCAAGCGAGGGGCGACCCTTGCCAAGGTGACATCGGAAAAGGCAGCCCATGTCCACAAACCAACCAAAATTTACCATCAGTTTCTGTATGATAGATACAAAATTTCACCTGTAAAATAAAAACTTTATAGATAGACAATAATGGCCAACCTTGGTTTTCAACATTCAACAGTTAACATAAGTTTCAATGCACATGGCTCAAAATTAATTTATAGCATGCGCCACTAGACCACCTTTTCCCATGGACATAACAAATATATGGTATAGGTCAGGAAATCAGCATAATACTATTGTCTTTAATCTCTAAATCAGCGTGTCACTGTGCTTTAACCCCTTTCTGACCTCGGACGGGATAGTACGTCCGAGGTCAGAAGCCCCGCTTTGATGCGGGCTGCGGCAGTGAGCCCGCATCAAAGCCGGGACATGTCAGCTGTTTTGAACAGCTGACATGTGCCCATAATAGGCGCGTGCAGAATCGCGATCTGCCCGTGCCTATTAACTAGTTAAATGCCGCTGTCAAACGCAGACAGCGGCATTTAACTACCGCATCCGGCCGGGAGGCTGGAAATGACGGCATCGCCGACCCCCATCACATGATCGGAGGTCGGCGATGCTTCTCCATTGTAACCATAGAGGTCCTTGAGACCTCTATCGTTACTGATCGCTGGTAGCTGTGAGCGCCACCCTGTGGTCAGCGCTCACAGCACACCTGATTTTCTGCTACATAGCAGCGAACAGCAGATCGCTGCTATGTAGCAGAGGCGATCGTGCTGTGCCTGCTTCTTGCAGGCTATTGAAGCATGGCAAAAGTAAAAAAAAAAAAGTAAAAAAAATGTGAAAAAAATAAAAAAAATATAAAAGTTTAAATCACCCACCTTTTGCCCCAATCAAAATAAATCAATAAAAAAATCAAATCTACACATATTTGGCATCGCTGCGTTCAGAATCGCCCGATCTATCCAAAAAAAAGCATTAACCTGATCGCTAAACAGCGTAGTGAGAAAAAAATTTGAAACGCCAGAACTACGTTTTTTTGGTCGCCGTGACATTGCATTAAAATGCAATAACGGGCGATCAAAAGAACGTTTCTGCACCAAAATGCTATGATTAAAAACGTCATCTCCGCACGCAAAAAATAAGCCCTCAAAAGACCCCAGATCATGAAAAATGGAGACGCTACGAGTATCGGAAAATGGCACAATTTTTTTTTTTTTTTTTAGCAAAGTTTGGAATTTTTTTTCACCACTTAGGTAAAAAAATGACCTAGTCATGTTAGGTGTCTATGAACTCGTACTGACCTGGAGAATCATAATGGCAGGTCAGTTTTAGCATTTAGTGAACCTAGCAAAAAAGCCAAACAAAAAACAAGTGTGGAATTGCACTTTTTTTGCAATTTCACCGCACTTGTAATTTTTTTCTTGTTTTCTAGTACACGACATGCTAAAACCAATGATGTCGTTCAAAAGTACAACTCGTCCCGCAAAAAAAAAGCCCTCACATGGCCATATTGACGGAAAAATAAAAAAGTTATGGCTCTGGGAAGGAGGGGAGCGAAAAACGAACACGGAAAAATGAAAAATCCCAAGGTCATGAAGGGGTTAAATGTATAAAAGTATTTATAAGGCTCTCATTAAAGAAACCCTTTCATGATTTTTTTTCTGTACTTAATTCATGTATATGTGTTTGTGCTGTAGTGTGAGTATTTTCACAATTTCTGCTCCTTTTCTCAGTGACGTCACTGGTCTGCATAAATAAAAAAGAAGTCTAGCACTCATCTTCAGCAAACGTGGAATAGATTTATTTGTAGCACTTGAAACGTTTCAGTCCAAAGGGACTTTCATCAGTCACGTGCTAATGATAGCCAGTAGGGCTATGTTCATGGGAAAAGAAACAGTACCCAATCAATGTACAAAGACGCCGCCACTCTATAGGGCACAAAGGATAGGAGTAATATAACTTAGGCAGAGTGCTAGTATGGTGGGGCGATGACCACCTATAAAGTAAAACACCTGCAGTCTGAGGATGATGGTAACATACTAACAGGAGAAAGAGAGGCACGACCTCCAGACACGGAATCCACCACAAGTCAGTTGAGATGTGGACATGGATGTGTCACTTGTCAAAGTGTGTGCTGTTATTTATTAACTGTGAAGGATTTAGTACTAGGACTAATTTATTGTCTGTACATGTCCCCGTTTAATTGTAAAGTACTGCAGAATATGTTGGCGCTGTATAAATAAAAATTATTATTATTATTATTATTATTATAGGACATAAACATTACTAGACTAGTCCGGCAACGCTCCCTTCCTCTGTGATAAGCACTTTATTGTCTTTGGATTTTGTACATGGAGAATCTGGTGGGGCGGGGTTAGCTTTCTCAGCCCTGCTTCATTATAAATATAAAAGCTCTGCTTGTGTCAGAACCATTGCACCCAGTAAACTGAGTAATTCACTCTTTACCTACTTTACACTGCACTCAGATGAGGTAGCAAAAACCTGCTGACATATTATTGATTCACAATGGCCTTGTCTTGGGAAATAATGATGGTAGAATTAAAATGACTTCTGTCTTGTTATACTGACAGAAACCTGATCCAGAATGGCAATAGGACTCATGGCAGCACTTGAAATAAGAAGCTCTGCCTCTGTGACCTGGAGATAATCTCAGCTAGCAAGCCATTTACAACAGCCACCCAGCATTCAGGAAGACAGAGTGGACACCAGTGTGAATAGGATTTTTTTTTTCTAATTCAGCACCCTAGTTTCTCTAATATTAGATCAGAAAGAAAGGGTGGACAACAGTCTGAGGAGCTTCTACTTACCTCACCTCCCATGGTATATCCAGTATTAGATCAGAAATATAGGTCCTGCAGCAGTGTGAGCAGCCTCTTCTTACCTAAGCTCCTCTGGTATATCCAGCATTAGAAGATTTAGACATGGTAGACTTTGTGTGAGCAGCCTTTTCTTATCTCAGAGTCAGTAGTATTACCAGTAATATACAATCTGGGAGTAGCAGCACATGTTCGTTGCGTCCAAAGTGTTGCCGTCTATTGAAGGCAGGTGAATCCGCATGTTTTCACTGAACCTTGAGGATTCACCATGTTCAATACATTCTATTGATGAAATTTCTCTCATGGAGGCTATTGTCTTTGCAAGAGAAATTGACATGCTGCGGTCTAGAAAGATGCTCCATGTGTCAGTCTCTGCGTGTGATCCACGGGCATCTATGGAGGCATAGTGAACGTGAGATTTTTTGAAATTCCATCCTCTATGCTGTAAAATCTGGCCGCTGTGGGTTTGACACTGCATAAGTATGCAGTGTAACAATAAAGAACCTTTAATCCCTACAATAGAGTCAAACGAAGGTGTGTATACATAAAGTCACAAATTTAATCCTAACCCTGCTTATGCCAAAGTATAGCAAAGCCTTTATTTAATCTCACCAAAGCATATATATATATATATATATTTATATATATATATATATATATGTTATGATCAGGTGGCCTTGGAGCAGCATGAAAAGACCTTCGCTGGAGCGGTGGTAACTATACTGACTGCAAACCCTGAACCTATCATCGCAACTAGAAGTAGCCGTGGGCTGTGCCTAACCAGACCTAGACACCTCAACACAGCCGGAGAACTAAATATCCCTAAAGATGGAAATAGGAAAACTCTCTTGCCTCAGAGTAGACCCCCAAAGGATAGACAGCCCCCCACAAATAATAACTGTGAGTAGGAGAGGAAAAGACACACGCAGACTGAAAACAGGGATAAGCAAAGGAGGCCACTTCTACCTAGAAAGGAAAGGAAAGTACAGGATACTATGCGGTCAGCATAAAACACTACAAAATATCCACAACAGAAAAATATAAAAACTCCACCACCTAACTAAAGATGTGGAGAGTATATCTGCGACTCCAGCGAATCCAACTAGACTGAGAAAAACATCAGGCACAGTCTAGCAGGAACAAAATAGAAACAAGATAGCACAGAAAATAAACACACTGCAGTGTGTCTAAAACAAAATGAAGCAAACACTTAACTTTGCTGAAATGGCAGCAAGCAGGAGAGGCCAGGCAGGACCAACACTTCCAAAGGAACAATGGACAACTGGCAGGGACTAAAGAGTCCTGCAAAGCTATATACCCCAGTCAGCTTTGCAATTAGCAGATACACCTGTCCAATCCTGCAGTCCAGGCACAACTGCATTACCCTCTACAACAACCGGAGGGAGCCCAAAAGCAGAATTCACAACATATAATTGTCTAAGGGTTTTTCCGTCTGTCTGTCTGTCTTTCTGTCTGTCTGTCTGTCCTGGAAATCCCGGCTCTCTGATTGGTCGAGGCCGCCAGGCCTCGACCAATCAGCGACGGGCACAGCGACGATGATGTCATAAAGGACGTAGACATCCTGCGTCTCTGATTGGTCGAGGCTGCCAGGCCTCGACCAATCAGCAACGGGCACAGCGACGATGATGTCATAATGGTTGCCATGGCGATGATGATGTCATAAAGGTTGCCTCGACCAATCAGCGACGGGCACAGTCTGCTGCGAATTCTGGAGTCATCATTGTCCATATACTACGGGAACATGCATATTCTAGAATACCCGATGCGTTAGAATCGGGCCACAATCTAGTATATATATATATATTGCTTCACACCTCATGTAGAAAAACTAATAAAACCAGGCGGACAATAATACAGTAATACAACCGTGGTGCGGCCACACAGGCATGAGGTAATTAGGACAGTGAGCAACACGACGTGATAGTACCCTTATAGGAGTATTACACGTGCAAGACTCCCTAATCACAAATGAATATGAAAAGAGGTGTTTAGAGGGACAATCAAACTGCAAATGTACAGTTAGCAAATAAACAAGAGCAAATATAGGAATAAGTGTGCACACCACATATTGCTAAAATGACAGAGTAACGTTTCTTAATATATTGCCAGATACACATGTATTGTGGAAAAAAAATTATAAAAATACAACAGCCAGTGCTCACACAAGATTAAACCTAACCCTCTTACCCATGTTCAAAGATGCCTGTGTGTTGCACCGAGGCCCCGATGCACGTTTTGCTTTCACTACCTCAGGGGCAGAGGGTTTGCCAGCTTCCTAGGTTGGGTCGGTGACTTCGTCATCCACCACCACTCTCTGTTTCTTGTATGTCTGAGCAATGGAAGCCTACAAAAATTGTAAAAGGTTTTGTTCACTTTTAGAGATCACAGAAATGTACTCAAGACTATGGCTGAGAAATGTAGCCCAGGAAAATGTTTCAACAATTTTGGGGTTTGTTATATAAAACAAAAAAGGATCTCAAAGCACATAATACTTGATGGATCAAAATCTATTACATTTCTTCAGCTTCCACAAAAAATGCAGTTGTATAACTGTCAATGGACTGCACAGGCCTAATCACTGTCTACAGACTGGATTCTGTCACTCTCCCAGCTCCTGCAACTCTGTCTCCCTCCCTAGGCTAAATGAAGATTGTATGTAATACAAATGATTAGCCCTTAGGAGGAATCTTAGCATGATGGTTCAGCTTCAGCACCAATATCAATACTACAGGCCTCTGATTTGTTATACTGTGCACACAGGCCTAGACAAACACTCTCTCCCTCCAAAACAAAATATCACAGAGCTGCGTAACAGATGCCAGAGACATGGAGATTTGAGTTTTACATCGAGCACCGCCCATTATTCGCTGAGTAACGAGCATATCGGAGTACCGTGATACTCGAGAGATAACCGAGTATCACCGAGCACGTTCGCTCATCCCTAATTTAAAGGCCTTCAATGTGATAATCCCAAATATCCCCTTTTAACAAAAACGTTAGATAGCATTTACTAAGTATACATACTCGGCACTCAAAAGGGTTGCAGTGAATAAAAAGGTTTTTTTATTTGATAATTTTTATAATTACCGTTTCGGTCCTATACTTGGACCTTCATCAAAACTACCACTGAGCTGAGCTGAGGTCCATTCCTGAGCGATGCGCATCGCATGCACTAGCGCTACAGAGGCAGTATCTCTTCTTTTCCAGTGGTACTCAGTTCTGATGAAGGTCAAAGTATAGGACCAAAACGTTATTTATAAAGATTACCAAATAAACAAACTTTTTTGCTCACTGCAACCCTTTTGAGTGCGAAGTGTTTATCTATACTATTTCCATCTGGAACCCTGGGTACCGCTGCACATAATAGGAGTGACGTATATTCCTCCATGTAATTTGCTAAGTATACAGCACAGCTTGGAAAGATTGTTTTAAATCTCGTGATCAAGATGAACTTTTAAACTTTTCTAATTTCCACGCTACTAGGCTTTTTTAGCGTTCAATCAGTTTTGCATGTATATCATACTGCAACATAAAGTGATTAAAGACCTTTGGTCACAATTTTAATTACTATTGATTCTACAGAGAGATATCCATGGATTGAACACATTGTACCTGACATCTGTTACAATTGTGCCCTGCAAGGGGCTAAATAGCTTAACCTGTGCTTGTTGTGCTTGATGAGAAAACAATGATAATATTCTTACTGAAAGTATGCTTAACCCTTTAACGAGCAAAGTATTTTTCCGTTAATAATCAGAAAGAGTTAATAGACATGATATCTTTTGAAATTTTAATATATTAACTTAGTTGTGAATCGCAAATACTGTAAAGCCTCTAATTATCGGGGTCTTCGAGAACTTCTATTGAACTCATTAAGGCTATTTGCACACGTTCAGGATTTCTTGCAGAAAATTCCTGAGAAAAACCAGAAATTTTCTGCAAGAAATCTGCATGCGTTTTTTTTTGCATGCTTTTGGTGCGTTTTTGATGCTGTTTTGATGCGTTTTTTTCCGGACACTTCCCACTGCATTTTATAGTGGGAAATTCGCAAAAAACCCCACAAAATTAATGAACATGCTGCGTTTTTTACCGCGATGTGTTTTTTTGCGGAAAAAAACGCATCATGTGCACAAAACAGGCGGAATTCATTCTAAATGATGGGATGCTTATTGTATGCTTTTTTTTGCGGTTTTATAGCGTTTTTATCGCGGAAAAAACACGAAAAAAACGTGAAAAATCAGCAACGTGTGCACACAGCCTTAAAGTTAGTTAACACAAACCTAGCTGTAGTAGTAACAAAATGACCTCAATATATCTGGTTATGGAAAAATGGATGTTAAATAGTGGTAACTATGGACTTGTTAATTATACACTGCACAGACAAACTTTTTATCCTTTTAAAATATAATTTATTTTCCTACAATCACCCAGATGACTGCCATGCTGGTGTTTCTACATAGGCAATGTGCACAGAAGAAGCCATTGTTTCCGGCAAGCAGTGAGCTAAAAATGATCACTGTTGGTGATTAGTAACAGGTTTGTTGTCTGTTAAATGAAGATAAAGCCATTAAAAATGATCCCTTTTTTGGGAGCAACAACAGATTTAGTGCCTTGAAAGTGAAGAAGCAATGGCTACTTCAAAAGGTGTGACAAAATTGACACTTTTTTTAGAAGCAGTTTCAGCGTTCACAGCAGTACAATATACTGTAGTTATAGATCATCCAACATATTTAAAATGTCATTCCATCAAGTTGCTGCATCGTGGATCAGTCAGCACTCTGGCACACTGTTCAGTTTTGTCAAGGCCGGGAATGTATGCTTTGCCACATAAGAATGGTTAAAGGGACTCTGTCAGCTGAATTTGGCGGGACCGGTTTTCGGTCATATGGGCGGAGTTTTTGGGTGTTTGATTCACCCTTTCCTTACCCGCCGGCTGCATGCTGGCTGCAATATTGGATTGAAGTTCATTCTCTGTCCTCCATAGTACACGCCTGCGCAAGGTCATCTTGCCTTGTGCAGGCGTGTACTACGGAGGACATAGAATGAACTTCAATCCAATATTGCGGCCAGCATGCAGCCAGCGGGTAAGGAAAGTGCGAATCAAACACCCGAAAACTCCGCCCATATGACCGAAAACCGGTCCCGCCAAATTCAGCTGACAGAGTCCCTTTAAATTGCCCAGAAACTCTCCTGGCTATGGTCGCCACCTTCTTCAAATAGGTTTATTTCATTAAGAAATTTTGCACAATTAAATTTAGGACATGCGCATGTAGGAAGCATGAGTTATTTTGCTGAAACATAATGAACCAAGAATGTTCTCTTACGACAATGCCCAGTTGCAGTTGCCAGGGAGCCACCCAGAGTGTTATTTGCTGCTTGATGCAGAGGAACAACTCATCTGTTATAAGGCCTTTGTTGTGTATGCTCTCAATCTGTAAAACAACTGGACGGTGCTCACCTTTTAAGAATGAAAATACTGATGTCAGGAAGTGGATGCAATGCTTTGTTCTGTTGCTTTTGGGGTTATGTTCAATAAGGTGAATGTTGTGGAGATGTAGAAGGAGGTGGATAATCCACTCATGGAAGTAAAACCAGAAATAGCTCCAACCACAGAAGCATAAACCTTTAATTTGATACAGACTGTTCATTGAGCCAGTCTAGATAACCATTTTTTCCAATTAGTTTTTGTTCCATTTACATAAGTAAAGTAAGATCTTTTGAAAATCAGAAAGAGGAACAAGTTATGCGTAGCGCGTTGTGGCAAATTTTGAGAAAATATTCAGAAAAATTCCCAAGCTAGAGTTCATATGAGTCTATGCCACCAGGGGGCGCAGCACCGCAAGTCAACAAAGCTGCATTCCATTCATTCCCCAGTTTTTACAGCCAGGGGCGACAGCTGCATTAGCAGGCTCCTGGTTGTAAAATTATTTAACCCCTTCAGATGAATTTACATCGTGGGATATGACTGTACGGGGGACAGGTATGGGATATTGTTGTTTTCTTATTTTAACTTTTTTTTCAGACGATCGAGGGTCGCCAGTTAAATTGAGAGTACAATAAATATTTGAAAACCCCAAGTGTTTATTTATTTCATTAAAATACTTTATTCATAATGTGTGTGTGTGTGTGTTTATTTAACCCTTTATTACTATTGGATTAATAATGGATTGTTGTCTTATTGACATCTCTCCATTATTAACCAGGCTTAATGTCACTTTACATTAGCAAGGTGACATTAACCCTTTATTACCCCATATCCCACCACTACTCGGGAGTGGGAAGAGAGTGGCTAAGTGCCAGAATAGGCGCATCTTACAGATGAGTGTTTTCTGGGGTAGCTGGGGGCAGATGTTTTTAGCCAGGGGGGCCAATAACCATGGTCCCTCTCTAGGCTATTAATATCTGCCCTCCGTCACTGGCTTTCCCACTCTGGCGAAGAAAATTGCGCGGGAGCCCACACCAGTTTTTTTCGTGATTTAACCCTTTATTTTAACACCTAGAGCTCCCAAATTTTACACACAGACACTTCTAACATTATCAGTGAGGAATATGTAAAAATATAACAGATGTGATATGGTTTACTGTATGTAAACCATGTCTCATATCCTGTTGGGTTTGATAATGAGATAGCAAAAGCCGGAAATTGAATTACTGGCTCTTCTGCTATCTAGCTCTGTATGAAACAAAAATAAATATATATGTGTACTGTATATACATTTTTACGAATATTTGAGCTCATGGATCCATTATATGTCCATTTTGCAAGCCGGCGAGATAATCTTGCCGTACGGATGCCATACTGATGACATACGGATAATTTTGGAAGAAAAAATTGCATCCTCGCATTGAATACGGATCACTGTTCAGGAAATTTTCTGCGTATCTCGGGTGTAAAAAACGGACCGTATTTTGATACGTTAGGTGTGACGCCGGCTTAATGCTCCGCATAGAGGCCTCCATAGAAAAAAGCATCAAAACCAGACAGTTCATTGTCGACTTTATACACACAGGGGGCGCAGTTTTCTTGAAATCATGTCCACTTTGCTTGGACAGTTAAACAGCAGAATTTCTGTGCAAAAAAAAGCAGAAAATATGCAGCATCGACGCTGCATGTGAACATGGTCTTAATGTCCAAGTAAAATGGATGTGACTTCATGAAATCTCCACCCTCGGTGTAGCTAAACTCTACGGTTTTGGTGCATTTTTTCTTTATAGCCTTCTTCTGAATAAAAAGCACGAAAAAAGCCATTGCTAAATCAGTGCAGAATCCAAGCTTTTCTGTACTATTAAATAAGCGTTAAAAACTTTGCTTCAGGAGTGATTTTCGGTGAACTTGGCCTTTCTACAATTTATTTATGTACAGTGTATATACTTTTGGTATTTTTGTGATACACACTTGATTAAGATTATACTTGACAATGCCTAACTGGATTATCGAGACCTTTGGGTATTAACCTATGTGAACGATCTCTTCTGTTATGTTAAAAATAATACTAAATTGATGACTAATTCGATATCCCCTTCCCGGTTGTGTTTACCCTTTGTTTGTTTGAACTATCTATGTGTCCTTAAATGTTATGTTTTCCCCCTTTAAAGCTGATTGTAGGTGAAGAGAAACTGTTATATTTTACTCTTCTTTACCAATGCACACTTCTCTTCTGTATAAGAGGTTTGTTCAGCTTTAGTTGTATTTAAAACTTTGAATAAAAATATTGAAACTAAAAACTTTGCTTCAAATCTGCACCAAAATCACAGCAAATAAGGGGGAAAAGTCATAAAATAAACTCCGCAGACACGCAACAAGAAGAAAGGATTGTTATTGCATTGCGTAGTGCGGACACCTGCAGAAAATGTGTAGGAAAATAAGCAGTAGAAAAAATGCAGCATTTACACTACATGTGAACGTGGCGTCACAATTAAATTTTTTCCATTTTTTATGGGTTTACTAGAGAAAAAATATCAATCACACAATTTTTTATGAAATTTACTGATCACCGTAAATAATTTGATCACTGTGTTGTACAGGTTGTTACAATTACGGGGACATAAAATATGTCCATGCTATTTTCTGACTTGTGATGATCATTATTTAAAAAAAACACGTATTAATAATGACACTATTTTAAGTGTTTTTCAATGTTTTTATTAATTTTTGGGAAATAAGAAAAAATCTTTTAGTCTCCCCTAGAATACAAATTCATAGAAGTACACTGCTGTGTCCAATGTATTAGTACAATCTGCCTTTGGGGTCAGAGCCTGCAATACAGATTAAGTGCACAAAATTCACTACATTACATCACCAGAGCTTGTGACTCAGTAGCGTTAGTTCCTGCCTGTAATGTTAAGGGTTGTGGGGAGATTCACAAGAAAAGAAATAAATTACATTTTTGTAATTTTTTTATTTTGTTATTGCTTGTAATCTGACTGTAAGCTTAGTAATGGATAGGCGTCTTATAGACTCTCTCCATTACTAAGCCATGGGCTTGAAGTCATCGGACAATACAAAGGTGACATAAACCCCACTTGCAACCGGCACATGGCAAGTGGGAAGACCTGGGCAAAGTACCAGAATCTAATGCATCTAATTGATGTGCCATTGCTGGGGCAGTTGCGGGCTGCTATTTTTAGTTTGGGAGGGCAATATCCATGTCCCCTTACCAGCCTGAGAATACCAGCCCCAGCTGTCTGATTTAGCTTGACTGGTTGTCAACGAAAGTGAGGACCAAGCAACCTTTTTTTTTAAATAACTAAAAACCAGCACTGGGGCTCCTCTACTCTTGATAACCAGCCATGATAAAGCTGACAGCTGAGGGTTGCAGCCCACAACTGTTAATTTTGTCTGGCTGGTTATCAAAATGCAGGGGAACCCAAGTCAATTATTTTTTTTATTATTTATTTAAAGCGCAGGTGCCGGCTGATTAATACTCCCATCAGCCACTGCCTGCTTTCAACTGTTATCAGTTGAATACAACTCTCAACATTGTCCAATGCTCGCGCTGACAGCTGCATGAGCAGGGGACAATAATGCGAGTTGTCTTCAGCACCGAGCACTGCAGAACAGTGCGAACAGTACCGCTGACTCCCAAGCGCCTGTACGTGTGATACTTATGTGACACACGGGCAGCAAAGCAAATGGTTGTAACTAGTGTTGAGCATTCTGATACTGCAAGTATCGGGTATCGGCCGATACTTGCTGTATCGGAATTCCGATACCAAGTTCCGATATTTTTGTGATATCGGAAATCGGTATCGGAGTGTGCGGTGCGTATGGTTCCAAGGGTCTGGAGGAGAGGAAACTCTCCTTCAGGCCCTGGGATCCATATTAATGTAAAAAATAAAGAATAAAAATAAAAAATATGGCTATACTCACCCCTCCGAAGAACCCTGGCTGTCACCGCTGCAAGCGTTCGCCTCCGTTCCTGAGCATGTAGTGAGTGAAGGACCTTCGATGATGTCGCGGTTAGGTGAGCGGTCACATGAGCGGTCAGACGTCATCGAAGGTCCTTCACTCTCTGCAATTCTCAGGAACGGAGGCGGATGCTTGCAGCGGTGAAAGCCAGGGTTCTTCGGAGGGGTGAGTATAGCCATATTTTTTATTTTTATTCTTTATTTTTTACATTAATATGGATCCCAGGGCCTGAAGGAGAGATTCCTCTCCTTCAGACCCTAGGAACCATCGAGGATACATTCCGATATTTGTGTCCCATTGACTTGTATTGGTGTCGGGTATCGGTATCGGCGAGATCCGATATTTTGCCGGTATCGGCCGATACCATCCGATACCGATACTTTCAAATATCGGAAGGTATCGCTCAACACTAGTTGTCACACGTATGCCACACATGTTAAACACATGCACACATAGACACACGGACATGGATATCTACGGTACTGGTTATTCCACTACTGGAAATTTCAGGACGTGTGAACGAGCCCTTGGCCAGGGTAGGGGGGTTGGGTTCATTGGAACTAAGCTCTACACTATAAAGAATAAAATCTCTCAATTCATGAGAATTATAGCAGATATGAAAAGCAAGTCTTATCAAAGCAATTTAAGAAATTGAGATTATCACTTTAAGTAAATGTGGACTTTATCAAATATTAGACATGAGCAATTTTATTCACATTGTCCTAGTCCATTGCCCAGATAGCAGATGTAGAGGTAAAGATTGTGTTTCACGGAAGGTCAAACTGGATGTCTGACCAGAATGATGTAAAACTCGACACTCAGAAGGAATATGCAGAAAAGATTAATTTTATTCATAAAAGATCCAGAATTATTTTTAACGTTTCGGTCCTATATCTGGACCTTCATTAACATGGTGTACATTGCATACAGTGAACTTAGTTACGTTTCCCAAAGCTCTAACAGCAACTTTGTATCATTGCCCTCTGCGCAATCTGTTCCATTCGGTCCAGATATAGGACCGAAACATTAAAAAGATTTCTGAGTATTTCATTTGACTACACAGTTTTAAATCACTTTGTTATAACAAAATTTTTTGAGTGCCGTATACTATTATTTTCTATGATATCTTACCAGGGCACCATGAATCGAATTGCTCATATCTACTGGTTATGGATATCCAGGGTACCCTCCTTGCATAGTCCCTCATACATGATTAGAAAGTTGATAGAGAGTGGGGCTAAAGACATGTCAGAGGTTGTGACAAGCAGGTAAACATTGGGTCCAAGATCAATATTCGGAGGAGGAACAGATGGTCAAGCTGGGTGTGGTTCATGAGTATCCAAGTCAAAGGAGGAAACCATACAAAAACACAATTACTCTTTTATCAGCAAGAGAATATCACTAGAGGGCTTGTAGTCCTCCTGCCACGTAGTCCTCCACACCTCCCGAACAATCATAGACAGCTTTCTGCCTATGCAAAGTGTACACAGAAAGCTGCCGATCAGTGATGTGTGGGGATATACAAAGCTCAGAGAACTGGTGGTAGCAGATATAATAATGATTTTGTGAAAATTTGCAGCAAGCAGCCCAGTAAGTGCTACATTGATAATCAGTTTGCAGGACCCCAGTAAATTATTCAGGTCAGTAATCTGTGACCACTGGTTGGAATCTAGGAATCTCCAGCATTCCCAGCTTTTCTTTGGATTTGCCAGAGATTGCGCTATGTCATCGTTGTGACGTGACACACAAGACGTCGCGCCATCTTGGCTAATCAAAAGATAGCCAGAAATACCAGGAGGTAAGAGATTTGCAGGTCTCCTGTCCAGTGGTCACAAGGTGCAGACATGACTAGTCTTATGAATCGATTCTCCAAGCTCTATTTGGGAGGTTTTTTGTTCCTTAGAGGCTTCACTTCTAGAGAAATATTCCTCAGTAATACATCATCGAATAAAGCCTGTCATGGTTTTTTTTCTCATAAATTCTCAGAGTCTGAAGAGCTTTAACCTAATCAACATAGAGACACATTACACAACATGACGTGGAGGATAAAAATAAAATTGGAATTTCAGCAAAATAGTCCTGCTGAAATTTAGGAAGCGATTTAGATGTAGCAACGTGAGAAAAGTTTATGAAACTGAAAATATTATTCTTTCATATAGTATAATAGTCATTCCCTTCTTGTATCAGTGGAATATTTAACTCACAAATGCTTTACAGTGTGTTCAATGCATATGAATAATGGAGAATGCGCATCTGGTTTTGTGAATGCATTTTTAGAGTTTTATCTTCTATTTAACATAAAATAATCTAACTTACAGGAAACACACTGCAGCTCGGCATACATAATATTAGAGAAGAATCTTTCTTTTTCCTAGTGAAGGTCAAAAAAATACTCAGCACTGAGGCAGTTATCCGGTTTAATGAATATAGGTTCCTTTATATAGCGAAATTAGGATTATTTAGTCTAGAAAAAAGACGACTGAGGGGCGATCTAATAACCATGTATAAGTATATAAGGGGACAATACAAATATCTCGCTGAGGATCTGTTTATACCAAGGAAGGTGACGGGCACAAGGGGGCATTCTTTGCGTCTGGAGGAGAGAAGGTTTTTCCACCAACATAGAAGAGGATTCTTTACTGTTAGGGCAGTGAGAATCTGGAATTGCTTGCCTGAGGAGGTGGTGATGGCGAACTCAGTCGAGGGGTTCAAGAGAGGCCTGGATGTCTTCCTGGAGCAGAACAATATTGTATCATACAATTATTAGGTTCTGTAGAAGGACGTAGATCTGGGGATTTATTATGATGGAATATAGGCTGAACTGGATGGACAAATGTCTTTTTTCGGCCTTACTAACTATGTTACTATGTTACTATGTTACTATATTGTAAAATCTACCTTAAAGGGTTGCATGGTAACATATTATGGTGAAAAAAGACACATGTGCATCAGTTAGGTATGGTAGAGAATAATGGCAAAAGGTATAGATAAAACCATAAAGTATGAACCAATATGCCCTAAAAAAACACAAAATTTTCAATCCTGATCCCGATAGTTGACTGGTCAACATTCAAAACAAAATTTTACACATGTACATAAGTATTTATATTATGTTCTTTTAAAAAAAACATGTTAGACCTTTTTTTAAATCATAGATAGTTCATATCATGACCAGCTCCTAAGGTCGGCTGTTACACAGATTACTAGTTGTCTAGGTAAAGAAGGCCTGTTGGCTCTTGAGACTGAGCCTTTTTTCTCCAGACTGCAGGAATGTCCTCTTATCTTGTGAAGGTGTTTAACATGAAACAGCTTTTGACTAGTGTTGAGCCACTTCCCTAGTGTTCTGGTTCGGTTCGGTTCGTCGAACAGGGAGGTGTTCGCCGAACTGTTCATCGAACGTTCGACGAACACCGTCGAACCCCATTGAAACCAATGGCAAGCAAACACAAACACATACAAATACATGGAAAACACATAGAAAACACCTTAAAAGGTGTCCAAAAGCTGACAAACTGCTCAGAAGACACAACAAACACATGGAAAAGTCACAACTACATATAGTCATGCAAAAAGAAAAGAGGTGGAGGAGTAAAAGGAGGAGGAGACACAGATATAGGCATGTCATGCCTTTCTAAAATCAAGAAAGGCTGGAGTAAAAATCTAAACTTACTCTACCAACACCCAGACGTCTTGACAAAAAAAAATAAAAAAAGAAATATCTTTAGGTAGAATGGCGGCGGGTCCATTTAGAACACTTTCCTTAGAAGACGTAGTGGTACCCCTGTTGAGAGTTGTGCCAAAAAATGAACCCAATACATTCAGACTAATCCACCGTTTGTCATATCCAAGGGGCAGGTCAGTAAACGACAACATCGATGCAGAACCAAATACAGTACTATGTACTGTACCTCCTTTGACGAGGCAATCAGGTGAGTCAAGAAGTTGTTAAGGGGCACCCTAATGGCCAAAACTAACCGGGCCTCTGAATAGTGTCCACCCATTGGGCTGCTTCTGTGAAGGAGCATACTACATAGATCACTGTTTGCCCATGGAGTGCTCCATATCCTGCTCACTATTTGAGGCGTTTAGTTGCTTCCTCGAATGTGTTGTCATGGACGTTTGTAAGACGGCACATATTATCCATTACCTCGATGACTTCTTATGCCTGGGCCCAAAAGATTTGAAGCAGTGTGAAAACATGCGGTAGTCCACCTGTGAGAAGGAGAGACCTGGAGGGAGAGTGGACACCCCAGAGCTGAGGGGTTAGATTGAGAAAGAAAGAAGGCAGTGTAGCTTGCTTCATGGGTGGGGTACTCTGCTGAGTAGCACTAAATTCTACTAGGCGCAAAAGGATTTACTGGGCTAGAAGCTGTTAAAAAAATAGTACTTAGGTAAACAGGCGGTGTAGCTTGCTTCATTGGTGGGTTACTCTGCTGAGTAGCACAAAATGCTATTAGGTACAAAACGATTTCCTGGGCTAGATGCAGTTAAAAATTAGTAATTAGATCAACAGGTGGTGTAGCTTGCTTCATGGGTGGGGTACGCTGCTGAGTAGCACCAAATTCTACTAGGCCCAAAAGGATTTCTTGGGCTAGATGCCGTTACAAAATAGTAGTTAAGTAAACAGGTGGTGTAGCTTGCTTTATGGGTGGGGTACGCTGCTGAGTTGCACCAAATTCTACTAGGTCCAAAAGGATTTCCTGGGCCAGATGCCTTTAAAAATAGTACTTAGGTAAACAGGCGATGGGTGGCTGGGCTACTCTGCTGACTAGCAGACACTGAAGCTTTGGAGCAGACCTCTGAATCCCAGGCCATAGTATGAGTAACCAACTCTGCAGACGACCACACTCACCTGGAATTGATGATGGCAACATCATGTAAAACTCAGCAAGGGGACTAAATAAAAGAGTCTCCATTTTTTCCAAAAATTCGGACACAGACACCACTTAAGTGGCATCAATTTCGCCAGAGTTTTTTTTTAAACGGTTGGTGAGGTGATTTTCAAAAATCATCAAGCTTTTAGTCTCCCCAAGATGACGAAAGTCCTTGCGGATCCAGGATTTGTTCATCTTGATGAACGTTAGTCTGTCTACATTATCATTGGACAGCCGCGTGCACTTATCTGTCAGCACATCACCAGCAGCGCTGAACACACGTTCAGAGAGAACGCAGGCTGCAGTGCACGACAAGATCTCCAAGGCGTGAGTGGCGATCTCAGGCCATTTTTCAAGATTGGAAGCCCAAAATGAGCAAGGGTCCAGTTCCACAGTCATGGCATCGATGTTAACTTGGAGATACTCTTGTACCATCTCTAGGCATTGGCTGTGCGTCAGACTTCTTGTCTCCTGTGGCCTTGCAAAGGATGGTCTAAAAAAATCTTGAAACGATTGGAACAAATTGCTGTTACCACCAGATAAGATGTTACTGTTATGGTTTGAGTGATGACTCGATAGTCCCATGGTTGGCAAGTTAGATCTCAGAAATTGACTACGTGCACCACTGGTGTTTTGTGGAAAAGCAGATGTTAGATTCTGTAACAGTCTCTGCTGATACTCCTGCATGCGTGAATCCCTTTCTATGGCAGGAATTATTTCACCAAATTTGCTTTTGTACCGGGGATCTAAGAGTGTGGCAACCCAGTAGTCGGCATTACTTCGGATTCTGACAATCCGAGGGTCATGTTGCAGGTAGTGCAGCAAGAAGGCACTCATGTGTCTTGCGCATCCAGGAGGACCAGGTCCTTCTTGTCTTGGTGATGGCGAGGTGAGAATCATGCTTCCTTCGTCTGCCCTCTCCCCCCAACCTCGCACAACAGAAATTTGATCAAGGTCTCCCTCATCTGATGAGTCTCCCATGCCCAGCGCCAGTTCATCCTCCACTTCTTCCTCGCCTCCTGCACCTTCCTCAACAGTTTGGCTGCTACCATGCGCCCTTGGTAATCCCTCCCCCCCAGCCTCCAATGCCAGCTGCCTTGGTGCTGCCAACCTTCTTGACGTTGGAGATATGATCCCTTCCGCATATGACTCATCCTGTTCCTCCTCCTCCTCCTCCTCTTGTTCCACCACCTTACTCCGAACACTGTATAAGGTGTGCTCCAGCATGTAAATCACCGGAATGGTCATGCTAATAATGGCATTGTCAGCACTAAACATCTTCGTTGCTATTTCAAAACTGTGCAGAAAGGTGCATAGGTCCCTGATCTGAGACCACTCCTGCAGCGTGATTTGCCCCACCTCTTGATCTCTTTGGCCCAGGCTATACGTCATAACGTATTGCACCAGGGCTCGTCGGTGCTGCCACAGTCGCTGAAACATGTGCAGAGTTGAATTCCACCATGTGGGCACATTGCATTTCAGCCAGTGAAATGGCAGGCCCAACGACTTCTGTAGAGATGCAAGTCGTCGAGCTGCGGGATGCGAACGGCGGAAGTGAGCACACAGCGACCGTGCCCTCTGCAGAAGCCCATCTAGTCCGGGATAGTGGAATAAAAATTGCTGGACAACCAGGTTCAAAACGTAAGCCATTAAAGGCATGTGTGTGACATTGCCCCGGCGAAGGGCCGCACCCAGGTTTGCAGCATTGTCGCACACAGCCTTCTCTGGCTGCAGGTTGAGCGGAGACAACCATTGATGGAACTTGGTCTCCAGAGCTGACCACTACTCCTCTGCTGTGTGACTCACATTTCCCAGACATTTCAATGTAAACACTGCCTGATGCCATTGAGCCCTGGTGACAGCATAGTGAGGAGGTGTGCAGGATTCCTTCTGAAGCAGTTACAACGTGGGTGGCATTACCAGACAGGCTTTGGGTGCAGGTGGAGGACCGAGAGGAGGTTGAGGAGGCAGAAGCAGTGGAGGAACTTCTAGATACAGAGGATCGACGAGCAACTCGTGGGGACGGCAAGACTTGGACAGCAGCCCCTTCTCATGATGTCGCCGTAGTTACCCAGTGCCCAGTCAATGACATGTATCACCCCTGTCCATGTCTACTCATCCAAGTGTCTGTGGTGAAATGCACCCTGTCACACACAGATTTTCTCAAGGAAGTGGTGATGTTGTGTGTGACATGCTGGTGTAGCACAGGCACAGCTTTCTTTGAGAAGTAGTGGCGACTGGGCATCTGGTACTGGGGCACTGCGACGGACATAAGGTCTCAAAAATCCTCTGTGTCCACCAGGCGGAAAGGCAGCATTTCTGTAGCCAACAGCTTGCTGATGGAGAAATTCAACCTCTTAGCTTTGTCATGGCTAGGAGGAAATGGTCTTTTACATGTCCACATCTGAGGAGCTGAGGGCTGGCTGCCGTGCTTAGACCGAGTTGAGTAGGGTGTCCCCGGCAAACTGCTGGTCTGTGAGGAAGGTGCAGGCGGAGATGTTATGTTGCCTTGATCAAAATGTGGTGTCGATGACGGTGAGTGCTCAACACCAGCAGGTGTATCCACTAGCAAATGTCCTGACGACCTGCCAATCACACTGGCTGTTGCGGGTAAAGATGTGGAAGGTCTGCATCCAAAACCATGTGCGACTGCTGTCCCCACAGTCACAGATGATGAAGAGGACGCGGATGCACTTGATGGGGCAGACGGTGGTTGACCCAGCCCACTAGGCCGCATTGTAGCACAGTGAGCTTCCCACTGCAACTTATGCCTCATATCCATATGACGTCAATAGCATCCTCCGCCATCTCCTCTGCTGACCTCATGGACTGGCGGACTGGGGGTTGACAGTAAGTGGGGTCTACAACCTCGTCATCATCATCCTGTGTGTTCTCATACCCGTCGTCATCAGAGCCGACCTCTTCCTGCCCCGACCGAAAAGTCAAGTTTTTATTCCAATCAGGTATCTCAGTCTCATCATCATCTTCCTCATTGTCTCCACCAACAGGAGTTACAGTTTGGGAATGAGGGTATACATTATGCTCAGAACCTTCTTCATCTGGGCCTGGATCCGACTCACAAAGATTCTGGGTATCAGTGCAGATCATTTCCTCGTCTGGATTCACAGAAGCTCTGGAGCAGACCTCTGATTCGCAGGCTATAGTATGCGTAAACAGCTCTACAGACTCAACCATGTGTGTTACTCCATGCTCAGACGGCCAGCTGGAAACTTGGGAGTTGTGAGGAAGCAAGTGCGATTGGGGTGACAACTCTGAGGACTGGAGTAGTTGTGATGTTGAAGTTGACATGGAGGAGAGCCCACTTGAACGAGCACTTGATATCCGTTCAAGCACCTGCTGTTTTTGTGCCTCATCTGGAATTTTTGGCAATGCTTGTAGCGATGGTCGTAAGAAAGGGATCATATCAGATTGTCCACGAAAAGAAGTAGATATCTTACTTTGGCTGGAAGATGGTCTTTCTTCTGCAGATGTTACTGTTGCATTTCCACCTACCCAATGGACACAACCTTGCTTTCCCTTTCCAACACTCCTATTCCCCTTTCCACCATCAGCAGGCCTTTTGCCACTCATTTTAGTGCTTAACTAATTGGCAACTCTGTATCTGTACTTGTTGGCACAACAACCGATGCATGAAAACCGAGCAGAACTAAGTGGCCACACTCTTGTACTAGGCCCAAAACTATTAACTGGATTAGATGCAGTAAAAATTGAGAGACACAGGCGGTGTAGTTTTTTTTCACAGGCGTGCTGACGTGCAGACACTGCTCCTAGGCCCAAAACTAATAACTGTATTATATGCAGTGAAAATAGAGATACACAGGTGGTATAGTTTGTTTCACAGGCGGGCTACTCTGCTGACATGCAGAAACTGCTCTTAGGCCCTAAACTAATAACTGGTTTAGATGCAGTGAAAATAGAGATACACAGGCGGTATAGTATGTTTCACAGGCGGGCTACTCTGCTGACGTGCAGACACTGTTCCTAGGCCTTACACTATTAACAGGATTAGATGCAGTGAAAATAGAGATACACAGGCGGTATAGTTTGTTTCACAGGCGGGCTACTCTGCTGACGTGCAGACACTGTTCCTAGGCCCTACACTATTAACAGGATTAGATGCAGTGAAAATAGAGATACACAGGCGGTATAGTTTGTTTCACAGGTGGGCTACTCTGCTGACGTGCAGACACTGTTCCTAGGCCCTAAACTATTAACTGGATTAGATTCAGTGAAAATAGAGAAACACAGGTGGTGTAGTTAGTTTCACAGGTGGGCTACTCAGATGACTATCAGACAATGCTACTAGCCCAAAAGGATTGGCTGAGCTAGATTACACCAAATGCTGTGACAAACACTTGCACAGCACTGGCACAGACCTGCCTGGCAAACAGTGCTATGAACTGCTGTAACCTACCCTGAAAAGGGCTGATATTACAACTAGTCCCGACTCCTCCCAACTCCCTAAACCTATCTCTCTGACAATTCGCTCCAAAAAACACTCTTTGTCTGTATAGCACCCACAGCAGCAGCGGTGCTGTCTAACACTAAGCTGCAGCAGTGAGGAAATGGTGGCGACGGGGCAAATGGCTGGTTCTTATAGGGCAAGGACATGTGACATACACAGCCAATGACACATGCCCTTGCTTGTGTGCATCACATGCACATTGCTGTGTGTGTGCGCACTGCTGATAGGCTGAGAGACTGCACCGTCTCACTGTAAATGCGGGAAAGAAAAAAAAATGGAGATCGGTGCTATTTCAGCACAGATCTATCCCCCGCACCTCCACCCACTATACACTGAAACAGTCTATTAACAATGATAAACAGTTTTAATGTGCAAATCAAGCGAGGCTTTTGCTTAACGAACAGTTATCGAACAGAAACTCGAACAGCCAAATTTTAAGCAAATTGTTTGGGTTCGTCAAACGACTCGAACACCGCCCAAAACAGCTCGAATTTGAGATTGGCGAACAGTTCAACTCGAACACCGCTCATCTCTACTTTTGACCCTATTTCCTGTATGGCCTTTATCTCCAGCACATCATTTCCATAAACTGGTGCCTAAAACTGAATTGCATAGTCCAGATGAGGTCACACTAACTCTTGGTAAAGTGGAGGTATTACATATCTGTATTGTGAATCCATGCCTCTTTTCATACAGGACAATATTCTGCCACCTTTAGAAGCCACTGATTGACATTGCATATTGTTTTTAGTATAAGATCAACAAGTTGTTTCACGATAGCTTGTTGTAAGTTATGGACATATTCATGGCACTATTTGACATTCATATGGCCTAGAGCAGTTGACGTAGTTACGCCTCCTGTTGGTAAGTCAGACTAAAAGTGCCCATAGCCTTAAATTAAGAATTAAGGCCCTCAAAAAAGCATTAGACTACCATCACCCAAACCTACCGATAGTGACGGGTTTGGCAGACAGTCTAAAGCATATGGCAATCCCTGACAGTTGATTGTTGGGGCAAATAAGGATCCAGCAAGTCTGATTCTGGACAGAAGATCTCTTTCTTCTATAAGAGATATGAAGTCAGAGATTTATGGGCAGAACCAATGCTCATGTGTATGGGAGAGTTGGGTGAGACATCTGCTGGACAAACGATCGAATGAACTATCATTTGGCTGACAGATATCTAAAGTGTAAGGGCGATGGGAGGACATTAGTCTAAGAGCAAAAAAGGGGAGAAGCCAGCGCAGCCTAAGGTTAAGACGCAATACATAAAGTGCAAATGCACATATTAATTTCTAACTGTATTTTCAAAATGAGACATTTAGCAAACAATTGATCAATTCTTTGAGCCACCCCACCTCTTCACGGCAACCCCGCCTCTTCACGGCAATCTCATATTGGGGCAGTCCTACACTACGTTTTTTATATTCGCTGTGCCATAAAGGCCTCCTAAATGAACTAAATGCAAGACCACATTAAAAACATGCTGTACCTGGAGCATATACTGAGTCACCCCCATGGCGCCAGAGTAGGCAAGCGAGGATAAAGGTCGACCAGGTCCAGACAGACATTTCGGATCCAACCTCCACACTGCCCATCCAGAGCCACAGATGAAGAGTGAAACAGGCTGAGGCACAGGTGCATAATTAAACAAAGCCTGAGGCAGGGCAGGGCTGCTGTGTGTGGACAGCAGCCTATCAATCACTGAGACACAGAAAGAATGGCGCACATAACCAGGCGCGGCGCACGGCAACAGTGGTGGTCAGCCACTTACCAATATCAGAGCAAAAAAGGGGAGAAGCCAGCGCAGCCTAAGGTTAAGACGCAATACATAAAGTGCAAATGCACATATTAATTTCTAACTGTATTTTCAAAATGAGACATTTAGCAAACAATTGATCAATTCTTTGAGCCACCCCGCCTCTTCACGGCAATCTCATATTGGGGCAGTCCTACACTACGTTTTTTAAATTCGCTGTGCCATAAAGGCCTCCTAAATGAACTAAATGCAAGACCACATTAAAAACATGCTGTACCTGGAGGATATACTGAGTCACCCCCATGGCGCCAGAGTAGGCAAGCGAGGATAAAGGTTGACCAGGTCCAGACAGACATTTCGGATCCAACCTCCAAACTGCCCATCCAGAGCCACAGATGAAGAGTGAAACAGGCTGAGGCACAGGTGCATAATTAAACAAAGCCTGAGGCAGGGCAGGGCTGCTGTGTGTGGACAGCAGCCTATCAATCACTGAGACACAGAAAGAATGGCGCACATAACCAGGCGTGGCGCACGGCAACAGTGGTGGTCAGCCACTTACCAATATCAGAGCAAAAAAGGGGAGAAGCCAGCGCAGCCTAAGGTTAAGACGCAATACATAAAGTGCAAATGCACATATTAATTTCTAACTGTATTTTCAAAATGAGACATTTAGCAAACAATTGATCAATTCTTTGAGCCACCCCGCCTCTTCACGGCAATCTCATATTGGGGCAATAGTCTAACACTTGTTCAACTGATGTATATGGGCTCGTTCAGTCAGCTGTATTTTCAGTCTTTGTGTTATCCATTCATGCAATGGAGAGCACATTGAACCTTTAATGATCTATAGTCAAGTCTAAGAAATTGAGAATTACTACATATACATTAATAGAGCACGTAAACCATCATCAGTATATGAATACAGCACCTGAATCACCAACAATACATGAATGTAGTACTATACCCATCATCAATATATTAATGCAGCACCAGACCCATCAGCATATGAATAAAAACAGATACACCATCAGTACATGATTACTGCATTAGTACCATCATTACTACTTCAATATATCACATCAGAGCTGTCATCGGTACATAAATACAGTGCCAAGTTTACTACTGTAATGATTTGCAGTGGGAGATCAGCCTTTCCCATATATAATGCTATCGCATAAAACTACAACTCCTAGTGAGCCCTTAAGAATAATAAGATGATGGGTGTTTTTAGGGTTGCCTAGCCTGGGCGTTTTGTGAGATCGCAAAGCATGACCCAACTCATGTTATCTGCCAACTTTGTAAAAAAAGAACCAGTAGAGGCAAAAATTGCAATTATTTCACTGCTATATGCATGAACTGGCACATGTGTGATCAACATGTGTTAGTTTGGGAAGCTCAATGCTCTGAACTGTGGCATAGCGGGCCTTGCCAACCACCGACCGGTTCATCAACCCATCTCCTGCTTCTTCCTTCACTGTCACCATGGTAAGTGTTCTCACACAGGTCTCCGGCCAATGAACCGACATTTGTTTATCCACTAAATTTGGAGTGAGAACCCATCAGCTGTTATAGAAGTGGAGATTCCTGCTGTTTTTGTTTCACCAAGCAAACCACATCTTTCTCAATCCACCAAAACATCTCCACCTGCCCCTCACTCACAGTCCAGCAGTTTGTCATGTTCACTAGTGAAGAGCGAATACATTCGGCACTATTCGTTACTTGCACGAATATTTTTGGCTATTTGTTACTTGGCAAATAACTTGCTATTCACTGTTGTGAATTCTGTGGCAGAGCTCCCTCCTGTGGTCACAAGTGGTACTTCGGCTGATTCTCTCTGTGAGCTTCTGTTGGTGGAGGGAAGTGGGACTGCGGCTTCTGAGTTTCCTCCCTCAGGTGATCTGGTGAGGTCGTTAGGTGCTTCTCTACTTAACTCCACCTAATGCTTTGATCCTGGCTTCCTGTCAATGTTCCAGTGTTGGACTTGCTTTTCCCTGGATCATTCCTGTGGCCTGCTGCTCTGCATAGCTAAGTTCTTCTTTGCTATTTGTTTGCTATTTTTTCTGTCCAGCTTGTCTAATTTTTTGCTGGAAGCTCTGGGAGGCAAAGGGTGTACCTCCGTGCCGTTAGTTCGGTACGGAAGGTCTTTTTGCCCCCTTTGCGTGGTTTTCTTTAGGGTTTTGTGTAGACGGCAAAGTTACCTTTTCTGTCCTCGCTCTGTTAAGAAAGTCGGGCCTCACTTTGCTGAATCTGTTTCATCTCTACGTTTGTCTTTTCATCTTAACTCACAGTCATTATATGTGGGGGCTGCCTTTTCCTTTGGGGTATTTCTCTGAGGCAAGGTAGGCTTGTTTTCTATCTTCAGGCTAGTTAGTTTCTCAGGCTGTGCCGAGTTGCATAGGCAGAGTTAGGCGCAATCCACGGCTGCCTCTAGTGTTGTTTGGAGAGGATTAGGGATTGCGGTCTGCAGAGTTCCCACGTCTCAGAGCTCATTCTATGATTTTGGGTTATTGTCAGATCACTGTATGTGCTCTGACCGCTATGTCCATTGTAGGTACTGAATTGCCTTTCATAACAGTACAGGAAGCCCAAAGTACTAATGATTCTCAATAGAGGGAAAAAAGAAGTTCTGAGACCATTTTTTTTTCTTTGCACTGTGTTTTGCCTTTTTTTCCCCTAGACATTTGGGTGGTTCAGTACACAGGTGTAGCGATGGACATTAGAAGTCTGTCTTCATCTGTGGATCAGCTCTCGGCAAGAGTACAAAAGATTCAAGACACTATTGATCAGAAAGCTATGTTGGAACCAAGAATTCCTATTCCTGATTTGTTTTTTGGAGATAGAACTAAGTTTCTGAGTTTCAAAAATAATTGTAAATTATTTCTGGCCTTGAAACCTCGCTCCTCTGGTGATCCAGTTCAACAGGTTTTGATTGTTATTTCTTTTTTGCGCGGCGACCCTCAGGACTGGGCATTTTCTCTTGCGCCAGGAGATCCTGCATTGAGTAATATCGATGCGTTTTTCCTGGCGCTCGGATTGCTGTACGATGAACCTAATTCAGTGGATCAGGCAGAGAAAAATTTGCTGGCTCTTTGTCAGGGTCAGGATGAGATAGAGGTATATTGTCAGAAATTTAGAAAGTGGTCCGTGCTCACTCAATGGAATGAATCTGCGCTGGCAGCTATGTTCAGAAAGGGTCTCTCTGAAGCCCTTAAGGATGTCATGGTGGGATTTCCTATGCCTGCTGGTTTGAATGAGTCTATGTCTTTGGCCATTCAGATCGGTCGACGCTTGCGTGAGCGTAAATCTGTGCACCATTTGGCGGTATTACCTGAGCTTAAACCTGAGCCTATGCAGTGCGATAGGACTTTGACCAGAGTTGAACGGCAAGAACACAGACGTCTGAATGGGCTGTGTTTCTACTGTGGTGATTCCACTCATGCTATCTCTGATTGTCCTAAGCGCACTAAGCGGTTCGCTAGGTCTGCCACCATTGGTACGGTACAGTCAAAATTTCTTCTGTCTGTTACCTTGATCTGCTCTTTGTCATCGTATTCTGTCATGGCATTTGTGGATTCAGGCGCTGCCCTGAATTTGATGGACTTGGAGTTTGCTAAGCGTTGTGGGTTTCTCTTAGAGCCCTTGCAGTGTCCTATTCCATTGAGAGGAATTGATGCCACGCCTTTGGCCAAGAATAAGCCTCAATACTGGACCCAGCTGACCATGTGCATGGCTCCTGCACATCAGGAGGTTATTCGCTTTCTGGTGTTGCATAATCTGCATGATGTGGTCGTGTTGGGGTTGCCATGGCTACAAGCCCATAATCCAGTATTAGATTGGAAATCCATGTCGGTGTCCAGCTGGGGTTGTCAGGGGGTACATGGTGATGTTCCATTTCTGTCAATTTCGTCATCCACCCCTTCTGAGGTTCCAGAGTTCTTGTCTGATTACCGGGATGTATTTGATGAGCCCAAGTCCGATGCCCTACCTCCGCATAGGGATTGTGATTGTGCTATCAATTTGATTCCTGGTAGTAAATTCCCAAAAGGTCGACTGTTTAATTTATCCGTGCCTGAGCACGCCGCTATGCGCAGTTATGTGAAGGAATCCCTGGAGAAGGGGCATATTCGCCCGTCATCGTCACCATTAGGAGCAGGGTTCTTTTTTGTAGCCAAGAAGGATGGTTCGCTGAGACCTTGTATAGATTACCGCCTTCTAAATAAGATCACGGTTAAATTTCAGTACCCCTTGCCATTGTTATCTGATTTGTTTGCTCGGATTAAGGGGGCTAGTTGGTTCACCAAGATAGATCTTCGTGGTGCGTATAATCTGGTGCGAATCAGGCGAGGAGATGAATGGAAAACTGCATTTAATACGCCTGAGGGTCATTTTGAGTATCTAGTGATGCCATTCGGACTTGCCAATGCTCCATCAGTGTTTCAGTCCTTTATGCATGACATCTTCCGAGAGTACCTGGATAAATTCCTGATTATGTACTTGGATGACATTTTGATCTTCTCGGATGATTGGGAGTCTCATGTGAAGCAGGTCAGAACAGTTTTTCAGGTCCTGCGTGCTAATTCTTTCTTTGTGAAGGGATCAAAGTGTCTCTTTGGTGTGCAGAAGGTTTCATTTTTGGGGTTCATCTTTTCCCCTTCTACTATCGAGATGGATCCTGTTAAGGTCCAAGCCATCCATGATTGGACTCAGCCACCATCTCTGAAAGGTCTGCAAAAGTTCCTGGGCTTTGCTAATTTTTATCGTCGCTTCATCTGCAATTTTTCTAATATTGCCAAACCATTGACCGATTTGACCAAGAAGGGTGCTGATTTGGTCAATTGGTCTTCTGCTGCTGTGGAAGCTTTTCAAGAGTTGAAGCGTCGTTTTTCTTCTGCCCCTGTGTTGTGTCAACCAAATGTTTCTCTTCCGTTCCAGGTCGAGGTTGATGCTTCTGAGATTGGAGCAGGGGCTGTTTTGTCGCAGAGAGGTTCTGATTGCTCGGTGATGAAACCATGCGCTTTTTTTTCCAGGAAGTTTTCGCCTGCTGAGCGAAATTATGATGTGGGCAACCGAGAGTTGCTGGCCATGAAGTGGGCATTCGAGGAGTGGCGTCATTGGCTTGAAGGAGCTAAGCATCGCGTGGTGGTATTGACTGATCATAAGAACTTGACTTATCTTGAGTCTGCTAAGCGGTTGAATCCTAGACAGGCTCGTTGGTCGCTGTTTTTTGCCCGTTTTGACTTTGTGATTTCGTACCTTCCGGGCTCTAAAAATGTGAAGGCGGATGCTCTGTCTAGGAGTTTTGTGCCCGACTCTCCGAGTTTGTCTGAGCCGGCGGGTATCCTCAAGCAAGGAGTAATTGTGTCTGCCATCTCCCCTGATTTGCGGCGGGTGCTGCAAAAATTTCAGGCTAATAAACCTGATCGTTGTCCAGCGGAGAGACTGTTTGTCCCTGATAAGTGGACCAATAAAGTTATCTCTGAGGTTCATTGATCGGTGTTGGCTGCTCATCCTGGAATCTTTGGTACCAGAGAGTTAGTGGCTAGATCCTTTTGGTGGCCGTCTCTGTCGCGGGATGTGCGTACTTTTGTGCAGTCCTGTGGGATTTGTGCTCGGGCTAAGCCCTGCTGTTCTCGTGCCAGTGGGTTGCTTTTGCCCTTGCCGGTCCCGAAGAGGCCTTGGACACATATCTCTATGGATTTTATTTCTGATCTTCCCGTTTCTCAAAAGATGTCAGTCATTTGGATGGTCTGTGATCGCTTTTCTAAGATGGTCCATTTGGTACCCTTGTCTAAATTGCCTTCCTCCTCTGATTTGGTGCCATTGTTCTTCCAGCATGTGGTTCGTTTACATGGCATTCCAGAGAATATCGTTTCTGACAGAGGTTCCCAGTTTGTTTCAAGGTTTTGGCGAGCCTTTTGTGGTAGGATGGGCATTGACTTGTCTTTTTCCTCGGCTTTCCATCCTCAGACTAATGGCCAGACCGAACGAACCAATCAGACCTTGGAAACATATCTGAGATGCTTTGTTTCTGCCGATCAGGATGACTGGGTGTCCTTTTTGCCTTTGGCTGAGTTCGCCCTTAATAATCGGGCCAGCTCGGCTACCTTGGTTTCGCCATTTTTCTGCAATTCTGGGTTCCATCCTCGTTTCTCTTCAGGACAGGTTGAGTCTTCAGACTGTCCTGGTGTGGATACTGTGGTGGACAGGTTGCAGCAGATTTGGACTCATGTAGTGGACAATTTGACCTTGTCCCAGGAGAAGGCTCAACGTTTCGCTAATCGCAGACGCCGTGTGGGTCCCCGACTTCGTGTTGGGGATCTGGTTTGGTTATCTTCTCGTCATATTCCTATGAAGGTTTCCTCTCCTAAGTTTAAACCTCGTTTCATTGGTCCGTATAGGATTTCTGAGGTTCTTAATCCTGTGTCTTTTCGTCTGACCCTTCCAGATTCTTTTTCCATACATAACGTATTCCATAGGTCATTGTTGCGGAGATACGTGGCACCTATGGTTCCATCTGTTGATCCTCCTGCCCCGGTTTTGGTGGAGGGGGAATTGGAGTATATTGTGGAGAAGATTTTGGATTCTCGTGTTTCTAGATGGAAACTCCAGTATCTGGTTAAATGGAAGGGTTATGCTCAGGAAGATAATTCCTGGGTTTTTGCCTCTGATGTTCATGCTCCCGATCTTGTTCGTGCCTTTCATGTGGCTCATCCTGGTCGGCCTGGGGGCTCTGGTGAGGGTTCGGTGACCCCTCCTCAAGGAGTGGTACTGTTGTGAATTCTGTGGCAGAGCTCCCTCCTGTGGTCACAAGTGGTACTTCGGCTGATTCTCTCTGTGAGCTTCTGTTGGTGGAGGGAAGTGGGACTGCGGCTTCTGAGTTTCCTCCCTCAGGTGATCTGGTGAGGTCGTTAGGTGCTTCTCTACTTAACTCCACCTAATGCTTTGATCCTGGCTTCCTGTCAATGTTCCAGTGTTGGACTTGCTTTTCCCTGGATCATTCCTGTGGCCTGCTGCTCTGCATAGCTAAGTTCTTCTTTGCTATTTGTTTGCTATTCTTTCTGTCCAGCTTGTCTAATTTTTTTGCTGGAAGCTCTGGGACGCAAAGGGTGTACCTCCGTGCCATTAGTTCGGTACGGAGGGTCTTTTTGCCCCCTTTGCGTGGTTTTCTTTAGGGTTTTGTGTAGACCGCAAAGTTACCTTTTCTGTCCTCGCTCTGTTAAGAAAGTCGGGCCTCACTTTGCTGAATCTGTTTCATCTCTACGTTTGTCTTTTCATCTTAACTCACAGTCATTATATGTGGGGGCTGCCTTTTCCTTTGGGGTATTTCTCTGAGGCAAGGTAGGCTTGTTTTCTATCTTCAGGCTAGTTAGTTTCTCAGGCTGTGCCGAGTTGCATAGGCAGAGTTAGGCGCAATCCACGGCTGCCTCTAGTGTTGTTTGGAGAGGATTAGGGATTGCGGTCTGCAGAGTTCCCACGTCTCAGAGCTCGTTCTATGATTTTGGGTTATTGTCAGATCACTGTATGTGCTCTGACCGCTATGTCCATTGTAGTACTGAATTGCCTTTCATAACAATTCACCTCAGTATATTCGAGTGACCTGCCCAGCATGTTTGGTGCTATTTGCAGCCAATGAGCATGCTGAGCTTGCTTGCCTATCACAGTAATGCCGTTGCCATCTTTGGTGTGATATTACTGTGATTGGTTGGCCTTACAGCATCATAGGGGATATATAAGCCCTGCCGGTGCCATCTTGCGCACATTACATGCGGAAACAGCATAGTGAGAGCGTAGTGTGAGCGTAGGGAGAGTAAAATCAGCATATAGGGGGAGTTTCTGATTCCAAAAAGCTCTTTTAAGAGCTTATCTGTTAGGTTGAGATACCATAGGTAGAGATTTAATAAGAGGGAGAGTGAAAGGCAGGCAGGGTGTTATCATTGCAAGTGCATGCTGCAGATCTCTGCCAGGTTGCATTGTTTATAGTGTAGGAACAGAATGTGGGAGTGGGGAGAGATAGGCAGGGTTTCATATCCAATACCATAATATATAAAATAGCTCTTTTTAGAGCAAAACATTACTCAGTTTTAGCATATACTAAACCAATTTTTTTAGCTAAATATTATTCCTAAATACCAGCATATACTAAACCGCTTCTTTTACAGCTAAATAATATTCCTCAGTGCCAGCACATACAGAACCTCTTTTTTTAGATAATTGCTAAATAATGTTCCTCGCCTATTGCTGAAATAGCTAATATTTATCTAGCAGTTGTGCAACTGGCGCAAAACCTGTTGAGATATGGAAATGTCCATACAGAGTGGGACATTTATATGGATACACCAGGGTGATATATGAAAAAAATTACTTTGCTATTGGTTAAATAAATAGCGTATATTTATCTAGAAATTGTGCAACTGGCTTAAAGCCTGCTGAGATACGCAAATGTCATTATTTACCAGTAATTTACCAATTAATGGGCGTAACTTGGTGGCAGCTTTAAAGTTTGGCAAGCTGAAACATGTTCCATGCTTGGCCCAAGTGCTGAACTTGCAGTTTTTAAAAACAGCCCCTCACTTGCCGGACCTTCTTGCCAAGGTACGCTGTGTTAGCGCCCATTTCAGAAAGTCACCTCAGGCCTTCACTGGTTAGACTTTGCTGCAGCAGCGCTTTAATTTGTCCTGTCACCAACTGATTTGTGACCTGCCCACACAGTGGATTTCGACATTTCATATGTTGGCAAGGCATAGAGAGCAGCAGATGGCAGTGGCTGAATTTCAGCTTCTTAATGCCCATCAGAGTAACACTCAGCCCCCACACATAACAATTGCTGAGTGGGAGTGGATCACTGACATATGTTGGGT
This sequence comes from Ranitomeya imitator, assembly GCF_032444005.1. NCBI lineage: Eukaryota > Metazoa > Chordata > Amphibia > Anura > Dendrobatidae > Ranitomeya > Ranitomeya imitator. Next base: position 167,250,068 of record NC_091288.1, read on the forward strand.
TGTTCAAAACTTTGAGTACTGCCCCAAGATGGTGAGTGCTGATGATGCTAATGTCAGTGTATCCATCTCACTGCTTTGTCTATTAAAAGTTTTGCTGCAGAATCTCAAAGAGGAAGCTTTGAATGCTGAGCTGGTGGCTATGGAGCAAGATTTTACAGTGGCTGATACCACACAGGCCAGATCACCCAATGTTCTCAGGCCACATTGGGTAATGATGAGGAAGAGACAGAGGAGGAACAGGAGCTTTTGGTCTGTGCTACAGAGTGGACTCCCAATCCCAGCTTCATGCCTGTCTAGCATGGATGGCCTGAAGAGGAGAAGGAGGAGGTGGTGCAATGTGAGGAGGAGAGGATGGTTAGTGTTCATCATTGTGGGGACACTGAACGTTTGACTCTTTGTAGTCTGCCACACATGGCACAGTTCATGTCCAGATGCCTTTCCAAAGACCCTTACATGAAAGACATTTTGTCCACCATGAAATACTGGCTGTGCACCTTTCTCCTTGACCAACGGTACAAGGAGAAATTCCTTATCTCATGTCATAGGCAGACGTGCCATTTACAGTGCATGCATGCCAGAGGGCTGTTGTTGAAGACCTGCTGAAAAGATTACCCTTAAACAAGAAGAGGTACCGGCTCTTTTCACACACACAAGGATTACAGGGGAGGGACATGCACATCAGCAAGGCTATCTGTGGAAGTAAATATGATGAGGAGGGAGAAGTTGCCCAAGATGGTGATGGAGTACTTAAGTGACCATACCAGCATCCTTCCTGATTCTTCACTGCCTTTTATCTATTGTTTGTCCAAGCTGCACACTTGGTCCGACCTCTCCTTGTATGTCTTGAATGTGCTGCCCTGCCCTGCCGCAAGTGTGCTGTCTGTCTGGTAGGTTTTTAGTTCAGCCAGTGTAATCATAACAGATAGGCGCACATGTCTGTCAACAGAAATTACACACAGGCTGACTCTTCTAAAGTTGAACAAGGGCTGGATATTCTCCAACTCTATAAGCCCTGGGGATGACAGCAACCCAACGTAAATACAGCCTAAATGTTGTTTTTTGGGAGTTGTCTTAACAACAATGCCTTACCATCCAAAGCTATTTTGTTCTGGAAATCACATCCTACTCCTACTGCTTCTGCTACAAGTACTTAGGGGTCATATATGTATAACCCACATTGATAATGTTTTCAAATTTTTTGAAACCTTTGTACATTGTGCAATGGTGAAACTTGTATTCCCTATCTCTAGCTATTGTAATAACTTCAAAATCTATTGTGAGGTTCCCATCATGGTCTCGTTCACCGTGTATGATGCAGACTCCTTGGGTAATTTTTGGAAACCGTTATACATTGATTAAACTCGTACTCCCTATCTCTAGCTTTTCTAATAACTGCAAAATGTATTGTGAGGTCCCAATCATGGACTCTTTCAACGTGAATGATACAGTTCCCTTGGGTAATTTTTGGAAACCTTTGTGCATTGTGCAATGGTGAAACTTGTACTCCCTATCTCTAGCTATTCTAATAACTGCAAAAATTATTGTGAATTCACCATCAAAGTCTCTTTCAGCCTGCATGATAAAGACACCTTGGGTAATTTTTGGAAACCTTTGTACATTGTGCAATGTTGAAACTTGTACTCCCTATCTCTAGCTATTCAGATAACTGCAAAATGTATTGTGAGGTCCCCATCATGGCCTCTTTCAGTGTTATGATACAGACCTCTTGGGTAATTTATGGAAACCTTTGTACATTGTGCAATGGTAAAACTTGTACTGCCCACTCAGCGAGATATAACGCCCCTGGCCAGGTGTCAGTGGTAAAATGCACCCTGTCAAACATAGATTTTTTCAAGGAATGGGTGATGTCTGCAATATGCTGGTGTAGCGTAGGCGCAGCTTTCTTAGAGAAGTAATGGCGACTAGGCAACTGGTACTGGGGGGCTGTGACAGCCATCAGTTTTTGGAAACCGTCTGTATACACGAGGCAGGAAGGCAGCATTTCTGTGGCCAACAGATTGGAGATGGTTGTTCAAGCTCTTATATTTGGCTTGTGGAGGAGGAAGCATTATTTTACGTGACCACAACTGCAGGAACCAGGGCTGGCTGCTGTGCTGAGAGAGGGTGGACTATGGAGAACAGGATAAACTGCTGGACTGTGAGTGAGGTGCAGGTGGAGATGTTATGGTGGTTTGAGAAAGATGTGGTGAGCTCGGTGTCTAAAATTAAAAACAGAAAGCATGTCCTCTTCCATAACAGCTGATGGGCTCTCACTCACGACAACTATAGCGAATAAACAAGTGGAGGCTTTGAAGCCAGAGACCTGTGTGAGAACACTTGCCATAGTGATGGAGGAGGAAGAAGCAGCAGATGCAGTTGATAAAAATGCCGGTGGTTGGTGAGGCCTGCAAGGCAGCATTTTAGCGCAGTTAGATTCCCAGACTATTGCGTGTTTTTGACGCCTGTGCTAATTTATGTGCAGTGCCCCAGGGTCCGGGTCATTGCAGTAATATCGTTCTCCTCTAGGGGGGAGTGATGTTACGTCTGATGGCAATAAAGGAGATCACTTTACCAGGTATCACAAACCATACACCACACTTTACACTCCAGTCCGCCAGGGGGAGCTATGCTCCTATCTATTAGGGCACTCTTCACAATTAGGTAAAACTGTTGGGCTGGATAGGAAGTTAGGCAGAAGCTGACTGGGCTTCACCCAGGCAGCACCTGTCAGGCAGCCAGTGGGGAAAGGAGGAACATTTAGCAGCTGCAGACAGGAGGATCCCTGACAGGGGTGGGATCCTGTCAGGGGCCTAGACAGAAGGCCACGGAACTGCGCCTGCTTACCAATGCGGCAGCATCCTAAGAAAGAGACATTGAAGGGAATTGCGTTGCTTAGAGTGAGAAACGAAGTCATAGCAAAAGGAGAGGAAACCAGAAGGAGTTCTGCCCTGTAAAAGGCTGCCTCCTTTCTGAGGCATAGAAGCCGGTAGTAGGAACACCGAGGGAGTCATCTTCTCCAAGCCTGGCTTCAGAGACCGCCAGGACAGCTAGTTCCATATTAGTTGCCCGACCTTATACCCAGGAGGCACGGTGGCAACTGTGGGGTCCGGGGCGTGATAGTGTCCCTGTAAAAAGCCTCAGGCCATCCGTCATACGGGTTTGTCCTATCCTTACCATCAGGGGGACAGAGAGAGAACGAGATATAACATCTAGAACATCTACAACAGTTGTGAGGACCTTACTGAGACGCACAGCAGGGAGGTACTACAACATCCAGGTGCTAGAGGAAGGCTACAGATTTCCACCTGGATAAGGGGACTCTGGATTTGCCTTCAGACCGGCTGGACTCTGCCTGCCCTGTGATCTGGTGCTCTGGACTGTGGATGCTGAAGCGTTCAGTAAAAAGGTAAAGAGACTGCAACCTTGTGTCCTCGTTCTTCACTGCGCCTCACACCATCACCATCTACACTCTGGGAAGCTCTGGGGACATACTTCACCTGTGGGAAGGTACACCATCTAGCTGCCATAACATCACCCCAGCAGACCCCTAAGCAGCGTCGGTCACCCTGACCAAATACCACAGGTGGCGTCACGAACATTTCCCCTTTAAAGACCTTTTCCCCTTTTATCAATGGATGCCCCTAGGGCCACAGACCGGGTCAGCCACCGTGACATCCCCCTTGAGAACCGAAGGGCCCGGCTCTGAGTACCCCACTGCCCTAATGGGGGCGCTCCATATGCATATAGTAATCAAATTATTGTAATTTTTGCCTCTAATGACAATTCTTTTACAAAGTTGGCAGATAACATGAGTTTATTCATCCTTTGCATTCTCAACAAAGGCCCAGGCTAGGCAACCCTTGCAGCCCCTACAAACTACAGACCCGCAACCTCTACTGGTCAAAACCAGAGCTGTGGCTGCAGTGCTTGTGTCTGTGTCGGGGAACCGCAATGTAACCTCCTTATCTTCCTCCTCCGCATCTTCTCTGCTGAGCTACTCAGCTGCATGCTCCTGGGTTCACATCAAGTGGGATCTACAACATCATCAACATCCTCTCTGTGTTCCCACTCCTCTCCCTGAGAGTCACCTTCCTCCTTTTTCTGCCCTGACAGCACAGTACAGACCTTGTGAGCCTCAGTTATTTGAGTCTTATAAGAGTCATCTTCACCCCTGGGGGTTAACATCTGGTGATAAGGGTGTGGCTTCTGATCAGACCTTACTACATGATGTAGTGCTTGCCATCCACAGGAGCACTTGTTCTTTATGGCCCTTATCTACAAGACAAATCGCTCTTTGACTGTCAAAGAAAGGGAGTAGAGTATTTTGTCCAGTAGCAGAAGTTGACAGTTGTCTTTCAATAGGACAAGATAGTATTTGTTCAGCAGAGATTTCAGTAACATTACCACTTTCCCCCTGTCCAACTCGAACACCAAGCCTATTTCCCCTTCCATCACAACCTGGATTTTTCCCACTCAGGTTGGATGTACACTTCTTCTCTTGTAACTAGCTGTTTCACAACCCTAGGCCCAGACCTGTCAATGACCTGTCACTAAATTAACAATCAGTATTTTTTTGCTGAGATAGTGTGGCTGGACTACAGAATTAGCTCAAAAGATTTATATGCTGTAATGTGGACTTGGGTCTGGATCAAACAATTAGCACAAATGATATATATGCTGAAATGTGCACTGGTGTCTGGAATACATATTTACCACAATGGATTTTGATGCTGAAATGTGGACTAGTGTTTGGAACACACAGCACAAATGACTTAGATGCTGAAATGTGGACTGCTGGCTGGACTACACAATTAGCACAACAGATTTAGATGCTGAAATGTGGACTGGTATCTGGACCAAACAATTAGCACAATAGATTTAGATGCTGAAATGTGGACTAATGTCTAAAACACACAATTAGCATAAAGGGTTTAGATGCTGAAATGTGGACTGTTGGCTGAACCACACAATTAGTACAAAGGATTTAGTTACTGAAATTGGACTGCTGGCTGGACCACACAATTAGCACAAAGGTTTATATGCTGAAGTAGCTACTGGTCACTGTACCACAGACTTAGCAGCACTATGGATTTATATGTTGAAATAGCGACTTGTGGTTGCACCACAGAATTAGCACTTCAAATTTATATGCTGGAGGGTCAATTTGACACAGGATCCTATTTATCTGAACTAGCAGAGAATAAACCACCTAGCTAACTATCGGACTACTTACAGCAGCCTCGCTATGCTGTTGCACTCACAAAATGGCACCAAAGCCACATGTCCACTTTTAATATGGAAAGGAATATATGACTTCGGCAGCCAATGACACAATCCCTTGTGTCTGGACGTTGTGGATGGTTTCTGAGCACTGATTAGCTGCCGAAATCTCCACACATTAAGTTGATAAAAAAGAATAATAGTCCGCCGCTCATCTGACCTCTCCCCACCCTCTCCCCTCATCCACTGATATCTGGACCACACAATTAGCACAAAGTATTTAGATGCTGAAGTGTGGACTGCTGACTGGACCACATAATTAGCACAAAGGATTTAGATGCTGAAATTTGAACTGGTGTCTGGACCACACAATTAGCACAAAGGATTTAGACGCTGAAATGTGGACTGGTTTCTAGATCACACAAATAGCACAAAGGATTTAGATGTTGAAATGTGGACAGGTGGTGGAACCATGCAATTAGCACAAAGGATATGCTGGAAGGTCGATTTGCCACAGGATCCTATCTATCTGACATAGCTGACAATAAACCTCTCAGCTAGCTATGTGACTATTTGCAGAAGCAGCAGCCTCACTACGCTGTTATACTGACGAAATGGTGCCAAAGCCACATATCTGCTTTTTATATGGAAAGGAACATGTGACTTCGGTAGCCAATTGGAAAAAAAAAAGAATACCAGTCCGCTGCTCCTCTGACCTGTCCTCATCACCTCCTCTCATCAAACACATAACCCCCACTCATCATAAAGCACCTCTATCCTAGCGAAAGTCCTAACAAAGCCATTAGTGTAAACTCTATCATTTACCGAACTTTGGTCAAATTTTGCAGATTTTGAGGAAAATGCTCTGGAATCCTTACACAAATTCGAATGTATAACATTTGTACCGAATTTGAAATTGGCAAATATTTTCTGAACACGTTCGCTCATCTCTACTGCTCAGTACTAAAAGTAGGTGTGCAGCGCCCCAGAGTCCTGGTCGTTGCAGTAATGTCGTTCTTCCACCAGGGGGAGCGATGTTACGTCTGATGGCACCAAAGGAGTTCACCCTGTCAGGTATCACAGCCACACACACACTTCACATGCCGGCCACCAGGGGGAGCAAAAGGTTCTATCTATTAGGCCACTCCTCACACTTGGGTAAAACTGGGGGTTGGTTAGGAAGTGAGGGAGAAGCTGACTGGAGGGAGAAGGAGATAGTCAGTGGAAGAGAAAGCCAGGAGGAGGAGAGGAGAGGAGCAGCCTGGGCTTGGCCCAGGAAAGGGAAAGAAGGACACGGAGCTGCGCCTGCAACCCATGCGGCAACCTCCTAAGAAAGGAGAAGAAAGGAAGTGTGCCGTAGTGAGTGAGCACAGAAGTCGTAGCAACAGGAGTGAAACACCAGTGGGAGACCAGCTATCCGTCCTAAGAACCTAATGAGACAAGGTGGCAACGCGGAGGAGGGGCGACGCTAGGGTCCCTATAAAATAGCCTCAGGCCACCACCGTCATACGGGTTTGTCCTATCCATCTGGGGGACAGAGAGAGGAGTAACAAGAGTGAGGACCTTATGGTAGCTAATGCAAGTAAGGACCTACTACGTTACTGTGCGCAAGGGGAAGGCTACTGATTTCCACCTGGATAAGGGGACTCTGGAATTGCTATCAGACCGGCCGGACTCTACCTACCCTCTTATCCGGCACTCTGGACTGTGGATGCTGAAGCCTTCAGTAAAGGTAAAGAGACTGCTCCCATTGTGTCCTCGTTATTCACCGCGCCTTGCACCACCCACCATCAACATCTACACTTCTGGGAAGCCCTGGGGATATACTTCACCTGTGGGAAGGTATACCATCTAGCTGCCATTCCATCACCCCAGCGGACTCCTAAGCAGCGTCGGTCATCCTGACTGAATACCACAGGTGGCGTCACGAACACTACCGTTTCTACAAACTCTACCCTTTTATTGGGTGCCCCTCATAGGGCCACGGTCCGCGTTGGGCCACCGTGACATCCCAGCTGAGGGAACTGAAGGACCCGGTACCGAGTACCCCATTGCCCATGTGGGGGCGATCCAGGTGCAAAAGAATTAGATAGAGATGAAGCAGGAAAAGGACAAATTCCACACACTGGCTCACAGAATCAAATGAATTTGGTTGAAGCTTGAAGTACAGTCAACAGCTTTCCCTAAAAGGACATTTTCTTATAGTTACCTGAAAATTCGTCAAGCGGGTTAATCTTAGGTTTCAAAATAGTCAAGGGACTTACTGCAGTTTCTTGGGACTGAGCAATTTCTTGATGATTAAACTGCTTTGCAATGTCCTGGATCAGCTGGACCAGGTCTTGCATTTGAACCATAATTTGGACAGCTAAAATCTGGTAGCTCAAAATGACTATCTCAGATAATGTTGGCACTAGCCACTATGTCTGGCAGGTCTTGAAGATCATGGCCTTCACACTTTAAACCATGACAGAGGGATTTGACCTTCAAAATGGCTTCCGCCTATGGCTGCTGGCCATAGGAACATTTCTGACACAAGAATAGTCAAACAAGCCAGGTCAGTATTAGGCGGAAAGGATAGGGATGAAATTGTCAAGCAGAAGAATGGTTAGTAAATGAGCTGAAGTTAGAAACAGAGTAATCACTGGACCAGCAAAAGTTTAAAACCAACAGCAAACTGGAAGTTTTAGTGGGGTGTAGTGCTTTTACATTGGACAAAGCAAGAAATGGCACTACAGGTTTCAGCCAAACAAATCTCTGTCGCTGTAAAGAGTCTGCACCACCCAGACCTTCTTGACATCCATTTCATCTCCAGCACCGCCCACAGAAAGAATATGTAGAACTAGGTCCAAGAGGAGATGTGACAGTCAAAAGGACTTGAATGGTGTTTTGAAGGATGGGTGGGTATCAAAGGCTACTGGAAGGCATCAGAGTTGGGAGATTGAAGAAATTGTAAAACCATTAACAGTGAATATATCTGGTGAGCATATTTCAACTTGGTGGTGGAAAGATAATTAATTCAGTTTTTGCCATAAGAATGCATGTGAAGATGAAAATAGATGTAGTCCATAAACATTGTGGACAGCAGAGAGCTGATATATGTGCCAGAGTGGTAAATTTTATTTTCATCAACATGTAAATGTTACAGGATACCATAGCATCTTATGAACTTTCCCAGGTCAATGTTGTAGAAGGAGAAAATTAGGGGTCCAAAGACAGAACCATCCTAAAAGGACACCAATAGAGGGAAGGCGAAATAATGAGGTAGAATAAGAATGGGAGACATTAGATGTGCGGTTAATGAGTTGTTCATGTACAGAGCCAAGTCTGTGATCTCAAGGAATGAGGGAGTAACCCATTCAACAATGTCAAGCATAAACAGCATAATATGCTACTATAGTAGTTTCTTACGTTTTTTTTATTTCATTTTCTTATGTCTTCTGATGTTTTTTTATACTATAGAAACTATTAATTAAAAAAGTATTCTGGTTCTTTCGTAGTGTTCACTATTTACATATCTCTAGTGTCCTGTAAATGAAAGATCACAGACGGTATTATAACTCAAATGACTGCCATCAGGGTTCAGAATGATTTTCTCATTATTCTTACACATTACTTATCTTTTAATTGAGAAATATATTTTAGTTGTTCTATTAATATTTCTCCACTTATTATACTGTGTATGATCATTTCCTTTTGGTATGGTCATTGACAATGTGCTATCCTTGTTAAATTAGTTTACTTTGTTATCTTGAATTTTATATGTGTATCCAAGTACCCCATCATTCTTAAGAATTGTCTGCTTTAAGGAATCGAGTTTTGTAGCAAAGGCCGTTCACCGATAAACTGATTACTCATTGTCCTGTTATTTCATCTCCCAGTAGAGATAATTGAATCAATTCACAGGACAGTGATCTGGCTGGACGGAAGCCCTGCAAACTGCCTCCTACCTGCCAGAATCCCTGAAGTTTCTTTTGATTAACATCACGCATGACATTACGTCGGCTTACTAATCAGAAGAGGTACCAAAGATTCTAGCAGCTAGGAGGTCTCCAAAGCTCCTGTCCAACAACCATGGACCACTGACATGTGTACTCTGAACCAAGGTTTTCTGACTCGATTTGCTCATCACTATGGGTGCATTCACATTGCGTTTTGTTGTAAGCTTGGTGGAACGATTGGGGCTTAAGCCCCCTTCACACACAGCGAGATCGCTAGCGAGATCGCTGCTGAGTCACAAGTTTTGTGACGCAACAGCGATCTCAGTAGCGATCTCGCTATGTGTGACACGTAGCAGCGATCAGACCCCTGCTGTGAGATCGCTGGTCGTGTCAGAATGGCCTGGGCCATTTTTTGATCGTTGAGGTCCCGCTGGGTAGCACACATCGCTGTGTTTGACACCTTACCAACGACCTCGCTGACAGGACGTCCCATTGAATCGTCATGAAATAGGATCGTTGTACAGGTCGCTGTTATGATAAGGTAATTCAGTACCACAATGGATATAGAGGTCAGAGCACATACAGTAACATAGTAACATAGTAACATAGTTAGTAAGGCCGAAAAAAGACATTTGTCCATCCAGTTCAGCCTATATTCCATCATAATAAATCCCCAGATCTACGTCCTTCTACAGAACCTAATAATTGTATGATACAATATTGTTCTGCTCCAGGAAGACATCCAGGCCTCTCTTGAACCCCTCGACTGAGTTCGCCATCACCACCTCCTCAGGCAAGCAATTCCAGATTCTCACTGCCCTAACAGTAAAGAATCCTCTTCTATGTTGGTGGAAAAACCTTCTCTCCTCCAGACGCAAAGAATGCCCCCTTGTGCCCGTCACCTTCCTTGGTATAAACAGATCCTCAGCGAGATATTTGTATTGTCCCCTTATATACTTATACATGGTTATTAGATCGCCCCTCAGTCGTCTTTTTTCTAGACTAAATAATCCTAATTTTGCTAATCTATCTGGGTATTGTAGTTCTCCCATCCCCTTTATTAATTTTGTTGCCCTCCTTTGTACTCTCTCTAGTTCCATTATATCCTTCCTGAGCACCGGTGCCCAAAACTGGACACAGTACTCCATGTGCGGTCTAACTAGGGATTTGTACAGAGGCAGTATAATGCTCTCATCATGTGTATCCAGACCTCTTTTAATGCACCCCATGATCCTGTTTGCCTTGGCAGCTGCTGCCTGGCACTGGCTGCTCCAGGTAAGTTTATCATTAACTAGGATCCCCAAGTCCTTCTCCCTGTCAGATTTACCCAGTGGTTTCCCGTTCAGTGTGTAATGGTGATATTGATTCCCTCTTCCCATGTGTATAACCTTACATTTATCATTGTTAAACCTCATCTGCCACCTTTCAGCCCAAGTTTCCAACTTATCCAGATCCATCTGTAGCAGAATACTATCTTCTCTTGTATTAACTGCTTTACATAGTTTTGTATCATCTGCAAATATCGATATTTTACTGTGTAAACCTTCTACCAGATCATTAATGAATATGTTGAAGAGAACAGGTCCCAATACTGACCCCTGCGGTACCCCACTGGTCACAGCGACCCAGTTAGAGACTATACCATTTATAACCACCCTCTGCTTTCTATCACTAAGCCAGTTACTAACCCATTTACACACATTTTCCCCCAGACCAAGCATTCTCATTTTGTGTACCAACCTCTTGTGCGGCACGGTATCAAACGCTTTGGAAAAATCGAGATATACCACGTCCAATGACTCACCGTGGTCCAGTCTATAGCTTACCTCTTCATAAAAACTGATTAGATTGGTTTGACAGGAGCGATTTCTCATAAACCCATGCTGATATGGAGTTAAACAGTTATTCTCATTGAGATAATCCAGAATAACATCCCTCAGAAACCCTTCAAATATTTTACCAACAATAGAGGTTAGACTTACTGGCCTATAATTTCCAGGTTCACTTTTAGAGCCCTTTTTGAATATTGGCACCACATTTGCTATGCGCCAGTCCTGCGGAACAGACCCTGTCGCTATAGAGTCACTAAAAATAAGAAATAATGGTTTATCTATTACATTACTTAGTTCTCTTAGTACTCGTGGGTGTATGCCATCCGGACCCGGAGATTTATCTATTTTAATCTTATTTAGCCGGTTTCGCACCTCTTCTTGGGTTAGATTGGTGACCCTTAATATAGGGTTTTCATTGTTTCTTGGGATTTCACCTAGCATTTCATTTTCCACCGTGAATACCGTGGAGAAGAAGGTGTTTAATATGTTAGCTTTTTCCTCGTCAACTACAACCATTCTTTCCTCACTATTTTTTAAGGGGCCTACATTTTCAGTTTTTATTCTTTTACTATTGATATAGTTGAAGAACAGTTTGGGATTAGTTTTACTCTCCTTAGCAATGTGCTTCTCTGTTTCCTTTTTGGCAGCTTTAATTAGTTTTTTAGATAAAGTATTTTTCTCCCTATAGTTTTTTAGAGCTTCAATGGTGCCATCCTGCTTTAGTAGTGCAAATGCTTTCTTTTTACTGTTAATTGCCTGTCTTACTTCTTTGTTTAGCCACATTGGGTTTTTCCTATTTCTAGTCCTTTTATTCCCACAGTGACCTGACAATAACCCAAAAACATTGAACGAGCTCTGAGACGTGGGAACTCTGCTGACCGCAATCCCTAATCCTCTCCAACCACACTAGAGGCAGCCGTGGATTGCGCCTAACGCTCCCTATGCAACTCGGCACAGCCTGAGAAACTAGCTAGCCTGAAGATAGAAAATAAGCCTACCTTGCCTCAGAGAAATACCCCAAAGGAAAAGGCAGCCCCCACATATAATGACTGTGAGTTAAGATGAATAGACAAACGTAGAAATGAAATAGATTTAGCAAAGTGAGGCCCGACTTTCTGAACAGAGCGAGGATAGGAAAGGTAACTTTGCGGTCAACACAAAACCCTACAAAAACCACGCAAAGGGGGCAAAAAGACCCTCCGTACCGAACTATCGGCACGGAGGTACACCCTCTGCGTCCCAGAGCTTCCAGCAAGCAGGAAAAAACAAATAGACAAGCTGGACAGAAAAAAAACAGCAAACAAAATAGCAAAGCAGAACTTAGCTATGCAGAGCAGCAGGCCACAGGAACGATCAAGGAGGAAACAGGTCCAATACTAGAACATTGACTGGAGGCCAGGATGAAAGCACTAGGTGGAGTTAAATAGAGCAGCACCTAACGACATCACCACATCACCTGAGGAAGGAAACTCAGAAGCCGCAGTACCACTTTCCTCCACCAACAGAAGCTCACAGAGAGAATGAGCCGAAGTACCACTTGTGACCACAGGAGGGAGCTCTGCCACAGAATTCACAACAGGTCGCTACAGGTCGCCGCATCGCTGCTGCGTCGTTGGTGAGATCTCACTGTTTGACATCTCACCAGCGACCACATAGCGACGCTTGAGCGATCCCTGACAGGTCGTATCGTTGTCGGAATCGCTCAAGCGTCGCTATGTGTGACGGGGCCTTTACTTCCGAACCCTTCCCTCACAAAACAGGATTCTGATGTCTTTGCCGACTGGGCCAAACATTATAATGGTGCCAACAGAGTGAATGTGTGCTCTGTGATGTATCATTTTTGGGCATATATATGCCTCCTGGAGGCGCGTACCCAGTCGTAGCATACTGTGTCTGGGTGTGCTCCTCCACTAGACCTATATGCCCGAATATGATGCACGACACAGCAAACGTTTACTCTGTCGGCACCATTATAGTCTATGGTCCCGTCGGCGCATACATCCGAATCCCGTTTTATGGTTGGGGGTAGGAAGGAACAGACATAAGCCCGATGATTTCAATGTGAAAACACCCTAAAGCAATCAGTTGTAATGTACATGGAAACAAATAAACAATGCTGTGTTCAATTGTCCTTCAACAACAATAGAGAAAACAAAGCATTAAATATCATCAAATAAAATTTATGTTTTTTCGATACCAGTATACACCATTGCACTTTTAATTTTTGCTTGGAGAAATGGACTTTTGACCCTATAACTCAAAACTCAATCACATTCATTTGCAAGTCTATCCTACCAGGGGGCAAAGGAAGGGTATTCAAATGTTAAAGGGGTTATACAGGTTTTAAAAGTGATGGCCTCCTTGTTTGCAGAGTTGGTATTGCATCTTTGCTCCCCAATCTATATATTTAAAACAGAAAATCTGTGTGTGGGAACCTGTTAAATACAAAACCATATTTTTCACCCGATTTGAATTAAATTTTGCATGTCCTGTCTTTTACATCAAACTAAAAATTTTGCAAACATTAAAGCTCAAAATGCCACCCCTCAGGAGATCTGGCCCCCTGAATTTAGGCTGTATAGAAATAAAGGTGAAAATGGGTGTCTGTGTGTTGAATGCAAAACTACAGTTTTTGCCCCAAGGGTCTTAAAGAATTAAAGTGACAGTGCCCACAGAATCGCTCAGCAATCATATAGTCGTTAATGTTCGAGTCCACGCGACTAATTGTTTCACGGCTGCTCGACAGCCGCAACACATGCAGGGATTACCTGTTTGTTGGACAATCCTTGCATATGTTGCGGCAGTCGAACAACAGCAAAACATGCAGCAACAGGGACTCAAACATATTATTCGGGCACACTGAAGTCACTTGGTTAGCACCCAGGCATTCTCGGATAACTCCTTATCCAAGCATGCTCACCACTAGTATTAACGGATTTTAAATAGCAAATTGTTGAAATTCACTTGAACCTGCAACTTTTATTAAACTCTACTTGAATTTCAATTAGCATCAGATCAATTTGCTCATCTTTACCTAGTGTCTGCCAACATGAAAGGCAAACATTGCATGATGTCCACTTTGAACCTTTAGCAGGAAAACCATCATCAACTAATAATCTACAAATTTGTTCATGTGAATTCTACCTATTTATATCAGATCATTTATATATTTTCATCATGCAAACTAATGGAAATGAATTGAAATATTGGAAGTAGGTTCAGTCCTGTCTATGGAAAAAAACGCTTATATAGGTTTTGCAAAATCTTATAAACAGGTTGCTGAATCCTTAAATCCAACTAAGAACTGGTTGAAGGTGCTATAAAACATCCATCAAATATGCTTCATGTTCCAGGCAGTTTGCAACACAAAGAAAGCGTCATAATGCAATGTGCCAAGAATCTACAAAATGTTATTACAAGTCTTCTCTTAACAAGCCGATGTAAGAGACGTGGTCATGGGTCCTGACTTATAGTCCCTTAGACCATTAATGCACCATCTCTAGTCTGATTTCCATTTTTTCTTCTTTCTGCCACTTTTCACCTCAAGCTCAATTGACTGTCTCTTCTTCTCTCTTCAATACTCCGTAACCTTGTCTTTCAATAAATGTTATATTATTCAGAAATTGTGAATTGTTACTATTTTGTGCAAGTGCCATGCTATTGAGAACTTTGGGTTATCCTTTATTTTTGTACGGATGCTTCCTGTAGTCTCCAAATGTTCACATATGGAAATACCACTTTTTTCACTTGTGTCCATTTCCTTTTTTCAGTGCGTTTGTATGATTTACAAGATGCACAGTTTTTCAATTACTCGTTGGTGTAGATAATTAAAGAACAGGACTGCATGAAATTGTGAGGCAAATTAGCTCTTTCGCAGAATGTTTTGTATCTTGCAAAACTCAATGACATAAGATAGTTCAAAGTCCCATCCTTTAACATGCCCTGCAATGTGACCAAGCATATACCAAGCCAGAAACTAGTCTATGGACAGCTTGTTTCGGGTTGTTTGTCACTCATTAATGTGAAGCAGAGTTTGACTGACTTAGTGCGATGACCTTGAGACAATGAGTGGAAGGACTGTTTTTTAAAGAGACCATCTGAGTATTTATTCTTATTATTAATGTTCCGTGATAGACAATATTGCAGTTCTCTTAGAGAATGAAAGAAACTACTTCTCTTCAAAGGTACTTGCAAGATAGTTTTTTTCATTCCATGAGGGAGCTAATCAGCACATCTTTCTCACAGCATTGACCGTAAGGCGGTATGCCCACGATCCAGAACTAGCAACGCTTTGGACTCAGTGTATGTTTGCTACTTCCAAAGCATTGCCTGCTATTGAATGTTCACTGAACCATGCAGATTTACTGCATTCAATACATTTCTATTGATGTACTTTCTCTTGTGGAGACTCGCATTTCCGCAAAAGAAATAGACATACTGCGGTCTTGATAGAAGCACCGCATGCCAGTGTCCATGGGTTTATCCACAGGCAACTATGCATGCATTTCTAGAAGTCTCATCCACTATACTGTCACATCTGGCCAATACCAGTTTGATGATGCATAAATACGCAGCGTCAAACCCGCAGCAGTTCCTGATCGTGGGCACACACCCTAAAACTCTGTTCTCAGCTAACCTCCAAAGTAGAACAATCACTAACTATCTTATATTGCTTCAAAGGCATTAGATTCAGCTAGCCAAACTATTTTCTACACTGATAAGAGTCAAACACCCCAAAACAGGCTTTCTGAAGACACTTTTTTACTTTACATTTTACATTTATCCCTGGTCATGATGACTTACAGTGTAACTGCCTTTCCAAAGTGAGTTTTTTCATTCTGCAAAAGATAATAACATTTTCATAGTTTTTTTTGTCCTGTGGAGCAATGTCTGTAAGTGATGCAGACCTGTCCCTTTGCTCCATTCTCCTGGTTCCTCTGCCTTCTGTTGTGCTCCATGTTGGGTTTTGCAGGTTGTCTGGTGTGGATCAATGGCATCTCAGTAGACCTATAAAAGGCCCATTGACACACACAAGTATGTCTTGGAATTGAGTCTTTAGACCTTTATGTTTGGTGTTCTGCCCATAATGTGCGTCACTTGCTTCATTCCCTGCTGTGTTCTATTTCTTCCATTCTGCTCCACCTGAGATTCCTGAGTGTGCAACATCTTTGCTGCCCACATGCCTTCAAGCTTGCTGGATCAACAATTGGGATCCATGAGCCTACAAGAAACTGAGGATTAGATGATCCACCTCACCTGGTGAGCCTATTGTTCTTTATATCTCCTTTCTATTAAACATTAATGCATAGTATGAGACACCACTGAAGAAGTTATAACGTCAGAAAGCATGCATATATTTTAGGAACAGGGCTTAAAGAGAACCTTTCGCAATATATTCTGTATTTTAAATTGCATATATCACTAAAAGAGGCAGAGAGGCTGATTATGACATTTCAGTTTTTTTCTCCTCTGAGTTGATGTGACATATGGTCATTTCAAGTTTAAGACCCCAAGATTGCCTTGCGCAGGCGTGTACTACGGAGGACATAGAATGTACTTCAATCCAATATTGCGGCCAGCATGCAGCCAGCGGATAAGGAAAGAATGAATCAAACACCTGAAAACTACGCCCATATGACCAAAAACTGGTCCCACCAAATTCAGGTAACAGGTTCCCTTTAATGACTGGGCCAATTTTTACAATTCTGACCACTGTCCATTTATGAGGTTATAACTCTGGAACGCTTCAACGGATCCCAGTGATTCTGACATTGTTTTCTCGTGACATATTGTTCTTCATGATAGTGGTAAAATTTCTTTGATATTACCTGTGTTTATTTGTGAAAAAATGGAAATTTGGTGAAAAATTTGAAAATTTTGCAATTTTCCAAATTTTAATTTTTATGCAATTAAATCACAGAGATATGTCACACAAAATACTTAATAAGTAACATATCTCACATGTCTACTTTACATTAGCACAATTTTGGAACCAAATTTTTTTTTTTGTTAGGGAGTTATAAGGGTTAAAAGTTGACCAGAAATTTCTCATTTTTACAACACCATTTTTTTTAGGGACCACATCTCATTTGAAGTCATTTTGAGTGGTCTATATGATAGAAAATACCCAAGTGTGACACCATTCTAAAAACTGCACCCCTCAAGGTGCTCAAAACCATATTCAAGAAGTTTATTAACCCTTCAGGTGTTTCACAGGAATTTTTGGAATGTTTAAATAAAAATGAACATTTAACTTTTTTTTCACAAAAAAACTTAACTTCAGCTGCAATTTGTTTTTTATTTTCCTAAGGGTAAGAGAAGAAATTGGACCCCAAAAGTTGTTGTACAATTTGTTCTGAGTACACTGATACCCCATATGTGGGGGTAAACCACTGTTTGGGCGCATGGGAGAGCTTGGAAGGGAAGGAGCGCCATTTGACTTTTCAATGCAAAATTGTCAGGAATTGAGATGGGACGTCATGTTGCGTTTGGAGAACCACTGATGTGCCTAAACATTGAAACCCCCACAAGTGACACCAATTTGGAAAGTAGACCCCCTAAGGAACTTATCTAGATGTGTGGTGGTGAGCACTTTGACCCACCAAGTGCTTCACAGAAGTTTATAATGCAGAGCCGTAAAAATAAAAAATAATTTTTGTGAAAAAATATGATTTTTTAAACATTGAAACCCCACACAAGTGACACCATTTTAGAAAGTAGACCCCCAAGGAACTTATCTAGATGTGTTGTGAGAACTTTGAACCCCCAAGTGTTTCACTACAGTTTATAACACGTAGCCGTGAAAATAAAAAATCTTTTTTTAAACACAAAAATTATTTTTTAGCCCCCAGTTTTGTATTTTCCCAAGGGTAACAGGAAAAATTTACCCCAAAAGTTGTTGTCCAATGTGTCCTGAGTACGCTGATACCCCATATGTTGGGGTAAACCCCTGTTTGGGCGCACGGAAGAGCTCGGAAGGGAAGGAGCACTGTTTTACTTTTTCAACGCAGAATTGGCTGGAATTGAGATCTGACGCCATGCCGCGTTTGGAGAGCCCCTGATGTGCCTAAACAGTGGAACCCCCCAATTATAACTGAAACCCTAATCCAAACACATCCCTAACCCTAATCTCAACGGTAACCCTAACCACACCCCTAACCTTGACACACCCCTAACCCTAATCCCAACCCTATTCCCAACCGTAAATGTAATCCAAACCCTAACCATAACTTTAGCCCCAACCCTAACCCTAACTTTAGCCCCAACCCTAACTGTAGCCATAACCCTAGCCCCAACCCTAGCCCTAACCCTAGCCCTAACCCTAGCCCTATCCCTAACCTTAGCCCTAACCCTAGCCCTAACCCTAGCCCTAACCCTAACCCTAGCCCTAACCATAACCCTAGCCCTAACCCTAGCCCTAACCCTAACCCTAGCCCTAACCCTAACTCTAGCCCTAACCCTAATGGCAAAATGGAAATAAATACATTTTTTTAATTTTTTAATTTTTCCCTAACTAAGGGGGTGATGAAGGGGGGTTTGATTTACTTTTATAGTGGGATTCTTAGCAGATTTTTATGGTTGGCAGCCGTCACACACTGAAAGATGCTTTTTATTGCAAAAAATTTTTTTTGCGGTACCACATTTTGAGAGCTATAATTTTTCCATATTTGGGTCCACAGAGTCATGTGAGGTTTTGTGTTTTGCGGGACGAGTTGACGTTTTTATTGGTAACATTTTCGGGCATGTGACATTTTTTGATGGCTTTTTATTCCGATTTTTGTGAGGCAGAATGACCAAAAACCAGCTATTCATGAAATTCTTTTGGGGGAGGCATTTATACTGTTCCACGTTTGTTAAAATGGATAAAGCAGTTTTATTCTTCGGGTCAGTAAAATTACAGCGATACCTCATTTATATCCTTTTTAATGTTTTGGCGCTTTTATGCGATAAAAACTATTTTATAGAAAAAATACTTATTTTTGCATCGCTTTATTCTGAGGACTATAACTTTTTTATTTTTTTGCTGATGATGCTTTATAGTCGCTCATTTTTTGCAGGACAAGATGACGTTTTCAGTGGTACCATGGTTATTTATATCCGTCTTTTTGATCGCATGTTATTCCACTTTATGTTTGGTGGTATGATAATAAAGGGTTGTTTTTTGCCTCGTTTTTTATTTTTATTTTTTTACGGTGTTCACTGAAGGGGTTAACTAGTGGGATAGTTTTATAGGTTTGGTCGTTACGGACGCGGCTATACTAAATATGTGTACTTTTCTTGTTTTTTTATTTAGATAAAGAAATGTATTTATAGGAATAACATATATATATATATATATTTTTTTAGGAATTTTTTAAAACATTTTTTTACACATGTGATTATTTTTTTTTACACTATTGCATTGCCCCGGGGGGGGGGGGGGGGCATCATGTTATAGTGTAAGATCGCTGATCTGACACTATGCTGTGCACTGTGTCAGATCAGCGATCTGACGTGCACTCCTGGAGGCTTCCCGGCGCCTGCTCTGAGCAGGCGCTGTGAAGTCACCTCCCTGCAGGATCGGGATGCTGTGGCCATTTTGGATCCAGGCCTGCTGCAGGGAGGATGGAGGTAGGAGACCCTCGGAGCAATGCGATCACATCGCGTTGCTCTGGGGGTCTCAGGGAAGCCCGCAGTGAGCCCCCTCCCTGCGCGATGCTTCCCTATACCGCGGGAACACTGCGATCATGTTTGATCGCACTGTGCCGGGGGTTAATGTGCCGGGGGAGATCCGTAGCCACTCCTGGCACATAGCGCCGGATGTCAGCTGCGATAGTCAGCTGACACCCGGCCACGATCGGCCACGTTTCACCTGTGAGCGCGGACGATCGCATATGACGTACAATCCCATCGGTGGTCATACGGGCCCACCCCACCTCAACGGGATAGTACGTCTAATGTCAGAAAGGGGTTGATGTAAAAAAAATGTTGTGAAAGGTAATTTTTACAGTCATCTTTATGGTTGATGCTTGACACCTTTTATATCTTATATTCAAGAACATAACTAAATTGTTACAAAGAAACAGGTGGGATGATGTTAGTGGTGATGTCCAGCATTAAAAAGAACTGTTGTGTCATATCAATGTTTATCATCGAGGAGACCCCAGAAAAATCCAATTTGTTGGGATTGATAAAATTATACCCCCAGCGAGGGGAGGGGAATTGGATAAATAAATACTTCAGAAAGAAAGTAGGTGGATTTTTTTTCTAAGTCTAGGTTTACAATGCGTTAGTGCAATCCGTTTAGCGGATACGCTAACGGATTGCGCTAATGCAATGTCCAAAAAGGGATTGCGTTTGGCAATCCCGCTAGTGCAGATGCCCGATCTGCGCTAGCAAAGAACGGACCCTGAACGCTGAAGCAGCGTTCGAGGTCCGTCTGAAACTAACGGCACATCGCTGACGCATGCCGAAAAAGGCATACGTTTAGCGATGCGTTACGATCCGTTAGCACATTGCAGTCAATGGGTGTGCTAACGCTTCCGTTACATAGCGTTAATTGCACCAATTTCGCCATGTAACGGATTCCGTTAGCGGACACCCACTAACGCAATGTGAACCTAGCCAATGATACAACCTGAAGGACTAAATGAACAACTATCATATAGCTGTTTTTGTTGACAATACAACAGTGGTAGCATCCCCTCTTATATTTACATACCCCGGACTTATAGTAATCTCTTTACACCTTTACATATACATCTCTGTCCTATTTTGATTGTAGGGACATATAAGGATAGTTATATAGGGATAGCCACCATTGAGTGGGGGTGCCATTTGCACAGGTCCTGTAGGGTGCCAACCTCCGCGTCAGGTAGGAAATCAGGAGTATAGATTGGCAATTGAGAACAATACAGGGTTTCCTTGTGGTCAGTAGGGTTGAGCGAAACGGGTCGTTCATTTTCAAAAGTCGCCGACTTTTGGCAAAGTCGGGTTTCATGAAACCCGATCCGACCCCTATGCGGAGTCAGCCATGCGGTACGTGACTTTCGCGCCAAAGTCGCGTTTCAATGACGCGAAAAGCGCCATTTCTCAGCCAATGAAGGTAAACGCAGAGTGTGGGCAGCGTGATGACATAGGTCCTGGTCCCCACCATCTTAGAGAAGGGCATTGCAGTGATTGGCTTGCTGTTTGCGGCATCACAGGGGCTATAAAGGGGCGTTCCTGCCGACCGCCATGTTACTGCTGCTGATCTGAGCTTAGGGAGAGGTTGCTGCCGCTTCGTCAGAAGCAGGGATAGCGTTAGGCAGGGTCCATTAACCACCAAACCGCTTGTGCTGTAGCGATTTGCACTGTCCAACACCACCTTCGGTGTGCAGGGACAGTGGAAGCTACATTTTTTTTTTTCCTCAGCGCTGTAGCTCATTGGGCTGCCCTAGAAGGCTCCCTGATAGCTGCATTGCTGTGTGTACGCCGCTGTGCAAACCAACTGCTTTTTTCAAAGCACAAATCCTCTTGTTCCTTCCTTTCTGCACAGCTATCTTGTTTGTTTGTCCACACTTTTTATTTAATTTGTGCATCAGTCCACTCCTTATTGCTGCCTGCCATACCTGGCTGAGATTACTGCAGGGAGATAGTAATTGAAGGACAGTTCCTTTTTTTTTTTTGTGGGAGATTAAGATTGGCATTTCTGCTAGAGTGCCATCCCTGTCTGTGCCATCTCTCACTCAGTGGGCCATAGAAAGCCTATTTATTTTTTTGCTTGATTTGGGTTCTAAAATCTACCTGAAAAAATCACTACATCAATCAGTGGGAGAAAAATATTGGCCTCAGGGCTTGTGTGCCACTCCTGACTCCTGTGTGTGCCATCTCTCAGTCAGTGGGCCATAGAAAGCCTATTTATTTTTTTGCTTGATTTGGGTTCCAAAATCTACCTGAAAAAATCACTACATCAATCAGTGGGAGAAAAATATTGGCCTCAGGGCTTGTGTGCCACTCCTGACTCCTGTGTGCATCATCACTCACTCAGTGGGCCATAGAAAGCCTATTTTTTTTTTTGCTTTATTTGAGTTCTAAATTCTACCTGAAAAAATCAATAAATCAATCAGTGGGAGATTAATATTGGCCTTTGGGCTTGTGTGCCAGTCCTAAGCGTGCCATCTCTCTCACAAATAGTGGGCCATAGAAAGCCTATTTATTTATTTTTTTTTTGTTTTATAAATTCTCCCTGAAAAAAAAAGGGGAGATTAATATTGGCCTTTGGGCTTGTGTGCCAGTCCTAAGCGTGCCATCTCTCTCTCTCAGATAGTGGGCCATAGAATGCCTATTTATTATTTTTTTAATTGGGTTTATAAATTTTCCCTGAAAAAAAAAAAAAAAGTGGGAGATTAATATTGG
The DNA here is from genome assembly GCF_032444005.1 of Ranitomeya imitator. Classification (NCBI taxonomy): domain Eukaryota; kingdom Metazoa; phylum Chordata; class Amphibia; order Anura; family Dendrobatidae; genus Ranitomeya; species Ranitomeya imitator. Next base: position 167,272,434 of record NC_091288.1, read on the forward strand.
CCTCTGGGCTTGTGTGCCAGTCCTGAGCGTGCCATCTCTCTCACAAATAGTGGGCCATAGAAAGCCTATTTATTTTTATTTTTTTGGTTTTATAAATTCTCCCTGAAAAAAAAAGGGGAGATTAATATTGGCCTTTGGGCTTGTGTGCCAGTCCTAAGCGTGCCATCTCTCTCTCTCAGATAGTGGGCCATAGAAAGCCTATTTATTATTTTTTTTATTGGGTTTATAAATTTTCCCTGAAAAAAAAAAAAAAGTGGGAGATTAACCCCTTACCAGCATCGGACGTACTATACCGTCCGATGCCGGCTCCCCTGCTTTGATGCAGGGCTCCGCGGTGAGCCCGCACCAAAGCCGGGACATGTCAGCTGTTTTGAACAGCTGACATGTGCCCGTAATAGGCGCGGGCAGAATCGCGATCTGCCCGCACCTATTAACTAGTTAAATGCCGCTGTCAAACGCAGACAGCGGCATTTAACTACCGCTTCCGGCCGGGCGGCCGGAAATGACGTCATCGCCGACCCCCGTCACATGATCGGGGGTCGGCGATGCTTGTGAATGGTAACCATAGAGGTCCTTCAGACCTCTATGGTTACTGATTGCCCGTCGCTGTGAGCGCCACCCTGTGGTCGGCGCTCACAGCACACGTGCAATTCTGCTACATAGCAGCGATCAGCAGATCGCTGCTATGTAGCAGAGGCGATCGGGTTGTGCCTGCTTCTAGCCTCTCATGGAGGCTATTGAAGCATGGCAAAAGTTAAAAAAAAAGTTTAAAAAAATGTGAAAAAAATAAAAAAAACATAAAAGTTTAAATCACCCCCCTTTCGCCCCAATCAAAATAAATCAATAAAAAAAATATCAAATCTACGCATATTTGATATCGCCGCACTCAGAATCGCCCGATCTATCAATTAAAAAAAAGTATTAACCTGATCGCTAAACAGCGTAGCGGGAAAAAAATTCGAAACGCCAGAATTACATTTTTTTGGTTGCCGCGACATTGCAATAAAATGCAATAACGGGCGATCAAAAGAACGTATCTGCACCGAAATGCTATCATTAAAAACGTCATCTCGGCACGCAAAAAATAAGCCCTCAACCGACCCCAGATGATGAAAAATGGAGACGCTACGAGTATCGGAAAATGGCGCAATTTTTTTTTTTTTTTTTACAAAGTTTGGAATTTTTTTTCACCACTTAGATAAAAAATAACCTAGTCATGTTTGGTGTCTATGAACTCGTAATGACCTGGAGAATCATAATATCAGGTCAGTTTTAGCATTTAGTGAACCTAGCAAAAAAGCCAAACAAAAAACCAATGTGGGATTGCACTTTTTTTGCAATTTCACCTCACTTGGAATTTTTTTCCTGTTTTCTAGTACACGACATGCTAAGACCAATGATGTCGTTCAAAAGTACAACTTGTCCCGCAAAAAATAAGCCCTCACATGGCCAAATTGACAGAAAAATAAAAAAGTTATGGCTCTGGGAAGGAGGGGAGCGAAAAACGAACACGGAAAAACGAAAAATCCCCCTGTCATGAAGGGGTTAATATTGGCCTCTGGGCTTGTGTGCCAGTCCTGAGTGTGCCATCTCTCTCACAAATAGTGGGCCATAGAAAGCCTATTTTTTTTTTTTTTTTGGTTTTATAAATTCTCCCTGAAAAAAAAAGGGAGATTAATATTGGCCTTTGGGCTTGTGTGCCAGTCCTAAGCGTGCCATCTCTCTCTCTCAGATAGTGGGCCATAGAAAGCCTACTTATTATTTTTTTTATTGGGTTTATAAATTTTCCCTGAAAAAAAAAAAAAAAAAAGTGGGAGATTAATATTGGCCTCTGGGCTTGTGTGCCAGTCCTGAGCGTGCCATCTCTCTTACAAATAGTGGGCCATAGAAAGCCTATTTATTTTTATTTTTTTGGTTTTATAAATTCTCCCTGAAAAAAAAGAGGGAGATTAATATTGGCCTTTGGGCTTGTGTGCCAGTCCTAAGCGTGCCATCTCTCTCTCTCAGATAGTGGGCCATAGAAAGCCTATTTATTATTTTTTTTATTGGGTTTATAAATTTTCCCTGAAAAAAAAAAAAAAAAGTGGGAGATTAATATTGGCCTCTGGGCTTGTGTGCCAGTCTTGAGCGTGCCATCTCTCTCACAAATAGTGGGCCATAGAAAGCCTATTTATTTTTTTTTTTTGGTTTTATAAATTCTCCCTGAAAAAAAAAGGCTTGTGTGCCAGTCCTAAGCGTGCCATCTCTCTCTCTCAGATAGTGGGCCATAGAAAGCCTATTTATTATTTTTTTTATTGGGTTTATAAATTTTCCCTGAAAAAAAAAAAAAAAAAGTGGGAGATTAATATTGGCCTCTGGGCTTGTGTGCCACTCCTGACTCCTGTGTGTGCCATCTCTCAGTCAGTGGGCCATAGAAAGCCTATTTTTTGTTCTAATCCCACCCAGGACAACATCTGCAAAGAGTTTGTATGTTCTCTCCGTGTTTGCGTGGGTTTCCTCCGGGTACTCCGGTTTCCTCCCACATTCCAAAGACATACTGATAGGGATTCTAGATTGTGAGCCCATCTGGGACAGTGATGATAATGTGTGCAAAACTGTAAAGCGCTGCGGAATATGTTAGCGCTATATAAAGATTATTATCATTTTTTTATTATTTTTTTTTTCTAAAGTCTCCCTGAAAAAAAAAAAAAAATCAAATCAGTGGGAGATTAATATTGCCCTTTCTGCTTGTGTGCCAGTCTTGACTCCTGGGTGTGCCATCTCTCTCTCTCTCTCTCCAATTGTGGGCCATAGAAAGCCTATTATTTTTTTAGCTTGATTTGGGTTCCAAAATCTACCTGAAAAAATCACTACATCAATCATTGGGAGAACAATATTGGCCTCTGGGCTTGTGTGCCACTCCTGACCCCTGTGTGCGTCATCTCTCACTCAGTGGGCCATAGAAAGCCTATGTTTTGTTTTATTTGTTTTCTAAATTCTCCCTGAAGAAATCATTTTATTTTATTTGGTTTCTAAATTCTTCCTGAAAAAATCATTTTATTCTATTATTTTTTTTTCTAAAGTCTCCCTGAAAAAAAAAAAAAAAAATCAGTGGGAGATTAATATTGCCCTTTCTGCTTGTGTTCCAGTCTTGACTCCTGGGTGTGCCATCTCTCTCTCTCTCTCCAATTGTGGGCCATAGAAAGCCTATTATTTTTTTAGCTTGATTTGGGTTCCAAAATCTACCTGAAAAAATCACTACATCAATCATTGGGAGAACAATATTGGCCTCTGGGCTTGTGTGCCACTCCTGACTCCTGTGTGCGTCATCTCTCACTCAGTGGGCCATAGAAAGCCTATTTTTTGTTTTATTTGTTTTCTAAATTCTCCCTGAAAAAATCATTTTATTTTATTTGGTTTCTAAATTCTTCCTGAAAAAATCATTTTATTCTATTATTTTTTTTTTCTAAAGTCTCCCTGAAAAAAAAAAATAAATCAGTGGGAGATTAATATTGCCCTTTCTGCTTGTGTGCCAGTCTTGACTCCTGGGTGTGCCATCTCTCTCTCTCTCTCCAATTGTGGGCCATAGAAAGCCTATTATTTTTTTTGCTTGATTTGGGTTCCAAAATCTACCTGAAAAAATCACTACATCAATCATTGGGAGAAAAATATTGGCCTCTGGGCTTGTGTGCCACTCCTGACTCCTGTGTGTGGCATCTCTCACTCAGTGGGGCATAGAAAGCCTTTTTTTTTTCTTTGGTTTCTAAATTGTCATTGGAAAAATCATTTTATGTTATTTGGTTTCTAAATTCTTCCTGAAAAAATCATTTTATTTTATTTTGTTTCTAAAGTCTCCCTGAAAAAAAATTAAAAAATAAAAAAAAAAACAGTGGGAGATTAATATTTACATTTGTGCTTCAGTGACAGTCCTGCGTGTGTGGCATCTCTCTCATTTGGTGCCACCAAAAACAGAGTGTGTAACATTGTGCCTGATTTTCGTTGTGGTCTCACCCACCTGTAAAGAGGTAGCTAAATCATACTGAAGTTATAGCTCACCGTGTAAGTTGTGTGAGAGCAACAAATACCGTTAGTTTGGTTACGTTTTTAAAACAATGGGGAAGTCTGGTGGAAGAGGTCGTGGCCGGGGGCGTTCATTGTCAGCTGGTAATGAGGGTAGTGGTAGTGGTGGAGCATCAGGTGGTCGTGGGAAAAAAAATATTGCACCTAAGTCTGGAGCTGTGGAGCCAGGTTCGTCGTCTGGCTACACAAGGCCTCGAACGCTCCCTTTTCTGGGAGTAGGAAAACCGCTTTTAAAGCTGGAGCAGCAAGAGCAAGTTTTGGCTTATCTTGCTGACTCAGCCTCTAGCTCTTTTGCCTCCTCTCGTGAAACTGGTAAATGTAAAAGCAGCGCGTCGTTAGTGGATGTTCACGGTCAGGGACAAGTCGCTTCCTTGTCCTCTTCAGCAAAAACAACAACAGAGAAGAATGCAACAGGCGACACAACGGGTTACTCCATGGAGCTCTTTACACATACCGTCCCTGGCTTAGAAAGTGAAGCAGTTAACAGTCCATGCCCATTACAAGTTGAATCTGACATGGAGTGCACTGATGCACAGCCACAGCCAGACTACTATGCTGGTCCTTTGACTCAGACCACAACATTGCCGTCGCAGGGTAATGATCAAGAATCAGACCCTGATGAGACTATGTTGCCCCATCACGAACGCTATACCACCGACCGACACGGTGACACAGACGAAGTTGCACACGAGCTACAAGAAGAGGTAATAGATGACCCAGTTCTTGACCCCGATTGGCAGCCATTGGGGGAACAGGGTGCAGGCGGCAGCAGTTCTGAAGCAGAGGAGGAGGGGCCGCAGCAGGCATCAACATCGCAACAGGTTCCATCTGCCGGGCCCGTATCTTGCCCAAAACGCGTGGCAAAGCCAAAACCTGTTGGAGGACAGCGTGGCCATCCGGTTAAAGCTCAGTCTGCAATGCCTGAAAAGGTATCCGATGCTAGAAAGAGTGCAGTCTGGCATTTTTTTAAACAACATCCAATTGATCAGCGCAAAGTCATCTGTCAAAAATGTTCAACTACCTTAAGCAGAGGGCAGAATCTGAAAAGTCTCAATACAAGTTGCATGCATAGACATTTAACCACCATGCATTTGCAAGCTTGGACTAACTACCAAACGTCCCTTAAGGTTGTAGCACCCTCGGCCAATGAAGCTAGTCATCAACGCAACATCCCTTCCGGCAGTATAGGGCCACCATTTTCCGCACCACCTGCAGTATCTGTGAAGGTTTCTTTGCCAGGCCAAAGCAGTCAGGGTCAGGGAATCACCAGTTTCGTAGTAGGAAACACTGCATCTAGGGCACCGGCGGAAACAATACCATCTCCCACCGTCTCTCAGTCTGCCATGTCCACCGGCACCCCCGCTAGTTCCATGATCTCCAGCTCTCCAGTCCAGCTCACCCTACATGAGACTATGGTTAGAAAAAGGAAGTACTTAGCCTCACATCCGCGTACACAGGGTTTGAACGCCCACATAGCTAGACTAATCTCGTTAGAGATGATGCCCTACCGGTTAGTTGAAAGCGAAGCTTTCAAAGCCCTGATGGACTACGCTGTACTACGCTACGAGCTACCCAGTCGACACTTTTTTTCCAGAAAAGCCATCCCAGCCCTCCCCCGGCATGTTAAAGAGCGCATCGTCCATGCACTCAGGCAATCTGTGAGCACAAAGGTGCACCTGACAACAGATGCATGGACCAGTAGGCATGGCCAGGGACGTTACGTGTCCATCACGGCACACTGGGTGAATGTTGTGGATGCAGGGTCCACAGGGGACAGCAAGTTTGGGACAGTTCTGCCTAGCCCACGGTTTAGGAAACAGTTGGCTGTAGCCGTTCGCACCCCCTCCTCCTCCTCCTCGTCCTCCTGCAGAAGCGAGAGCTCGTCCACAGACCGCCGTCGCACAACCACTCCATCCGCAGCTGCCACTGTTGCACACCAGGTCTCCCATTATGGGGCAGCTACTGGCAAACGTCAGCAGGCTGTATTGGCTATGAAGTGTTTGGGCGACAACAGACACACCGCGGAAGTTCTGTCTGAGTTCTTGCAGAAAGAAACGCAGTCGTGGCTGGGCACTGTAGATCTTGAGGCAGGTAAGGTAGTGAGTGATAACGGAAGGAATTTCATGGCTGCCATCTCCCTTTCCCAACTGAAACACATTCCTTGCCTGGCTCACACCTTAAACCTGGTGGTGAAGTGCTTCCTGAAAAGTTATCCGGGGTTATCCGACCTGCTCCTCAAAGTGCGTGGACTTTGCTCACATATCCGCCGTTCGCCCGTACACTCCAGCCGTATGCAGACCTATCAGCGTTCTTTGAACCTTCCCCAGCATCGCCTAATCATAGACGTTGCAACAAGGTGGAACTCAACACTGCACATGCTTCAGAGACTGTGCGAACAGAGGCGGGCTGTTATGTTTTTGTGGGGGGATACACATACACGGGCAGGCAGTAGGATGGCAGACATGGAGTTGTCAGGTGTGCAGTGGTCGAAGATTCAAGACATGTGTCAAGTCCTTCAGTGTTTTGAGGAATGCACACGGCTGGTTAGTGCAGACAACGCCATAATAAGCATGAGCATCCCCCTAATGCGTCTGCTGATGCAAAGTTTGACGCACATAAAGGATCAGGCGTCTGCAGCTGAGGAAGAGGAAAGCCTTGATGACAGTCAGCCATTGTCTGGCCAGGGCAGTGTAGAGGACGAGGTAGCGGGCTTAGAGGAGGAGGAGGACGAGGAGGATGATGGGGATGATTATATTTTTAATGAGGAAGCTTTTCCGGGGCCACTGGAAATTGTTGGCGCGGCAAGGCCGGGTTCTGGTTTTTGGAGGGACAAAAGTGACGTGGATTTGCCTGAAACTGCCCCTCAACCAAGCACAACCGCAGATTTGAGAACTGGAACTTTGGCCCACATGGCGGATTATGCCTTACGTATCCTCAAAAGGGACACACGCATTACTAAAATGATGAACGATGACGATTACTGGTTGGCCTGCCTCCTTGATCCTCGCTATAAAGGCAAATTGCAAAATATAATGCCACATGACAACTTGGAAATAATATTAGCAACCAAACAATCAACTCTTGTTGACCGTTTGCTTCTGGCATTCCCTGCACACAGCGCCGTGATCGTTCTCACACGAGCTGCAGGGGCCAGCAGACCAGAGGAGTTAGAGGGGCAGAAATCAGAAGTGGCGTTGGCCAGAGGGGTTTTCTGACCAGGTTGTGGAGTGATTTTGCTATGACCGCAGACAGGACAGGTACTGCAGCATCAATTCAAAGTGACAGGAGACAACATTTGTCCAGTATGGTTACAAACTATTTTTCATCCCTTATCGACGTTCTCCCTCAACCGTCATTCCCATTTGATTACTGGGCATCCAAATTAGACACCTGGCCAGAATTGGCAGAATATGCATTGCAGGAGCTTGCTTGCCCGACAGCTAGTGTCCTATCAGAAAGAGTATTCAGTGCTGCAGGTTCAATACTAACAGAAAAAAGGACTCGTCTGGCTACCCAAAATGTTGATGATCTAACCTTCATTAAAATGAACCACAACTGGATTTCGAAATCTTTTGCCCCACCTTGCCCGGCTGACACCTAGCTTTCCTATGAAAAGGTCTTGCCTGTGGACTATTCTGAATGACTTTTCCAATCTCGTAATTTTCTGCACCTGATTGTCCAGCATACGACATGTTTACACCTCACTAAATGGCCAAACTCCCCACACGGGGCCGTGGTATCGCCACTTGGCGCCAGCACCCGTGAGAGTGCTGTTTGTCTGAAGAGGTGGGTGTGCCCACTTTTGGTCGACGGCACTGCCACTGGGTCCCTCATAGTACAATAAAGTGTCTCTGGCGGTGGTGGTGCGCACCCATCGTCAGACACACCGTTGTAATATGAGGGGCCCTGGGCCTGTACCGCCGGCCACAAGACAGTTCCCCCCCAGCTCAAACAGTGCTCTACCACTTGCAAAATTATCTCTCACAGCTCCACCAATGTTTAGTCTATGCGCTTACATCCTTCAATGCCTGGCACTGACAATACCATTGTATTGACATTTTTGTTATGTTAGGCCTTCGAAGCCTGTCTGCGGTCCCTCCTTCCACTAGGCCTCCACTGACCATTGTACTGCTGCCCGTGTACCCCTGGAACCAATTTTAAATTGCCAACAGTCCTATTTTTTTATGTTAGGCCTTCGAAGCCTGTCTGCGGTCCCTCCTTCCACTAGGCCTCCACTGACCATTGTACTGCTGCCCGTGTACCCCTGGAACCAATTTTAAATTGCCAACAGCCCTATTTTTTTATGTTAGGCCTTCGAAGCCTGTCTGCGGTCCCTCCTTCCACTAGGCCTCCACTGACCATTGTACTGCTGCCCTTGTACCACTGGAACCAATTTTAAATTGCCAACAGCCCTATTTTTTTATGTTAGGCCTTCGAAGCCTGTCTGCGGTCCCTCCTTCCACTAGGCCTCCACTGACCACACCACTGCTGCCCGTGTACCTCTGGAACCAATTTAAAATTGCCGACAGCCAGCCCAATTTTATTATGTTAGGCCTTCGAAGCCTGTCTGCGGTCCGTTCTTTCTACTACTACCACACTGACCAGGCCACTGCTGCCCGTGTTCCCCTGGAACCAATTTAAAATCGCCTACAGCCATCTGTTATTATGTTAGGCCTTTGATGCCTGTTTGCGGTCACTCCTTCCACTAGGCCTCCACTGACCACACCACTGCTGCCCGTGTACCCCTGGAACCAATTTAAAATTGCCTACAGCCAGCCCAATTTATTTATTTTAGGCCTTCGATGCCTGTCTGCGCTCCGTTCTTTCTACTACTACTACACTGACCAGGCCACTGCTGCCCGTGTTCCCCTGGAACCAATTTAAAATTGCCTACAGCAATGTGTTATTATGTTAGGCCTTCGATGCCTGTCTGCGGTCACTCCTTCCACTAGGCCTCCACTGACCACACCACTGCTGCCCGTGTTCCCCTGGAAACAATTTAAAATTGCCTACAGCCATGTGTTATTATGTTAGGCCTTCGATGCCTGTCTGCGGTCACTCCTTCCACTAGGCCTCCACTGACCACACCACTGCTGCCCGTGTACCCCTGGAACCAATTTAAAATTGCCTACAGCCAGCCCAATTTTTTTATGTTAGGCCTTCGAAGCCTGTCTGCGGTCCGTTCTTTCTACTACTACTACACTGACCAGGCCACTGCTGCCCGAGTTCCCCTGGAACCAATTTAAAATTGCCTACAGCCATGTGTTATTATGTTAGGCCTTCGATGCCTGTCTGCGGTCACTCCTTCCACTAGGCCTCCACTGACCACACCACTGCTGCCCGTGTACCCCTGGAACCAATTTAAAATTGCCTACAGCCAGCCCAATTTTTTTATGTTAGGCCTTCGAAACCTGTCTGCGGTCCGTTCTTTCTACTACTACTACACTGACCAGGCCACTGCTGCCCGTGTTCCCCTGGAACCAATTTAAAATTGCCTACAGCCATGTGTTATTATGTTAGGCCTTCGATGCCTGTCTGCGGTCACTCCTTCCACTAGGCCTCCACTGACCACACCACTGCTGCCCGCGTACCCCTGGAACCAATTTAAAATTGCCTACAGCCAGCCCAATTTATTTATGTTAGGCCTTCGAAGCCTGTCTGCGGTCCGTTCTTTCTACTACTACTACACTGACCAGGCCACTGCTGCCCGTGTTCCCCTGGAACCAATTTAAAATTGCCTACAGCCATGTGTTATTATGTTAGGCCTTCGATGCCTGTCTGCGGTCACTCCTTCCACTAGGCCTCCACTGACCACACCACTGCTGCCCGTGTACCCCTGGAACCAATTTAAAATTGCCTACAGCCAGCCCAATTTTATTATGTTAGGCCTTCGAAGCCTGTCTGCGGTCCGTTCTTTCTACTACTACTACACTGACCAGGCCACTGCTGCCTGTGTTCCCCTGGAACCAATTTAAAATTGCCTACAGCCATGTGTTATTATGTTAGGCCTTCGATGCCTGTCTGCGGTCACTCCTTCCACTAGGCCTCCACTGACCACACCACTGCTGCCCGTGTACCCCTGGAACCAATTTAAAATTGCCTACAGCCAGCCCAATTTTTTTATGTTAGGCCTTCGAAGCCTGTCTGCGGTCCGTTCTTTCTACTACTACTACTACACTGACCAGGCCACTGCTGCCCGTGTTCCCCTGGAACCAATTTAAAATTGCCTACAGCCATGTGTTATTATTTTAGGCCTTCGATGCCTGTCTGCGGTCACTCCTTCCACTAGGCCTCCACTGACCACACCACTGCTGCCCGTGTACCCCTGGAACCAATTTAAAATTGCCTACAGCCATCTGTTATTATGTTAGGCCTTCGAAGCCTGTCTGCGGTCCTTCCTTCCAATAGTTCTCCACTGACCAGACCAATGCTGGCCGTGTACCCCTGGAACCCAGCTGAAAGTGCATGTAGCCTCCTTTTTTTCTTTGTTTTATATTTAGAAAGCCCAGATGAACTACGCTGTGCAACGGTTCAAGCTACCCAGTCGACATTTCTTTTGCGAGAAAAGCCATCCCAGCCCTCCAGCGGCATGAAAAAGTCTGCATTGTCATAGCACTCAGGCAATCAAACAGTAGAAAGGTGCACCTGACAAGAGACGCATGGACCAGTAGGCATGTCCACAAAAAGTTACGTGTCCATTACGGCGCACTGGGTTAATGTGTTGTATGCATGGTCCACAGGGGACAGCCTACAAATTCTGTCTGCAGTCCCTAATTCCAATTTTCCTCCGCTGACCACATCACTGCTGCCCGTGTACCCCTGGAACCAATTGTACAGTGTCTACAGCCTAATTTTGTTATGTTAGGCCTACTACGCCTGTCTGCGGTCCCTTCTTCCAATACTCGTCCACTGACCACACCACTGCTGCCCGTGGACCCCTGGAACCTATTTTTAATTGCATAGAGCATCCTTTTTTTAATAGGAGGCGTACAAAGTCTGTCTGCGGTCCACTATTGAAATTGTCCTCCACTGCCCAGAGCACTGCTGCTTGTGTACCCCTGTAACTTTTTTAAGCTGCAGTGAGCCACATTTTTGGTTTAAGTCCTACTACCTGTGTCTGTCTGCGCCACTCAATTCAGCTGTGTTCCTTTGAAAAAAGCTGAGCGTAAATAGTCTTGTTTTCAGCCTCTAGGAATTTTTGAAACTGCATTGGGGGTACAACTTTGGTAGGGCCTACTAACGGTGTCTGCCTCCCCAAGGTGTGCCCCAGGTTTCCTCGCCATTGCTTCGATCTTAATGCTCTCGTTTAGTAGTTGTTGGAAACTACACTGCATTAGGCCTACAAATTGGGTATGGGGTGTAGAGAGATGGTGTGTTCCACTCCAAGGTGTTCCCCAGGTTTCCGCTCCATTGCTTCGATCTTCATGCTCTCGTTTAGTAGTTGTTGGAAACTACACTGCATTAGGCCTACAAATTGGGTATGGGGTGTAGAGAGATGGTGTGTTCCACTCCAAGGTGTTCCCCGGGTTTCCTCTCCATTGCTTCGATCTTCATGCTCTCGTTTAGTAGTTGTTGGAAACTACGCTGCATTAGGCCTACAAATTGGGTATGGGGTGTAGAGAGATGATGTGTTCCACTCCAAGGTGTTCTCCAGGTTGCCTTTCCTGAGCTTCGATCTTCTGGCTCTCGTTTAGTAGTTGTTGGAAACTACGCTGCATTGGGCCTACAAATTGGGTATGGGGTGTAGAGGGATGGTGTGTTCCACTCCAAGGTGTTCCCCAGGTTTCCTCTCCATTGCTTCGATCTTCATGCTCTCGTTTAGTAGATGTTGGAAACTACACTGCATTAGGCCTACAAATTGGGTATGGGGTGTAGAGAGATGGTGTGTTCCACTCCAAGGTGTTCCCCAGGTTTCCTCGCCAATGCTTCGATCTTCATGCTCTCGTTTAGTAGTTGTTGGAAACTACACTGCATTAGGCCTACAAATTGGGTATGGGGTGTAGAGAGATGGTGTGTTCCACTCCAAGGTGTTCTCCAGGTTGCCTTTCCTGAGCTTCGATCTTCCGGCTCTCGTTTAGTAGTTGTTGGAAACTACACTGCATTAGGCCTACAAATTGGGTATGGGGTGTAGAGAGATGGTGTGTTACACTCCAAGGTGTTCCCCAGGTTTCCTCTCCATTGCTTCGATCTTCATGCTCTCGTTTAGTAGTTGTTGGAAACTACGCTGCATTAGGCCTACAAATTGGGTATGGGGTGTAGAGAGATGGTGTGTTCCACTCCAAGGTGTTCCCCAGGTTTCCTCGCCAATGCTTCGATCTTCATGCTCTCGTTTAGTAGTTGTTGGAAACTACACTGCATTAGGCCTACAAATTGGGTATGGGGTATAGAGAGATGGTGTGTTCCACTCCAAGGTGTTCTCCAGGTTGCCTTTCCTGAGCTTCGATCTTCTGGCTCTCGTTTAGTAGTTGTTGGAAACTACGCTGCATTAGGCCTACAAATTGGGTATGGGGTGTAGAGAGATGGTGTGTTCCACTCCAAGGTGTTCCCCAGGTTTCGTCCACATTGCTTCGGTCTTCCGACTCTCGTTTAGTAGTTGTAGAAAACTACACTGCATTAGGCCTACAAATTGGGTATGGGGTGTAGAGAGATGGTGTGTTCCACTCCAAGGTGTTCCCCAGGTTTCCTCTCCATTGCTTCGATCTTCATGCCCTTGTTTAGTAGTTGTTGGAAATTACACTGCATTAGGCCTACAAATTGGGTATGGGGTGTAGAGAGATGGTGTGTTCCACTCCAAGGTGTTCTCCAGGTTGCGTTTCCTGAGCTTCGATCTTCCGGCTCTCGTTTAGTAGTTGTTGGAAACTACACTGCATTAGGCCTACAAATTGGGTATGGGGTGTAGAGAGATGGTGTGTTCCACTCCAAGGTGTTCCCCAGGTTTCTTCGCCATTGCTGCGATCTTAATGCTCTCATTTAGTAGTTGTTGGAAACTACACTGCATTAGGCCTACAAATTGGGTATGGGGTGTAGAGAGACGGTGTGTTACACTCCAAGGTGTTCCCCAGGTTTCCTCTCCATTGCTTCGATCTTCTGGCTCTCGTTTAGTAGTTGTTGGAAACTACACTGCATTAGGCCTACAAATTGGGTATGGGGTGTAGAGAGATGGTATGTTCCACTCCAAGGTGTTCCCCAGGTTTCGTCCACATTGCTTTGGTCTTCCGACTCTCGTTTAGTAGTTGTAGAAAACTACACTGCATTAGGCCTACAAATTGGGTATGGGGTGTAGAGAGATGGTGTGTTCCACTCCAAGGTGTTCCCCAGGTTTCCTCTCCATTGCTTCGATCTTCCGGCTCTCGTTTAGTAGTTGTTGGAAACTACACTGCATTAGGCCTACAAATTGGGTATGGGGTGTAGAGAGATGGTGTGTTCCACTCCAAGGTGTTCTCCAGGTTGCCTTTCCTGAGCTTCGATCTTCCGGCTCTCGTTTAGTAGTTGTTGGAAACTACACTGCATTAGGCCTACAAATTGGGTATGGGGTGTAGAGAGATGGTGTGTTACACTCCAAGGTGTTCCCCAGGTTTCCTCTCCATTGCTTCGATCTTCATGCTCTCGTTTAGTAGTTGTTGGAAACTACGCTGCATTAGGCCTACAAATTGGGTATGGGGTGTAGAGAGATGGTGTGTTCCACTCCAAGGTGTTCCCCAGGTTTCCTCGCCAATGCTTCGATCTTCATGCTCTCGTTTAGTAGTTGTTGGAAACTACACTGCATTAGGCCTACAAATTGGGTATGGGGTGTAGAGAGATGGTGTGTTCCACTCCAAGGTGTTCTCCAGGTTGCCTTTCCTGAGCTTCGATCTTCCGGCTCTCGTTTAGTAGTTGTTGGAAACTACACTGCATTAGGCCTACAAATTGGGTATGGGGTGTAGAGAGATGGTGTGTTACACTCCAAGGTGTTCCCCAGGTTTCCTCTCCATTGCTTCGATCTTCATGCTCTCGTTTAGTAGTTTTTGGAAACTACGCTGCATTAGGCCTACAAATTGGGTATGGGGTGTAGAGAGATGGTGTGTTCCACTCCAAGGTGTTCTCCAGGTTGCCTTTCCTGAGCTTCGATCTTCTGGCTCTCGTTTAGTAGTTGTTGGAAACTACGCTGCATTAGGCCTACAAATTGGGTATGGGGTGCAGAGAGATGGTGTGTTCCACTCCAAGGTGTTCCCCAGGTTTCGTCCACATTGCTTCGGTCTTCCGACTCTCGTTTAGTAGTTGTAGAAAACTACACTGCATTAGGCCTACAAATTGGGTATGGGGTGTAGAGAGATGGTGTGTTCCACTCCAAGGTGTTCCCCAGGTTTCCTCTCCATTGCTTCGATCTTCATGCCCTCGTTTAGTAGTTGTTGGAAATTACACTGCATTAGGCCTACAAATTGGGTATGGGGTGTAGAGAGATGGTGTGTTCCACTCCAAGGTGTTCTCCAGGTTGCGTTTCCTGAGCTTCGATCTTCCGGCTCTCGTTTAGTAGTTGTTGGAAACTACACTGCATTAGGCCTACAAATTGGGTATGGGGTGTAGAGAGATGGTGTGTTCCACTCCAAGGTGTTCCCCAGGTTTCCTCGCCATTGCTGCAATCTTAATGCTCTCATTTAGTAGTTGTTGGAAACTACACTGCATTAGGCCTACAAATTGGGTATGGGGTGTAGAGAGATGGTGTGTTACACTCCAAGGTGTTCCCCAGGTTTCCTCTCCATTGCTTCGATCTTCATGCTCTCGTTTAGTAGTTGTTGGAAACTACGCTGCATTAGGCCTACAAATTGGGTATGGGGTGTAGAGAGATGGTGTGTTCCACTCCAAGGTGTTCCCCAGGTTTCCTCGCCAATGCTTCGATCTTCATGCTCTCGTTTAGTAGTTGTTGGAAACTACACTGCATTAGGCCTACAAATTGGGTATGGGGTGTAAAGAGATGGTGTGTTCCACTCCAAGGTGTTCTCCAGGTTGCCTTTCCTGAGCTTCGATCTTCCGGCTCTCGTTTAGTAGTTGTTGGAAACTACACTGCATTAGGCCTACAAATTGGGTATGGGGTGTAGAGAGATGGTGTGTTACACTCCAAGGTGTTCCCCAGGTTTCCTCTCCATTGCTTCGATCTTCATGCTCTCGTTTAGTAGTTTTTGGAAACTACGCTGCATTAGGCCTACAAATTGGGTATGGGGTGTAGAGAGATGGTGTGTTCCACTCCAAGGTGTTCTCCAGGTTGCCTTTCCTGAGCTTCGATCTTCTGGCTCTCGTTTAGTAGTTGTTGGAAACTACGCTGCATTAGGCCTACAAATTGGGTATGGGTGCAGAGAGATGGTGTGTTCCACTCCAAGGTGTTCCCCAGGTTTCGTCCACATTGCTTCGGTCTTCCGACTCTCGTTTAGTAGTTGTAGAAAACTACACTGCATTAGGCCTACAAATTGGGTATGGGGTGTAGAGAGATGGTGTGTTCCACTCCAAGGTGTTCCCCAGGTTTCCTCTCCATTGCTTCGATCTTCATGCCCTCGTTTAGTAGTTGTTGGAAATTACACTGCATTAGGCCTACAAATTGGGTATGGGGTGTAGAGAGATGGTGTGTTCCACTCCAAGGTGTTCCCCAGGTTTCCTCGCCATTGCTGCGATCTTAATGCTCTCATTTAGTAGTTGTTGGAAACTACACTGCATTAGGCCTACAAATTGGGTATGGGTGTAGAGAGACGGTGTGTTACACTCCAAGGTGTTCCCCAGGTTTCCTCTCCATTGCTTCGATCTTCTGGCTCTCGTTTAGTAGTTGTTGGAAACTACACTGCATTAGGCCTACAAATTGGGTATGGGGTGTAGAGAGATGGTGTGTTCCACTCCAAGGTGTTCCCCAGGTTTCCTCGCCATTGCTGCAATCTTAATGCTCTCATTTAGTAGTTGTTGGAAACTACACTGCATTAGGCCTACAAATTGGGTATGGGTGTAGAGAGACGGTGTGTTACACTCCAAGGTGTTCCCCAGGTTTCCTCTCCATTGCTTCGATCTTCTGGCTCTCGTTTAGTAGTTGTTGGAAACTACACTGCATTAGGCCTACAAATTGGGTATGGGGTGTAGAGAGATGGTGTGTTCCACTCCAAGGTGTTCCCCAGGTTTCCTCTCCATTGCTTCGATCTTCCGGCTCTCGTTTAGTAGTTGTTGGAAACTACACTGCATTAGGCCTACAAATTGGGTATGGGGTGTAGAGAGATGGTGTGTTCCACTCCAAGGTGTTCTCCAGGTTGCCTTTCCTGAGCTTCGATCTTCCAGCTCTCGTTTAGTAGTTGTTGGAAACTACGCTGCATTAGGCCTACAAATTGGGTATGGGGTGTAGAGAGATGGTGTGTTACACTCCAAGGTGTTCCAAAGGTTTCCTCGCCAATGCTTCGATCTTCATGCTCTCGTTTAGTAGTTGTTGGAAACTACACTGCATTAGGCCTACAAATTGGGTATGGGGTGCAGAGAGATGGTGCGTTCCACTCCAAGGTGTTCTCCAGGTTGCCTTTCCTGAGCTTCGATCTTCCGGCTCTCGTTTAGTAGTTGTTGGAAACTACACTGCATTAGGCCTACAAATTGGGTATGGGGTGTAGAGAGATGGTGTGTTACACTCCAAGGTGTTCCCCAGGTTTCCTCTCCATTGCTTCGATCTTCATGCTCTCGTTTAGTAGTTGTTGGAAACTACGCTGCATTAGGCCTACAAATTGGGTATGGGGTGTAGAGAGATGGTGTGTTCCACTCCAAGGTGTTCTCCAGGTTGCCTTTCCTGAGCTACGATCTTCTGGCTCTCGTTTAGTAGTTGTTGGAAACTACGCTGCATTAGGCCTACAAATTGGGTATGGGGTGTAGAGAGATGGTGTGTTCCACTCCAAGGTGTTCCCCAGGTTTCCTCGCCAATGCTTCGATCTTCATGCTCTCGTTTAGTAGTTGTTGGAAACTACACTGCATTAGGCCTACAAATTGGGTATGGGGTATAGAGAGATGGTGTGTTCCACTCCAAGGTGTTCTCCAGGTTGCCTTTCCTGAGCTTCGATCTTCCGGCTCTCGTTTAGTAGTTGTTGGAAACTACACTGCATTAGGCCTACAAATTGGGTATGGGGTGTAGAGAGATGGTGTGTTACACTCCAAGGTGTTCCCCAGGTTTCCTCTCCATTGCTTCGATCTTCATGCTCTCGTTTAGTAGTTTTTGGAAACTACGCTGCATTAGGCCTACAAATTGGGTATGGGGTGTAGAGAGATGGTGTGTTCCACTCCAAGGTGTTCTCCAGGTTGCCTTTCCTGAGCTTCGATCTTCTGGCTCTCGTTTAGTAGTTGTTGGAAACTACGCTGCATTAGGCCTACAAATTGGGTATGGGGTGCAGAGAGATGGTGTGTTCCACTCCAAGGTGTTCCCCAGGTTTCGTCCACATTGCTTCGGTCTTCCGACTCTCGTTTAGTAGTTGTAGAAAACTACACTGCATTAGGCCTACAAATTGGGTATGGGGTGTAGAGAGATGGTGTGTTCCACTCCAAGGTGTTCCCCAGGTTTCCTCTCCATTGCTTCGATCTTCATGCCCTCGTTTAGTAGTTGTTGGAAATTACACTGCATTAGGCCTACAAATTGGGTATGGGGTGTAGAGAGATGGTGTGTTCCACTCCAAGGTGTTCCCCAGGTTTCCTCGCCATTGCTGCGATCTTAATGCTCTCATTTAGTAGTTGTTGGAAACTACACTGCATTAGGCCTACAAATTGGGTATGGGTGTAGAGAGACGGTGTGTTACACTCCAAGGTGTTCCCCAGGTTTCCTCTCCATTGCTTCGATCTTCTGGCTCTCGTTTAGTAGTTGTTGGAAACTACACTGCATTAGGCCTACAAATTGGGTATGGGGTGTAGAGAGATGGTGTGTTCCACTCCAAGGTGTTCCCCAGGTTTCCTCGCCATTGCTGCAATCTTAATGCTCTCATTTGGTAGTTGTTGGAAACTACACTGCATTAGGCCTACAAATTGGGTATGGGTGTAGAGAGACGGTGTGTTACACTCCAAGGTGTTCCCCAGGTTTCCTCTCCATTGCTTCGATCTTCTGGCTCTCGTTTACTAGTTGTTGGAAACTACACTGCATTAGGCCTACAAATTGGGTATGGGGTGTAGAGAGATGGTGTGTTCCACTCCAAGGTGTTCCCCAGGTTTCCTCTCCATTGCTTCGATCTTCCGGCTCTCGTTTAGTAGTTGTTGGAAACTACACTGCATTAGGCCTACAAATTGGGTATGGGGTGTAGAGAGATGGAGTGTTCCACTCCAAGGTGTTCTCCAGGTTGCCTTTCCTGAGCTTCGATCTTCCGGCTCTCGTTTAGTAGTTGTTGGAAACTACGCTGCATTAGGCCTACAAATTGGGTATGGGGTGTAGAGAGATGGTGTGTTACACTCCAAGGTGTTCCAAAGGTTTCCTCGCCAATGCTTCGATCTTCATGCTCTCGTTTAGTAGTTGTTGGAAACTACACTGCATTAGGCCTACAAATTGGGTATGGGGTGCAGAGAGATGGTGCGTTCCACTCCAAGGTGTTCTCCAGGTTGCCTTTCCTGAGCTTCGATCTTCCGGCTCTCGTTTAGTAGTTGTTGGAAACTACACTGCATTAGGCCTACAAATTGGGTATGGGGTGTAGAGAGATGGTGTGTTACACTCCAAGGTGTTCCCCAGGTTTCCTCTCCATTGCTTCGATCTTCATGCTCTCGTTTAGTAGTTGTTGGAAACTACGCTGCATTAGGCCTACAAATTGGGTATGGGGTGTAGAGAGATGGTGTGTTCCACTCCAAGGTGTTCTCCAGGTTGCCTTTCCTGAGCTACGATCTTCTGGCTCTCGTTTAGTAGTTGTTGGAAACTACGCTGCATTAGGCCTACAAATTGGGTATGGGGTGTAGAGAGATGGTGTGTTCCACTCCAAGGTGTTCCCCAGGTTTCCTCGCCAATGCTTCGATCTTCATGCTCTCGTTTAGTAGTTGTTGGAAACTACACTGCATTAGGCCTACAAATTGGGTATGGGGTATAGAGAGATGGTGTGTTCCACTCCAAGGTGTTCTCCAGGTTGCCTTTCCTGAGCTTCGATCTTCCGGCTCTCGTTTAGTAGTTGTTGGAAACTACACTGCATTAGGCCTACAAATTGGGTATGGGGTGTAGAGAGATGGTGTGTTACACTCCAAGGTGTTCCCCAGGTTTCCTCTCCATTGCTTCGATCTTCATGCTCTCGTTTAGTAGTTTTTGGAAACTACGCTGCATTAGGCCTACAAATTGGGTATGGGGTGTAGAGAGATGGTGTGTTCCACTCCAAGGTGTTCCCCAGGTTTCCTCTCCATTGCTTCGATCTTCCGGCTCTCGTTTAGTAGTTGTTGGAAACTACACTGCATTAGGCCTACAAATTGGGTATGGGGTGTAGAGAGATGGTGTGTTCCACTCCAAGGTGTTCCCCAGGTTTCGTCCACATTGCTTTGGTCTTCCGACTCTCGTTTAGTAGTTGTAGAAAACTACACTGCATTAGGCCTACAAATTGGGTATGGGGTGTAGAGAGATGGTGTGTTCCACTCCAAGGTGTTCCCCAGGTTTCCTCTCCATTGCTTCGATCTTCCGGCTCTCGTTTAGTAGTTGTTGGAAACTACACTGCATTAGGCCTACAAATTGGGTATGGGTGTAGAGAGATGGTGTGTTCCACTCCAAGGTGTTCTCCAAGTTGCCTTTCCTGAGCTTCGATCTTCCGGCTCTCGTTTAGTAGTTGTTGGAAACTACGCTGCATTAGGCCTACAAATTGGGTATGGGGTGTAGAGAGATGGTGTGTTCCACTCCAAGGTGTTCCCCAGGTTTCCTCGCCAATGCTTCGATCTTCATGCTCTCGTTTAGTAGTTGTTGGAAACTACACTGCATTAGGCCTACAATTTGGGTATGGGGTGTAGAGAGATGGTGTGTTCCACTCCAAGGTGTTCTCCAGGTTGCCTTTCCTGAGCTTCGATCTTCCGGCTCTCGTTTAGTAGTTGTTGGAAACTACACTGCATTAGGCCTACAAATTGGGTATGGGGTGGAGAGAGATGGTGTGTTCCACTCCAAGGTGTTCCCCAGGTTTCCTCTCCATTGCTTCGATCTTCATGCTCTCGTTTAGTAGTTGTTGGAAACTACGCTGCATTAGGCCTACAAATTGGGTATGGGGTGTAGAGAGATGGTGTGTTCCACTCCAAGGTGTTCCCCAGGTTTCCTGTCCATTGCTTCGATCTTCATGCTCTCGTTTAGTAGTTTTTGGAAACTACACTGCATTAGGCCTACAAATTGGGTATGGGGTGTAGAGAGATGGTGTGTTCCACTCCAAGGTGTTCCCCAGGTTTCGTCCACATTGCTTCGGTCTTCTGACTCTCGTTTAGTAGTTGTAGAAAACTACACTGCATTAGGCCTACAAATTGGGTATGGGGTGTAGAGAGACGGTGTGTTACACTCCAAGGTGTTCCCCAGGTTTCGTCCACATTGCTTCGATCTTCCGACTCTCGTTTAGTAGTTGTTGAAAACTACACTGCATTAGGCCTACAAATTGGGTATGGGGTGTAGAGAGATGGTGTGTTACACTCCAAGGTGTTCTCCAGGTTGCCTTTCCTGAACTTCTATCTTCAGGCTCTCATTAAATTGTGGTTAAATGGAACAACTGCATTTGGCGTACTAGTTGGTTTGGGGCCTACTATCGGTGTCTGCCACTCCTTGCTGTTCTCCTGGTTTCCTGTCCTGAAATTCCATTTTCAGGCTCTCGTTAAGTAGTTGTTAATGTTAGACTGCATTTGGCCTACTAGTTGGGTTGGGGCCTACTATCGGTGTCTGCCACTCCTTGTTCTCCTCCACTGAACAAAGCTGTGCCGCCTGTTTACTACGGTTGCCAATTTTGAACTGCATTTCGACTACTTACTGATTTGGGCCTACTCTCTGTGTCAGCCTGTCATTCCAGTTGTCCTCCACTGCAATGCCCCCTGGTTAGTCCTGTGTTACCAATTTTGAACTGCATTTAGCCAACTTTATTCTTTGGGCCTATATCTGTGTTTCCTCCTCATCCTGCCCATTGCCCAGCCAGTGATAGATGAGTCTGCTGGTACATTGACCCATAACGCAAAATTCCCCATGCACGCTACACAGCAAGATTGTGACCCTGCTGAAAGTCAGGTTCCTCTTCCCGCATACCATACCACCTTACACGGGGACAAAGAGGAAGGTGCAGATGAAAGTGCAGGTTCCTTCATCAGGTGGGGGGAGGAATACTAGTTGGCGACGTCACTGGCACAGGGCCTCTCATAGTACGCAAAAGTGTTGCTGCCGGTGGGAGGCGCCCCCGCCGTGCAAACACACCGCTGTACTTTGAGGGGCCCTGTGCCAGTGCCAATGCCAACGAGTGGGCCCCCCCTGCTTGCTCAGGATCACAGCACTTGCAAAGTTGAAATACTTACCTCTCCCTGCTCCACTGCCGTGACGTGGTCCAGATTTACTGGGCCCACTAATTACTTGAACCAGCCCTACCCCCCACAACTTTAGCCAAATGACCCCCAATTTCAAATGCCTTCCAATTATTATAAGCTAAATTACGATTGACAAGCTTCTGTAACAAGAATGGATGTTTTTGCCATTAAAATGGGCAGTGTAGGTGTTTTCCTGGCCTCCACTCACTGCCGACTATGCTCCCCCATTGACTTGCATTGGGTTTCGTGTTTCGGGCGATACCCGACTTTTCGCCATAATCGGCCGATTCCACTCGACTCGACTTCTAAGATAGTCGGGTTTCGCGAAACACGACTCGACTCTAAAAAGGTCAAGGTCGCTCAACCCTAGTGGTCAGTACTATCCCTCACAATATATAAGTTATACATTTTTCCACTATTTTAAAGAACATTCCCTTTTTTCTCCAAGCTATGCAATATGAAATAATATTCCTCTGGTGTATGTTTTGGCATTAACATCTTAACTCTCTGGCATCAGTACACCATTTTTGGGTTGGTGTATATTAAAAATTCGGAGAAACCCTGAATCATATCAAATGGAAAAACATGACAATGATGGAATGATACTAAAATAATTGTCTTGTTTAATATGGTTGCATGGAATTATCTCCCCTCAATACCCTTGCAATGGATGTGGGTTTTCTTCTATGCAATCTAACAGGTTTGATGCCTCTTGGACTACATATCCAATTTGGCTCACCTCTTGGGGATAAACAATATCGCTTTAGGACCTAACGCATTAAAAAATCCGGAATCATTTAAAGAAGTTGAATTTGCGTGTCACTGCTGGGAATCCATGCGTTCCACGCATTGCACAGACGCACTACATGTGCTTCAAACACGTCGGACCTGGTGGGTGTCTGACGCGACTCCGGTCTTTAAGGATTTATAGGAAACGAGTGGGGAATATGTAATGCAGCCATCACAGGTATCTTTGCACTCCCCTGATGAGTCCATAAGAGGATGAAACGCGATGGGAGACGCCACTTCAAAATAGAGGCTCTTCACCATATTTCCCCTGATCAGATACAAGGGACACATATTCCTCAATAAATGGGAGAGATCTAACCATATCAATGCTGCTTTTGGATGCATATGGGTTGAATAACCCTTACTGAAAGCAATAGATATGTTGTGCAATGTAATTACCAGCCTGTATCTTAATGCCAGAAAATCTCACATGAGATGCTCATATTAATAATGAGGAGTAGGGTTGAGCGAAACGGGTCGTTCATTTTCAAAAGTCGCCGACTTTTGGCAAAGTCGGGTTTCATGAAACCCGATCCGACCCCTGTGCGGGGTCGGCCATGCGGTACGCGACTTTCGCGCCAAAGTCGCGTTTCAATGACGCGAAAAGCGCCATTTCTCAGCCAATGAAGGTAAACGCAGAGTGTGGGCAGCGTGATGACATAGGTCCTGGTCCCCACCATCTTAGAGAAGGGCATTGCAGTGATTGGCTTACTGTCTGCGGCGTCACAGGGGCTATAAAGGGGCGTTCCCGCCGACCGCCATGTTACTGCTGCTGATCTGAGCTTAGGGAGAGGTTGCTGCCGCTTCGTCAGAAGCAGGGATAGCGTTAGGCAGGGTCCATTAACCACCAAACCGCTTGTGCTGTAGCGATTTCCACTGCCCAACACCACCTTCGGTGTGCAGGGACAGTGGAAGCTACATTTTTTTTTTTTCCCCCTCAGCGCTGTAGCTCATTGGGCTGCCCTAGAAGGCTCCCTGATAGCTGCATTGCTGTGTGTACGCCGCTGTGCAAACCAACTGCTTTTTTCAAAGCACAAATCCTCTTGTTCCTTCCTTTCTGCACAGCTATCTTTTTGGTTTGTACACACTTTTTATTTAATTTGTGCATCAGTCCACTCCTTATTGCTGCCTGCCATACCTGGCTGAGATTACTGCAGGGAGATAGTAATTGAAGGACACTCCCTGTTTTTTTTTTTTTTGTGGGAGATTAAGATTGACATTTCTGCTAGAGTGCCATCCCTGTCTGTGTCATCTCTCACTCAGTGGGCCATAGAAAGCCTATTTATTTTTTTGCTTGATTTGGGTTATAAAATCTACCTGAAAAAATCACTACATCAATCAGTGGGAGAAAAATATTGGCCTCAGGGCTTGTGTGCCACTCTTGACTCCTGTGTGCATCATCACTCACTCAGTGGGCCATAGAAAGCCTATTTAATTTTTTGCTTGATTTTGGTTCTAAAATCTACCTGAAAAAATCACTACATCAATCAGTGGGAGAAAAATATTGGCCTCAGGGCTTGTGTGCCACTCCTGACTCCTGTGTGCATCATCACTCACTCAGTGGGCCATAGAAAGCCCATTTTTTTTTTTTTTGCTTTATTTGGGTTCTAAATTCTACCTGAAAAAATCAATAAATCAATCAGTGGGAGATTAATATTGGCCTTT
This sequence comes from Ranitomeya imitator, assembly GCF_032444005.1. Classification (NCBI taxonomy): domain Eukaryota; kingdom Metazoa; phylum Chordata; class Amphibia; order Anura; family Dendrobatidae; genus Ranitomeya; species Ranitomeya imitator. The sequence goes on from NC_091288.1 coordinate 167,296,410, forward strand.
GGGCTTGTGTGCCAGTCCTAAGCGTGCCATCTCTCTCTCTCAGATAGTGGGCCATAGAAAGCCTATTTATTTATTTTTTTTTGGTTTTATAAATTCTCCCTTACAAAAAAAAAGGGAGATTAATATTGGCCTTTGGGCTTGTGTGCCAGTCCTAAGCGTGCCATCTCTCTCTGTCTCTCAGATAGTGGGCCATAGAAAGCCTATTTATTATTTTTTTTATTGGGTTTATAAATTTTCCCTGGAACAAAAAAAAAAAAGTGGGAGATAAATATTGGCCTCTGGGCTTGTGTGCCACTCCTGACTCCTGTGTGCGTCATCTCTCACTCAGTGGGCCATAGAAAGCCTTTTTTTGTTTTATTTGTTTTCTAAATTCTCCCTGAAAAAATCATTTTATTTTCTTTGGTTTCTAAATTCTTCCTGAAAAAATCATTTTATTCTATTTTTTTTTTCCTAAAGTCTCCCTGAAAAAAACAAAAAAAAAACAAATCAGTGGGAGATTAATATTGCCCTTTCTGCTTGTGTGCCAGTCTTGACTCCTGGGTGTGCCATCTCTCTCTCTCTCTCCAATTGTGGGCCATAGAAAGCCTATTATTTTTTTAGCTTGATTTGGGTTCCAAAATCTACCTGAAAAAATCACTACATCAATCATTGGGAGAACAATATTGGCCTCTGGGCTTGTGTGCCACTCCTGACTCCTGTGTGCGTCATCTCTCACTCAGTGGGCCATAGAAAGCCTTTTTTTGTTTTATTTGTTTTCTAAATTCTCCCTGAAAAAATCATTTTATTTTATTTGGTTTCTAAATTCTTCCTGAAAAAATCATTTTATTCTATTTTTTTTTTCCTAAAGTCTCCCTGAAAAAAAACAAAAAAAAACAAATCAGTGGGAGATTAATATTGCCCTTTCTGCTTGTGTGCCAGTCTTGACTCCTGGGTGTGCCATCTCTCTCTCTCTCTCCAATTGCGGGCCATAGAAAGCCTATTATTTTTTTAGCTTGATTTGGGTTCCAAAATCTACCTGAAAAAATCACTACATCAATCAGTGGGAGATAAATATTGGCCTCTGGGCTTGTGTGCCACTCCTGACTCCTGTGTGCGTCATCTCTCACTCAGTGGGCCATAGAAAGCCTTTTTTTGTTTTATTTGTTTTCTAAATTCTCCCTGAAAAAATCATTTTATTTTATTTGGTTTCTAAATTCTTCCTGAAAAAAACATTTTATTCTATTTTTTTTTCCTAAAGTCTCCCTGAAAAAAAAAAACAAAAAAACAAATCAGTGGGAGATTAATATTGCCCTTTCTGCTTGTGTGCCAGTCTTGACTCCTGGGTGTGCCATCTCTCTCTCTCTCTCTCCAATTGTGGGCCATAGAAAGCCTATTATTTTTTTAGCTTGATTTGGGTTCCAAAATCTACCTGAAAAAATCACTACATCAATCAGTGGGAGATAAATATTGGCCTCTGGGCTTGTGTGCCACTCCTGACTCCTGTGTGCGTCATCTCTCACTCAGTGGGCCATAGAAAGCCTTTTTTTGTTTTATTTGTTTTCTAAATTCTCCCTGAAAAAATCATTTTATTTTCTTTGGTTTCTAAATTCTTCCTGAAAAAATCATTTTATTCTATTTTTTTTTTTTCCTAAAGTCTCCCTGAAAAAAAAAAAAAAAATCAAATCAGTGGGAGATTAATATTTACATTTGTGCTTCAGTGACAGTCCTGCGTGTGTGGCATCTCTCTCATTTGTTGCCACCAACAACAGAGTGTGTAACATTGTGCCTGATTTTCGTTGTGGTCTCACTCACCTGTAAAGGGGTAGCTAAATCATACTGAAGTTATAGCTCACCGTGTAATTTGTGTGACAGCAACAAATACCGTTAGTTTGTTTACGTTTTTAAAACAATGAGGAAGTATGGTGGAAGAGGTCGTGGCCGGGGGCGTTCATTGTCAGCTGGTAATGAGGGTAGTGGTAGTGGTGGAGCATCAGCTGGTCGTGGGAAAAAAAATATTGCACCTAAGTCTGGAGCTGTGGAGCCAGGTTCGTCGTCTGGCTACACAAGGCCTCGAACGCTCCCTTTTCTGGGAGTAGGAAAACCGCTTTTAAAGCCGGAGCAGCAAGAGCAAGTTTTGGCTTATCTTGCTGACTCAGCCTCTAGCTCTTTTGCCTCCTCTCGTGAAACTGGTAAATGTCAAAGCAGCGCGTCGTTAGTGGATGTTCACGGTCAGGGACAAGTCGCTTCCTTGTCCTCTTCAGCAAAAACAACAACAGAGAAGAATGCAGCAGGCGACACAACGGGTTACTCCATGGAGCTCTTTACACATACCGTCCCTGGCTTAGAAAGTGAAGCAGTTAACAGTCCATGCCCATTACAAGTTGAATCTGACATGGAGTGCACTGATGCACAGCCACAGCCAGACTACTATGCTGGTCCTTTGACTCAGACCACAACATTGCCCTCGCAGGGTGCTGATCAAGAATCAGACCCTGATGAGACTATGTTGCCCCATCACGAACGCTATACCACCGACCGACACGGTGACACAGATGAAGTTGCACACGAGCTACAAGAAGAGGTAATAGATGACCCAGTTCTTGACCCCGATTGGCAGCCATTGGGGGAACAGGGTGCAGGCGGCAGCAGTTCTGAAGCGGAGGAGGAGGGGCCGCAGCAGGCATCAACATCGCAACAGGTTCCATCTGCCGGGCCCGTATCTTGCCCAAAACGCGTGGCAAAGCTAAAACCTGTTGGAGGACAGCGTGGCCATCCGGTTAAAGCTCAGTCTGCAATGACTGAAAAGGTATCCGATGCTAGAAAGAGTGCAGTCTGGCATTTTTTTAAACATCAACCAATTGATCAGCGCAAAGTCATCTGTCAAAAATGTTCAACTACCTTAAGCAGAGGACAGAATCTGAAAAGTCTCAATACAAGTTGCATGCATAAACATTTAACCACCATGCATTTGCAAGCCTGGACTAACTACCAAACGTCCCTTAAGGTTGTAGCACCCTCGGCCAATGAAGCTAGTCAGCAACGCAACATCCCTTCCGGCAGTGTAGGGCCACCATTTTCCGCACCACCTGCAGTATCTGTGCAGGTTTCTTTGCCAGGCCAAAGCCGTCAGGGTCAGGGAATCACCAGTTTCGTAGTAGGAAACACTGCATCTAGGGCACCGGTGGCAACAATACCATCTCCCACCGTCTCTCAGTCTGCCATGTCCACCGGCACCCCCGCTAGTTCCACGATCTCCAGCTCTCCAGTCCAGCTCACCCTACATGAGACTATGGTTAGAAAAAGGAAGTACTTAGCCTCGCATCCGCGTACACAGGGTTTGAACGCACACATAGCTAGACTAATCTCGTTAGAGATGATGCCCTACCGGTTAGTTGAAAGCGAAGCTTTCAAAGCCCTGATGGACTACGCTGTACCACGCTACGAGCTACCCAGTCGACACTTTTTTTCCAGAAAAGCCATCCCAGCCCTCCACCAGCATGTTAAAGAGCGCATCGTCCATGCACTCAGGCAATCTGTGAGCACAAAGGTGCACCTGACAACAGATGCATGGACCAGTAGGCATGGCCAGGGACGTTACGTGTCCATCACGGCACACTGGGTAAATGTGGTGGATGCAGGGTCCACAGGGGACAGCAAGTTTGGGACAGTTCTGCCTAGCCCACGGTCTAGGAAACAATTGGCTGTAGCCGTTCGCACCCCCTCCTCCTCCTCTTCGTCCTCCTGCAGAAGCGAGAGCTCGTCCACAGACCGCAGTCACACAACCACTCCATCCGCAGCTGCCACTGTTGCACACCAGGTCTCCCATTATGGGGCAGCTACTGGCAAACGTCAGCAGGCTGTATTGGCTATGAAGTGTTTGGGCGACAACAGACACACCGCGGAAGTTCTGTCCGAGTTCTTGCAGAAAGAAACGCAGTCGTGGCTGGGCACTGTAGATCTTGAGGCAGGCAAGGTAGTGAGTGATAACGGAAGGAATTTCATGGCTGCCATCTCCCTTTCCCAACTGAAACACATTCCTTGCCTGGCTCACACCTTAAACCTGGTGGTGCAGTGCTTCCTGAAAAGTTATCCGGGGTTATCCGACCTGCTCCTCAAAGTGCGTGGACTTTGCTCACATATCCGCCGTTCGCCCGTACACTCCAGCCGTATGCAGACCTATCAGCGTTCTTTGAACCTTCCCCAGCATCGCCTAATCATAGACGTTGCAACAAGGTGGAACTCAACACTGCACATGCTTCAGAGACTGTGTGAACAGAGGCGGGCTGTTATGTTTTTGTGGGAGGATACACATACACGGGCAGGCAGTAGGATGGCAGACATGGAGTTGTCAGGTGTGCAGTGGTCGAAGATTCAAGACATGTGTCAAGTCCTTCAGTGTTTTGAGGAATGCACACGGCTGGTTAGTGCAGACAACGCCATAATAAGCATGAGCATCCCCCTAATGCGTCTGCTGATGCAAAGTTTGACGCACATAAAGGATCAGGCGTCTGCAGCTGAGGAAGAGGAAAGCCTTGATGACAGTCAGCCATTGTCTGGCCAGGGCAGTGTACAGGACGAGGTAGCGGGCGAAGAGGAGGAGGAGGACGAGGAGGATGATGGGGATGATTATATTTTTAATGAGGAAGCTTTTCCGGGGCCACTGGAAATTGGTGGCGCGGCAAGGCCGGGTTCTGGTTTTTTGAGGGACACAAGTGACGTTGATTTGCCTGAAACTGCCCCTCAACCAAGCACAACCACAGATTTGAGAACTGGAACTTTGGCCCACATGGCGGATTATGCCTTACGTATCCTCAAAAGGGACACACGCATAACTAATATGATGAATGATGACGATTACTGGTTGGCCTGCCTCCTTGATCCTCGCTATAAAGGCAAATTGCAAAATATAATGCCACATGAGAACTTGGAACTAATATTAGCAACCAAACAATCAACTCTTGTTGACCGTTTGCTTCTGGCATTCCCTGCACACAGCGCCTGTGATCGTTCTCACACGAGCTGCAGGGGCCAGCAGACCAGAGGAGTTAGAGGGGCAGAAATCAGAAGTGGCGTTGGCCAGAGGGGTTTTCTGACCAGGTTGTGGAGTGATTTTGCTATGACCGCAGACAGGACAGTTACTGCAGCATCAATTCAAAGTGACAGGAGACAACATTTGTCCAGTATGGTTACAAACTATTTTTCATCCCTTATCGATGTTCTCCCTCAACCGTCATTCCCATTTGATTACTGGGCATCCAAATTAGACACCTGGCCAGAATTGGCAGAATATGCATTGCAGGAGCTTGCTTGCCCGGCAGCTAGTGTCCTATCAGAAAGAGTATTCAGTGCTGCAGGTTCAATACTAACAGAAAAAAGGACTCGTCTGGCTACCCAAAATGTAGATGATCTAACCTTCATTAAAATGAACCACAACTGGATTTCGAAATCTTTTGCCCCACCTTGCCCGGCTGACACCTAGCTTTCCTATGAAAAGGTCTTGCCTGTGGACTATTCTGAATGCCTTTTCCAATCTCGTAATTTTCTGCACCTGATTGTCCAGCATACAACATGTTTACACCTCACTAAATGGCCAAACTCCCCACACGGGGCCGTGGTATCGACACTTGGCGACAGCACCCGTGAGAGTGCAGTTTGTCTGAAGAGGTGGGTGAGCCCGCTTTTGGTCGACGGCACTGCCACTGGGTCCCTCCTAGTACAATAAAGTGTCTCTGGCAGTGGTGGTGCGCACCCAACGTCAGACACACCGTTGTAATATGAGGGGCCCTGGGCCTGTACCGCCGGCCACAAGACAGTTTCCCCCCACCCCAGCTCAAACAGTGCTCTACCACTTGCAAAATTATCTCACAGCTCCACCAATGTTTAGTCTATGCGCTGACATCCTTCAATGCCTGCCACTGACAATACCATTGTATTGACATTTTTGTTATGTTAGGCCTTCGATGCCTGTCTGTGGTCACTCCTTCCACTAGGCCTCCACTGACCACACCACTGCTGCCCGTGTACCCCTGGAACCAATTTAACATTGCCTACAGCCATGTGTTATTATTTTAGGCCTTCGATGCCTGTCTGCGGTCACTCCTTCCACTAGGCCTCCACTGACCACACCACTGCTGCCCGTGTACCCCTGGAACCAATTTAGAATTGCCTACAGCCATGTGTTATTATTTTAGGCCTTCGATGCCTGTCTGCGGTCACTCCTTCCACTAGGCCTCCACTGACCACACCACTGCTGCCCGTGTACCCCTGGAACCAATTTAAAATTGCCTACAGCCATGTGTTATTATTTTAGGCCTTCGATGCCTGTCTGCGGTCACTCCTTCCACTAGGCCTCCACTGACCACACCACTGCTGCCCGTGTACCCCTGGAACCAATTTAAAATTGCCTACAGCCATGTGTTATTATTTTAGGCCTTCGATGCCTGTCTGCGGTCACTCCTTCCACTAGGCCTCCACTGATCACACCACTGCTGCCCGTGTACCCCTGGAACCAATTTAAAATTGCCTACAGCCAGCCCAATTTTTTTATTTTAGGCCTTCGATGCCTGTCTGCGGTCCATTCTTTCAACTACTACTACACTGACCAGGGCACTGCTGCCCGTGTACCCCTGGAACCAATTTAAAATTGCCTACAGCCATGTGTTATTATTTTAGGCCTTCGATGCCTGTCTGTGGTCACTCCTTCCACTAGGCCTCCACTGACCACACCACTGCTGCCCGTGTACCCCTGGAACCAATTTAAAATTGCCTACAGCCATGTGTTATTATTTTAGGCCTTCGATGCCTGTCTGCAGTCACTCCTTCCACTAGGCCTCCACTGACCACACCACTGCTGCCCGTGTACCCCTGGAACCAATTTAAAATTGCCTACAGCCAGCCCAATTTTTTTATTTTAGGCCTTCGATGCCTGTCTGCGGTCCATTCTTTCAACTACTACTACACTGACCAGGGCACTGCTGCCCGTGTACCCCTGGAACCAATTTAAAATTGCCTACAGCCATGTGTTATTATTTTAGGCCTTCGATGCCTGTCTGCGGTCACTCCTTCCACTAGGCCTCCACTGACCACACCACTGCTGCCCGTGTACCCCTGGAACCAATTTAAAATTGCCTACAGCCAGCCCAATTTTTTTATTTTAGGCCTTTGATGCCTGTCTGCGGTCCATTCTTTCAACTACTACTACACTGACCAGGGCACTGCTGCCCATGTACCCCTGGAACCAATTTAAAATTGCCTACAGCCATGTGTTATTATTTTAGGCCTTCGATGCCTGTCTGTGGTCACTCCTTCCACTAGGCCTCCACTGACCACACCACTGCTGCCCGTGTACCCCTGGAACCAATTTAAAATTGCCTACAGCCATGTGTTATTATTTTAGGCCTTCGATGCCTGTCTGCGGTCACTCCTTCCACTAGGCCTCCACTGACCACACCACTGCTGCCCGTGTACCCCTGGAACCAATTTCAAATTGCCTACAGCCAGCCCAATTTTTTTATTTTGGGCCTTCGATGCCTGTCTGCGGTCCATTCTTTCAACTACTACTACACTGACCAGGGCACTGCTGCCCGTGTACCCCTGGAACCAATTTAAGATTGCCTACAGCCATGTGTTATTATTTTAGGCCTTCGATGCCTGTCTGCGGTGACTCCTTCCACTAGGCAACCACTGACCACACCAGTGCTGCCCGTGTACCCCTGGAACCAATTTAAAATTGCCTACAGCCAGCCCAATTTTTTTATTTTAGGCCTTCGATGCCTGTCTGCGGTCCATTCTTTCAACTACTACTACACTGACCAGGGCACTGCTGCCCGTGTACCCCTGTAACCAATTTAGAATTGCCTACAGCCATGTGTTATTATTTTAGGCCTTCGATGCCTGTCTGCGGTCACTCCTTCCACTAGGCCTCCACTGACCACACCACTGCTGCCCGTGTACCCCTGGAACCAATTTAAAATTGCCTACAGCCAGCCCAATTTTTTTATTTTAGGCCTTCGATGCCTGTCTGCGGTCCATTCTTTCAACTACTACTACACTGACCAGGGCACTGCTGCCCGTGTACCCCTGGAACCAATTTAAAATTGCCTACAGCCGTGTTATTATTTTAGGCCTTCGATGCCTGTCTGCGGTCACTCCTTCCACTAGGCCTCCACTGACCACAGCACTGCTGCCTGTGTACCCCTGGAACCAATTTAAAATTGCCTACAGCCAGCCCAATTTTTTTATTTTAGGCCTTCGATGCCTGTCTGCGGTCCATTCTTTCAACTACTACTACACTGACCAGGGCACTGCTGCCCGTGTACCCCTGGAACCAATTTAAAATTGCCTACAGCCATGTGTTATTATTTTAGGCCTTCGATGCCTGTCTGCGGTGACTCCTTCCACTAGGCCTCCACTGACCACACCACTGCTGCCCGTGTACCCCTGGAACCAATTTAAAATTGCCTACAGCCAGCCCAATTTTTTTATTTTAGGCCTTCGATGCCTGTCTGCGGTCCATTCTTTCAACTACTACTACACTGACCAGGGCACTGCTGCCCGTGTACCCCTGTAACCAATTTAGAATTGCCTACAGCCATGTGTTATTATTTTAGGCCTTCGATGCCTGTCTGCGGTCACTCCTTCCACTAGGCCTCCACTGATCACACCACTGCTGCCCGTGTACCCCTGGAACCAATTTAAAATTGCCTACAGCCATGTGTTATTATTTTAGGCCTTGGATGCCTGTCTGCGGTCACTCCTTCCACTAGGCCTCCACTGACCACACCACTGCTGCCCGTGTACCCCTGGAACCAACATCAGAAAATATAAAAATAAGTATTTTGCTTATAAAAAAGAAAATACTGGAGAGATATCAAATGCAGACATTTTAACATTAAAAACAAACACATACAACAAAAATCTGGTACAGTACTAAAAATGGCCACCAGCTACAATAACTTTCTCCTGCAAGTAGTTAACTGAAAGGTTTTTTCAATTTTAAACACAGATATGGCATCCACCGAGTGTTGTCCTGTCGCGTCTTCTTTATATTATTGCCAAGAAGATGCAAAACAATGAAAATAATAAAATCATTATTTACCAAAAAAATAGAGTAAGTCAAAACCACATTGCAAATAAACATTCATTACAAATAAAGAAGCAGGGCGCGTCCGAGGGTGAGTATATACCTAATAAGAATATAATCACCCTCGGACGCGCCCTGCTTCTTTCTGACAGCCTTCCTTCCTAAGAATCAGCCCTTCTGTGGTGTAGAGAGAGGGTTTGTTACACTCCAAGGTGTTCCCCAGGTTGCCTTTCCTGAGCTTCGATCTTCCGGCTCTCGTTTAGTAGTTGTTGGAAACTACGCTGCATTGGGCCTACAAGACTAAAACAGCCCAAACGCTATGACCATAGATTCAACCAGAGATATAACACCACACCAGGAAATTAGTCATAAAATTAACTTTTTATTATTACACAATATAGGTGACAACAATACACAAATCATAAAATCAATATATTAGTACGCTCCACAGGACATCAATAGATATGATATATAACAGCAAAAACCCACAATAATATAGATCCCTCTAAAAAATATGTATATATATGTATAGAATTATGTACTATATATACCGTGTGCAGTATATGAACTATTCAAATGAAAAAAATGTGTAAAACTATATGCCTTATGATTGAAAAAATCTATATTATAAAAAATGGTATGTGTATTATAACAGAAATAAATCCTGTGTGCCTTATATATATCTATATATATATATACAACACAGATGAATAAAAAATGAATAAAAGATGTGCAAAATGCAATTAAAAAAATATATATATAAAAACAGTGAGGAAAAAACGTGAGAAATACAAAAAAAAAAAAAATAAAATATATGTGAGAAATATGCCAAAGAAGCAATATTTGTATATATGCTAAGCTACTGATATATATGCACCAATAGGTGCTTAACTACTGTAAAAACCTAAAAGAAAGTGACATGTGCTAAATTTAGGAGATAATGACCAGCTGATTATGATCACATAAAGTACTAACTTGCTCTAGTAGGTCCAAAAAGGACCAAGCAAAAATGTTAAGTGCTACGTTTTATAGGCAAGTTCACACACAATGCTCACTTAAATCAGAGAGCCCAGAAAGGTACAAGCAAAAAGTGCTATGTGCTGTGCTAAAGATCCAAATAGACAAGTTACCACACAATGCCCACTTAAATCAGTGAGCCCAGAAAGGTACAAACAGAAAGTGCTATGTGCTGTGCTGAAGGTCCAAATAACTATGTGCCAACGGAATTGTTGTGCATCTGGCACCAGAGGAAGTAACACTACTGCAAGAAATATGAATAGATACTGAGGGGATCAAAAGATAATTAATCATACCTTGGGCAGCTTAGTCCTGTGGGAGCGCACCCCGACGCGCGTTTCGGAAGTTTTCCTTCGTCAGGGGGTGTTATGTCAGAGTACGGAGGGGTTTATATCTAGGCGTTCAATCTATTCCTGGCGCCGCTAGTAACGCCGGCGCATGCGCAGTCAGGAGGACGGGGAAATGACGCCACGCACCCATGTGACCGGACGTACGGGACAGAGTGCCCGACGTTACCAAGGACACTGGGACGCGACACCAGATCCCGGAACACAGACGACACATGCGCACAACCAGAGGCGCAGTATAGAAGATATCGCATGAAAGTGACCAGACTGAGTGGTATTTACAAGGTTGACCCTGAAAAAACAGGGGGGATTTTGTGCATTTACGCATTAAAATATCGCTGCTGTATATCAAACTATTAAAGCGCATACATAGCAATATGTGTAGAGAATAAGATAATTTATATTGGAACCATTATATATGTATCCTAATAATATATGATACTAATGACAGATTTTAAAGACAAAGAGTGTGTCATGTGTCTCCAGAGACAAAAAATGTAAGGGACGGACCTATCTCTCTGCATTATTGTGTCCTACCTAGCTCCCTTCCCTGGATCACAAATATCACGTGTATTTAACCAAATGAAAGTGTTAACAATAAAGCAATTATTATAGGTATATTACTGTGTTCAAACAGAAATGGTATACTCACACAGGTGTATCCACCATAATTGCAATATTATATAAAAACTCACGAGCACAAAGCAATATAAGTGGCATATCATGTCCATATAAACATGACCAAAAATACCACAGACTACACGTGATAATATATTAAATTACTGTGGAGGGGATATCACGGTATAATGTAAACTTAGTATATTATGCATTTCACAGTAACTATGTATATTTCTCACAGAGATACATATTGCATATGGTATAGTTATCTCCAACCTACACATAAGCTCACCAAAATTAATAAAAAATAAACAATATATATAGATGCACAGTGGATCCTGAATATGTCCAACTCTTCATAATACAGGCAGACGATTTCATCTGGATCCACACCACAGAAGAATCAATCAGACGTCCCACAACAGCTGTATACAGGATATAAGGTAAGTACAATCTAGAATGGATAAAAAACAACATTAAAATCCGAACTCAAAATATAAAACATATATATAAAAATAATAAAATACTAAAACACTGGTGTCCCTTTTTTTTAAAATAAATGTTTAAAAGAACCTACATCATAGAAATGGCGCAAAACTCAAATTTTCATTTAGGCCTATTGGTGACACTGTATTCAGAACCCAAATCCATCTTGTTTCTTTTTTAGATAACGGAATTGTTATTGGTCCACCACGTTCCCCATTTTCAACCATATCAATGCCCATTACTTTGAACAATGAGGAGTCGCAATTGTGGTGGACCTTAAAGTGTTTCGGGATTGTTTTCAGAAGTGTAAGATCAACCACTTCTTTTGCCGCTTCAATTCCCAAAACATGCTCACGGACCCGTGTTTTGAGCTGCCTTGTAGTCATGCCCACATATATCATGGAGCAGGGGCAAGTGGCGTAGTAAATAACTGCCTTAGAAGTGCAAGTTATGCTGTGCCTGATTTCAAAAGTATTAATACCATCAGAACTGCAAAATGTCTGCTCTCTTACTACGTTAGGGCACGCCACACATTTACCGCACGGCCTACACCCCAGAGTCCGTTTAGCATTATCTAGAAAAGATGGATGGGTCTGATTATATGGGTAATGGCTTTTCACTAGGCAATCTTTTAAATTTCTTGCCCTCCTATAAGTAATGGTGGGTCCATCACCAACATATCGTGCTAAGATAGGATCCGCTTTCAAAATTCCCCATGATTTGCTCAATTGAGACCTTACCATTTCGCTTTGCCCGTGGTATTTCGTGATGTATCTTACCACCTGGTTCGATTTGGCAGGTTTAATTCCGTAAAGTGCTTGGTGCCGCGAGGTATTTTTAGCCCGATTGTAGCCCTTTTTCACTGAACGCCGGCTATATCCACGTTCTAGAAATCTATCCCTCAGTTCTGAGGCCTGTTTTTCAAACTCTGTGTCCTCAGAACAAATCCTCCTCAACCTCAAGAATTGACCAATAGGGATAGAGTTAATCATTGTAGGGGGATGTGCCGATGTTGCATGTAGGAGTGCATTCACGGCTGTTTTTTTGCGAAACATCCTAGTCTCCAAACAGTTATCCATATTCCTATGGACACTTACATCCAGGAATTCCATCATATTTTTGTCATATTTATACGTTAACTTAAGGTTCCGGGAATTTTTATTCAGGCCTGACATAAAATCCTCCAGGGATTCAACTGAGCCCTGCCATATGAAAAATACGTCATCTATGAATCGCACCCATAAAGGGATGTGGTCCATTGATGACTCAGGCTCTGACATCAGTAGGTCCCTCTCCCACAGCCCCAGGAACAGATTTGCATAACTGGGCGCAAAAGCCGCGCCCATTGCAGTACCTTGGAGCTGCAGGTAGAGGGACCCCATAAAAAGAAAAAAATTCCTCGTTAATGAGAATTCCAACAATTGGATGGTAAACTGTCTCATCTGCACAGGCAAGATAAATGAATCTAAAAAGTATCTCACCGCCTGAATCCCATCCTTGTGTCGAATATTTGTGTAAAGGCTCTCAACGTCACACGACACTAGCAAGGAATCTTCACCAATAAATAAACCATCTACTTTCTTTAAAAAATCATTTGTATCCTTGATAAACGATGGTAGCTCTTCAACCAATGGTTTTAATTTTTCATCCACAAATTTATTTATTTTTTCTACGTAGTTACCACAACCTGAGATTATAGGTCTCCCAGGTGGATTCTTTTGATCTTTGTGGACTTTAGGTAATAAATACAAAGTTGGGATTGTCGGTTCTATTACCTGTAGAGCCAGAAATAATTCCCTAGAGATCACTTTATTCTCATGGGCCACACAAAGTATCTTCAAAAGTTCACCCTGGAATTTCGTTAGCGGATTAAATGTCAATTTTTTGTAACATACACTGTCCCTAAGTTGGCGGAGGGCTTCCTTCTCATAAAGATCTTTAGGCCATACCACCACATTTCCACCCTTGTCCGCCGGCTTGAATATTACATCCTTTAAACCTTGTAAATTTCTAAGAGCTACTTTCTCATCCATATTCAAATTAGCACTGTGGGGGAATACCGGAATATTATCAAAGGCCTTGCTTACTGTTTTCACAAATACTTCTATCGTAGAACAGGCCGACAAGGGTGGAAATTTACGTGATTTGGGACGGATGGATGGTGGAATCTTACCTCCTATTTCTTCCTTGTGCTCCTGAGCTAGTTCCTCCAGGATAGCTAGTGCCTCCTGTTCCGCCTCTGTAGGGAATAATCGCAACATATCCTCATTATGAAAGTGTTTTTTAAAAAGGAGTTTTCTTGCAAATAAATGCAGGTCCTTAACGGCCTCAAATTTATTAAAATTGGCCGACGGACAAAACATCAAACCTCTCTGAAGGACATCTAATTCATTTATTGACAGCACATGTGAACTTAAGTTAATCACCTTTAAAGTATTTCCAAATCTCTCAGGTGATTGTCCAAAATTACGTTTTGTTGATGTATAACGTGGCTCACGTTTGCGTTTAGGTGTTGAAGCTGTCGTTGTAAATACCGAGGCGGAAGAGGAGGCACCAGATATATCCACGGCAACAGTGTTTGATGATGCAGAAAAACTACGGCTCCTATTTTCCCCATTCGGATTGTCCCTCCGCCATCTATAAATGTTACCGCTTGAAAAATCCTTCTGATCACGTACTAGTTTCTTTGTTTGGTTCACTCGGATCTCTTTTATCCATTGGTCCATCATTTTTTCAAGTTGATCATCCATAGATGTAAATTGATCATGTGGTAGGCAAGATTTAGCCTTGATGAACATTTCATCAAGTGCTTTATCCACCTCTACTAAATTTTTGGAATGATGTTTGACTAGGAGCTCCATGAGTTGTTTTGATGCAACATTGCATACCTCCTCCCAGTTCTTAATGAGCTCTTCATCATTCACTGGAAATGCCGGGGTAACATGTATTCGCAGACCCCTCGGAATCAGGCGGTGTTGGATGTAGTTCTCTAGGAAGGCTCTGTTCCACCACGAGCGGGTTCTCTTATATGCCAAATTTTTAATTGCTTTTAATATCTCCTCAAATTGTAGACCACCAGTTATTGTAGTTGCCACCTCATTATTTGAAAAAACCTCATTGATCTCATTGTAGGCTGCATTAGGCCTACAAATTGGGTATGGGGTGTAGAGAGATGGTGTGTTCCACTCCAAGGTGTTCCCCAGGTTGCCTTTCCTGAGCTTCGATCTTCCGGCTCTCGTTTAGTAGTTGTTGGAAACTACGCTGCATTAGGCCTACAAATTGGGTATGGGGTGTAGAGAGATGGTGTGTTCCACTGTAGAGAGATGGTGTGTTCCACTCCAAGGTGTTCCCCAGGTTTCCTCGCCAATGCTTCGATCATCATGCTCTCGTTTAGTAGTTGTTGGAAACTACGCTGCATTAGGCCTACAAATTGGGAATGGGGTGTAGAGAGATGGTGTGTTCCACTCCAAGGTGTTTTCCAGGTTGCCTTTCCTGAGCTTCGATCTTCCGGCTCTCGTTTAGTAGTTCTTGGAAACTACACTGCATTAGGCCTACAAATTGGGTATGGGGTGTAGAGAGATGGTGTGTTCCACTCCAAGGTGTTCCCCAGGTTTCCTCGCCAATGCTTCGATCTTCATGCTCTCGTTTAGTAGTTGTTGGAAACTACACTGCATTAGGCCTACAAATTGGGTATGGGGTGTAGAGAGATGGTGTGTTCCACTCCAAGGTGTTCTCCAGGTTGCCTTTCCTGAGCTTCGATCTTCCGGCTCTCGTTTAGTAGTTCTTGGAAACTACACTGCATTAGACCTACAAATTGGGTATGGGGTGTAGAGAGATGGTGTGTTCCACTCCAAGGTGTTCTCCAGGTTGCCTTTCCTGAACTTCTATCTTCAGGCTCTCATTAAATTGTGGTTAAACGGAACAACTGCATTTGGCGTACTAGTTGGTTTGGGGCCTACTATCGGTGTCTGCCACTCCTTGCTGTTTTCCTGGTTTCCTGTCCTGAAATTCCGTTTTCAGGCGCTCGTTAAGTAGTTGTTAATGTTAGACTGCATTTTGCCTACTAGTTGGGTTGGGGCCTACTATCGGTGTCTGCCACTCCTTGCTGTTCTCCTCCACTGAACAAAGCTGTGCCGCCTGTTTACTACGGTTGCCAATTTTGAACTGCATTTCGACTACTTACTGATTTGGGCCTACTCTCTGTGTCAGCCTCTCATTCCAGTTGTCCTCCACTGCAATGCCCCCTGGTTATTCCTGTGTTACCAATTTTGAACTGCATTTAGCCAACTTTATTCTTTGGGCCTATATCTGTGTTTCCTCCTCATCCTGCCCATTGCCCAGCCAGTGATAGATGAGTCTGCTGGTACATTGACCCATAACGCAACATTCCCCGTGCACGCTACACAACAACATTGTGACCCTGCTGAAAGTCAGGTTGCTCTTCCCGCATACCATACCACCTTACACGGGGACAAAGAGGAAGGTGCAGATGAAAGTGCAGGTTCCTTCATCAGGTGGGGGGGAGGAATACTAGTTGGCGACGTCACTGGCACAGGGCCTCTCATAGTACGCAAAAGTGTTGCTGCCGGTGGGAGGCGCCCCCGCCGTGCAAACACACCGCTGTAGTTTGAGGGGCCCTGTGCCAGTGCCAATGTCAACGAGTGGGCCCCCCCTGCTTGCTCAGGTTCACAGCACTTGCAAAGTTGAAATACTTACCTCTCCCTGCTCCACTGCCGTGACGTGGTCCAGATTTCCTGGGCCCACTAATTACTTGAACCAGCCCTACCCACCACAACTTTAGCCAAATGACCCCCAATTTCAAATGCCTTCCAATTATTATAAGGTAAATTACGCTTGACAAGCTTCATTAAGAAGAATGGAGGGTTTTGACATTAAAATGGGCACTCTAGGTGTTTTCCTGGCCCCCACTCACTGCCGACTATGCTGCCCCATTGACTTGCATTGGGTTTCGTGTTTCGGTCGATCCCGACTTTACGTCATAATCGGCCGATTTCACTCGACCCGACTTTTGAGATAGCCGGGTTTCGCGAAACCCGGCTCGACTCTAAAAAGGTCAAGGTCGCTCAACTCTAATGAGGAGATAGGATCCCAAGTTGTACACATATGATTTTTGGCAACTGAAATAACGTTTGGTTTATTATTGCTCTCTTTTTGGCCTCTTGTAACATGCTGCAATTTGCAACGCTGATAGAAAATAGCCACAGAATAGCCCTCTTTGGCTGAAAAAAGGTACAACACACATATGTATCTGACAACATGCGCATGAGGACTGGTGTCCTTGCCTATAAAAGTGTCATGGTTACTATATTGTAAAAACAACCACATTTCAGAATTGCTTTGGATACATGGTGGCTGACTCTATGAGAGGCACAAACACTATTATACACTACTAAGTGCCCAAAATCAGGTATCCATTAAAAAAACATCTGGCCACTACATACCAGGTTTAGTTGGTTGATTATAGTAGCCCTATAGTCAGACAATACTATAGGGGCTGAGTTTGCAGTTGGGTAAAGAAACCATATATTGTGCCATAAGTTTTCTGTGTACTGCCAATTGAGAGGCAATCAGTATATGTGCTGTTTTTTTGGTCTTAGCACAAGACCGGCATTTGATCAGCTTTTAATTCCCTTTTGTGTTTTGTTAGTTGGCTTGTTGTAATCCTCCACTCACTGTGGTGTTTTCAGGTTTGTCACATTGTTTTTAACTTTATTTTGTTTATTAAAGGTTAAGTTTTAATCCATTTGCTACTCACATTCACTTTTCAGCTGGTCTGTTTAAAGAAAACATGTTTATTCCCCACATTGAATAATTATAGAATTTTATGGCATAATGGAGAACACATTTACTCAGCTAAATAAGCCAGAATTTAGCTTGATTGAAAAGGGGCATTATCTAGCAGAGAGCGGGGAGTGTCTTGAAAGGAAAAAAAGCACAACTTGAAATGTGACTACATGTGCCAAAATTGCAGTAAAATTTTGTTGCAAAGTAAGCCATCCAACATGTGCTGAAAACTTATACTACAGAGTCTAAAGATATCCCAAATTTATCATCCAGGGTGAGCCACTTTAATAAATTTGTTGCTTGTGTTTTGAACATTTACTTTAAATTTACAATGTTTAAAAGATAGAGATTATTAGTAAATTTGCACCAATGTGGTTAGCAGCTCTCAGTAAGTTAAAAGGGTTGTTGTAATAGATCGCATTGCTGGCTATTTTAGTTTAGATCCCTGTTTTAGCTAGATAGAAGTACTGCTGAAGTGAGTGCCTTCTGAAGAGGTAATTTGCATATTCAATTTCCTAGAGGACTATTGCATGGCCTATAAGTCTCCTTACATTGGTATGTCAGGCATGTCACTCTGCACAGGGAGAGACATTACCCCTTAGGCCCTACTCTAAATGAGGCACTGTGATAATGTATTATGTGGTAGCACACTTGCCGGACCCATAATGCTTGGTTGCTTCTAAGGCTACTTTCACACTAGCGTCGGATTCGGCCCGTTGCATTGCGTCGGGCCGAGATTCCGATGCTAGCGTTGGATGCGCCGCACAACGGGTGCAGCGGATGCATTTCTCCGGCGCATCTGCTGCCCCATTGTGAGGTGCGGGGAGGTGAGGGCGGAGTTCCGGCCGCACATGCGCGGTCGGAAAAAGCGGTCTGTCGGCTGCAAAAAATGTTACATTTAACGTTTTTTGCTCCCGGCAGTCCACCACAACATGGCGCAACCGTCGCACGATGGTTGTGACGTGTGTTACTCTATGGGGCAAAAACGCATCTTGCAAACAACTTTGCAGGATGCATTTTTTCCCCTAAACGACGCATTGCGGCGTATTCAAAAAAATGCCAGTGTGAAAGTAGCCAAAGTGGGGCTTTCTGTGGAATCTTCTCTATTATTAAGCTCTCTAATTACAATATATGTATTCTTATCTGTAATAAATATATGTGTTATTTAAATAAAGTCAAATCGCCACTATATGACAAAAATTATTATTTTGGCATTGTATTTTTTTTTTTGCTAGGTAATATGAAACTGGATTCTTGTTCAGCTCTTTATGTTTCTTTCTTGCGTCCTTAAAGGGCACCTGTCACCCCCAAAATCGAAGGTGACGTCCTCTTCTTGTATTCACGCTGCGGCTCCGGCGTACTTTGTCTGCCCTGTTGAGGGCAGAGCAAAGTACTGCAGTGCGCAGGCACCGGGAAAGGTCAGAGAGGCCCAGCGCCTGCGCACTGCAGTACTTTGCTCTGCCCTCAACAGGGCAGACAAAGTACGCCTGCGCCTGAGCCCCAGCGTGAAGACAAGAAGAGGATGTCATCGTAAAAATATGGGAGGCACCAGACCTGACTGCGATGCCCATCAGACCAGAACCTGACCTGGACCGCCCCTGGGTGAGTATAATCTAACCCTTTTTCTCATCTTCCAGGATACATTGGGGGCTTATCTACAGCATTACAGAATGCTGTAGATAAGCCCCTGATGCTGGTGGGCTTAGCTCACCTTCGATTTTGGAGGTGACAGGTTCCCTTTAATATAGACAGTTAAGCTATAGTCATGCATGAGCACTATTTGTAAATGAATTTCAATATTCATCTATATGTATCCTTTAACTGGAGAATGATTGCGTTTGTTTCACTGAGATCACAGTATTAACTGCAGGAGTGAGAGGAGGCTTTTCTATTGCTTTTTATTTGTAAAGTCACCTTCCATCATTGTTTGAAGACTGTACAATAGAAGCAATTGCTCCTTTAGGAATTCTGGCCTGTGTTTTGTTTCAGCAGCATTATTCTGGAGGTTTTGCCGCTAAAGATTTGATTTATTATGACTAATGTGCTGCTTGCCTCGTTGATTGCTGCAGAGTATTGAAACTAATATATTCAGTGAGCTGTTCATGACTTCTGGGACTTTTCTACAATTTGGTAGCAAAGTCAAAAGCCATCATTTCCTATGTAAGTCTTACTCGAATTACATTGTACTTAGTAGTATTGAATTCTATTTTCAATTTAACTTTCATGGCCGCTGGTGCAGAGATATTATTTTTCTTTTCTCTTCGTCTCACTTTTTTGTTCTTGGAGCACAAGGATGATTTTTATTCTCAGGCTGTCTACTGTTTCAAAGACGTATTAATATCTATTGTTCTTTATATCTCCTTTCTATTGAACATTAATGCATAGTATGAGACACCACTGAAGAAGTTATAATGTCAGAAAGCATGCATATATTTTAGCTACAAGGCTTAAAGAGAACCTTTCACAATATGTTCTTTTTTTTAAATTGCATATATCACTAAAAGAGGCAGAGAGGCTGATTAAGACATTTCAGTTTTTTTCTCCGCTGGGTTGATGTGATATACGGTCATTTCAAGTTTAAGTCCCCCAATATTAAAAATCCCCCTTCAACCAAGGGGGCAGTAACAGAGATTCTTTTCTAGTTGTATTTACTTTTCCCCCTGTATGATACCTAATAATAAAATGGAAGCATCATAGAGTGGGTGAAAATAACCAATAGCCAACAAAAAATGTTAAAATAGGCATTTTCAGCATGATCTGGTGAGACTTGATGTGTTTCACTCGACTATACTGAGAACTCTTCACACCTATAGCTTTCCATCATTTTGACATACCAAGTGGGCTTTTGTTTTTTGTTTTTTCCTCCTATAACATGCTGCATTCCTGTGATTGGACAATGTCAGAGAGGGGAAAAAAGAAAACACCCCTAGAGAAGAATTTCTGTTAATGCCCAATTGATTGAAGAGGAAATTTGCAGATTGGCTGCCCTAAGCTTCAAAGCTCACATATCAACAATACACTGGAAAAACAATATATATTTTAATCAGCAAGGCATTCCCATTTTATTGAGTTATACATTTTAAAGTAGAAAAAATGTTGTGAAAGGTCATTTTTACAGTCATCTTTATGGTTGATACTTGACACCTCTTATATCTTATATTCAAGAACATAACTAAATTGTTACAAAGAAGCAGATGGGATGATGTTAATGGTGATGCCCAGTATTAAAAAAGAATTGTGGTGTCTTTTCACAGATAGCCGGTAATAAACCCAATTCTTGCTACCACCAACCCCATAACAATGTAAAACTTATCTTGGTACTCATACCAATCTAATATAACCAGGCACTGTCCAAATTCTAATGCCGTGTAACTTGCCATATATTCTTTGGTGGTGGGTGGTTCCTATTCTTCAGCATTTTGCCAGCAATACAGATGCTAGATCTTTCTTCCCATGACTTCTCAACATCCTTTCGTCCTGCTGTTTGATGGCTTCCATGCCCTGAACTGAAAGCTTGCTTCTCTGTTATATCTGTATTCAGTCTGACACACAGAAGAGCCCGAGCAGAGAGAGGCTCATCATGCTTTCTGTAATGTACTTGGCCTACAGTATCTGCCTGTATAAGTGGATTACTCTTGACAACAGGCAGCAGACAGCAACTTAGAAGAAGATTTTTGCTGGACGGTAAATAATTTTTAAATGAAGTGACTCGCAAGTTATCGATTTCATTAATGTGACATAGAAAAGTGATTATGTATTTAGGTTTCCAAAATTAAAGTAAACACTTTTTTCTCCCTGTGAAAAGAAAAATCCTAAAATAAAAAAAAATAAATGACCAAAACAATTCACCTTCCGGTGCAAGCCTACACTTATCATGCATGGATAGATGCTCTTTCAGAATGCCACTATCCAGTGCCAAAATTTTCCCACACAATGCATGCAAACTTCCAAAGATCAAAAGAATAATCCTTGTCAGCCATTTATGCAGTTTTGTAAGACAGCCAGACATTTCTGCGTATAAAGTAATGATACAGGAGCGATCCAGTGACGTACTTATCGTTCTCGCTGGTTGTTGCTCCATGGAAAAACATTGCAGGCATCGTTGCTTTTGCTGTCAAACACGACGATACACGCCAACCAGACGACCAAATAAAGTTCCGGACTTTCAGCTACGACCAGCGATGTCACAGCGGGATCCTGATCGTTGCTGCGTGTCAAACACAACGAGATCGCTATCCAGGGCGCTGCAACGTCACGGATCGTTGTCGTTCTCGTTGGAAAGTTGTTCAGTGTGAAGGTACCTTAAGAAGGGGGTAGAGAGTATTTGGAACTGTGTCCAAAAAACAAATATGCGTTATTACATTGTGGAGAGCAAAGCTGCTAGAAATGCTGTTACTCTTTCTCTGCCTAAAACACTACAAATTTTAGGGCCGTTGACTTCCACTTTAAGAGCTGAATGGCCCTGATGACGCTGCCACAGTTCTTGATTGGCAGGTATCATATAAGCATCTTAGCAAGTATCTGCAAATACAATACTATCTACGACTTTTAAATCCTGGATAACACCAAAACCTAAAGCAAGGATCAAAGAAAAGAAGGACAACCAGGCTAGGATGTGCAAATATTCAATTTTATTATTTACTAGCTGAAGAGCCCGGCGTTGCCTGGGCATAGTAAATATCTGTGGTTAGTTATAGCACGTCACTTCTCTTATTTTCCCATCACGCCACTCATTTTCCCCCTCACATCTCTCATTTTCTCCCTCACACCTCTCATTTTCTCCCTCACTCCTCTCATTCCCCCCAACACTTGTCATTTCGACCTCACATCTGTCATTTTCCAATCACTACACTATTTTCCCTTACTCCTCTCATTTTGCACTCACACCTTTTCATTTTCACCTCACACCTCTCATTTTCACCTCAGTATATACATGTTTGTCATCTCCCTTATATATAGTATACACCTGTATGTCATCTCCTGTATATAGTATATACCTGTATGTCATCTCCCCTGTATATTGTATATACCTGCTGTGTGTCATCTCCCCTGTATATACTATATACCTGTATGTCATCTCCTCCTATATATAGTATATACCTGTATGTCATCTCCTCCTATATATAGTATATACCTGTATGTCATCTCCTCCTATATATAGTATATACCTGTATGTCATCTCCTTCTATATATAGTATATACCTGTATGTCATCTCCTCCTGTATATAGTATATACCTGTGTGTCATCTCCCCTGAATATAGTATATATCTGTGTGTCATCTCCTCCTGTGTATATTATATACCTATATGTCATCTTCTATATATAGCATATACCTGTATGTCATCTCCTCCTGTATATAGTATATACCTGTAGGTAATCTGTTCCTTTATATAGTATATACCTGTGTGTCATCTCCTCCTGTATTTAGTATAAACCTGTATGTCATCTCCTCCTGTATATAGTATGTACCTGTATGTCATCTCCTCCTCTATATAGTATATACCTGTGTGCTATCTCTCCTGTATATAGTATATATCTGTGTGTCATCTCCCCTGTATATAGTATATACCTGTGTGATCTCCTGTATTAGACCTCGTTAACACGTTATTTGCTCAGTATTTTTACCTCAGTATTTGTAAGATAAATTGACAGCCTGATAAATCCCCAGCCAACAGGAAGCCCTCCCCCTGGCAGTATATATTAGCTCACACATACACATAATAGACAGGTCATGTGACTGACAGCTGCTGTATTTCCTATATGGTACATTTGTTGCTCTTGTAGTTTGTCTGCTTATTAATCAGATTTTTATTTTTGAAGGCTAATACCAGACTTGTGTGTGTTTTAGGGCGGGTTTCGTTTGTCAAGTTGTGTGTATTGAGTTTTGTGTGGCAACATGCGTGTAGCAACTTTTTGTGTGTCGAGTTGCATGTAACAGGTTAGTGTAGCAAGTTGTGTGCAGCAAGTTTTGCGCATGGCGAGTTTTGCGCGTGGTGAGTTTTATGTCTGGTGCCTTTTGAGTATGTGCAAGTTTTGTGTGAGGCAACTTTTGCATGTGTTGAAAATTTTGTGCATGTGGCAATTTTTCCGCGTGTGCAAGTTTTGCGTGTGGCGAGTTTTCCATGAGGTGAGTTTTGCACTTGTGGCGAGTTTTGCGTGAGCCTAGTTTTTGCATGTGGCGAGTTTTGCGCGTGGCGAGTTTTGAGTGGCGACTTTTGTGTTTCGACTTTTATGCGGCGAGGTTGGTGTATGTGCGGTGAAATGTGTGCTGAGGGTGGTATATGTGTTCAAGCACGTGGTAGTGTGTGGCGCATTTTGTGTGTGTGTTCATATCCCCATGTGTGGTGAGTATCTCATGTCGGGGCCCCACCTTAGCAACTGATCGGTATATACTCTTTTGCGCCATCGCTCTCATTCTTTAAGTCCCCCTTGTTCACAACTGGCAGCTGTCAATTTGCCTCCAACACTTTTCCTTTCACTTTTCCCCATTATGTAGATAGGGGAAAATTAGTTTGGTGAATTGGAAAGCGCGGAGTTAAAATTTCACCTCACAACATAGCCTATGACGCTCTCAGGGTCCAGACGTGTGACTGTGCAAAATTTTGTGGCTGTAGCTGCGACGCCTCCAACACTTTTCATTTAACTTTTTACCCATTATGTAGATAGGGGCAAAATTGTTTGGTGAATTGGAAAGCGCGGGGTTAAAATTTCACCTCACAATGAAGCCTATGACGCTCTCAGGGTCCAGACGTGTGACTGTGCAAAATTTTGTTTCTGTAGCTGCGACGCCTCCAACACTTTTCCTTTCACTTTTTTCCCCATTATGTAGATAGGGGCAAAATTGTTTGGTGAATTGGAAAGCGCGGGGTTAAAATTTCACCTCACAACGTAGACTATGACGCTCTCAGGGTCCAGACGTGTGACTGTGCAAAATTTTGTGGCTGTAGCTGCGACGGTGCAGATGCCAATCCCGGACATACACACACACACACATACACACACACATACACACATTCAGCTTTATATAGTAGACTAGCTGAAGAGCCCGGCGTTGCCTGGGCATAGTAAATATCTGTGGTTAGTTATAGCACGTCACTTCTCTTATTTTCCCATCACGCCTCTCATTTTCCCAATCACATCTTTAATTTTCCCCCTCACATCTCTCATTTTCTCCCTCACACCTCTCATTTTCTCCCTCACTCCTCTCATTCCCGCCTAACACTTGTCAGTTCGACCTCACATCTGTCATTTTCCGATCACTACACTATTTTCCCCTCACTCCTCTCATTTTGCACTCACACCTTTTCATTTTCACCTCACAATTCTCATCTTCACCTCAGTATATACATGTTTGTCTTCTCCCTTATATATAGTATACACCTGTATGTCATCTCCTGTATATAGTATATACCTGTATGTCATCTCCCCTGTATATAGTATATACCTGCTGTGTGTCATCTCCCATGTATATAGTATATACCTGTATGTCATCTCCTCCTATATATAGTATATACCTGTATGTCATCTCCTCCTATATATAGTATATACCTGTATGTCATCTCCTCCTATATATAGTATACACCTGTATGTCATCTCCTTCTATATATAGTATATACCTGTATGTCATCTCCTCCTGTATATAGTATATACCTGTGTGTCATCTCCCCTGTATATAGTATATATCTGTGTGTCATCTCCTCCTGTATATAGTATATACCTGTATGTCATCTTCTATATATAGCATATACCTGTATGTCATCTCCTCCTGTATATAGTATATACCTGTAGGTAATCTGCTCCTGTATATAGTATATACCTGTGTGGCATCTCCTCCTGTATATACTATATACCTGTATGTCATCTCCTCCTGTATATAGTATGTACCTGTATGTCATCTCCTCCTCTATATAGTATATACCTGTGTGTCATCTCTCCTGTATATAGTATATATCTGTGTGTCATCTCCCCTGTATATAGTATATACCTGTGTGATCTCCTGTATTAGACCTCGTTAACACGTTATTTGCTCAGTATTTTTACCTCAGTATTTGTAAGATAAATTGGCAGCCTAATAAATCCCCAGCCAACAGGAAGCCCTCCCCCTGGCAGTATATATTAGCTCACACATACACATAATAGACAGGTCATGTGACTGACAGCTGCCGTATTTCCTATATGGTACATTTGTTGCTCTTGTAGTTTGTCTGCTTATTAATCAGATTTTTATTTTTGAAGGCTAATACCAGACTTGTGTGTGTTTTAGGGCAAGTTTCGTTTTTCAAGTTGTGTGTGTTGAGTTGTGTGTGGCGACATGCATGTAGCGACTTTTGTGAGATGAGTTTTGTGTGGCAACATGTGTGTAGCAACTTTTTGTGTCTCGAGTTGCATGTGACAGGTTAGTGTAGCAAGTTGTGTGCAGCAAGTTTTGCGCATGGCGAGTTTTGCGCGTGGTGAGTTTTATGTCTGGTGCCTTTTGAGTATGTGCAAGTTTTGTGTGAGGCAACTTTTGCATGTGTTGAAAATTTTGTGCATGTGGCAATTTTTCCGCATGTGCAAGTTTTGCGTGTGGCGAGTTTTCCATGAGGTGAGTTTTGCACTTGTGGCGAGTTTTGCGTGAGCCTAGTTTTTGCATGTGGCGAGTTTTGCGCGTGGTGAGTTTTGAGCGGCGACTTTTGTGTTTCGACTTTTATGTGGCGAGGTTGGTGTATGTGTGGTGAAATGTGTGCTGAGGATGGTATATGTGTTCAAGCACGTGGTAGTGTGTGGCGCATTTTGTGTGTGTGTTCATATCCCCATGTGTGGTGAGTATCCCATGTCGGGGTCCCACCTTAGCAACTGTACGGTATATACTCTTTGGCGCCATCGCTCTCACTCTTTAAGTCCCCCTTGTTCACATCTGGCAGCTGTCAATTTGCCTCCAACACTTTTCCTTTCACTTGTCCCCATTATGTAGATAGGGGAAAAATAGTTTGGTGAATTGGAAAGCGCGCAGTTAAAATTTCACCTCACAACATAGCCTATGACGCTCTCAAGGTCCAGACGTGTGACTGTGCAAAATTTTGTGGCTGTAGCTGCGACGCCTCCAACACTTTTCCTTTCACTTTTTTCCCCATTATGTAGATAGGGGCAAAATTGTTTGGTGAATTGGAAAGCGCGGGGTTAAAATTTCACCTCACAACGTAGCCTATGACGCTCTCAGGGTCCAGTCGTGTGACTGTGCAAAATTTTGTGGCTGTAGCTGCGACGCTTCCAACACTTTTCCTTTCACTTTTTTCCCCATTATGTAGATAGGGGCAAAATTGTTTGGTGAATTGGAACGCGCGGGGTTAAAATTTCGCCTCACAACATAGCCTATGACGCTCTCGGGGTCCAGACGTGTGACTGTGCAAAATTTTGTGGCTGTAGCTGCGACGGTGCAGATGCCAATCCCGGACATACACACACACACACACATACACACACACACACACACACACACACACACACACACACACACACACACACACACACACACACACACACACACACACACACATTCAGCTTTATATAGTAGATTATGGTAACAAATGGTAATACAGAAATATAAAATTATTAAAAAGATGTGCACTACAGGACATATACTGCTATAAACATTACAAAAATATGTATAAAATAGTAACCCTTAATAGACCAAAAAGGGGGAGGCAAGACCTGATGAGGAAAAAAGAAAAATATTTTTTGTGTAAAAAATCTAATATATAAAGCTGAATGTGTGTATGTGTGTATGTGTGTATGTATGTCCGGGATTGGCATCTGCACCGTCGCAGCTACAGCCACAAAATTTTGTACAGTCACACGTCTGGAACCCGAGAGCGTCATAGGCTATGTTGTGAGGCGAAATTTTAACCCCGCGCTTTCCAATTCACCAAACAATTTTGCCCCTATCTACATAATGGGGAAAAAAGTGAAAGGAAAAGTGTTGGAGGCGTCGCAGCTACAGCCACAAAATTTTGCACAGTCACATGTCTGGACCCTGAGAGCGTCATAGGCTATGTTGTGAGGTGAAATTTTAACCCTGCGCTTTCCAATTCACCAAACAATTTTGCCCCTATCTACATAATGGGGAAAAGTGAAAGGAAAAGTGTTGGAGGCAAATTGACAGCTGCCAAATGTGAACAACGGGGACTTAAAGAGTGAGAGCGAGGTGGGGCCCCGACATGGGATACTCACCACACACGGGGATATGAACACACACACAAAATGCGCCACACACTACCACGTGCTTGAACACATATTACCCTCAGCACACATTTCACCACACATACACCAACCTCGCCACATAAAAGTCGAAACATAAAAGTCGCTGCTCAGAACTCGCCACCCGCAAAACTCGCCACATGCAAAAACTAGGCTCACGCAAAACTCGCCACAAGTGCAAAACTCACCTCATGGAAAACTCACCACACGCAAAACTTGCACACGCGGAAAAATTGCCACATGCACAAAAGTTGCAACACATGCAAAAGTTGCCTCACACAAAACTTGCACATACTCAAAAGGCACCACACATAAAACTCGCCATGCACAAAACTCGCCATGCGCAAAACTCGCCATGTGCAAAACTTGCTGCACACAACTTGCTACACTAACCTGTCACATGCAACTCGACACACAAAAAGTTGCTACACGCATGTCGCCACACAAAACTCATCTCACAAAAGTCGCTACATGCATGTCGCCACACGCAACTCAACACACAACTTGACATATGAAACTCGCCCTAAAACACACAAGAGTCTGGTATTATCCTTCAAAAATAAAAATCTGATTAATAAGCAGACAAACTACAAGAGCAACAAATGTACCATATAGGAAATACGGCAGCTGTCAGTCACATGACCTGTCTATTATGTGTATGTGTGAGCTAATATATACTGCCAGGGGGAGGGCTTCCTGTTGGCTGGGGATTTATCAGGCTGCCAATTTAGCTTACAAATACTGAGGTAAAAATACTGAGGAAATAACGTGTGAACAAGGTCTAATACAGGAGGAGATGACACACAGGTTTATACTATATACAGGGGAGATGACACACAGATATATACTATCTACAGGAGAGATGACACACAGGTATATACTATATAGAGGAGGAGATGATATACAGGTACATATATATATAGGAGGAGATGACATACAGGTATATACTATATACAGGAGGAGATGACACACAGGTATATACTACATACAGGAGCAGATGACTTACAGGTATATACTATATACAGGAGGAGATGACATACAGGTATATGCTATATATAGAAGATGACATGCAGGTATATACTATATACAGGAGGAGATGACACACAGTTATATACTATATACAGGAGCAGATGACCTACAGGTATATACTATATACAGGAGGAGATGACATACAGGTATATGCTATATATAGAAGATAACATGCAGTTATATACCATATACAGGAGGAGATGACACACAGATATATACTATATACAGGGAAGATGACACACAGGTATATACTATATACAGGAGGAGATGACATACAGGTATATACTATATATAGAAGGAGATGACATTCAGGTATATACTATATATAGGGGAGATGACACACAGCAGGTATATACTATATACAGGGGAGATGACATACAGGTATATACTATATACAGGAGATGACATACAGATGAATACTATATATAAGGGAGATGACAAACATGTATATACTGAGGTGATGAGGTGAAAATGAGAGGTGTGAGGTGAAAATGAAAAGGTGTGAGTGCAAAATGAGAGGAGTGAGGAAAAATAGTGGAGTGATCAGAAAATGACAGATGTGATGTTGAAATGACAAGTGTTAGGGGGGAATGAGAGGAGTGAGGGAGAAAATGAGAGGTGTGAGGGAGAAAATGAGAGATGTGAGGGGGAAAATGAAAGATGTGATTGGGAAAATGAGAGGCGTGATGGGAAAATAAAAGACGTGAGGTGCTATAACTAACCACAGATATTTACTATGCCCAGGCAACGCCGGGCTCTTCAGCTAGTATATATATATATATATCTGTATAAAATATATACACATACATATTGTTAGGACTGGCGGAACGCACCAAGTACAAGATGAAATGGAACTAGGTGCGTTCGCAGTCCGAGGTCCACCGTGCAGGTAAAAACCCTGCTGCTAGTAAGACGGACTATATGGCGGTACTACAAGTATACACGCATGGGTTAACTGCACACTGCGTGAAGGAAGCGATCCTGTTGCGTCACAGGACTGCGATACCGCACATAGAGCGCGAGCAATAAGTCAGCGAACTCAACCCCAACTAGGATTGAAGTCCGATTAGACACTTGCTGGCACAACACCGCAACTGGGTGTGTAAGGAAACTAAATAATAATATAAAGGCACAAGAGTGCGTGCGGTGCCGCACAGATGGACGCCACTAACCACCCAGGCTTGGGTCAGGAAAGCGCAGAGCAAGCGCACGGCGCCGTACAGGCGGACACAGCAACTGGTAGCTGTAATGTGTGTTACGTGCTGTTGGATCAGTCGGGCACTAGATAGCAAACATACACCTTCCGCGAACAGACATTCGATAGGGAGGGTATTTAAAGAGCGACTTTCACTCACAACACACACACATATTTACAAGACAATACTAGCGCATGGCCGTGCGGTCATGCGCAGTTTATATAGCTGCAGCACAGGAAACAGCTACAGAAGTTTTGCCCTTTCAGGCCTGCCAAAAGGACCAATGGGATGTGCTGCAGTACCTGAGCATGTGACCCTCAATCTCCAACAGGAGATCTTGCCCTGGGCATGCTCAGTGTGTGCAAATAAGGACTTAGATCCAGAAACGTCCACTCGCCGCTGCCCAGCACTGGCTTCAATGGCAGAAGCAGGAAAAGCAGCAGTAACTCTTCGCACAGAGTCAGACTGAGCGAGACGCTGGGATCGACGTCCCTGCTGAGCAGACTCCACTGCGGCTGGAGGAGAATGGGAGACCGCAGCGGAGACGGATCGAGATTCCCCCTGTGCAGCAGAGGAAACTCGACTCCTAACATTACCCCCCCTCCTAGGGCCCCCCCCTCCTTGGGCCTCGCTACGTTCGAAGGCAGCAATGAGCTGAGGGGCCCGAATGTGCTCAACAGGCTTCCAGGACCTGTCCTCGGGGCCATAACCCTTCCAGTCTACCAAATAAAATTTTTTGCCACGTACCACCTTGTACCCCAAAATAGCGTTCGCCTCATAATCGTCCGTAGACGAACCCGATGTCCCAGCAGATGACTCGGAGAACCGGGACATATACACGGGTTTCAAGAGGGACACATGAAAGGTGTCGGTGATACCCAGGCGTGGCGGAAGGGCCAAACGATAGACCACAGGATTAACCTGCTCGAGGACCTTGAATGGGCCCAAGTAGCGAGGAGCAAATTTAGTGGACTCAACTCACAGCCTGATGTTATGGGCGGAGAGCCACACCAAGTCGCCAGGAGCAAAGGTCGGAGCGGGGCCCCGATGAGCATCGGTGGAGGACCTCATTCTCTCCTTAGAGGCCTGAATGGCATCCTGAGTGCGGTCCCAAATATCCCGTGCCTCCACAGCCCAGTCTGCCACCCTGGAGTCTGCGGAAGACACGGGCATAGGCACAGGTACCCGTGGATGCTGACCATAGTTGAGGAGGAATGGGGTTTGTCCAGTGGAGTCGGCTACGGCTTTGTTCAGTGCAAACTCTGCCCATGATAGCAAGGATGCCCAGTCATCCTGCCTGGCTGAAACAAAATGTCGCAGGTATGTGACCAAGGTCTGGTTGGCCCTCTCTACCAACCCATTCGTCTCGGGATGATATGCGGAAGAGAGATTTAACTCAATGCTGAGAAGACGACAAAGCTCTCTCCAGAACCGAGACGCAAACTGCGGACCCCGGTCACTGACAATTTTGTCTGGCATGCCGTGTAGGCGGAAGATGTGTCTTATGAACAACGCTGCCAAGGCCCGTGCAGAAGGTAACCGTGGGAGCGGCACCAAATGCACCATTTTCGAGAAATGATCGGTAATAACCCAAATGACGGCACAGCCGCGAGACTTGGGCAAACCCACTACAAAGTCCATCCCGACCATCTCCCAGGGCCTGTCTGCCACCGGCAAGGGATACAGTAACCCAGATGGCCGTTGTCAAGGAGACTTATTTTTGGCGCATGAGACACACGCCAGAACGTAATCTCTGACATCTCGGACCATATGCGGCCACCAGTACGTCCTCGCCAGTAGCTCAGATGTCCTCTTTGTCCCAAAGTGTCCACCCACCCTGGACGAATGAGCCCAAGAGAGAACCTCCGGTCGCAAATTAATGGGCACAAAAGTCTTGCCAGGAGGCACAGACTCTAGCGAAACCGGCGCTACGGTTCTCAGGCTCTCGGAAGGGACAATAAGCCGAGGCTCCTCTTCCTCCTCCTCAGTTGACATAAGGGAGCGAGAGAGAGCGTCAGCACGGATATTCTTCTCCCCGGCGAGAAAATGAAGGGAAAAGTGGAACCGGGAGAAGAACAGGGACCATCTGGCATGGCGAGAATTTAGCCGCTGGGCTGTCTGCAAATAGACCAAATTTTTGTGGTCCGTGTAAACTTGGAAGGGAAACCGCGCACCTTCCAGAAGGTGTCTCCTGTTGTGAATCCTGTGGCAGAGCTCCCTCCTGTGGTCACAAGTGGTACTTCGGCTGATTCTCTCTGTGAGCTTCCGTTGGTGGAGGAAAGTGGTACTGCGGCTTCTGAGTTTCCTTCCTCAGGTGATGTGGTGAAGTCGTTAGGTGCTGCTCTATTTAACTCCACCTAGTGCTTTGATCCTGGCCTCCAGTCAATGTTCTAGTATTGGACCTGTTTCCTCCTGGATCGTTCCTGTGGCCTGCTGCTCTGCATAGCTAAGTTCCGCATTGCTATTTTGTTTGCTGTTTTTTCTGTCCAGCTTGTCTATTTGTTTTTTCCTGCTTGCTGGAAGCTCTGGGACGCAGAGGGTGTACCTCCGTGCCATTAGTTCGGTACGGAGGGTCTTTTTGCCCCCTTTGCGTGGTTTTTGTAGGGTTTTGTGTTGACCGCAAAGTTACCTTTCCTATCCTCGCTCTGTTCAGAAAGTCGGGCCTCACTTTGCTAAATCTATTTCATCTCTACGTTTGTCTTTTCATCTTAACTCACAGTCATTATATGTGGGGGCTGCCTTTTCCTTTGGGGTATTTCTCTGAGGCAAGGTAGGCTCATTTTCTATCTTCAGGTTAGCTAGTTTCTCAGGCTGTGCCGAGTTGCATAGGGAGTGTTAGGCGCAATCCACGGCTGCCTCTAGTGTGGTTGGAGAGCATTAGGGATTGCGGTCAGCAGAGTTCCCACGTCTCAGAGCTCGTTCTATGTTTTTGGGTTATTGTCAGGTCACTGTATGTGTTCAGACCTCTATGTCCATTGTGGTACTGAATTACCTTTCACAACAGTACTGGAGGCCCAAAGTACTAATGATTCTCAACAGAGGGAAAAAAAAGTTCTGAGACCATTTTTTTTTCTCTGCACTGTGTTTTGCCTTTTTTTTCCCCTAGACATTTGGGTGGTTCAGGACACAGGTGTAGCGATGGACATTAAAGGTCTGTCTTCATGTGTGGATCAGCTCACGGCAAGAGTACAAAATATTCAAGACTTTGTGGTTCAGAATTCTATGTTAGAACCGAGAATTCCTATTCCTGATTTGTATTTTGGAGATAGAACTAAATTTCTGAGTTTCAAAAATAATTGTAAACTATTTCTGGCTTTGAAACCTCGCTCCTCTGGTGACCCAGTTCAACAAGTTAGGATCATTATTTCTTTTTTACGTGGCGACCCTCAGGACTGGGCATTTTCTCTTGCGTCAGGAGATCCTGCATTAAGTAATATCGATGCGTTTTTCCTGGCGCTCGGATTGCTGTACGATGAACCTAATTCAGTGGATCAGGCAGAGAAAAATTTGCTGGCTCTGTGTCAGGGTCAGGATGAGATAGAGGTATATTGTCAGAAATTTAGGAAGTGGTCCGTGCTCACTCAATGGAATGAAGGTGCGCTCGCAGCTATTTTCAGAAAAGGTCTCTCTGAAGCCCTTAAGGATGTCATGGTGGGATTTCCTATGCCTGCTGGTCGGAATGAGTCTATGTCTTTAGCCATTCAGATCGGTCGACGCTTGCATGAGCGTAAATCTGTGCACCATTTGGCGGTATTACCTGAGCTTAAACCTGAGCCTATGCAGTGCGATAGGACTTTGACCGGAGTTGGATGGCAAGAGCACAGACGTCTGAATGGTGTTGTGAGTTCTGTTTTTGGGCTCCCTCTGGTGGTTACTGATGGTACTGGGTGACTTGTGTTCTCTGCGGTCTCTGGTGTCCACCTGTTCCATCAGGTTATGGGAGTTTCCTATTTAACCTGGCTTTTTTGTCATTTCCTCGCCGGCTATCAATGTAATCAGCGTGTCTTTTTACCTCTGCTCCCTGCGTCTGTTATCTTCAGGACAAGCTAAGTTTTGATTTTCCTGTTCCACGTTTTGCTTAATTTTTGTCTTAGTCCAGCTTGCAGATGTGTGATTCCTTGCTGCTGGTTGCTCTAGTGGGCTGAAATTACTCCTCATGTTCCATGAGTTGGCACATGAGTTCAAGTAATTTCAGGATGGTTTTTTGAAGGGTTTTTCGCTGACCGCGCAGTTCACTTTTGTATCCTCTGCTATCTAGCTTTAGCGGGCCTCATTTTTGCTGATTCTATTTTCATAACTACGTATGTGCTTTCCTCTCATTTCACCGTTATTACATGTGGGGGGCTGCTATTTCTGTGGGGTGTTTCTCTGGAGGCAAGTGAGGTCTGTGTTTCTTCTTATAGGGGAAGTTAATCCTTCGGCTGGCGCGAGACGTCTAGGAATCATCGTAGGCACGTTCCCCGGCTACTGCTAGTTGTGTGTTTAGGTTTAGGATCGCGGTCAGCTCAGGTTCCATCACCCTAGAGCTTGTTTTGTTTTTGTGCTTGTCCTTTTGTGATCCCCTGCCATTGGGATCATGACAGTATAGCCGGCCTGAAAAAATTGGTCATTGTTTTGGCTGAAGTAGGAGGAAAAGTAGTCTGAGGAAGTTTTTTTTTTTTTTTTTTTTTTCCCCTCCTCAGTGTTTGCTGCCTAGCCTTAATTGCAGCTTGACTGCTTCTTTCCTCCTCTTAATCCTTGAATGGCTCTGACCTCAGCTGTTTATCATGGACGTCCAGAGTTTGGCTTCCAGCCTGAATAATCTTGCTGCTAAGGTTCAAAATATACAAGATTTTGTTGTACATACGCCTATGTCTGAACCTAGAATTCCTGTCCCAGAGTTTTTTTCTGGAGATAGATCTAGTTTTCTGAATTTTAGGAACAATTGCAAGTTGTTTCTTTCCTTGAAATCTCGCTCCTCTGGAGACCCTGCTCAGCAGGTCAAGATTGTTATATCTTTCCTGCGGGGTGACCCTCAGAATTGGGCATTTGCATTGGCACCAGGGGATCCTGCGTTGCTCAATGTGGATGCGTTTTTTCTGGCATTGGGTTTGCTCTATGAGGAACCTAACCTAGAGATTCAGGCTGAAAAAGCTTTATTGGCTCTCTCTCAGGGGCAAGATGAAGCAGAAATATATTGTCAGAAATTTCGGAAATGGTCGGTGCTTACTCAGTGGAATGAGTGCGTTCTGGCTGCAAAATTCAGAGATGGCCTTTCTGAGGCCCTTAAAGATGTTATTGTGGGGTTCCCGGCGCCTACAGGTCTGAATGAGTCCATGACTATGGCTATTCAGATTGATCGGCGTTTACGGGAGCGCAAACCTGGGCACCATTTGGCGGTGTCTTCTGAACAGGCACCTGAGATAATGCAATGTGATAGAATTCAGTCCAGAAGTGAACGGCAAAATTATAGGCGGAAAAATGGATTGTGTTTTTATTGTGGTGATTCAGCTCATGTTATATCAGCATGCTCTAAACGCACAAAAAAGGTTGATAAGTCTGTTGCCATTGGTACTTTACAGTCTAAGTTCATTCTGTCTGTGACGCTGATTTGTTCATTATCATCCATTTCCGTTGATGCCTATGTGGATTCAGGCGTTGCCATGAGTCTTATGGATTGGTCATTTGCCAATCGCTGTGGGTTTAGTCTGGAACCTCTGGAAGTTCCTATTCCTTTGAAAGGAATTGACTCTACACCTTTGGCTATGAATAAACCTCAGTACTGGACACAAGTGACCATGCGTATGACTCCCGTTCATCAGGAGGTGATTCGCTTCCTGGTACTGTATAATTTACATGATGTCTTAGAGCTTGGTCTGCCATGGTTACAAACTCATAACCCAGTCCTGGACTGGAAAACAATGTCTGTGTTAAGCTGGGGATGTCAGGGGGTTCATGATGATGCATCTCCGATTTCTATCGCTTCATCTACTCCTTCTGAGGTTCCGGTATTTTTGTCTGATTATCGGGAGGTTTTTGAGGAGCCTAAGCTCAGTTCGCTTCCTCCTCACAGGGATTGCGATTGTGCTATAGATTTGATTCCTGGCAGTAAATTCCATAAAGGTCGTATGTTCAATCTGTCAGTGCCAGAGCATACTGCTATGCGGAATTATGTTAAGGAGTCCTTGGAAAAGGGACATATCCGTCCATCTTCATCCCCTTTGGGAGCAGGTTTTTTTTTTGTGGCCAAAAAAGATGGTTCCTTGAGGCCTTGCATAGATTATCGTCTTTTGAATAAGATTACAGTCAAATATCAGTATCCTTTGCCATTGTTGACTGATTTGTTCGCTCGCATTAAGGGGGCTAAATAGTTCACTAAGATTGATCTTCGGGGTGCGTATAATCTTGTGCGGATAAGGCAGGGTGATGAGTGGAAAACCGCATTTAATACGCCTGAGGGCCATTTCGAGTATTTGGTGATGCCTTTTGGACTTTCTAATGCTCCTTCTGTCTTCCAGTCTTTTATGCACGATATTTTCCGTGAATATCTGGATAAATTTATTATCGTGTATTTGGATGATGTTTTGGTTTTTTCTGATGACTGGGAGTCTCATGTTCAGCAGGTCAGGAAGGTGTTTCAGGTCCTGCGGGCCAATTCTTTGTTTGTAAAGGGTTCTAAATGTCTCTTTGGAGTCCAGAAGATTTCTTTTTTGGGGTATATTTTTTCCCCTTCTACTATTGAGATGGATCCCGTCAAGGTTCAGGCTATTTGTGACTGGACGCAGCCTACATCTCTTAAGAGTCTACAGAAGTTCTTGGGCTTTGCTAATTTTTATCGTCGCTTCATAACTAATTTTTCTAGTGTTGTTAAGCCTTTGACGGATTTGACTAAAAAGGGTGCTGATGTTACTGATTGGTCTCCTGCGGCTGTGGAGGCCTTTCAGGAACTTAAGCGCCGGTTTTCTTCTGCTCCTGTGTTGCGTCAGCCAGATACGTCGCTTCCTTTTCAGGTTGAGGTTGATGCTTCCGAGATCGGAGCGGGGGCGGTTTTGTCACAGAGAAGCTCCGATGGCTCAGTGATGAAGCCATGTGCGTTCTTTTCTAGAAAATTTTCGCCCGCTGAACGGAATTATGATGTTGGTAATCGGGAGCTTTTGGCCATGAAGTGGGCATTTGAGGAGTGGCATCATTGGCTTGAGGGTGCTAGACATCGTGTGGTGGTCTTGACTGATCACAAAAATCTGATGTACCTTGAGTCTGCCAAGCGTCTGAATCCTAGACAGGCTCGTTGGTCACTGTTTTTCTCCCGTTTCAATTTTGTGGTTTCATACCTGCCAGGTTCAAAGAATGTGAAGGCGGATGCTCTTTCTAGGAGTTTTGTGCCTGACTCCCCTGAGCCCATTGGTATCCTTAGGGATGGGGTGATTTTGTCGGCTGTCTCCCCAGACTTGCGACGTGCTTTGCAGGAGTTTCAGGCGGATAAACCTGATCGTTGTCCGCCGGAAAGACTGTTTGTTCCGGATAATTGGACCAGTAGAGTCATCTCCGAGGTCCATTCTTCTGTGTTGGCAGGTCATCCTGGAATATTTGGTACTAGAGACTTGGTGGCCAGGTCTTTTTGGTGGCCTTCCTTGTCGAGGGATGTGCGTTCTTTCGTGCAGTCTTGTGGAGTTTGCACTCGGGCTAAGCCTTGCTGTTCTCGGGCCAGTGGATTGTTGTTACCTTTGCCTATCCCGAAGAGGCCTTGGACGCACATTTCCATGGACTTTATTTCGGAACTCCCTGTCTCTCAAAAAATGTCCGTCATATGGGTTGTGTGTGACCGCTTTTCTAAGATGGTTCATCTGGTACCCTTGCCTAAGTTACCTTCCTCCTCTGAGTTGGTCCCTCTGTTTTTTCAAAACGTGGTCCGTTTGCATGGCATTCCGGAGAACATCGTTTCTGACAGGGGATCCCAGTTTGTGTCTAGATTTTGGCGGACGTTCTGTGCTAAGATGGGCATTGATTTGTCCTTTTCGTCTGCATTCCATCCCCAGACGAATGGCCAGATGGAACGAACTAATCAGACTTTAGAAACTTATTTAAGGTGTTTTGTTTCTGCTGATCAAGATGACTGGGTTTCCTTTTTGCCGCTTGCCGAGTTTGCCCTTAATAATCAGGCTAGTTCTGCTACCTTGGTTTCTCCTTTCTTTTGTAATTCGGGGTTTCATCCTCGTTTTTCCTCTGGTCAGGTGGAGCCTTCTGATTGTCCTGGAGTGGACATGGTGGTGGATAGGTTGCATCGGATTTGGAGTCATGTGGTGGACAATTTGAAGTTGTCCCAGGAGAGGGCTCAGCACTTTGCTAATCGCCGTTGCCGCGTGGGTCCTCGACTTCTTGTTGGGGACTTGGTGTGGTTGTCTTCTCGTTTTGTTCCTATGAAGGTCTCTTCTCCTAAGTTCAAGCCTCGGTTCATCGGTCCCTATAGGATCTTGGAAATTCTTAACCCTGTGTCGTTTCGTTTGGATCTCCCGGCATCGTTTGCTATTCATAATGTGTTCCATCGGTCGTTGTTGCGGAAGTATGAGGTACCTGTCGTTCCTTCGCTTGAGCCTCCTGCTCCGGTGCTGGTGGAGGGTGAATTGGAGTATGTTGTGGAGAAGATCTTGGATTCTCGTGTTTCCAGACGGAAACTCCAGTATTTGGTCAAGTGGAAGGGTTATGGTCAGGAGGATAATTCTTGGGTGATTGCCTCTGATGTTCATGCTGCCGATTTGGTCCGTGCTTTTCATAGGGCTAATCCTGGTCGCCCTGGTGGTTCTCGTGAGGGTTCGGTGACCCCTCCTCAAGGGGGGGGTACTGTTGTGAGTTCTGTTTTTGGGCTCCCTCTGGTGGTTACTGATGGTACTGGGTGACTTGTGTTCTCTGCGGTCTCTGGTGTCCACCTGTTCCATCAGGTTATGGGAGTTTCCTATTTAACCTGGCTTTTTTGTAATTTCCTCGCCGGCTATCAATGTAATCAGCGTGTCTTTTTACCTCTGCTCCCTGCTTCTGTTATCTTCAGGACAAGCTAAGTTTTGATTTTCCTGTTCCACGTTTTGCTTAATTTTTGTCTTAGTCCAGCTTGCAGATATGTGATTCCTTGCTGCTGGTTGCTCTAGTGGGCTGAAATTACTCCTCATGTTCCATGAGTTGGCACATGAGTTCAAGTAATTTCAGGATGGTTTTTTGAAGGGTTTTTCGCTGACCGCGCAGTTCACTTTTGTATCCTCTGCTATCTAGCTTTAGCGGGCCTCATTTTTGCTGATTCTATTTTCATAACTACGTATGTGCTTTCCTCTCATTTCACCGTTATTACATGTGGGGGGCTGCTATTTCTGTGGGGTGTTTCTCTGGAGGCAAGTGAGGTCTGTGTTTCTTCTTATAGGGGAAGTTAATCCTTCGGCTGGCGCGAGACGTCTAGGAATCATCGTAGGCACGTTCCCCGGCTACTGCTAGTTGTGTGTTTAGGTTTAGGATCGCGGTCAGCTCAGGTTCCATCACCCTAGAGCTTGTTTTGTTTTTGTGCTTGTCGTTTTGTGATCCCCTGCCATTGGGATCATGACAGAATGGGCTGTGTTTCTACTGTGGTGATTCCACTCATGCTATCTCTGATTGTCCTAAGCGCACTAAGCGGTTCGCTAGGTCTGCCACCATTGGTACGGTACAGTACAGTACAGTAGGTTTTTTCTGTCCGTTACCTTGATCTGCTCTTTGTCATCGTATTCTGTCATGGCATTTGTGGATTCAGGCGCTGCCCTGAATTTGATGGACTTGGAGTATGCTAGGCGTTGTGGGTTTTTCTTGGAGCCCTTGCAGTGTCCTATTCCATTGAGAGGAATTGATGCTACGCCTTTGGCCAAGAATAAGCCTCAGTACTGGACCCAGCTGACCATGTGCATGGCTCCTGCACATCAGGAGGTTATTCGCTTTCTGGTGTTGCATAATCTGCATGATGTGGTCGTGTTGGGGTTGCCATGGCTACAAGTCCATAATCCAGTATTAGATTGGAAATCCATGTCTGTGTCCAGCTGGGGTTGTCAGGGGGTACATGGTGATGTCCCATTTCTGACTATTTCGTCATCCACCCCTTCTGAGGTTCCAGAGTTCTTGTCTGATTACCGGGATGTATTTGATGAGCCCAAGTCAGATACCCTACCTCCGCATAGGGATTGTGATTGTGCTATCGATTTGATTCCTGGTAGTAAATTCCCAAAAGGTCGACTGTTTAATTTATCTGTGCCTGAGCACGCCGCTATGCGGAGTTATGTGAAGGAGTCCATGGAGAAGGGGCATATTCGCCCGTCATCGTCGCCATTAGGAGCAGGGTTCTTTTTTGTAGCCAAGAAG
The DNA here is from genome assembly GCF_032444005.1 of Ranitomeya imitator. Lineage (NCBI taxonomy): Eukaryota > Metazoa > Chordata > Amphibia > Anura > Dendrobatidae > Ranitomeya > Ranitomeya imitator. The sequence continues at coordinate 167,336,553 of NC_091288.1, forward strand.
GATGGTTCACTGAGACCTTGTATAGATTACCGCCTTCTAAATAAGATCACGGTTAAATTTCAGTACCCCTTGCCTTTGTTATCTGATTTGTTTGCTCGGATTAAGGGGGCTAGTTGGTTCACCAAGATAGATCTTCGTGGTGCGTATAATCTTGTGCGTATTAAGCGAGGCGATGAATGGAAAACAGCATTTAATACGCCCGAGGGCCATTTTAAGTATCTAGTAATGCCATTCAGACTTGCCAATGCTCCATCAGTGTTTCAGTCCTTTATGCATGACATCTTCCGAGAGTACCTGGATAAATTCCTGATTGTGTACTTGGATGACATTTTGATCTTCTCGGATGATTGGGAGTCTCATGTGAAGCAGGTCAGAACGGTGTTTCAGGTCCTGCGTGCTAATTCTTTGTTTGTGAAGGGATCAAAGTGTCTCTTTGGTGTTCAGAAGGTTTCATTTTTGGGGTTCATCTTTTCCCCTTCTACTATCGAGATGGACCCTGTTAAGGTCCAAGCCATCCATGATTGGACTCAGCCGACATCTCTGAAAAGTCTGCAAAAGTTCCTGGGCTTTGCTAATTTTTATCGTCGCTTCATCTGCAAATTTTCTAGCATTGCTAAACCATTGACCGATTTGACCAAGAAGGGTGCTGATGTGGTCAATTGGTCTTCTGCTGCTGTGGAAGCTTTTCAAGAGTTGAAGCGTCGTTTTTCTTCTGCCCCTGTGTTGTGTCAACCAGATGTTTCGCTTCCGTTCCAGGTTGAGGTTGATGCTTCTGAGATTGGAGCAGGGGCTGTTTTGTTGCAGAGAAGTTCTGATTGCTCGGTGATGAAACCATGCGCCTTCTTTTCCAGGAAGTTTTCGCCTGCTGAGCGAAATTATGATGTGGGCAATCGAGAGTTGCTGGCCATGAAGTGGGCATTCGAGGAGTGGCGTCATTGGCTTGAAGGAGCTAAGCATCGCGTGGTGGTCTTGACTGATCATAAGAACTTGACTTATCTCGAGTCTGCCAAGCGGTTGAATCCTAGACAGGCTCGTTGGTCGCTGTTTTTTCCCCGTTTTGACTTTGTGATTTCGTACCTTCCGGGCTCTAAAAATGTAAAGGCGGATGCTCTGTCTAGGAGTTTTGTGCCCGACTCTCCGGGTTTATCTGAGCCGGCGGGTATCCTCAAAGAGGGAGTAATTGTGTCTGCCATCTCCCCTGATTTGCGGCGGGTGCTGCAAAAATTTCAGGCTAATAAACCTGATCGTTGCCCGGCGGAGAAACTGTTTGTCCCTGATAGGTGGACGAATAAAGTTATCTCTGAGGTTCGTTGTTCGGTGTTGGCTGGTCATCCTGGAATCTTTGGTACCAGAGAGTTAGTGGCTAGATCCTTTTGGTGGCCATCTCTGTCGCGGGATGTGCGTACTTTTGTGCAGTTCTGTGGGATTTGTGCTCGGGCTAAGCCCTGCTGTTGTCGTGCCAGTGGGTTGCTTTTGCCCTTGCCGGTCCCGAAGAGGCCTTGGACACATATCTCTATGGATTTTATTTCAGATCTTCCCGTCTCGCAAAAGATGTCAGTCATTTGGGTGGTCTGTGATCGCTTCTCTAAGATGGTCCATTTGGTACCCTTGTCTAAATTACCTTCCTCCTCTGATTTGGTGCCATTGTTCTTCCAGCATGTGGTTCGTTTACATGGCATTCCAGAGAATATCGTTTGTGACAGAGGTTCCCAGTTTGTTTCGAGGTTTTGGCGAGCCTTTTGTGGTAGGATGGGCATTGACTTGTCTTTTTCCTCGGCTTTCCATCCTCAGACTAATGGCCAGACCGAACGAACCAATCAGACCTTGGAAACCTATCTGAGATGCTTTGTTTCTGCTGATCAGGATGACTGGGTGTCCTTTTTGCCTTTGGCTGAGTTCGCCCTTAATAATCGGGCCAGCTCGGCTACCTTGGTTTCGCCGTTTTTCTGCAACTCTGGGTTCCATCCTCGTTTCTCTTCAGGGCAGGTTGAGTCTTCGGACTGTCCTGGTGTGGATACTGTGGTGGACAGGTTGCAGCAGATTTGGACTCATGTAGTGGACAATTAGACCTTGTCCCAGGAGAAGGCTCAACGTTTCGCTAATTGCAGACGCTGTGTGGGTCCCCGACTTCGTGTTGGGGATTTGGTTTGGTTATCTTCTCGTCATATTCCTATGAAGGTTTCCTCTCCTAAGTTTAAACCTCGTTTCATTGGTCCGTATAGGATTTCTGAGGTTCTTAATCCTGTGTCTTTTCGTCTGACCCTTCCAGATTCTTTTTCCATACATAACGTATTCCATAGGTCATTGTTGCGGAGATACGTGGCACCTATGGTTCCATCTGTTGATCCTCCTGCCCTGGTTTTGGTGGAGGGGGAGTTGGAGTATATTGTCAAGAAGATTTTGGATTCTCGTGTTTCAAGACGGAAACTCCAGTATTTGATTAAGTGGAAGGGTTATGCTCAGGAAGATAATTCCTGGGTCTTTGCCTCTGATGTCCATGCTCCCGATCTTGTTCGTGCCTTTCATATGGCTCATCCTGGTCGTCCTGGGGGCTCTGGTGAGGGGTCGGTGACCCCTCCTCAAGGGGGGGGTACTGTTGTGAATTCTGTGGCAGAGCTCCCTCCTGTGGTCACAAGTGGTACTTCGGCTGATTCTCTCTGTGAGCTTCCGTTGGTGGAGGAAAGTGGTACTGCGGCTTCTGAGTTTCCTTCCTCAGGTGATGTGGTGAAGTCGTTAGGTGCTGCTCTATTTAACTCCACCTAGTGCTTTGATCGTGGCCTCCAGTCAATGTTCTAGTATTGGACCTGTTTCTTCCTGGATCGTTCCTGTGGCCTGCTGCTCTGCATAGCTAAGTTCCGCATTGCTATTTTGTTTGCTGTTTTTTCTGTCCAGCTTGTCTATTTGTTTTTTCCTGCTTGCTGGAAGCTCTGGGACGCAGAGGGTGTACCTCCGTGCCGTTAGTTCGGTACGGAGGGTCTTTTTGCCCCCTTTGCGTGGTTTTTGTAGGGTTTTGTGTTGACCGCAAAGTTACCTTTTCTATCCTCGCTCTGTTCAGAAAGTCGGGCCTCACTTTGCTAAATCTATTTCATCTCTACGTTTGTCTTTTCATCTTAACTCACAGTCATTATATGTGGGGGCTGCCTTTTCCTTTGGGGTATTTCTCTGAGGCAAGGTAGGCTTATTTTCTATCTTCAGGTTAGCTAGTTTCTCAGGCTGTGCCGAGTTGCATAGGGAGTGTTAGGCGCAATCCACGGCTGCCTCTAGTGTGGTTGGAGAGGATTAGGGATTGCGGTCAGCAGAGTTCCCACGTCTCAGAGCTCATTCTATGTTTTTGGGTTATTGTCAGGTCACTGTATGTGTTCTGACCTCTATGTCCATTGTGGTACTGAATTACCTTTCACAACAGTCTCCACTCCGAAAAGGCCAACTTCATTGCTAGCAACTCCCTGTCCCCGATGGAGTAGTTTCTCTCCGCTGGCGTGAAGGTCTTAGAGAAGAAGAAGCATGGATGCTTCTGACCTTGAGCATCCTTTTGATAGAGGACTGCTCCAGCACCAACGGACGAGGCATCCCCCTCCATTAGGAATGGCTTATCCACATCGGGACGATGTAAGATGGGAGCGCTAGCAAAGTGGGACTTAATAGAAGTGAAGACCTTGGAGACCTCTTCCGACCACAATTTGGGATTCGCTCCCTTCTTGGTGAGGGCTACCAAGGGAGCTACCAGAGTTGAGAAGTGGGGAATGAACTGGCGGTAATAGTTTATGAACCCCATAAAGCGCTGCACCGCTTTAAGAGAATGGGGCTCTTGCCAGTCCATCACAGCCTGTAGTTTGGCAGGATCCATAGAGAATCCCTGGGCGGAGATGATATAGCCCAGGAAAGGTAAAGACTCCTGCTCAAACATACACTTCTCCAACTTTGCATAAAGAGAGTTTGCCCGTAGGAGGTCGAAGACTCTGCCAACATCTCTCCGGTGGGAGTCAATATCTGGAGAAAAGATGAGAATATCATCCAGATAGACTACAACTGAGGTGGAAAGCATATCCCGGAAGATGTCATTGACAAAGTCTTGGAAAACAGCTGGGGCATTACAGAGCCCGAAGGGCATTACCAGATACTCATAGTGCCCATCTCTGGTGTTAAACGCCGTTTTCCATTCGTCCCCCTCACGGATGCGAATCAGGTTGTAAGCACCCCGCAGATCTAGTTTAGTAAACACCCTTGCTCCCCGAAGCCTATCGAAAAGCTCAGATATCAAGGGCAAAGGATACTTGTTCTTAACGGTGATAGCGTTAAGACCCCTGTAGTCTATGCATGGACGTAGTTCCCCATTCTTCTTCTGCACGAAAAAGAACCCTGCCCCAGCAGGTGACACCGACTTCCTGATGAACCCTCTTGCCAGATTCTCTTGAATGTACTGAGACATTGCCTCCGTCTCCGGGAGAGATAATGGATAGACTCGACCCCGGGGAGGCTCAGCACCAGGCAAGAGATCAATAGGACAGTCATAGGGGCGATGGGGCGGAAGGGTCTCCGCCGCCTTTTTGGAGAACACGTCTGCATAAGACCAATATTGCTTGGGGAGAGAGGATAGATCTGCGGGTACCTCTGTAGTAGCAACCTGAACGCTCTCTCGGTGACACCTACCCCCACAAGATTCACCCCATCCCAGAATTCTGCCTGTGGACCACTCGATGTGAGGAGAGTGGTACCGTAGCCAAGGTATCCCCAACAGGACCTCATCAATTCCCTCAGGAATGATGAGCAGAGATATAATTTCCTGATGGGATGGCGACATGGACAGAGTAAAAGGGATGGTCTGATGTGTTATCTGTGAGGGCAGTGTCGACCCATTCACCACTCGTACCGTTACTGGTTGAGGTAGCATAAACAGGGGTATTGCATGACGTTGGGCGAAGGCAGAAGACATAAAATTGCCCTCCGCCCCAGAATCCACGCAGAGCTCTACCGAGTGGGAGGATGAGCCTAATGTTATTGTCCCCTTAAAGGACAATTTGGAGGCAAACGTTGCCGTGTCTAGTGTACCTCCACCTACTACCACTAGACGCTGACGTTTCCTCGTCCGCTGGGAACATCTGGTGGCAAGATGTCCTGACTGCTGGCACACATGACAAACCTGGAGTGCACGAGCGGTCCGGGACTTAGATCCCGCTCGTGACACTACCATAGGCTCATGGGACTCAGGGGCCTGGACTGGAGATTCCAAAGGTTTGGCGAAGGTGGGAGCCAGCCGAAACCTCTGCCTACACTGGGCTCGCTCTAACCTCCGCTCGTGAAAACGGAGGTCAATACGAGTGGATACTGTTATTAATTCCTCCAGTGTGGCGGGAATCTCCCTAGTGGCCAGACCGTCCTTAATGTGGTCAGCCAGCCCCCTCCAAAATATAGGAATAAGGGCTTTATCCGACCACTCCAGCTCAGATGCTAGGGTGCGGAAGTGTAAGGCAAAATGGCTGACCAAGGACGAGCCCTGAGTAAATGCCAACAGTTGGAGCGCCGTATCATGGGTGACACGAGGTCCTAAAAAGACCTGTTTCAGAGTGCTCAGGAATAACGGAGCACTCTGCACCACATGATCGCCACGCTCCCACAGCGGCGTAGCCCACTGCAACGCCCTGTCCGACAGGAGAGACACGATAAACCCCACCTTTGCCCGCTCTGTAGGGAAACGAGAGGCCAGAAGCTCGAGATGTATAGAGCACTGACTCACGAAACCCCTACAAGACTTACGGTCACCAGAAAATTTCTCTGGTAGCGGGAGGCGAGATAGAGTCGGAACAGGGGTGGCAGTGGACAAGGTAGCTGCAGCCACGCTAGCAGCCTGAACAGCGACAGCAGTGACATCCACAGCTGAGGTTGAACGCTCTAGAGCCGTCAACCTTCCCTCCAGCTGCTGGATGTACCGCTGTAAACGCTGATCGTCCGCCATTTACTAGCCAGACCTTGGCGCTAGTATTATGTTAGGACTGGCGGAACGCACCAAGTACAAGATGAAATGGAACTAGGTGCGTTCGCAGTCCGAGGTCCACCGTGCAGGTAAAAACCCTGCTGCTAGTAAGACGGACTATATGGCGGTACTACAAGTATACACGCACGGGTTAACTGCACACTGCGTGAAGGAAGCGATCCTGTTGCGTCACAGGACCGCAGTACCGCACATAGAGCGCGAGCAATAAGTCAGCGAACTTAACCCCAACTAGGATTGAAGTCCGATTAGACACTTGCTGGCACAACACCGCAACTGGGTGTGTAAGGAAACTAAATAATAATATAAAGGCACAAGAGTGCGTGCGGTGCCGCACAGACGGACGCCACTAACCACCCAGGCTTGGGTCAGGAAAGCGCAGAGCAAGCGCACGGCGCCGTACAGGCGGACACAGCAACTGGTAGCTGTAATGTGTGTTACGTGCTGTTGGATAAGTTGGGCACTAGATAGCAAACATACACCTTCCGCGAACAGACATTCAATAGGGAGGGTATTTAACCCCTTAATGACCGCCAATACGTCTTTTAACTGACCTGAGATATAAGAGAATAGCCTCCCCATACAGATGACAATCCAGCATCTGTCGGCTGTCCTCTATAGCTGACAACTTGCTGTATCAGCCACGATCAGTATTTGCACCTTCTAAATCTGTTTAACCCCTTAGATGCTGCTGTCAATAGTGATTACATCATTATAAAGGGTTAACAGAGTGTGGGGGCTTCCTCTTTATCCCAATTGATGCCCTCAGATCATGATTTTGTTGTCCTGATGTTTGCGATGGCAATTCATGACCAAATAGCGGCCTTAGAGTCTGATGGCTGTAGTAATCTGTTTAGAAGTTAGCAACATTTAGGTGGTAAAAATACACATTTTCATTTCTGTCATGCCACTTTGCATTAATTCCTGTAAAGCACCTGAAGGGTTAATAAACTACCTGACAGCAGTTTTCAATATGTCAGGGGGTGCTGTTTTTAAAATGGTATCACGTTTGGGGGTTTCCCAATATATGGGACCCCTAAAGTCACTTCAAACATGGATAAGTCCCTAAAAAAAATAAATGTGGTAAATTTCTTTGAAAAAATGAAAAATTGCTGCTACATTTTTAAACCTCCTAAAATGCTAACAAAATAAAATAACATTTTACAAATGGTGCTGATGTAAAGCAGACATGTGGGAGATGTTATTTATTAATGGTTTGCTGTTGTATGACTATCTGAATTAAAGGGATAATCATTCAAATTCAGAAAATTGCTTATTTTTTAACATTTTTCTCAAATTTTTTATATTTTTTATAAATAAACACAAAAAATGTTGAACTAAATTTACCATTATCATAAAGTATAATGTGTCACGAAAAAACAATCTCAAAATCACTGGGATTTGTTGAAGCGTTGCAGAGTTATTACCACATAAATTGACACTGGTCAGATTTCAAAAATTTGGCTCGGTCACTAAGGGGTTAAAGAGCGACTTTCACTCACAACACACACACATATTTACAAGACAATACTAGCGCATGGCCGTGCGGTCATGCGCAGTTTATATAGCTGCAGCACAGGAAATAGCTACAGAAGTTTTGCCCTTTCAGGACCTGCCAAAAGGACCAATGGGATGTGCTGCAGTACCTGAGCATGTGACCCTCGATCTCCAACAGGAGATCTTGCCCTGGGCATGCTCAGTGTGTGCAAATAAGGACTTAGATCCAGAAACGTCCACTCGCCGCTGCCCAGCACTGGCTTCAATGGCAGAAGCAGGAAAAGCAGCAGTAACTCTTCGCACAGAGTCAGACTGAGCGAGACGCTGGGATCGACGTCCCTGCTGAGCAGACTCCACTGTGGCTGGAGGAGAATGGGAGACCGCAGCGGAGACGGATCGAGATTCCCCCTGTGCAGCAGAGGAAACTCGACTCCTAACACATATATGGCATCGCTACCATATTTTTTCTATCTGCGTCTACTGTGAGTGCGCTTTTGGCTATGCGCATGCGTGGGCTATGCGCATGCGTGGTCTATGCCCCTGATATCGCTGCATTGTGGCCTTGGTTACACCCTAAATTTTCGTGTGTCCGGTCATATAATGCGGGGCTCCGGGATTTTTTTGATCCACGCCTATGAACTAATTATGTAGAAAACAAGTGACTAGCACACTCCTAGGAATTGTGATGCAAAATGGAGGGGTTTATTTACATACAAAGTCACAAACGTTTCGGTCAACTCTAGACCTTCATCAGTGTGCTACAAAGAAAATAAATACAAAACAGAAATATATGTAAACAAAAACAGGGAGTGTAAACAAAATAGGACACAGTGATAACAAAAATTAACCAAATAAACAGAAGTATATACATCATATGAATACAAAATGTCATGGGACGTCAGATATTATATAATCGTAGAATACAACCAGCATAACCGCCGTTTGTGTACTAAAAAGGCTGCGAAATAGAATGTGGACATAGAACCGCAAGAAGTAGAACATAAGTGCCAGTGTGGGACTAGAATCAGAACCTACATAGATCGTATAGGGGCCAGGGAACCGGAGAATAATATAAATATATAATAAGATGGCAGTGGAGTAAGTGTGGTGAGGAAGGAGTAAAGTAGTAAGAGGATGGAACACATACCTAAGTACACCTGTATGTAAGGTTGAGCCCCAAATGGAATGTAAATAAATGGCATCTAAAATTGGACATGGGAAACGTATCAAAAAATGACACAGCTGGAGTGTCGTGACAGTGTAACCATATAGTTGGACTAGAGCAGGTACATACCAAAAAATATAACTGGTAAACTCGAACCAGGACAAACAAATTGGAGATGTCTATATAAAAAAGATATGGTATTCAGTATAACCAGGAGTAAAAACAGGCCGGGAAAATGGACAATATGGTATATGTAATAACTATTGTTGCATAAATTGCCCACAGAGATACATACCTAATGGAAAGGGTTAAGCCAAGGGGAGGGGAGAAAACCCTTATAGCTAAAGAGCTATGACGTAAATCTACAAGGAAGCAACAAAATGTATGTTAACCATAAGGCTAAGGAGAACGGCCCGGTATAAAGATGCCATATAGGATGGGTGTGGGGAAAAAAGAACTATTCTTACCAGCGCACAGGAGAGACAAAACTCCGCGGTGTCCACCGCCAGGAGGAGCGTGTGGCTATGCTGGGTAAAGCTTTATATAGGGGATGGGGAGGAGCACAATGTCAGCTGGATGGGCGGAGCCAACATGAGCCTGTTTTTACTCCTGGATATACTGAATACCATATCTTTTTTATATAGACATCTCCAATTTGTTTGTCCTGGTTTGAGTTTACCAGTTATATTTTTTGGTATGTACCTGTATGTACCTGTATATATATGTACCTGTATATCATCTCCTCCTCTATATAGTATATACCTGTGTGTCATCTCTCCTGTAGATAGTATATATCTGTGTGTCATCTCCCCTGTATATAGTATAAACCTGTGTGTCATCTCCTCCTGTATTAGACCTTGTTCACACGTTATTTGCTCAGTATTTTTACCTCAGTATTTGTAAGCTAAATTGGCAGCCTGATAAATCCCCAGCCAACAGGAAGCCCTCCCCCTGGCAGTATATATTAGCTCACACATACACATAATAGACAGGTCATGTGACTGACAGCTGCCGTATTTCCTATATGGTACATTTGTTGCTCTTGTAGTTTGTCTGCTTATTAATCAGATTTTTATTTTTGAAGGATAATACCAGACTCTTGTGTGTTTTAGGGCGAGTTTCATATGTCAAGTTGTGTGTTGAGTTGCGTGTGGCGACATGCATGTAGCGACTTTTGTGAGATGAGTTTTGTGTGGCGACATGCGTGTAGCAACTATTTGTGTGTCGAGTTGCATGTGACAGGTTAGTGTAGCAAGTTGTGTGCAGCAAGTTTTGCACATGGCGAGTTTTGCGCATGGCGAGTTTTGTGCATGGCGAGTTTTATGTGTGGTGCCTTTTGAGTATGTGCAAGTTTTGTGTGAGGCAACTTTTGCATGTGTTGCAACTTTTGTGCATGTGGCAATTTTTCCGCGTGTGCAAGTTTTGCGTGTGGCGAGTTTTCCATGAGGTGAGTTTTGCACTTGTGGCGAGTTTTGCGTGAGCCTAGTTTTTGCATGTGGCGAGTTTTGTGGGTGGCGAGTTCTGAGCAGCGACTTTTGTGTTTCGACTTTTATGTGGCGAGGTTGGTGAATGTGTGGTGAAATGTGTGCTGAGGGTAATATGTGTTCAAGCACGTGGTAGTGTGTGGCGCATTTTGTGTGTGTGTTCATATCCCCGTGTGTGGTGAGTATCCCATGTCGGGGCCCCACCTCGCTCTCACTCTTTAAGTCCCCCTTGTTCACATCTGGCAGCTGTCAATTTGCCTCCAACACTTTTCCTTTCACTTTTCCCCATTATGTAGATAGGGGCAAAATTGTTTGGTGAATTGGAAAGCGCGGGGTTAAAATTTCACCTCACAACATAGCCTATGACGCTCTCGGGGTCCAGACGTGTGACTGTGCAAAATTTTGTTGCTGTAGCTGCGACGCCTCCAACACTTTTCCTTTCACTTTTTCCCCATTATGTAGATAGGGGCAAAATTGTTTGGTGAATTGGAACGGGCGGGGTTAAAATTTCACCTCACAACATAGCCTATGACGCTCTCAGGGTCCAGACATGTGACTGTGCAAAATTTTGTTGCTGTAGCTGCGACGCCTCCAACACTTTTCCTTTCACTTTTTCCCCATTATGTAGATAGGGGCAAAATTGGTTGGTGAATTGGAAAGCGCGGGGTTAAAATTTCGCCTCACAACATAGCCTATGACGCTCTCGGGTTCCAGACGTGTGACTGTGCAAAATTTTGTGGCTGTAGCTACGACGGTGCAGATGCCAATCCCGGACATACATACACACATACACACATACACACATTCAGCTTTATATATTAGATTGGACCAGTGCAAACATTATTTATTTATCACAGCACTTGAGCACTTTATTCATTTATTGATATATGTATGTGTATATATTTTATACAGATATATATATATATATATATATATATATATATTTTACACAAAAAATATTTTTCTTTTTTCAGCATCAGGTCTTGCCTCCCCCCTTTTGGTCTATTAACGGTTACTATTTTATACATATTTTTGTAATGTTTATAGCAGTATATGTCCTGTAGTGCACATCTTTTTAATAATTTTATATTTCTGTATTACCATTTGTTACCATAATAAATAATAAAATTGAATATTTGCACATCCTAGCCTGGTGGTCCTTCTTTTCTTTGATCCTTGCTTTAGGTTTTGGTGTTCTCTATATACTGAGTGGGCTCCACTTCTTCTGTGTCACACACTTTGTGCACTATATATATCTATTTTATAGGAAGTATTTTAGTATTTTATAATTTTTAGATTACTATTTTCTCTATTTTATGTATACGGTTGATATAGTGTATGTGTGTGCCTTTTAGACTTTTACATCCTGATTAGTGTTGAGCGATACCTTCCGATATCGGAAAGTATCGGTATCGGATAGGATCGGCCGATATTCAAAAAATATCGGATATCGCCGATACCAATACCCGATCCCAATGCAAGTCAATGGGACCAAAATATCGGAATTAAAATAAACCCTTTCTTTCCTTGTAGGTTCATTCTACATGAAGGAAAACAACTAAGAATAATGCCGGATGTATTTGGGGAGGTGGCGGAGACATTAAAGTCATAGAGGTTTAGCCCAATCAAATAGAATAGCATGTTTTGGTTTTTTTTTTAAGACGTTCGGAGTGACAAAGATATTGACTATGTAATTTTTTTTTTATTTTGTCAGATATTGATGTTTCACTATTCCACGCCCTTCCCCTTCTTTTTTTTTTTACTTTTCCCACACTTTCATCTTCATCATTATCAGCATCTTTGACATCAACTTCTTCTTCACCTTATTCATCTTCTTCTTCATCCTTTACCTTTTTTTTTTTTAATACATTCTTCATATTCATTTTATTCAACTATTATTATTTTTCCTATTCTACATATTCATTTTATTCAACTGTTATTATTCTTCCTATTCTACTTCTTGATCATATTCTCATTTGTGACAGGCATTCCCGTAGTTGTTATCTATAAAAGTTGGAAGATTACACCTTCCGTTCTGCCAGTCACAAAAGTTACATTTGTCCGCATTCAGTTTGGCCTGCAGCATCAGGCTTTATCCAGGGGCACCACAAGGAGGAACAGACTCACCCCCATACACTGCTTAGTCTTCTTCTGCATATAATTTAGATAATATCTTTTGCTCTGATATTAAGTGTTATGCTTAATGTTCTTCTGCTCTTTGTTCTGCAGCCTCTTGTTCTTCTGCTTCTCGGTCTTCCATGTCGTCGTCTCCAGGGTCGTCGTCTCCAGTGTCGTCGTCTCCGCCGTCGTCGTCTCCGCCGTCGTCGTCTCCGCCGTCGTCGTCGTCATCGGGGTGGTCTTCCGGGCCGTCGACGTTAGGGTCTTCAACTTGGAAATGTAGCAGAAGGTACAAGAAGGCTGAGAAAATGCCAAGAACCAGCAGATGGAACTAGAACTCGGATGGCTACCCGAAGGTTCAAGAGCCTATGGAACTACCGAGGACCAGCTGACGTTACTGGAACCCGGTTACTAAGCAGGAGGTACCCGTGCTAAAAAGAACTACCAAGGACCGCCTGACGTTGGCGGAACTCGGATACCCAGAAGGAGGCACCTAAGCCAAAGGCTCTGCCCGGAACCAGCTGACGGTACTGGAACCAGGATGGGGAGCAGAAGGTACAAGAGCAAAAGACACTGCCGAGAACCAGCTGACGATACTGGAACCCGGATGGGTAGCCGAAGGTCCAAGAGCCAATGGAACTACCGAGGACCAGCTGACGTTACTGGAACCCGGTTACTAAGCAGGAGGTACCCGTGCCTGAAAGCACTACCAAGGACCACCTGATGTTGGTGGAACTTGGATACCCAGAAGGAGGCACCTAAGCCAAAGGCTCTGCCCGGAACCAGCTGACGGTACTGGAACCAGGATGGGGAGCAGAAGGTACAAGAGCAAAAGACACTGCCGAGAACCAGCTGATGGTGCTGGAACCAGGTGGTGGACCCGAAGGCCCACAGGAGAGGAGAGAACAGCTAGGCCGCGAGGCAGCCGCAGTTACCGAACCCCAACAGTCCTACAGGGGGAGCTGGGCCTACTGGCACTACAGAACCAGCCTTGACTACCAATTCATGCAGCCCACATAGGAAGCTCCTAAACTGGAGGCACCCTGGAGTTGGCTAACTCGACCGCAACACAACGGGGCAAGCATAGGCGTCTCAGCGAGCTTGACACAACCCGGAAACAGCTGACGGTGCTGAAACCAGGTTTGGCACGAGGGAGTACCTGTGACAAAAACACTGCCGAGAACCAGCTGGCGGTGCTGGAACCCGGATGCGTTGCCCCAGTGTGCAAGAGCCAATGGCACGACCGAGGACCAGCTGACGGTGCTGGAACCCGGTTACTAAGCTGTAGGTGCCCGCGCTTAAAAGCACTACCAAGGACCGCCTGGCGTTGGCAGAACTCGGATACCCAGGAGGAGGCACCTAAGCCAAAGGCTCGGCCCGGAACCAGCTGACGGTGCTGGAACCAGGTGGTGGACCCGAAGGCCCACAGGAGAGGAGAGAACAGCTAGGCCGCGAGGCAGCCGCAGTTACCGAACCCCAACAGTCCTACAGGGGGAGCTGGGCCTACTGGCACTACAGAACCAGCCTTGACTACCAATTCATGCAGCCCACATAGGAAGCTCCTAAACTGGAGGCACCCTGGAGTTGGCTAACTCGACCGCAACACGGCGGGGCAGCGCATAGGTGTCTCAGTGAGTTTGACAGTACCCGGAAACAGCTGACGGTGGTGGAACCAGGCTGGGCACGAGGGAGTACCCGTGACAAAAACACTGCCGAGAACCAGCTGGCGGTGCTGGAACCCAGATGCGTTGCCCCAGTGTGCAAGAGCCAATGGCACGACCGAGGACCAGCTGACGGTGCTGGAACCCGGTTACTAAGCTGTAGGTGCCCGCGCTTAAAAGCACTACCAAGGACTGCCTGGCGTTGGCGGAACTCGGGTACCCAGGAGGAGGCACCTAAGCCAAAGGCTCGGCCTGGAACCAGCTGACGGTGCTGGAAACAGGTGGTGGACCCGAAGGCCCACAGGAGAGGAGAGAACAGCTAGGCCGCGAGGCAGCCGCAGTTACTGAACCCCAACAGTCCTACAGGGGGAGCTGGGCCTACTGGCACTACGGAACCAGCCTTGACTGCCAATTCATGCAGCCCACATAGGAAGCTCCTAAACTGGAGGCACCCTGGAGTTGGCTAACTCAACCGCAACACGATGGGGCAACGCATAGGTGTCTCAGTGAGTTTGACAGTACCCGGAAACAGCTGACTGTGCTGGAACCAGGCTGGGCACGAGGGAGTACCCGTGACAAAAACACTGCCGAGAACCAGCTGGCGGTGCTGGAACCCAGATGCGTTTCCCCAGTGTGCAAGAGCCAATGGCACGACCGAGGACCAGCTGACGGTGCTGGAACCCGGTTACTAAGCTGTAAGTGCCCGCGCTTAAAAGCACTACCAAGGACCGCCTGGCGTTGGCGGAACTCGGATACCCAGGAGGAGGCACCTAAGCCAAAGGCTCGGACCGGAACCATCTGACGGTGCTGGAACCAGGTGGTGGACCCGAAGGCCCACAGGAGAGGAGAGAACAGCTAGGCCGCGAGGCAGCCGCAGTTACCGAACCCCAACAGTCCTACAGGGGGAGCTGGGCCTACTGGCACTACAGAACCAGCCTTGACTACCAATTCATGCAGCCCACATAGGAAGCTCCTAAACTGGAGGCACCCTGGAGTTGGCTAACTCGACCGCAACACGACGGGGCAACGCATAGGTGTCTCAGTGAGTTTGACACAACCCGGAAACAGCTGACGGTGCTGAAACCAGGTTTGGCACGAGGGAGTACCCGTGACAAAAACACTGCCGAGAACCAGCTGGCGGTGCTGGAACCCGGATGCGTTGCCTATTAAAGATTGTCTTCCTAGAGCCCCAACTAGCAGTGCTGGAGCAAAGGGTAAGCAGGGGGAGCAGAGTGTAGGCCGAAGCCTGCACTGGAGGCAGCTTTGTGTCTGCGTTGCGTTTGCAGGACACTTTGCCGGCTACACAGTGGGGGAACAGCTGGCGTTGCTGAACCCCACTAACACAATGGCAGGTGTTTTTCTCTGTGCAGCTAGCACTTGCGGGCAAAAACTAGCGATGTTAGAGCCCGTGGTTAAGCAGGAGGAGGAGAGGAGCAGAGTGTAGGCCGAAGCCTAGTTGAACCAATTTCAAAGGAAACCTTTAACCCCCCCCTCAGGTGTTACAAAGTACAAGAGACACACCTTGTGCAGTATTAATGCTGCACAAGTGAAAGGTTGCTCTATTAATTTGTCTACTTGCACACGCTGAATGAAAGACGTACACAATTTAGCCCATTCTACAGTCAAACTGTAGTGGATGCGTGACTTGGCTTTTTAAGGAGACGCAGCACAGGTGTCCCAAATAACGCCTTGGTGCTTGGCGCAGCTTCATGAGAGTTGTTATTTGCTGTACAGGAGTCTGCGCTCTTGTGATATCCCTTGGCAATGCCCTGTTAGCGCTGCCCGTCTTATGACCTCATTTCATGTTGGCCGGTGCGGTTAACGATGACCATAAATCCCAGACCCACAGTGCCTTTTCATAAAGTCACACTGCGGTGCTGGGATTCGTGGCCTTGAGCAGTAAATATTTTGGCCGCTCACACACGTCCTTACACCTGCTTCAGACTGGGCGGCCTCTGCTGATCCCTTCTCGCATGCCGCGGCCATGAGGCTGCACAGTCTGAAGAAGGCGGAAGGAGATGAGTGATGACAGGCGAACATATGCACTGCTCGTGCCCATCAATCACACCCTCGCAGTCAAAATATATGAGACAACGAGGGGCGTTGTGTCGGGCAGGGCGGACGCACAGGCACAGGCAGCCAACCAATGATGTCAGAAGATGGGCAGCACTAACAATGGGGGTGCTGCGTGTCATTAAAAAGGAAAGTCACACCTCAGGGACATTGTAATGGTCTCTAATGAGACACATTTTGTACGTGTTGAGTTCCACGTGGCCAAGGAGAAAAAGTCAGCCACCTTGTACAAATGCAGCAGTACTGCTGTACAAGGTGGCTGTTATACATAGAAACACCTGGGGGTGGGGGGCAGGCTCCCTTCAATTTCAGTTCATGTGCCTGCGTGGCGTTTGCAGGACACGTTGCCGGCTACACAGCAGGGGAACAGCTGGCGGTGCTGAACCCCACTAACACATTTTCTGGTGTTTTTCTCTGTGCAGCTAGCACTTCCGGGCAAAAACTAGCGGTGTTTGAGCCCAGGGTCAGCAGGAGGAGGAGAGGAGCAAAGTGTAGGCCGAAGCCTGCACTGGTGGCAGCTTTTGGTCGGTTATGCCAGCGTGGCTTGTGCTGGACACGATGCCGGCTACACAGCAGGGGAACAGCTGGCGGTGCTGAACCCCACTAACACATTGGCTGGTGTTTTTCTCTGTGCAGCTAGCACTTCAGGGCAAAAACTAGCGGTGTTTGAGCCCAGGGGCAGCAGGAGGAGGAGAGGAGCAGAGTGTAGGCTGAAGCCTGCACTGGTGGCAGCTTTTGGTCGGTTGTGCCAGCGTGGCTTGTGCTGGACACGATGTCGGATACACAGCAGGGGAACAGCTGGCGGTGCTGAACCCCATTAACACATTGGCGGGTGTTTTTCTCTGTGCAGCGCGCATTTCCGGGCAAAAACGAGCGGTGTTAGAGCCCAGGGTCAGCAGGAGGAGGAGAGGAGCAGAGTGTAGGCCGAAGCCTAGTTGAACCAATTTCAAAGGTAACCTTTAACCCCCCCTCAGGTGTTGCAAGGTACAAGAGCCACACCTTGTGCAGCATTAATGCTGCACAAGTAAAAGGTTGCTCTATTTATTTTGCTCCTTGCACACGCTGAATAAAACACGTACACTATTTAGCCCATTATACTGTCAAACAGTAGTGGAGGCGTGACTTGTCTTTAAGGAGACGCAGCACAGGTGTCCAAAATAACACCTTGGTGCATGGGCGCAGCTTCCTGAGCGTTGTTATTTGCTGTACAGGAGTCTGCGCTCTTGTTATCCCTTGGCCATGCGCTGTGAGCGCTGCCTGTCTTCTGACCTCATTTCATGTTGGCCGGTGCGGTTAGCGATGGCCATGAAACCCAGACCCGCAGTGTCTTTTCTTTAATTCGCACTACGGGGCTGGGATTCATGATCTTGCGCAGTAAATTTTTTCACCTGTCACTCATGTCCTTACACCTGCATCAGACTGGGCGGCCTCAGCTGATCCCTTCTGGCATGCCGCGGCCATGAGGCCGCACAGTCTGAAGAAGGCGGAAGGAGATGAGTTAAGACAGGCGAAGATATGCACTGCTCGTGCCCATCAATCACACCCTCGCAGTCAAAATAAGTAAGACAACGAGGAGCATTGTTTCAGTCAGGGCGGACGCACAGGCGCAACAAGCCAACCAATGATGTCAGAAGACGGGAAGCGCTACCAAGGGGGGTGCTGCGTGTCATTAGAAAGGAAAGTCACACCTCAGGGACAGTGGAATGGTCTCAATGAGACACATTTTGTATGTGTTGAGTTCCACGTGGGCAAGTAGAAAAAGTCAGCCACCTTGTACAAATGCAGCATTACTGCTGTACAAGGTGGCTGTTATACATAGAAACACCTGGGGGTGGGGGGCAGGCTCCCTTCAATTTCAGTTCATGTGCCTGTGTGGCGTTTGCAGGTCACGTTGCCGGCTACACAGCAGGGGAACAGCTGGCGGTGCTGAACCCCACTAACACATTGGCTGGTGTTTTTCTCTGTGCAGCTAGCACTTCCGGGCAAAAACTAGCGGTGTTTGAGCCCAGGGGCAGCAGGAGGAAGAGAGGAGCAGAGTGTAGGCCGAAACCTGCACTGGTGGCAGCTTTTGGTCAGTTGTGCCAGCGTGGCTTGTGCTGGACACGATGCCGGCTACACAGCAGGGGAACAGCTGGCGGTGCTGAACCCAACTAACACATTGGCTGGTGTTTTTCTCTGTGCAGCTAGCACTTCCAGGCTACAACTGGCGGTGTTATAGCCCAGGGTCAGCAGGAGGAGGAGAGGAGCAGAGTGTAGGCCGAAGCCTAGTTGAACCAATTTCAAAGGTAACCTTTAACCCCCCCACAGGTGTTGCAAGGTACAAGAGCCACACCTTGTGCAGCATTAATGCTGCACAAGTAAAAGGGTGCTCTATTACTTTTGCTCCTTGCACACGCTGAATAAAACACGTACACTATTTAGCCCATTATACTGTCAAACAGTAGTGGAGGCGTGACTTGTCTTTTTAAGGAGACGCAGCACAGGTGTCAAAATTTACACCTAGGTGCTGGGCGCAGATTCCTGAGCGTTGTTATTTGCTGTACAGGAGTCTGCGCTCTTGTTTTCCCTTGGCCATGCGCTGTGAGCGCTTCCTGTCTTCTGACCTCATTTCATGTCGGCCGTTGCGGTTAGCGATGGACATGAATCCCAGACCCACAGTGTGTTTTCAAAAAATCACACTGCATGGCTGGGATTCGTGGCCTTGTGCAGTAAATATGTTTGCCGCTCACACATGTCCTTACACCTGCTTCAGACTGGGCGGCCTCATCTGATCCCTTATCGCATGCCGTGGCCATGAGGCCACCCAGTCTGAAGAAGGCGGAAGGAGATGAGTGAACACAGGCAAACATATGCACTGCATATGCCCATCAATCACACCCTCGCTGTCCAAAAAAATAAGACACCGAGGGGCGTTGTTTCGAGCAGGGCAGACGCACAGGCGCAGCCAGCTAACCAATGATGTCAAAAGATGGGCAGCGCTACCAAGGGTGGTGCTGCGCATCATTAGAAAGGAAAGTCACACCTCAGGGACAGTGGAATGGTCTCAATGAGACACATTTAGTACGTGTTTATTTAAACGTGGGCAAGGAGAAAAAGTCAGCCACCTTGTACAAATGCAGCAGTACTGCTGTACAAGGTGGCTGTTATACATAGAAACACCTGGGGGGGTGGGGGCTGGTTCGCTTTAATTTCAGTTCAGGTGCCTGCATGGCGTTTGCAGGACACGTTGCCAGCTACACAGCAGGGGAACAGCTGGCGGTGCTGAACCCCACTGACACATTGACTGGTGTTTTTCTCTGTGCAGCTAGCATGTCCGGGCAAAAACTGGCGGTGTTAGAGCCCAGGGTCAGCAGGAGGAGGAGAGGAGCAAAGTGTAGGCCGAAGCCTGCACTGGTGGCAGCTTTTGGTCTGTTGTGCCAGCGTGGCTTGTGCTGGACACGATGCCGGCTACACAGCAGGGGAACAGCTGGCGGTGCTGAACCCCACTAACACATTGGCTAGTGTTTTTCTCTGTGCAGCTAGCACTTCCGGGCAAAAACTAGCGGTGTTTGAGCCCAGGGTCAGCAGGAGGAGGAGAGGAGCAGAGTGTAGGCCGAAGCCTGCACTGGTGGCAGCTTTTGGTCAGTTGTGCCAGCGTGGCTTGTGCTGGACACGATGCCGGCTGCACAGCAGGGGAACAGCTGGCGGTGCTGAACCCCACTAACACATTGGCTGGTGTTTTTCTCTGTGCAGCTCGCATTTCCGGGCAAAAACTAGCGGTGTTAGAGCCCAGGGTCAGCAGGAGGAGGAGAGGAGCAGATTGTAGGCCGAAGCCTAGTTGAACCAATTTCAAAGGTAACCTTTAACCCCCCCCTCAGGTGTTGCAAGGTACAAGAGCCACACCTTGTGCAGCATTAATGCTGCACAAGTCAAAGGTTGCTCTCTTAATTTTGCTCATTGCACACGCTGAATAAAACACGTACACTATTTAGCCCATTATACTGTCAAACAGTAGTGGAGGCGTGACTTGTCTTTTTAAGGAGACGCAGCACAGGTGTCAAAATTTACACCTAGGTGCTGGGCGCAGATTCCTGAGCGTTGTTATTTGCTGTACAGGAGTCTGCGCTATTGTGATCCCTTGGCCATGCGCTGTGAGCGCTGCCTGTCTTCTCACCTCATTTCATGTTGGCCGGTGCGGTTAGCAATGGATATGAATCCCAGGCCCGCAGTGTGTTTTCAAAAAATCACACTGCGTGGCTGGGATTCGTGGCCTTGTGCAGTAAATATGTTTTCCGCTCACACATGTCCTTACACCTGCTTCAGACTGGGCGGCCTCAGCTGATCCCTTATCGCCTACCACGGCCATGAGGCCGCTGTCATGATCCCAATGGCAGGGGATCACAAAAGGACAAGCACACAAAAAACAGAACAAGCTCTAGGGTGATGGAAACTGAGCTGACCGCGATCCTGAACCTAATTCACAACACTAGCAGTAGCCGGGGAACGTGCCTACGATGATTCTAGACGTCTCGCGCCAGCCGAAGGACTAGCTTCCCCTATTAGAAGAAACAAAGACCTCTCTTGCCTCCAGAGAAACACCCCACAGAAATAGCAGCCCCCCACATGTAATGACGGTGAAATGAGAGGAAAGCACATACGTAGTAATGAAAACAGATTCAGCAAAATGAGGCCCGCTAAAACTAGATAGCAGAGGATACAAAAGTGAACTGCGCGGTCAGCGAAAAACCCTACAAAAAACCATCCTGAAATTACCTGAACTCATGTGCCAACTCATGGAACATGAGGAGTAATATCAGCCCACTAGAGCAACCAGCAACAAGGAATCACATAACTGCAAGCTGGACTAAAACAAAAATAAAGCAAAACGAGAAACAGGAAAATCAAAAACTTAGCTTGTCCTGAAGATTACTGAAGCGGAAAGCAGAGGTAACAAGACACACTGATTACATTGATCGCCGGCGAGGAAATCACAAGAAAGCCAGGTTAAATAGGAAACTCCCATATCCTGATAGAACAGGTGGACACCAGAGACCGCAGAGAACACAAGTCACCCAGTACCATCTGTAACCACCAGAGGGAGCCCAAAAACAGAATCCACAACAGTACCCCCCCCTTGAGGAGGGGTCACCGAACCCTCACGAGAACCACCAGGGCGACCAGGATGAGCCCTATGAAATGCACGGACCAAATCAGCAGCATGAACATCAGAGGCAACCACCCAAGAATTATCCTCCTGACCATAACCCTTCCACTTGACCAAATACTGAAGTTTCCGTCTGGAAACACGAGAATCCAAGATCTTCTCCACAACATACTCCAATTCTCCCTCCACCAGCACCGGAGCAGGAGGCTCAAGCAAAGGAACAACAGGTACCTCATACTTCCGCAACAACGACCGATGGAACACATTATGAATAGCAAACGATGCCGGGAGATCCAAACGAAACGACACAGGGTTAAGAATTTCCAAGATCCTATAGGGACCGATGAACCGAGGCTTGAACTTAGGAGAAGAGACCTTCATAGGAACAAAACGAGAAGACAACCACACCAAGTCCCCAACACGAAGTCGAGGACCCACGCGGCGACGGCGATTAGCAAACTGCTGAGCCCTCTCCTGGGACAACTTCAAATTGTCCACCACATGACTCCAAATCTGATGCAACCTATCCACCACCATGTCCACTCCAGGACAATCAGAAGGCTCCACCTGACCAGAGAAAAAACGAGGATGAAACCCCGAATTACAAAAGAAAGGAGAAACCAAGGTAGCAGAACTAGCCCGATTATTAAGGGCAAATTCGGCAAGCGGCAAAAAGGTAACCCAGTCATCTTGATCAGCAGAAACAAAACACCTTAAATAAGTTTCCAAGGTCTGATTAGTTCGTTCCGTCTGGCCATTCGTCTGAGGATGGAATGCAGACGAAAAGGACAAATCAATGCCCATTTTAGCACAGAACGTCCGCCAAAATCTAGACACAAACTGGGATCCCCTGTCAGAAACAATGTTCTCCGGAATCCCATGCAAACGAACCACGTTCTGAAAAAACAGAGGGACCAACTCAGAGGAGGAAGGTAACTTAGGCAACGGTACCAGATGAACCATCTTAGAAAAGCGGTCACACACAACCCAGATGACGGACATTTTTTGAGAGACAGGGAGATCCGAAATAAAGTCCATGGAAATGTGCGTCCAAGGCCTCTTCGGGATAGGCAAAGGTGACAACAATCCACTGGCCCGAGAACAGCAAGGCTTAGCCCGAGCGCAAACTTCACAAGACTGCACAAAAGAACGCACATCCCTTGACAAGGAAGGCCACCAAAAAGACCTGGCCACCAAGTCTCTAGTACCAAATATTCCAGGATGACCTGCCAACGCAGAAGAATGGACCTCGGAGATGACTCTACTGGTCCAATTATCCAGAACAAACAGTCTTTCAGGCGGACAACGATCAGGTTTATCCGCCTGAAACTCCTGCAAAGCACGTCGCAAGTCTGGGAAGACAGCCGACAAAATCACCCCATCCTTAAGGATACCAGTGGGCTCAGAATTTCCAGGGGAATCAGGCACAAAACTCCTAGAAAGAGCATCCGCCTTCATATTCTTTGAACCTGGCAGGTATGAAACCACAAAATCGAAACGGGAGAAAAACAGTGACCAACGAGCCTGTCTAGGATTCAGACGCTTGGCAGACTCAAGGTAAATCAGATTTTTGTGATCAGTCAAGACCACCACACGATGTCTAGCACCCTCAAGCCAATGACGCCACTCCTCAAATGCCCACTTCATGGCCAAAAGCTCCCGATTACCAACATCATAATTCCGCTCAGTGGGCGAAAACTTTCTAGAAAAGAACGCACATGGCTTCATCACCGAGCAATCAGAGCTTCTCTGTGACAAAACCGCCCCCGCTCCAATCTCAGAAGCATCAACCTCAACCTGAAAAGGAAGCGAAACATCTGGCTGACGCAACACAGGAGCAGAAGAAAACCGGCGCTTAAGTTCCCAAAAGGCCTCCACAGCCGCAGGAGACCAATCAGCAACATCAGCACCCTTCTTAGTCAGATCCGTCAAAGGCTTAACAACACTAGAAAAATTAGTTATGAAACGAAGATAAAAATTAGCAAAGCCCAAGAACTTCTGTAGACTCTTAAGAGATGTAGGCTGCGTCCAGTCACAAATAGCTTGAACCTTGACGGGATCCATCTCAATAGTAGAAGGGGAAAAAATATACCCCAAAAAAGAAGTCTTCTGGACTCCAAAGAGACACTTTGAACCTTTTACAAACAAAGAATTGGCCCGCAGGACCTGAAACACCTTCCTGACCTGCTGAACATGGGACTCCCAGTCATCAGAAAAAACCAAAACATCATCCAAATACACAATCATAAATTTATCCAGATATTCACGGAAAATATCGTGCATAAAGGACTGGAAGACAGAAGGAGCATTAGAAAGTCCAAAAGGCATCACCAAATACTCAAAATGGCCCTCAGGCGTATTAAATGCGGTTTTCCACTCATCACCCTGCTTAATCCGCACAAGATTATATGCACCCCGAAGATCAATCTTAGTGAACCATTTAGCCCCCTTAATGCGAGCGAACAAATCAGTCAACAATGGCAAAGGATACTGATATTTGACCGTAATCTTATTCAAAAGACGGTAATCTATACAAGGCCTCAAGGAACCATCTTTTTTGGCCACGAAAAAAAAACCCCGCATAGCAGTATGCTCTGGCACTGACAGATTGAACAAACGACCTTTAGGAAATTTACTGCCAGGAATCAAATCTATAGCACAATCGCAATCCCTGTGAGGAGGAAGCGAATTGAGCTTAGGCTCCTCAAAATCATCCCGATAATCAGACAAAAATACAGGAACCTCAGAAGGAGTAGATGAAGCGATAGAAATCGGAGGTGCATCATCATGAACCCCCTGACATCCCCAGCTTAACACAGACATCGTTTTCCAGTCCAAGACTGGGTTATGAGTTTGTAACCATGGCAGACCAAGCACTAAGACATCATGTAAATTATACAGTACCAGGAAGCGAATCACCTCCTGATGAACGGGAGTCATACGCATGGTCACGTGTGTCCAGTACTGAGGTTTATTCATAGCCAAAGGTGTAGAGTCAATTCCTTTCAAAGGAATAGGGACTTCCAGAGGCTCCAGACTAAACCCACAGCGGTTGGCAAATGACCAATCCATAAGACTCAGGGCAGCGCCTGAATCCACATAGGCATCGACGGAAAAGGCTGATAATGAACAAATCAGAGTCACAGACAGAATGAACTTAGACTGTAAAGTACTAATGGCAACAGACTTATCAACCTTTTTTGTGCGTTTAGAGCATGCTGATATAACATGAGCTGAATCACCACAATAAAAACACAACTCATTTTTCCGCCTATAGTTTTGCCGTTCACTTCTGGACTGAATTCTATCACATTGCATTGTCTCAGGTGCCTGTTCAGAAGACACCGCCAAATGGTGCACAGGTTTGAGCTCCCGTAAACGCCGATCAATCTGAATAGCCATAGTCATAGACTCATTCAGACCTGTAGGCGCAGGGAACCCCACCATAACATCTTTAATGGCCTCAGAAAGGCCATCTCTGAATCTTGCAGCCAGGGCGCACTCATTCCACTGAGTAAGCACCGACCATTTCCGAAATTTCTGACAATATAATTCTGCTTCATCTTGCCCCTGAGAGAGAGCCAATAAAGCTTTTTCAGCCTGAATCTCTAGGTTAGGTTCCTCATAGAGCAAACCCAATGCCAGAAAAAACGCATCCACATTGAGCAACGCAGGATCCCCTGGTGCCAATGCAAATGCCCAATTCTGAGGGTCACCCCGCAGGAAAGATATTACAATCTTGACTTGCTGAGCAGGGTCTCCAGAGGAGCGAAATTTCAAAGAAAGAAACAACTTGCAATTGTTCCTACAATTCAGAAAACTAGATCTATCTCCAGAAAAAAACTCTGGGATAGGAATTCTAGGTTCAGACATAGGAGCATGTACAACAAAATCTTGTATATTTTGAACCTTAGCAGCAAGATTATTCAGGCTGGAAGCCAAACTCTGGACGTCCATGATAAACAGCTGAGGTCAGAGCCATTCAAGGATTAAGAGGAGGTAAGACGCAGCAAACTCTGAGGGAAAAAAAAAAAAAAAAAAAAACTTCCTCAGACTACTTTTCCTCCTACTTCAGCCAATACGATTACCACTTTTCAGGCCGGCGATACTGTCATGATCCCAATGGCAGGGGATCACAAAAGGACAAGCACACAAAAAACAGAACAAGCTCTAGGGTGATGGAAACTGAGCTGACCGCGATCCTGAACCTAATTCACAACACTAGCAGTAGCCGGGGAACGTGCCTACGATGATTCTAGACGTCTCGCACCAGCCGAAGGACTAGCTTCCCCTATTAGAAGAAACAAAGACCTCTCTTGCCTCCAGAGAAACACCCCACAGAAATAGCAGCCCCCCACATGTAATGACGGTGAAATGAGAGGAAAGCACATACGTAGTAATGAAAACAGATTCAGCAAAATGAGGCCCGCTAAAACTAGATAGCAGAGGATACAAAAGTGAACTGCGCGGTCAGCGAAAAACCCTACAAAAAACCATCCTGAAATTACCTGAACTCATGTGCCAACTCATGGAACATGAGGAGTAATATCAGCCCACTAGAGCAACCAGCAACAAGGAATCACATAACTGCAAGCTGGACTAAAACAAAAATAAAGCAAAACGAGAAACAGGAAAATCACAAACTTAGCTTGTCCTGAAGATTACTGAAGCGGAAAGCAGAGGTAACAAGACACACTGATTACATTGATCGCCGGCGAGGAAATGACAAGAAAGCCAGGTTAAATAGGAAACTCCCATATCCTGATAGAACAGGTGGACACCAGAGACCACAGAGAACACAAGTCACCCAGTACCATCTGTAACCACCAGAGGGAGCCCAAAAACAGAATCCACAACAGGCCGCACACTCTGAAGAAGGCAGAAGGAGATGAGTTAAGACAGGCGAACATATGCACTGCACATGCCCCTCAATCACACCCTCGCAGCCAAAATATATGAGACAACGAGGGGGGTTGTGTCGGGCAAGGCGGACGCACAGGCACAGGCAGCCAACCAATGATGTCAGAAGACGGGCAGCGCTACCAAGTGGGGTGGTGCGTGTCATTAAAAAGGAAAGTCACACCTCAGGGACATTGTAATGGTCTGTAATGAGACACATATTTTACGTGTTTAATTCAACGTGGGCAAGGAGAAAAAATCAGCCACCTTGTACAAATGCAGCAGTACTGCTGTACTAGGTGGCTGTTATACATAGAAACACCTGGGGGGGTGGGGCCAGGTTCCCTTTAATTTCAGTTCATGTGCCTGCGTGGCGTTTGCAGGTCACGTTGCCGGCTACACAGCAGGGGAACAGCTGGCGGTGCTGAACCCCACTAACACATTGGCTGGTGTTTTTCTCTGTGCAGCTAGCACTTCCGGGCTACATCTGGTGGTGTTTGAGCCCAGGGTCAGCAGGAGGAGGAGAGGAGCAGAGTGTAGGCCGAAGCCTGCACTGGTGGCAGCTTTTGGTCTGTTGTGCCAGCATGGCTTGTGCTGGACACGATGCCGGCTACACAGCAGGGGAACAGCTGGTGGTGCTGAACCCCACTGACACAATGGTGAGTGTTTTTCTCTGTGCAGCCAGCACTTCCGGGCCCCAACTGGCGTAGTTAGAGCCCAGGGTCTGCAGGAGGAGCAAAGTGTAGGCCGAAGCCTAATTGAACCAATTTCAAAGGTAACCTTTAACCCACCCTCAGGTGTTACAATGTTGAAGAGCCACACCTTGTGCAGCAGTAAAACTCCACAAGTTAAAGGTTGCTCTTTAAGTTTTGCTCATTGCACACGCAGAATGAAAGACGTACACAATTTAGCCCATTGAACAGTAGAACTGTATTGGAGGTGTGACTTGTCTTTTTAAGGAGACGCAGCACAGGTGCACATAAATAACGCCTTGGTGCTGGGCGCAGCCTCCTGAGCGTTGTTATTTGCTGTACAGGAGTCTGCGCTATTGTGATCCCTTGGCCATGCGCTGTGAGCGCTGCCTGTCTTCTCACCTCATTTCATGTTGGCCGGTGCGGTTAGCAATGGCCATGAATCCCAGACCCGCAGTGTGTTTTCAAAGAACCACACTGCGTGGCTGGGATTCGTGCCCTTGTGCAGTAAATATGTTTGCCACTCACACATGTCCTTACACCTGCTTCAGACTGGGCGGCCTCAGCTGATCCCTTATCGCCTACCACGGCCATGAGGCCGCACAGTCTGAAGAAGGCGGAAGGAGATGAGTTAAGACAGGCGAACATATGCACTGCACATGCCCATCAATCACACTCTCACAGCCAAAATATATGAGACAACGAGGGGGGTTGTGTCGGGCAGGGCGGACGCACAGGCACAGGCAGCCAACCAATGATGTCAGAAGATGGGCAGCGCTACCAAGGGTGGTGCTGCGTACCATTAGAAAGGAAAGTCACACCTCAGGGACAGTGGAATGGTCTCAATGAGACACATTTTGTACGTGTTGAGTTTCACGTTGGCAATGAGAAAAAGTCAGCCACCTTGTACAAATACAGCATTACTGCTGTACAAGGTAGCTGTTATACATAGAAACACCTTGGGGTGGGTGGCAGTGTCCCTTTAATTTCAGTTCATGTGCCTGCGTGGCGTTTGCAGGTCACGTTGCCGGCTACACAGCAGGGGAACAGCTGGCGGTGCTGAACCCCACTAACACATTGGCTGGTGTTTTTCTCTGTGCAGCTAGCACTTCCGGGCAAAAACTAGCGGTGTTTGAGCCCAGGGTCAGCAGGAGGAGGAGAGGAGCAGAGTGTAGGCCGAAGCCTGCACTGGTGGCAGCTTTTGTTCTGTTGAGTCAGCGTGGCTTGTGCTGGATACGTTGCCGACTACACAGCAGGGGAACAGCTGGTGGTGCTGAACCCCACTGACACATCAGCTAGTGTTTTTTCTGTGTAGACAACACTTCCAGGTGGCAACTGACAGTGTTGAAACCCAGGGAATCAAAGAGGAGCAGAGTGTAGGCCGAAGCCTGCAGTGGAGCAAGTTGAAAGGGAACCTTTAACCCCCCCCCCCCCCCAGGCATTTGTTGCTGAAAGAGCCATCTTGTACAGCAGTAATACTGCACATGGAAAATGGTGGCTCCGAAAATTATGCTCCTTGCAAACGCTGAAGTACACACTCATATAATGTGTCCCCTCACACCGTCAAATCGTCCCGGAAGTGGGACTTTCCTTTGTAATGTGACACAGCACAGCCGTCATTCCAACCCCCTTGGTGCCGTGCGCCACCTCCTCAACGTTGTTTGGTTCTGTCACGGAGCCCGCACTGTAATGTTATCCCTTGGCCATGCACAGTTAGCGGTGCCCGTCTTCTGACATCATTTAGGTGTCAGGCTGGCAGTGCCTGTGCGTCCAAGCTGCCCGAGATCCAACCTCGCAGTGTCATCTAATGTGATCCCACTGCGGGCCAGGGATCCATGGGCATGCGCAGTGCATATCATCGCCTCTCACTCACCTCCTTCCTGCTTCTTCACGTCATGGCCGTGGCATGCTGTTAGGGATCAGCTGACGCCGCCTAGTCTGAAGATGCGTGAAGAAGGGGAGTGAGAGGCTAGTATATGCACTGCGCATGGCCATGGATACCAGGCCCACTGTGGGATCACATTAGACGACACTGCGAGGTGGGATTTCGGGCAGCGTGGACGCACAGGCGCAGCCAGGACGACAACAAATGATGTCAGAGGACGGGCAGCGCAAACTGTGCATGGCCAAGGGATAACATAACAGCGCAGGGTCCATGACGGAATCAAACAACGCTAAGGAGGCAGCGCACGGTGCCAAGGGGGTAGCAATGACGGCTGTGCTGCGTCACATTACAAATAGTGTTGAGCATTCCGATACCGCAAGTATCGGGTATCGGCCGATATTTGCGGTATCGGAATTCCGATACCGAATTCCGATACTTCCCGCGTATCGGATACCGGAATCAGAAGTTCCCAGAATTCAAACTGCACGCAGCAGCCAATGAGGAATGATTGGAAGTGTGGGCACATCCTGTTTAGCATGGTGGGCATGTAAGTACTGGCAAGGCTGTGATTGGCTGCTGAAATGATGTCACTCTGCACTATAAAAAACGCTGCCGCCATTTTGCGCTCACTCTGCTGTGATTTCAGTTAGGGACAGGACACTGTGTTCTAACTGAGGGCCAGTTGAGCTAGCTAATTGCTTTATTTTCCTTTCCAAAGGCTAATTTAGCAAAACGCTGTGTGTTCTTCACTGTTCACCTTGCTCTTGCCTTGCAGCGCTGTTTTAACAGCGTTCTGCAAGGTCTCTGTGTGTGTGTGTGTGCAGCTCACTCTGTAGTCTGTGTGCAGCCATATACCCGGTTGTATTCAGCTCAGGGGGGGTTCACACTGCCTCACACAGTTGTCCTTTTTTGCTCATAGTGCAGCCTGCTGCACATTTTTTCTCAAATTTCCTTTTAGTGTTTTTCCACCCGTCTCCAGCTAAATTGTGGAAAAACACTACATAGGATAACCTAGAGGGGGGTTTTTGGGCCTTGCAGCGCCGTTTACGGCTGTCTGCACGGTCTCCGTGTGAGCCCAGCTCGCCCTGTAGTCTGTGTGCAGCCATAGCCGGTTGGATTCAGCTCAGGGTTCGTTACTGGCTCATACCTTGAGAAAAATTTTCCTTTCTTTCAAATAGTGCAGCCTGTTTAAAAATTTTAAAAAAAATTCCCTATTAGTGTTTTTCCACCCGTCTCCAGCTAAATTGTGGAAAAGCACTACATAGGATAACCTAGAGGGGGGTTTTTGGGCCTTGCAGCGCCGTTTACGGCTGTCTGCACGGTCTCCGTGTGAGCCCAGCTCGCCCTGTAGTCTGTGTGCAGCCATAGCCGGTTGGATTCAGCTCAGGGTTCGTTACTGGCTCATACCTTGAGAAAAATTTTCCTTTCTTTCAAATAGTGCAGCCTGTTTAAAAATTTAAAAAAAAATTCCCTATTAGTGTTTTTCGACCCGTCTCCAGCTAAATAGTGGAAAAACACTACATAGGATAACCTAGAGGGGGGGTTTTGGGCCTTGCAGCGCCGTTTACGGCTGTCTGCACGGTCTCCGTGTGAGCCCAGCTCGCCCTGTAGTCTGTGTGCAGCCATAGCCGGTTGGATTCAGCTCAGGGTTCGTTACTGTCTCATACCTTGAGAAAAATTTTCCTTTTTTTCAAATAGTGCAGCCTGTTTAAAAATTTTAAAAAAAATTCCCTATTAGTGTTTTTCGACCCGTCTCCAGCTAAATAGTGGAAAAACACTACATAGGATAACCTAGAGGGGGTTTATTGGGCCTTGCAGCGCAGTTTACGGCTGTCTGCACGGTCTCTGTGTGAGCGCAGCTCGCCCTGTAGTCTGTGTGCAGCTATAGCCGGTTGGATTCAGCTCAGGGTGCGTTACTGCCTCATACCTTGAAAAACAATTTCCTTTTTTTCAAATAGTGCAGCCTGTTTAAAATTTAAAAAAAAAAATTCCTATTAGTGTCTTTCCACCCGTCTCCAGCTAAATAGTGGAAAAACACTACATAGGATAACCTAGAGGAGGGTTTTTTGGCCTTGCAGCGCCGTTTACGGCTGTCTGCACGGTCTCCGTGTGATTTAAACTAGCTCTGTAGCCCGATCTGCACAAAAAAAAAAGTAAAGTTCACCAAACACAACTTAACACTTGTGTAGGCCACATTTGAAAAATAATAAAGTTTAGTCCACACTTTACAACATTAGTGTTTCTTACACCTGTTAGGAGGAGCATTTCAGGAATAAGCACGCTAAGGCCTTAGTACTTTTCTGCTTATCTTTATCTGTCAACCAAGATGAAGAGGGCAGGGAGTAAGGCACGTGGGCGTGGGCGCGGAGCAGGGAGAGGAGCAGGGAGAGGACGTGGTGATTCTGTGCCTGCTGCGGGCGCCGGTGACTCGTCGTCACTCAGTTTCAGCAGGGAACAGTCCTTCATGCGCAGCTTTGTCGGAGAGCGCCGTGCACCGCAGCTGCGTGAAGACCAAATTGAAGCCGTTGTCGGGTGGATGGCAGCTAACGCCTCGGCATCGACTTCAGTTAGTGCCACATCCTCTCAGGCACAGAGCACTGGAGAGCAGCCATCTGTCTCTTCACAACCTGCCAAATTGGCCAGGCAGTCAGAGAGCCCAGGACAGGAGCCGTCTCTACTTCTGTTCTCTGAATCTCTTGGCTTGGAAACAGGGGGCCAGCCAAGCAGCATTGGAGAAATGGAAGAAGAGGCAGTGTGCAGTGATGCCCAACAGCTTTTTCTCTCTGACTCTGAAGAGGCAGGTGGGCCAGTGCCTCCGGTGACCACAGCGCAGTACGCATCTGATGATGAAACTCAGGTGCCGCTTTCTGATGCGTACTGTGCTGCCGAGACTACCCAGGAGGAGCAGTTGGTGGCAGAGGGTAGTGGAGATGATGAGGTCCTTGACCCATCGTGGCGTGAGGAACAGGAAGGTGGTGGGAGCAGCTCTGAGGAAGAGCTTCCCCTTACGGGCCAAAGAGGGAGAGGGAGGGGGAAGACTGCGGAGCCTGTAGCCTCCACTTTGGCACCCGTTAGGAGCCTGTCTCTTTCCAAAGCCAAAAAGGGCGCTCCCAAGACTTGCAGTGCCTGGTCCTTTTTTGACACAGTTGCAGATGACATTTGTTTTGTCAAATGCAAGCTGTGTCATCAGAAAGTAAAAAGAGGTAAAAGTGTCAGCAACCTCAATACCACAAATATGTGGAAACATGTGCGGAGCAGGCACGCGGTGGAGTTACAGAAACACAGTGAAGACGTAGGCCAACCAACAGCGGCAGCTACCACCTCTTCATCTCGTGTTGCCTCTTCCTCCACTGTTGTCCAGAGACCTAGTGTAATTCCACCCACAGCACCACCTTCCCAGTCATCCTCACACTCCCAGTCTAGTCTACAGCCATCGGTAGTACAGGCATGGGAGAAAAGGCGGGCATTCTCGGCCAACCACCCCCGAGCACAGGCTCTGAATGCAGGCATTGCCAAACTGTTGTCCCTGGAAATGCTCTCGTTCAGGCTGGTGGAGACTGACAGCTTCCGTGACTTGATGGCATTGGCAGTCCCACAGTACAAGGTGCCCAGCCTCTTTTACTTCAGCAGGCCGGCTGTCCCTGCCCTGCACAGGCATGTTGAGGCAAACATAAAACATGCGCTACTGAACGCCGTCAGTAGCAAGGTCCACCTCACCACCGATGCGTGGACCAGTCAGCATGGACAGGGGCGATATGTTTCCCTCACTGCCCATTGGGTTAATGTTGTTGAGCCAGGTATAGATCGTGCGAGTGGCGCAGGACGTGTCCTGCCCACTCCAAGGATTGCAGGAATCCAGTCTGTACGCATCGACTCCTCCTCTTACACCAGTTCCTCAGATTCCTCTCTGCAGGATCCATCACAGTCCACCTCCACATGGACCCGTGAACGTTTACCTATGACCGACATGAGCACAGCCGTGGCCAAACGTCAGCAGGCCGTCTTGAAACTAGTTTCATTGGGGCATCGAAGCCACACAGCGCAGGAGCTCTGGAATGCCATCAAGCAGGAGAGCGATGTGTGGTTACTGCCAGCGAATCTCCAGCCAGGCATGGTAGTGTTTGACAATGGCCGAAATCTGGTGGCAGCTTTGGCCCTTGGCAACCTCACTCACATCCCATGTCTGGCACATGTGCTCAATTTGGTTGTGCAGAGTTTTCTGAGGGACTATCCGGATCTTGATGCCCTGCTGCACAAGGTCCGCCTAGCGTGTGCTCACTTGCGGCGTTCCAGCTTGGCCAGATCCCGCATTGCTGCTCTGCAGCGCCGATTCCGCCTTCCAGAACACCGCATCATATGTGACCTACCTACCCGGTGGAATTCCACGTTACATATGTTGGAGCGGTTGTGTGAGCAGCAGCAAGCAGTTATGGAGTACCAGCTGCATCAGGCGCAAAGAAGTCGCAGTCAGCGCCGATCAGACTTCACAACCACAGAGTGGGCCACTATGAAGGACGTCTGCCAGGTTTTGCGTCCTTTTGATTATTCCACGCGGATGGCAAGTGCAGATGATGCACTAGTCAGCATGACTGTCCCCCTTATCTGCCTGCTTCAGCAAACTTTGCAAGGGTTAAGGGATGATGTTGTGGAAGAGGTGGAGGATGAGGAGTCACCTTTTCCATCAGCTTCTGGAGAGTCAGCGCCACGTGGTTCCTCACAAAGGGGTACGCAGGGGCCAATTTGTGAGGAGGATGAGGAGGAGTCAATGGAGGAGGAAGAGCTCCGTCCAGAGGAGGGAGCGACACAATTGTCCAGTGGTCAGTGTGTACAGCGAGGGTGGGGTGATGACGAGCGGGCAGAGATCATGTCTCAAGCAGGGGACAGCGTTTCTGGGCCACTTGGCACTCTGCAGCACATGGTGGATTTCATGCTGCAGTGCCTGAGAAACGACCGCCGCATCGACCACATTCTCAACATGCCTGATTATTGGGTGTTCACCCTCCTCGATCCTCGCTACCGGGACAACGTCCAAAACCTCATCCCTGCGTTGACCCGGGAGCGTAAATTGCGGGAGTACCACGACACACTGGTGAATTCCATCATCTTCTCCTGTCCAACTGAGAGGAGTGCTGCTAGTGCTTTACAAAGCAGCTCAGTGCGTCGAGGCAGTGGGGGAGGCTCTGCCCAAAGAGGGAGCAGAAGCAGTGCCTCTGCCCAAGGCAAGCCCAGTATGGCACAACTCTGGCACACTTTTGTGTGCCCGCCCCAAATGTCTACACCATCACCGGCGGCTCCAGTCAGCAGGAGGCAACGGTTCCGTCAGATGGTGACAGACTACATGGCTTGCCCTCTTACTGTACTCCCAGACGGCTTTTCCCCATTCAAGTTTTGGGTCTCTAAGCTGGATACATGGCCAGAGCTAAGCCAGTATGCATTGGAGGTGCTGGCTTGCCCTGCGGCTAGTGTCTTATCGGAACGTGTCTTTAGTGCCGCAGGTGGTGTACTAACAGACCGTCGCATGCGACTATCCTCCGATAACGTTGACCGGCTTACTTTCCTGAAAATGAACCAGGCCTGGATCTCGCAGGAATTTGCCACTCCTCTGCCTGATTAAGTAATTGGGTGTCATCCAGGTCTCCTGCTGTGTTCATCTTTCTACCACCTGAACTGCTATTCCTGGGCTCCAACACCGCCAGTTGCGGCTCAGAAGTGCAGGCTGCACAGTAAAAACATACGACCCAGTGTTATTGGGTTTCAGTAATGTCAGCTGATCCCCAGCTGTGTAGCCGGCAATGTGTCCTGCGACCGCCACGCTGGCACAACAACCTAAATGTAAGGGAACCTGTCCCCCCCCCCCCCCCCGTCGTTTGTTACTGAAAGAGCCATCTTGTGCAGCAGTAATGCTGCACAAGGAAAAGGTAGCTCTTTTTTTTTTAGCTCCTTGCACACGCAGAACTTATCACTTATAAAATGTGTTCACTGATACCGTTATACTGTCCCGGAGCTGGGACTTTCCTTCGCAATGTGACGCAGCACAGCCGTCATTCCTACCCCCTTGGTGCCATGCGCTGCCTCCTCAGCGTTGTTTTAAGCTGTCACGGAGCCTGCGCTGTTCTGTTATCCCTTGGGCATGCCCTATTTGCGCTGCCTGTCTTCTGACATAATTTGGTGTCAGGCTGGCTGCGGCTGTGCGGCCGCGCTGCCCGAGATCCCGCCTCGCTGTGTCTTCTGATTGAGTCACACTGCGGGCCTGGGATCCATGGGCATGCGCAGTGCATATCTTCCCCTCGGGCTCTCGCTCATTTCCCTCCGCCTTCTTTAGACTGTGCGCCGTCAGCTGATCCCTAATAGCATGCCACGGCCGTGACACCGCACAGTCTGAAGAAGAGGGAAGGAGGGGAGTGAGAGTCGAGGATATGCACTGTGCATGTCCATGGTTCCAAGGCCCGCAGTGGGATTACGTTGGACGAGACTGCGAGGTGGGATCTGGAGCAGCGTGGACGCACAGGCAGTAACAGCCTGACACCAAATTATGTCAGAAGACAGGCAGCGCTAATTGGGCATGGCCAAGGGCTAACAGAACAGCGCAGGCTCCGTGACAGCTTAAAACAACGCTGAGGAGGCAGCGCACGGCACCAAGGGGATGGGAATTTCAGCTGTGCTGTGTCCCATTACGAAGGAAATTCGCACCTCCGCGACGGTTTAACGGTATAAGGGGACACATTTTTAGTGTTTACTTCGGTGTTTGCAAGGAGCATAATTAAAAGAACCACCTTTTCCTTTTGCATCGTTAGTGATGCACAAGATGGCTCTTTCAGCTACAAACGTCTTGGGGGGGGGTTAAAGGTTCCCTTTCAACTTGCTACAATCAGGCTTCGGCCTACACTCTGTTCCTCTGCTCCTCCTGCTGTCCCTGGGCTCTAACACCGCCAGTTGGTGCCTGGAAGTGCTGTGTGCACAGTCAACAGTCGCTCCTCTGTTATTGGGGTTCAGTTACGTCAGCTGATCCCCAGCTGTGTGTGCGGCAATACCTCCAATCTGCTCCTCCTGCTGTCCCTGGGCTCTAACACCGCCAGTTGGTGCCTGGAAGTGCTGTGTGCACAGTCAACAGTCGCTCCTCTGTTATTGGGGTTCAGTAACGTCAGCTGATCCCCAGCTGTGTATCCGGCAACGTGTCATGCGACCGCCACGCTGGCACAACTAAAATGTAAGGGGACCTGTCCCTTCCCCCCCCTAGGCGTTTGTTACTGAAAGAGCCACCATGTGCAGCACTAATACTGCACAAGGGAAAGGTCGCTCTTGAAATTATGCTCCTTGCAAACGCTGAACTACACACTCATGTAATGTGTCCCCTCACACCGTTCAACCGTCCCGGAGGTGGGACTTTCCTTTGTAATGTGACGCAGCACAGCCATCATTGCTACCCCCTTGGCACCGTGCGCTGCCTCCTTAGCGTTGTTTGATTCCGTCATGGACCCTGCGCTGTTATGTTATCCCTTGGCCATGCACAGTTTGCGCTGCCCGTCCTCTGACATCATTTGTTGTCGTCCTGGCTGCGCCTGTGCGTCCACGCTGCCCGAAATCACACCTCGCAGTGTCGTCTAATGTGATCCCACAGTGGGCCTGGTATCCATGGCCATGCGCAGTGCATCTACTAGCCTCTCACTCCCCTTCTTCACGCTTCTTCAGACTAGGCGGCGTCAGCTGATCCCTAATAGCATGCCACGGCCGTGACGCCGCACAGTCTGAAGAAGCAGGAAGGAGGTGAGTGAGAGGCGATGATATGCACTGCGCATGCCCATGGATCCCTGGCACGCAGTGGGACTACATTAGATGACACTGCAAGGTTTGATCTCGGGCAGCTTGGACGCACAGGCACTGCCAGCCTGACACCTACATGATGTCAGAAGACGGCCACCGCTAACTGTGCATGGCCAAGGGATAACATTACAGCGCGGGCTCCGTGACAGAACCAAACAACGTTGAGGAGGTGGCGCCCGGCACCAAGGGGGTTGGAATGACGGCTGTGCTGTGTCACATTACAAAGGAAAGTCCCACTTCCGGGATGGTTTGACGGTGTGAGGGGACACATTATATGAGTGTGTACTTCAGCGTTTGCAAGGAGCATAATTTTCGGAGCCACCATTTTCCATGTGCAGTATTACTGCTGTACAAGATGGCTCTTTCGGCAACAAATGCCTGGGGGGGGGGGGTTAAAGGTTCCCTTTCAACTTGCTCCACTGCAGGCTTCGGCCTACACTCTGCTCCTCTTTGATTCCCTGGGTTTCAACACTGTCAGTTGCCACCTGGAAGTGTTGTCTACACAGAAAAAACACTAGGTGATGTGTCAGTGGGGTTCAGCATCGCCAGCTGTTCCCCTGCTGTGTAGTCGGCAACGTGTCCAGCACAAGCCACGCTGGCACAACAGAACAAAAGCTGCCACCAGTGCAGGCTTCGGCCTACACTCTGCTCCTCTCCTCCTCCTGCTGACCCTGGGCTCAAACACCGCTAGTTTTTGCCCGGAAGTGCTAGCTGCGCAGAGAAAAACACCAGCCAATGTGTTAGTGGGGTTCAGCAACGCCAGCTGTTCCCCTGCTGTGTAGCCAGCAACGTGACCTGCAAACGCCACGCAGGCACATTAACTGAAATTAAAGGGAACCTGGCCCCACCCCCCCAGGTGTTTCTATGTATAAAAGCCACCTAGTACAGCAGTACTGCTGCATTTGTACAAGGTGGCTGACTTTTTCTCCTTGCCCACGTTGAACTCAACACATACAAAATGTGTCTCATTGAGACCATTCCACTGTCCCTGAGGTGTGACTTTCCTTTCTAATGATACGCAGCACCCCCCTTGGTAGCGTTTCCCGTCTTTTGTCATCATGGTTAGCTGGCTGCGCCTGTGCATTCGCCCTGCTAGAAACAACGCCCCTCGTTGTCATATTTATTTTGTCAGCGAGGGTGTGGTTTATGGGCACGAGCAGTGCATATGTTCGCCTGTCTTAACTCATCTCCTTCCGCCTTCTTCAGACTGTGCGGCCTCCTGGCCGTGGTAGGCGATAAGGGATCAGCTGAGGCCGCCCAGTCTGAAGCAGGTGTAAGGACATGTGTGAGCGGCAAACCTATTTACTGCACAAGGCCACGAATCCCAGCCACGCAGTGTGATTTTTTGAAAACACACTGTGGGTCTGGGATTCATGTCCATCGCTAACCGCAACGGCCGACATGAAATGAGGTCAGAAGACAGGAAGCGCTCACAGCGCATGGCCAAGGGATCACAATAGCGCAGACTCCTGTACAGCAAATAAAAACGCTCAGGAATCTGCGCCCAGCAGCTAGGTGTAAATTTTGACACCTGTGCTGCATCTCCTTAAAAAGACAAGTCACGCCTCCACTACTGTTTGACAGTATAGTGGGCTAAATAGTGTACGTGTTTTATTCAGCGTGTGCAAGGAGCAAATTAAATAGAGCAACCTTTTACTTGTGCAGCATTAATGCTGCACAAGGTGTGGCTCTTGTACCTTGCAACACCTGAGGGGGGGTTAAAGGTAACCTTTGAAATTGGTTCAACTAGGCTTCGGCCTACACTCTGCTCCTCTCCTGCTGACCGTGGGCTCAAACACCGCTAGTTTTTGCCCGGAACTGCTAGCTGCACAGAGATAAACACCAGTCAATGTGTTAGTGGGGTTCAGCACCGCCAGCTGTTCCCCTGCTGTGTAGTCGGCATCGTGTCCAGCACAAGCCACGCTGGCACAACTGACCAAAAGCTGCCACCAGTGCAGGCTTCGGCCTACACTCTGCTCCTCTCCTCCTCCTGCTGACCCTGGGCTCAAACACCTCCAGTTTCTGCCCGGAAGTGCTAGCTGCACAGAGAAAAACACCAGCCAATGTGTTAGTGGGGTTCAGCACCGCCAGCTGTTCCCCTGCTGTGTAGCCGGCAACGTGTCCTGCAAATGCCACGCAGGCACATGAACTGAAATTGAAGGGAGCCTGCCCCCCACCCCCAGGTGTTTCTATGTATAACAGCCACCTTGTACAGCAGTACTGCTGCATTTGTACAAGGTGGCTGACTTTTTTCTCCTTGCCCACGTGGAACTCAACACGTACAAAATGTGTCTCATTAGAGACCATTCCACTGTCCCTGAGGTGTGACTTTCCTTTCTAATGACACGCAGCACCCCCATTGTTAGCGCTGCCCGTCTTCTGACATCATTGGTTGGCTGGCTGTGCCTGTGCGTCTGCCCTGCCCGACACAACGCCCCTCGTTGTCTCATATATTTTGACTGCGAGGGTGTGATTGATGGGCACGAGCAGTGCATATGTTCCCCTGTCTTCACTCCCCTCCTTCCGCCTTCTTCTGACTGTGCGGCCTCATGGCCGCGGCATGTGATAAGGGATCAGCTGAGGCCGCCCAGTCTGAAGCAGGTGTAAGGACATGTGTGAGCGGCGAACATATTTACTGCACAAGGCCACGAATCCCTGCACCGCAGTGTGACTTTAGGAAAAGGCCCTGTGGGTCTGGGATTTATGGCCATCGTTAACCGCCCCGGCCAACATGAAATGAGGTCATGAGACGGCCTGCACTAACAGGGTATTGCCAAGGGATAACACAAGAGCGCAGTTTCCTGTACTGCAAATAACAACGGTAAGGAATCTGCGCCCAGCACCTAGGTGTAAATTTGTACACCTGTGCTGCGTCTCCTTAAAAAGACAAGTCACGCCTCCACTACTGTTTGACAGTATAATGGGCTAAATAGTGT
Source organism: Ranitomeya imitator (assembly GCF_032444005.1). Classification (NCBI taxonomy): domain Eukaryota; kingdom Metazoa; phylum Chordata; class Amphibia; order Anura; family Dendrobatidae; genus Ranitomeya; species Ranitomeya imitator. The sequence goes on from NC_091288.1 coordinate 167,375,916, forward strand.
ACGTGTTTTATTCAGCGTGTGCAAGGAGCAAAATTAAGAGAGCAACCTTTGACTTGTGCATCATTAATGCAGTTCAAGGTGTGGCTCTTGTACCTTGCAACACCTGAGGGGGGGTTAAAGGTTACCTTTGAAATTGGTTCAACTAGGCTTCGGCCTACACTCTGCTCCTCTCCTCCTCCTGCTGACCCTGGATTATAACACCGCCAGTTGTAGCCTGGAAGTGCTAGCTGCACAGAGAAAAACACCAGCCAATGTGTTAGTGGGGTTCAGCACCGCCAGCTGTTCCCCTGCTGTGTAGCCGGCATCGTGTCCAGCACAAGCCACGCTGGCACAACCGACCAAAAGCTGCCACCAGTGCAAGCTTCGGCCTACACTCTGCTCCTCTCCTCCTCCTGCTGACCCTGGGCCCAAACACCGCTAGTTTTTGCCCGGAACTGCTAGCTGCACAGAGAAAAACACCAGTCAATGTGTTAGTGGGGTTCAGCACCGCCAGCTGTTCCCCTGCTGTGTAGTCGGCATCGTGTCCAGCACAAGCCACGCTGGCACAACTGACCAAAAGCTGCCACCAGTGCAGGCTTCGGCCTACACTCTGCTCCTCTCCTCCTCCTGCTGACCCTGGGCTCAAACACCTCCAGTTTCTGCCCGGAAGTGCTAGCTGCACAGAGAAAAACACCAGCCAATGTGTTAGTGGGGTTCAGCACCGCCAGCTGTTCCCCTGCTGTGTAGCCGGCAACGTGTCCTGCAAACGCCACGCAGGCACATGAACTGAAATTGAAGGGAGCCTGCCCCCCACCCCCAGGTGTTTCTATGTATAACAGCCACCTTGTACAGCAGTACTGCTGCATTTGTACAAGGTGGCTGACTTTTTTCTCCTTGCCCACGTGGAACTCAGCACGTACAAAATGTGTCTCATTAGAGACCATTCCACTGTCCCTGAGGTGTGACTTTCCTTTCTAATGACACGCAGCACCCCCATTGTTAGCGCTGCCCGTCTTCTGACATCATTGGTTGGCTGGCTGTGCCTGTGCGTCCGCCCTGCCCGACACAACGCCCCTCGTTGTCTCATATATTTTGACTGCGAGGGTGTGATTGATGGGCACGAGCAGTGCATATGTTCCCCTGTCTTCACTCCCCTCCTTCCGCCTTCTTCTGACTGTGCGGCCTCATGGCCGCGGCATGCGATAAGGGATCAGCTGAGGCCGCCCAGTCTGAAGCAGGTGTAAGGACATGTGTGAGCGGCGAACATATTTACTGCACAAGGCCACGAATCCCAGCACCGCAGTGTGACTTTAGGAAAAGGCACTGTGGGTCTGGGATTTATGGCCATTGTTAACCGCCCCGGCCAACATGAAATGAGGTCATAAGACGGGCAGCTCTAACAGGGCATTGCCAAGGGATAACACAAGAGTGCTGACTCCTGTACAGCAAATAACAACGCTCAGGAAGCTGCGCCAAGCACCAAGGCGTTATTTGGGACACCTGTGCTGCGTCTCCTTAAAAAGCCAAGTCACGCATCCACTACAGTTTGACTGTAGAATGGGCAAAATTGTGTACGTCTTTCATTCAGCGTGTGCAAGTAGACAAATTAATAGAGCAACCTTTCACTTGTGCAGCATTAATACTGCACAAGGTGTGTCTCTTGTACTTTGTAACACCTGAGGGGGGGTTAAAGGTTTCCTTTGAAATTGGTTCAACTAGGCTTCAGCCTACACTCTGCTCCTCACCCCTCCTCCTCCTCCTGCTTCACCACGGGCTCTAACATCACTAGTTTTTGCCCGCAAGTGCTAGCTGCACAGAGAAAAACACCCACCATTGTGTTAATGGGGTTCAGCAACGCCAGCTGTTCCCACACTGTGTAGCCGGCAAAGTGTCCTGCAAACGCAACGCTGACACAAAGCTGCCTCCAGTGCAGGCTTCGGCCTACACTCTGCTCCCCCTGCTTACCCTTTGCTCCAGCACCGCTAGTTGGGGCTCTAGGAAGACAATCTTTAATAGGCAACGCATCTGGGTTCCAGCACCGCCAGCTGGTTCTCGGCAGTGTTTTTGTCACAGGTACTCCCTCGTGCCAAACCTGGTTTCAGTACCGTCAGCTGTTTCCGGGTTGTGTCAAACTCGCTGAGACGCCTATGCTTGCCCCGTCGTGTTGCGGTCGGGTTAGCCAACTCCAGGGTGCCTCCAGTTTAGGAGCTTCCTATGTGGGCTGCGTGAACTGGTAGTCAAGGCTGGTTCTGTAGTGCCAGTAGGCCCAGCTCCCCCTGTAGGACTGTTGGGGTTCGGTAACTGCGGCTGCCTCGCGGCCTAGCTGTTCTCTCCTCTCCTGTGGGCCTTCGGGTCCACCACCTGGTTCCAGCACCGTCAGCTGGTTCCAGGCCGAGCCTTTGGCTTAGGTGCCTCCTCCTGGGTATCCGAGTTCCGCCAACGTCAGGCGGTCCTTGGTAGTGCTTTTAAGCGCGGGCACCTACAGCTTAGTAACCGGGTTCCAGCACCGCCAGCTGGTCCTCGGTCGTGCCATTGGCTCTTGCACACTGGGGCAACGCATCTGGGTTCCAGCACCGCCAGCTGGTTCTCGGCAGTGTTCTTGACACAGGTACTCCCTCGTGCCAAGCCTGGTTTCAGCACCGTCAGCTGTTTCCGGGTTGTGTCAAGCTCACTGAGACGCCTATGCTTGCCCCGTCGTGGTGCGGTCGGGTTAGCCAACTCCAGGGTGCCTCCAGTTTAGGAGCTTCCTATGTGGGCTGCGTGAACTGGTAGTCAAGGCTGGTTCTGTAGTGCCAGTAGGCCCAGCTCCCCCTGTAGGACTGTTGGGGTTCGGTAACTGCGGCTGCCTCGCGGCCTAGCTGTTCTCTCCTCTCCTGTGGGCCTTCGGGTCCACCACCTGGTTCCAGCACCGTCAGCTGGTTCCAGGCCGAGCCTTTGGCTTAGGTGCCTCCTCCTGGGTATCCGAGTTCCGCCAACGTCAGGCGGTCCTTGGTAGTGCTTTTAAGCGCGGGCACCTACAGCTTAGTAACCGGGTTCCAGCACCGCCAGCTGGTCCTCGGTCGTGCCATTGGCTCTTGCACACTGGGGCAACGCATCTGGGTTCCAGCACCGCCAGCTGGTTCTCGGCAGTGTTCTTGACACAGGTACTCCCTCGTGCCAAACCTGGTTTCAGCACCGTCAGCTATTTCCGGGTTGTGTCAAGCTCACTGAGACGCCTATGCTTGCCCCGTCGTGGTGCGGTCGGGAGAGCCAACTCCAGGGTGCCTCCAGTTTAGGAGCTTCCTATGTGGGCTGCGTGAACTGGTAGTCAAGGCTGGTTCTGTAGTGCCAGTAGGCCCAGCTCCCCCTGTAGGACTGTTGGGGTTCGGTAACTGCGGCTGCCTCGCGGCCTAGCTGTTCTCTCCTCTCCTGTGGGCCTTTGGGTCCACCACCTGGTTCCAGCACCGTCAGCTGGTTCCAGGCCGAGCCTTTGGCTTAGGTGCCTCCTCCTGGGTATCCGAGTTCCGCCAACGTCAGGCGGTCCTTGGTAGTGCTTTTAAGCGCGGGCACCTACAGCTTAGTAACCGGGTTCCAGCACCGCCAGCTGGTCCTCGGTCGTGCCATTGGCTCTTGCACACTGGGGCAACGCATCTGGGTTCCAGCACCGCCAGCTGGTTCTCGGCAGTGTTCTTGACACAGGTACTCCCTCGTGCCAAGCCTGGTTTCAGCACCGTCAGCTGTTTCCGGGTTGTGTCAAGCTCACTGAGACGCCTATGCTTGCCCCGTCGTGGTGCGGTCGGGTTAGCCAACTCCAGGGTGCCTCCAGTTTAGGAGCTTCCTATGTGGGCTGCGTGAACTGGTAGTCAAGGCTGGTTCTGTAGTGCCAGTAGGCCCAGCTCCCCCTGTAGGACTGTTGGGGTTCGGTAACTGCGGCTGCCTCGCGGCCTTGCTGTTCTCTCCTCTCCTGTGGGCCTTCGGGTCCACCACCTGGTTCCAGCACCGTCAGCTGGTTCCAGGCCGAGCCTTTGGCTTAGGTGCCTCCTCCTGGGTATCCGAGTTCCGCCAACGTCAGGCGGTCCTTGGTAGTGCTTTTAAGCGCGGGCACCTACAGCTTAGTAACCGGGTTCCAGCACCGCCAGCTGGTCCTCGGTCGTGCCATTGGCTCTTGCACACTGGGGCAACGCATCTGGGTTCCAGCACCGCCAGCTGGTTCTCGGCAGTGTTCTTGACACAGGTACTCCCTCGTGCCAAACCTGGTTTCAGCACCGTCAGCTATTTCCGGGTTGTGTCAAGCTCACTGAGACGCCTATGCTTGCCCCGTCGTGGTGCGGTCGGGAGAGCCAACTCCAGGGTGCCTCCAGTTTAGGAGCTTCCTATGTGGGCTGCGTGAACTGGTAGTCAAGGCTGGTTCTGTAGTGCCAGTAGGCCCAGCTCCCCCTGTAGGACTGTTGGGGTTCGGTAACTGCGGCTGCCTCGCGGCCTAGCTGTTCTCTCCTCTCCTGTGGGCCTTCGGGTCCACCACCTGGTTCCAGCACCGTCAGCTGGTTCCAGGCCGAGCCTTTGGCTTAGGTGCCTCCTCCTGGGTATCCGAGTTCCGCCAACGTCAGGCGGTCCTTGGTAGTGCTTTTAAGCGCGGGCACCTACAGCTTAGTAACCGGGTTCCAGCACCGCCAGCTGGTCCTCGGTCGTGCCATTGGCTCTTGCACACTGGGGCAACGCATCTGGGTTCCAGCACCGCCAGCTGGTTCTCGGCAGTGTTCTTGACACAGGTACTCCCTCGTGCCAAGCCTGGTTTCAGCACCGTCAGCTGTTTCCGGGTTGTGTCAAGCTCACTGAGACGCCTATGCTTGCCCCGTCGTGGTGCGGTCGGGTTAGCCAACTCCAGGGTGCCTCCAGTTTAGGAGCTTCCTATGTGGGCTGCGTGAACTGGTAGTCAAGGCTGGTTCTGTAGTGCCAGTAGGCCCAGCTCCCCCTGTAGGACTGTTGGGGTTCGTTAACTGCGGCTGCCTCGCGGCCTAGCTGTTCTCTCCTCTCCTGTGGGCCTTCGGGTCCACCACCTGGTTCCAGCACCATCAGCTGGTTCCAGGCCGAGCCTTTGGCTTAGGTGCCTCCTCCTGGGTATCCGAGTTCCGCCAACGTCAGGCGGTCCTTGGTAGTGCTTTTAAGCGCGGGCACCTACAGCTTAGTAATCGGGTTCCAGCACCGCCAGCTGGTCCTCGGTCGTGCCATTGGCTCTTGCACACTGGGGCAACGCATCTGGGTTCCAGCACCGCCAGCTGGTTCTCGGCAGTGTTCTTGACACAGGTACTCCCTCGTGCCAAGCCTGGTTTCAGCACCGTCAGCTGTTTCCGGGTTGTGTCAAGCTCACTGAGACGCCTATGCTTGCCCCGTCGTGGTGCGGTCGGGTTAGCCAACTCCAGGGTGCCTCCAGTTTAGGAGCTTCCTATGTGGGCTGCGTGAACTGGTAGTCAAGGCTGGTTCTGTAGTGCCAGTAGGCCCAGCTCCCCCTGTAGGACTGTTGGGGTTCGGTAACTGCGGCTGCCTCGCGGCCTAGCTGTTCTCTCCTCTCCTGTGGGCCTTCGGGTCCACCACCTGGTTCCAGCACCGTCAGCTGGTTCCAGGCCGAGCCTTTGGCTTAGGTGCCTCCTCCTGGGTATCCGAGTTCCGCCAACGTCAGGCGGTCCTTGGTAGTGCTTTTAAGCGCGTGCACCTACAGCTTAGTTACCGGTTTCCAGCACCGCCAGCTGGTCCTCGGTCGTGCCATTGGCTCTTGCACACTGGGGCAACGCATCTGGGTTCCAGCACCGCCAGCTGGTTCTCGGCAGTGTTCTTGACACAGGTACTCCCTCGTGCCAAGCCTGGTTTCAGCACCGTCAGCTGTTTCCGGGTTGTGTCAAGCTCACTGAGACGCCTATGCTTGCCCCGTCGTGGTGCGGTCGGGTTAGCCAACTCCAGGGTGCCTCCAGTTTAGGAGCTTCCTATGTGGGCTGCGTGAACTGGTAGTCAAGGCTGGTTCTGTAGTGCCAGTAGGCCCAGCTCCCCCTGTAGGACTGTTGGGGTTCGGTAACTGCGGCTGCCTCGCGGCCTAGCTGTTGTCTCCTCTCCTGTGGGCCTTCGGGTCCACCACCTGGTTCCAGCACCGTCAGCTGGTTCCAGGCCGAGCCTTTGGCTTAGGTGCCTCCTCCTGGGTATCCGAGTTCCACCAACGTCAGGCGGTCCTTGGTAGTGCTTTTAAGCGCGGGCACCTACAGCTTAGTAACCGGATTCCAGCACCGCCAGCTGGTCCTCGGTCGTGCCATTGGCTCTTGCACACTGGGGCAACGCATCTGGGTTCCAGCACCGCCAGCTGGTTCTCGGCAGTGTTCTTGACACAGGTACTCCCTCGTGCCAAGCCTGGTTTCAGCACCGTCAGCTGTTTCCGGGTTGTGTCAAGCTCACTGAGACGCCTATGCTTGCCCCGTCGTGGTGCGGTCGGGTTAGCCAACTCCAGGGTGCCTCCAGTTTAGGAGCTTCCTATGTGGGCTGCGTGAACTGGTAGTCAAGGCTGGTTCTGTAGTGCCAGTAGGCCCAGCTCCCCCTGTAGGACTGTTGGGGTTCGGTAACTGCGGCTGCCTCGCGGCCTAGCTGTTCTCTCCTCTCCTGTGGGCCTTCAGGTCCACCACCTGGTTCCAGCACCGTCAGCTGGTTCTCGGCAGTGTCTTTTGCTCTTGTACCTTCTGCTCCCCATCCTGGTTCCAGTACCGTCAGCTGGTTCCGGGCAGAGCCTTTGGCTTAGGTGCCTCCTTCTGGGTATCCAAGTTCCACCAACGTCAGGTGGTCCTTGGTAGTGCTTTCAGGCACGGGTACCTCCTGCTTAGTAACCGGGTTCCAGTAACGTCAGCTGGTCCTCGGTAGTTCCATTGGCTCTTGGACCTTCGGCTACCCATCCAGGTTCCAGTACCGTCAGCTGGTTCTCGGCAGTGTCTTTTGCTCTTGTACCTTCTGCTCCCCATCCTGGTTCCAGTACCGTCAGCTGGTTCCGGGCAGAGCCTTTGGCTTAGGTGCCTCCTTCTGGGTATCCGAGTTCCGCCAACGTCAGGCGGTCCTTGGTAGTGCTTTTTAGCACAGGTACCTCCTGCTTAGTAACCGGGTTCCAGTAACATCAGCTGGTCCTCGGTAGTTCCATAGGCTCTTGAACCTTCGGGTAGCCATCCGAGTTCCAGTTCCATCAGCTGGTTCTTGGCATTTTCTCAGCCTTCTTGTACCTTCTGCTACATTTCCAAGTTGAAGACCCTAAAGTCGACGACCCGGAAGACCACCCCGATGACGACGACGACCCGGAAGACCACCCCGATGACGACGACGACGACGGCGGAGACGACGACGGCGCAGACGACGACGGCGGAGACGACGACGGCTGAGACGACGACGGCGGAGATGACGACACTGGAGACGACGACCCTGGAGATGACGACATGGAAGACCGAGAAGCAGAAGAACAAGAGGCTGCAGAACAAAGAGCAGAAGAACATTAAGCATAAGACTTAATATCAGAGCAAAAGATATTATCTAAATTATATGCAGAAGAAGACTAAGCAGTGTATGGGGGTGAGTCCGTTCCTCCTCGTGGTGCCCCTGGATAAAGCCTGGTGCTGCAGGCCAAACTGAACGCGGACAAATGTAACTTTTGTGACTGGCAGAACGGAAGGTGTAATCTTCCAACTTTTATAGATAACAACTACGGGAATGCCTGTCACAAATGAGAATATGATGAAGAAGTAGAATAGGAAGAATAATAACAGTGGAATAAAAAGAATATGTAGAATAGGAAGAATAATAATAGTTGAATAAAATGAATATGAAGAATGTAATAAAAAAAAAAAAAAAAGGTAAAGGATGAAGAAGAAGATGAATAAGGTGAAGAAGAAGTTGATGTCAAAGATGCTGATGATGATGAAGATGAAAGTGTGGGAAAAGAAAAAAAAAAAGAAAAAAAAGAAGGGGAAGGGCGTGGAATAGTGAAACATCAATATCTGACAAAATTTAAAAAAAAATTTACATAGTCAATATCTTTGTCACTCCGAACGTCTTAAAAAAAAAAAAAAAAACATGCTATTCTATTTGATTAGGATAAACCTCTATGACTTTAATGTCTCCGCCACCTCCCCAAATACATCCGGCATTATTCTTAGTTGTTTTCCTTCATGTAGAATGAACCTACAAGGCAAGAAAGGGTTTATTTTAATTCCGATATTTTGGTCCCATTGACTTGCATTGGGATCGGGTATCGGTATCGGCGATATCCGATATTTTTTGAATATCGGCCGATCCAATCCGATACCGATACTTTCCGATATCGGAAGGTATCGCTCAACACTAATTACAAAGGAAAGTCCCACCTCCGGGACGGTTGGACGGTGTGAGGGGACACATTACATGAGTGTGTAGTTCAGCGTTTGCAAGGAGCATAATTTCAAGAGCGACCTTTTCCTTGTGCAGTATTAGTGCTGCACAAGGTGGCTCTTTCAGTAACAAACACCTAGGGGGGGACAGGTCCCCTTACATTTTAGTTGTGCCAGCGTGGCGGTCACATGACACGTTGCCGGATACACAGCTGGGGATCAGCTGACGTTACTGAACCCCAATAACAGAGGAGCGAATGTTGACTGTGCAGACAGCACTTCCAGGCACCAACTGGCGGTGTTAGAGCCCAGGGACAGCAGGAGGAGCAGATTGGAGGTATTGCCGCACACACAGCTGGGGATCAGCTGACGTTACTGAACCCCAATAACAGAGGAGCGACTGTTGACTGTGCAGACAGCACTTCCAGGCACCAACTGGCGGTGTTAGAGCCCAGGGACAGCAGGAGGAGCAGATTGGAGGTATTGCCGCACACACAGCTGGGGATCAGCTGACGTTACTGAACCCCAATAACAGAGGAGCGACTGTTGACTGTGCAGACAGCACTTCCAGGCACCAACTGGCGGTGTTAGAGCCCAGGGACAGCAGGAGGAGCAGATTGGAGGTATTGCCGCACACACAGCTGGGGATCAGCTGACGTTACTGAACCCCAATAACAGAGGAGCGACTGTTGACTGTGCAGACAGCACTTGCAGGCACCAACTGGCGGTGTTAGAGCCCAGGGACAGCAGGAGGAGCAGAGGAACAGAGTGTAGGCCGAAGCCTGATTGGAGCAAGTTGAAAGGGAACCTTTAACCCCCCCCCAAGACGTTTGTAGCTGAAAGAGCCATCTTGTGCAGCACTAAGGATGCAAAAGGAAAAGGTTGCTCTTTTAATTATGCTCCTTGCAAACACAGAAGTAAACTCTAAAAATGTGTCCCCTTATACCGTTAAACCGTCCCGGAGGTGCGAATTTCCTTCGTAATGGGACACAGCACAGCTGTCATTCCTATCCCCTTGGTGCTGTGCGCTGCCTCCTCAGTGTTGTTTTAAGCTGTCACAGAGCCTGCGCTGTTCTATTATCCCTTGGCCATGCCCAATTAGCGCTGCCTGTCTTCTGACATAATTTGGTGTCAGGCTGTCAGTGCCTGTGCGTCCACGCTGCTCCAGATCCCACCTCGCAGTGTCGTCTAACGTAATCCCACTGCAGGCCTTGGATCCATGGGCATGCACAGTGCATATCCTCGACTCTCACTCCCCTCCTTCCCTCTTCTTCAGACTGTGCGGTGTCACGGCCGTGGCATGCTATTAGGGATCAGCTGACGGCGCACAGTCTAAAGAAGGCGGAGGGAAATGAGCGAGAGCCCGAGGGGAAGATATGCACTGTGCATGCCCATGGATCCCAGGCCCGCAGTGTGATTCAATCAGAAGACACTGCGAGGCGGGATCTCGGGCAGCGCGGCCGCACAGCCGCAGCCAGCCTGACACCAAATTATGTCAGAAGACAGGCAGCGCAAATAGGGCATGCCCAAGGGATAACAGAACAGCGCAGGCTCCATGACAGCTTAAAACAACGCTGAGGAGGCAGCGCATGGCACCAAGGGGGTAGGAATGACGGCTGTGCTGCGTTACATTACGAAGGAAAGTCCCAGCTCCGGGACGGTATAACGGTATCAGTGAACACATTTTATAAGTGTTAAGTTCTGCGTGTGCAAAGAGCTAAACTAAAAGAGCTACCTTTTCCTTGTGCAGCATTACTGCTGCACAAGATGGCTCTTTCAATAGCAAACGACGGGGGGGAGGGGGGAGGACAGGTTCCCTTACATTTAGGTTGTTGTGCCAGCGTGGCGGTCGCAGGACACATTGCCGGCTACACAGCTGGGGATCAGCTGACGTTACTGAAACCCAATAACACTGGGTCGTATGTTTTTACTGTGCAGCCTGCACTTCTGAGCCGCAACTGGCGGTGTTGGAGCCCAGGAATAGCAGTTCAGGTGGTAGAAAGATGAACACAGCAGGAGACCTGGATGACACCCAATTACTTAATCAGGCAGAGGAGTGGCAAATTCCTGCGAGATCCAGGCCTGGTTCATTTTCAGGAAAGTAAGCCGGTCAACGTTATCGGAGGATAGTCGCATGCGACGGTCTATTAGTACACCACCTGCGGCACTAAAGACACGTTCCGATAAGACACTAGCCGCAGGGCAAGCCAGCACCTCCAATGCATACTGGCTTAGCTCTGGCCATGTATCCAGCTTAGAGACCCAAAACTTGAACGGGGAAGAGCCGTCTGGGAGTACAGTAGGAGGGCAAGCCATGTAGTCTGTCACCATCTGACGGAACCGTTGCCTCCTGCTGACTGGAGCCGCCAGTGATGGTGTAGACATTTGGGGCGGGCACACAAAAGTGTGCCAGAGTTGTGCCATACTGGGCTTGCCTTGGGCAGAGGCACTGCTTCTGCTCCCTCATTGGGCAGAGCCTCCCCCACTGCCTCGACGCACTGAGCTGCTTTGTAAAGCACTAGCTGCACTCCTCTCAGTTGGACTGGAGAAGATGATGGAATTCACCAGTGTGTCGTGGTACTCCCGCAATTTACGCTCCCGGGTCAACGCTGGGATGAGGTTTTGGACGTTGTCCCGGTAGCGAGGATCGAGGAGGGTGAACACCCAATAATCAGGCATGTTGAGAATGTGGTCGATGCGGCGGTCGTTTCTCAGGCACTGCAGCATGAAATCCACCATGTGCTGCAGACTGCCAACTGGCCCAGAAACGCTGTCCCCTGCTTGAGACATGATCTCTGCCCGCTCGTCATCACCCCACCCTCGCTGTACACACTGACTACTGGACAATTGTGTCGCTCCCTCCTCTGGACGGAGCTCTTCCTCCTCCATTGACTCCTCCTCATCCTCCTCACAAAGTGGCCCCTGCGTACCCCTTTGTGAGGAACCACGTGGCGCTGACTCTCCAGAAGCTGATGGAAAAGGTGACTTCTCATCCTCCACCTCTTCCACATCATCCCTTAACCCTTGCAAAGTTTGCTGAAGCAGGCAGATAAGGGGGACAGTCATGCTGACTAGTGCATCATCTGCACTTGCCATCCGCGTGGAATAATCAAAAGGACGCAAAACCTGGCAGACGTCCTTCATAGTGGCCCACTCTGTGGTTGTGAAGTCTGATCGGCGCTGACTGCGACTTCTTTGCGCCTGATGCAGCTGGTACTCCATAACTGCTTGCTGCTGCTCACACAACCGCTCCAACATATGTAACGTGGAATTCCACCGGGTAGGTAGGTCACATATGATGCGGTGTTCCGGAAGGCGGAATCGGCGCTGCAGAGCAGCAATGCGGGATCTGGCCAAGCTGGAACGCCGCAAGTGAGCACACTCTAGGCGGACCTTGTGCAGCAGGGCATCAAGATCCGGATAGTCCCTCAGAAAACTCTGCACAACCAAATTGAGCACATGTGCCAGACATGGGATGTGAGTGAGGTTGCCAAGGGCCAAAGCTGCCACCAGATTTCGGCCATTGTCACACACTACCATGCCTGGCTGGAGATTCGCTGGCAGTAACCACACATCGCTCTCCTGCTTGATGGCATTCCAGAGCTCCTGCGCTGTGTGGCTTCGATTCCCCAATGAAACTAGTTTCAAGACGGCCTGCTGACGTTTGGCCACGGCTGTGCTCATGTCGGTCATAGGTAAACGTTCACGGGTCCATGTGGAGGTGGACTGTGACGGCTCCTGCAGAGATGATTCTGAGGAACTTGTGTAAGAGGAGGAGTCAATGCGTACAGACTGGATTCCTGCAATCCTTGGAGTGGGCAGGACACGTCCTGCGCCACTCGCACGATCTGTACCTGGCTCAACAACATTAACTCAATGGGCAGTGAGGGAAACGTATCACCCCTGTCCATGCTGACTGGTCCACGCATCGGTGGTGAGGTGGACCTTGCTACTGACAGCGTTCAGTAGCGCATGTTTTATGTTTCCCTCAACATGCCTGTGCAGGGCAGGGACAGCTTGCCTGCTGAAGTAAAAGCGGCTGGGCACCTTGTACTGTGGGACTGCCAATGCCATCAAGTCACGGAAGCTGTCAGTCTCCACCAGCTTGAATGAGAGCATTTCCAGGGACAACAGTTTGGCAATGCCTGCATTCAGAGCCTGTGCTCGGGGGTGGTTGGCCGAGAATGCCCGCCTTTTCTCCCATGCCTGTACTACCGATGGCTGTAGAGTAGACTGGAAGTGTGAGGATGACTGGGAAGGTGGTGCTGTGGGTGGAATTACACAAGGTCTCTGGAGAACAGTGCCAGAGGTTCTTCCATGGCGATCCTGGGAGGAAGCCAAACCAGCTGTGCGTGAGCTGGAGGAAGAGGCAACACGAGCTGAAGAGGTGGTAGCTGCCGCTGTTGGTTGGCCTACATCTTCAGTGTGTTTCTGTAACTCCACCGCGTGCCTGGTCCGCACATGTTTCCACATATTTGTGGTATTGAGGTTGCTGACATTTTTCCCTCTTTTTACTTTCTGATGACACAGCTTGCATTTGACAAAACAAAAGTCATCTGCAACTGTGTCAAAAAAGGACCAGGCACTGCAAGTCTTGGGAGCGCCCTTTTTGGCTTTGGAAAGAGACAGGCTCCTAACGGGTGCCAAAGTGGAGGCTACAGGCTCCGCAGTCTTCCCCCTCCCTCTCCCTCTTTGGCCCGTAAGGGGAATCTCTTCCTCAGAGCTGCTCCCACCACCTTCCTGTTCCTCACGCCACGATGGGTCAACGACCTCATCATCTCCCCTACCCTCTGCCACCAACTGCTCCTCCTGGGTAGTCTCGGCAGCACAGTACGCACCAGAAAGCGGCACCTGAGTTTCATCATCAGATGCGTACTGCGCTGTGGTCACCGGAGGCACTGGCCCACCCGCCTCTTCAGAGTCAGAGAGACAAAGCTGTTGGGCATCACTGCACACTGCCTCTTCTTCCATTTCTCCAATGCTGCTTGGCTGGCCCCCTGTTTCCAAGCCAAGAGATTCAGAGAACAGAAGTAAAGACGGCTCCTGTCCTGGGCTCTCTGACTGCCTGGCCAATTTGGCAGGTGGTGAAGAGACAGATGGCTGCTCTCCAGTGCTCTGTGCCTGAGAGGATGTGGCACTAACTGAAGTCGATGCCGAGGCGTTAGCTGCCATCCACCCGACAACGGCTTCAATTTGGTCTTCACGCAGCTGCGGTGCACGGCGCTCTCCGACAAAGCTGCGCATGAAGGACTGTTCCCTGCTGAAACTGAGTGACGACGAGTCACCGGTGCCCGCAGCAGGCACAGAATCACCACATCCTCTCCCTGCTCCTCTCCCTGCTCCGCGCCCACGCCCACGTGCCTTACTCCCTGCCCTCTTCATCTTGGTTGACAGATAAAGATAAGCAGAAAAGTACTAAGGCCTTAGTGTGCTTATTCCTGAAATGCTCCTCCTAACAGGTGTAAGAAACACTAATGTTGTAAAGTGTGGACTATACTTTATTATTTTTCAAATGTGGCCTACACAAGTGTTAAGTTGTGTTTGGTGAGCTTTCCTTTTTTTTTGTTTCTGCAGATCGGACTACAGAGCAAGTTTAACTCACACGGGGACCGTGCAGACAGCCGTAAACGGCGCTGCAAGGCCCAAAAACCCTCCTCTAGGTTATCCTATGTAGTGTTTTTCCACTATTTAGCTGGAGACGGGTGGAAAGACACTAATAGGAAATTTTTTTTTAAATTTTAAACAGGCTGCACTATTTGAAAAAAAGGAATTTTTTTTTCAAGGTATGAGGCAGTAACGCACCCTGAGCTGAATCCAACCGGCTATGGCTGCACACAGACTACAGGGCGAGCTGCGCTCACACAGAGACCGTGCAGACAGCCGTAAACGGCGCTGCAAGGCCCAAGAAAACCCCTCTAGGTTATCCTATGTAGTGTTTTTCCACAATTTAGCTGGAGACGGGTGGAAAAACACTAATAGGAAATTTTTTTTTAAAATTTTAAACAGGCTGCACTATTTGAAAAAAAGGAAATTTTTTTTCAAGGTATGAGGCAGTAACGCACCCTGAGCTGAATCCAACCGGCTATGGCTGCACACAGACTACAGGGCGAGCTGCGCTCACACAGAGACCGTGCAGACAGCCGTAAACGGTGCTGCAAGGCCCAAAAAAACCCCTCTAGGTTATCCTATGTAGTGTTTTTCCACAATTTAGCTGGAGACGGGTGGAAAAACACTAATAGGAAATTTTTTTTTAAAATTTTAAACAGGCTGCACTATTTGAAAAAAAAGGAAAATTTTTTTCAAGGAATGAGGCAGTAACGAACCCTGAGCTGAATCCAACCGGCTATGGCTGCACACAGACTACAGGGCGAGCTGGGCTCACACGGAGACCGTGCAGACAGCCGTAAACGGCGCTGCAAGGCCCAAAAACCCCCCTCTAGGTTATCCTATGTAGTGTTTTTCCACAATTTAGCTGGAGACGGGTGGAAAAACACTAATAGGAAATTTGAGAAAAAATGTGCAGCAGGCTGCACTATGAGCAAAAAAGGACAACTGTGTGAGGCAGTGTGAACCCCCCCTGAGCTGAATACAACCGGGTATATGGCTGCACACAGACTACAGAGTGAGCTGCACACACACACACACACAGAGACCTTGCAGAACGCTGTTAAAACAGCGCTGCAAGGCAAGAGCAAGGTGAACAGTGAAGAACACACAGCGTTTTGCTAAATTAGCCTTGGGAAAGGAAAATAAAGCAATTAGCTAGCTCAACTGGCCCTCAGTTAGAACACAGCGTCCTGTCCCTAACTGAAATCACAGCAGAGTGAGCGCAAAATGGCGGCAGCGTTTTTTATAGTGCAGAGTGACATCATTTCAGCAGCCAATCACAGCCTTGCCAGTAGTTACATGCCCACCATGCTAAACAGGATGTGCCCACACTTCCAATCATTCCTCATTGGCTGCTGCGTTCAGTTTGAATTCTGGAAACTTCCGATTCCGGTATCTGATACGCGGGAAGTATCGGAATTCGGTATCGGAATTCCGATACCGCAAATATCGGCCGATACCCAATACTTGCGGTATTGGAATGCTCAACACTAATCCTGATGCTTAAGTTAGCAGCAATAGTGAACAACTTTTACGACTAGACATCTCTAGACATTTTAGAATTTAACCAATGACCAACACAGAGCACTATGTCCATTAACCATCAGATATACAACTAGGGATACAATAAAAACTTAAATATCCCTACATAAAAAACATGTATTTCTAGTACATCTAATTCATGTCTATTATCGAATTTGGAAACCAAAATCCAGAATTTGTCTTTGTGCATGTTTTCAAAACAAGCAAAGGCCCATATTTAATTCTAAAATAGTTTTCTTGGGGCTTCCTTCAGGGGTAGGGTGGGGTGGTAATGAACTGACTTAACTTTTTTAATATATAAGAAAAACATGTGATGGACTATGTTTTGCTATAAAGTGGTCCTTTATCCCTCCCCAAAAGTTGCATATATTGTATGTAAAAGCATTGCCTGACAATTGGCCACACTCTTGAAAGAGGTATATATACCTCCTTCAAGATGGTGCCAATTGGCAGGCAATGCTATTGCGATGCCATTGTATGTCTGTGCAGTGGCATATGTAAGAGCATTATAGTATTACAAGATGGTGGCCCGATTCTAACGCATCGGGTATTCTAGAATATGCATGTCCACGTAGTATATTGCCCAGCCACGTAGTATATTGCCCAGCCACATAGCATATTGCCCAACCACATAGTATGTTGCCCAGCCACGTAGTATATTGCCCAGCCATGTAGTATATTGCCCAGTGACTTAGTATATTGCCCAGCCACATAGTATATTGGCCAGTCACGTAGTATATTGCCCAGCCACGTAGTATACAGCACAGAGCCACGTAGTATATAGCACAGACATGTAGTATACTGCCCAATCGTGTAGTATACTGCCCAGTCACGTAGTATATTGGCCAGTCACGTAGTATATTGCCCAGCCACATAGTATATTGCCCAGCCACGTAGTAGTATATAATACAGCCCACGTCATATATTGCACAGCCCACGCAGTATATAGCAATGTGGGCACCATATTCCTGTTATAAAAAAGAATTAAAATAAAAAATAGTTATATACTCGCCCTCCGTTGGCCCCCGGATCAAAGCGGTTATCGACGCTCCTCGCACGCTCCGGTCTGAAGAGCGCATTGTGGTCTCGCGAGATGATGACGTAGCGGTCTCACGAGACTGCACGTCATCATCTCGCGAGACCGCAATGCATGGAGCGGTCACCGGGGCATTGCGAGGAGCGGGAAAGGCCTGTTCCTGATCGGACGGATGGTGAGTATATAACTATTTTTTATTTTTTTATTATTTTTAACATTAGATCTTTTTACTATTGATGCGGCATAGGCAGCATGAATAGTAAAAAGTTGGTCACACAGGGTTAATAACAGCATTAACCGAGTGTGTTACACCGCCGTCAATGCTGCCATTAACCCTGTGTGAGCGCTGACTGGAGGGGAGTACGGAGCAGGCACTGACTGCGGGGAGGAAGGAGCGGCCATTTTTCCACCGGACTGTGCCGGTCACTGATTGGTCGTGGCTGTTTTGCCACGACCATTGAGCGACTTGGATTTCCATGACAGACAGAGGCCGCGACCAATAAATATCCGTGACAGACAGACAGAAGGACAGATGGAAGTGACCCTTAGACAATTATATAGTAGATGTTAAGAGTCGACACATTTCTCTGACATGATGTGAACAGAGTCTAATCTTGACCTTAACCAGTACGATTTGGTATCCGAAAAAAAACCTGAACATTGAGCTTTACTTTATTCTAACTTCTTTAGTAGTCAACCAAGAAGAAAGCATTTCCTTTCTAAATTGATTGAGCTGCTTACCCTATTTATAGAATTATAAATTAAAGTTCTAAAGAAAGTTTCACTGTTGGATATGAATTGCTTTTTGTGAACCAAGATGGTAAAAAAAGAACGTTTGCACTCTAATCTGAAAAGAACAGTTGATTCATAATCTACAACTTTTGTAGAATGGAATAAAATGTATTGGTTGTTAAATGGTCAGGGCACTAATAACCACAAATCCATGACATTTTTAATTATACCGCCAAAATTGTAATTGATTAAACATCTACCATATCAGTGCATTCAAAGTTTTATTGTAGAGCAGTCTGAAAAGTTTTTTACAGACTCCTTCTGACACTTACTCAATAGGTTCATTACGCTGCTGGAGGAAAGTGATCCTAAAGGTAACCATGCCCTTTCCATTGTGTCAAGTTATTTTGAGAATGATGCATGGCTGGATGTTCATTAAAGAGTGTACTGGTCTATAGTTACAGCACAATTGCTCACTGTTTCCAATCTATCAAATCTCTGTTTCAGCTAATTGTATTTCTAGACCAGTTTTAAAGCTATACTGGATGTTTTCAGAGTTTACGTTTCTTTTTTTTCTGTAGACATAAAGGTATTTATTAAATGGAATTGGTATTATGTTTTTTTTAACAAATAAAGGTTATTCTTTTTTTAAATAAAACATTTATCAAAATGCTAATACTTTCTAAATTTAATTTATTAACTTTGTCTCAATGAGAATGTCCATTGCTTACTTCCAAGGGATAAATCTATTTTGCCATCGTGGCTATCTGCTCATATAATGATTGTACTTGTGTACAACTCATAAGATAGAACGAGAATATAATATTACAGGTTATGGGCACTAGATTCTGAGATGGGGCGTTGATCCAGGGAACTAGTCTCATTCTTGTATGTGGAGTCTGGAAGGAATTTTTCTCCTAACATGAAGCTGTTAGCGTCTGCTGCATGTGGTTTTTGCTATCCTCTACATGCCCCTTTTCCTGTTGTCTGCTAATAATTTTTGTAAATGTTTGGACTCCAAGTTGGATCTTCTTCATGCGTGTAGCCTAAATTTGGCAGGTCTCTCAGAGCACCAGGCTTACACCTGCCACTCATCTCCCTGTTACTGATCAATATTTCAGCTAGAAATGCTGGTCCAAGCCCTGTCCCAGGCCCTGTCTCATGCATCCATGCTGTGCAATTATGCTATTTGTACTCTGGGCAAATTGATGCCACTTTTCCTGGTGTCTGCCCCTAATTTGAGGTGTTTGTGAAGCTTGTTGTACAAGTAGAAGAAAAATGAATGGCACAGCTATGAAGCTCCGTGGACACGAGGCTAAATCAAACTCCAGAGATACGGGTGCCGATCAGCAGAAATAAAGCAAATATCCAAATTTCACCATGTAGAAAAAAGAGCATGATACTCATTGTCCCAAACAAATGTCCTTTATTGTGGATACATACATATACAACAGAGGCAGGGAGGCTTTCAAGTGGGTAACGTACCGGACGACGGCCGTTTCGCGCTACATTTGCGCTTCTACGGGATATTTGCTTCGGACGATGAGTGCCATGCTCTTTTTTTCTACATGGCAAAAATTGTGAAGCTTTTTGGCCCCCCTTAAGGTGTTGTCTATGCATTTGGATTTTGCCTTCCATTGATTTCAATGCTGTTCGGGTATGTTTGACAAACCATTCGGCAAACTGTAACCAAAAACTCGTAAGCTTATGGATCTTTAAATTTTTTTTAAATCTTTTTGCTTTTTCTCATCATGTTTTTAATTGCACCGTAAAAGTTATGTTTGAACATTTTCCCATTGATGCTGAAGCTCGGTCCTTATGGACTCTTCTTCCCTAAATATGCTAACCGCTAACCAGTTGAATTATTTATTTTAGAGCTAGCTACAAAATAAATGATAAAAACACACAATTAAGCTCTACTTTAAGTAAAAAAGATTTAAAGAATAAAATGAATAAATGAATTAGTTGCTAAAATATTAGCAAGTTTTTTATTTTATTTCAAGGATGAATATGGTAGAAAACAAGACAAGGGCAACTAAGATACATAATTACCTAACCCCTGTTCCTTAAATCATCCTCTCTGTTTCTGGCTGCCTAGGAGCTGTAGAGACTACATTAAAATAGCCTGAAACAGCATTACAATGCTTTACTGCAGCGCATCTCAGTGGGAGAATTGCTTCATTTCTGTTCTTATTACCACACAACCCTAAATGAATGGAAGAATGCATTTATAGAAGAATAAATGCATTAGGCTCACAAACTCCAGGATGCAAATTTCTTTAAGATGAGTTTTATTACATTTATTCCACAGGTTGTTTCACTTCTAATTAGGAAATGTAACCATCAAAACCTAAACCCTAAGGATATGCTGATAACAACTCCACCACCTGCTGTATACAGCTGCTCAGAGTCCCAAACCACGTAAGAACTGTCTTCACTGGGGTCAGTGACAAACCAGATTAAGTAACCAACCAATAAAATGAACTTCTTCTGTGCATCATTTTAATGGAGCAAGGCATGACCTGCGTAATTATGGTTTAATTATTGTGAGGTAGCCGCTATATCTGTGGTGAAAATCATTTCTCAGGCTGTGAAAGTGAGCCTATTTTCTGCTGAACATACAGTGAAATGTAATCAAAGTTTGAGAATAATATAAAATAATGAGCCATAAGACAAAAAGCTTAGATGTAAATTTGAGTCCCTATTGGCAGGGCTGCCAAACCGCAAAACAGCTTGTGTTTGGAGCACAATATGTTCTGTTCTGTTAAAATAATAATAGAAAAACTAATCTTTGAACATGTTTCCCCATTTTTCTCTTTCCTGTCTTTAGCAATATATTTTGCCACACCAGAAATCGGGTTAGATAGCAGAACTTCATTCTTGTAGCTGCTACCATGAGCACTGATCATAACTGTATAATAGTGGTTTGACCCAGACATTTGTGCACTACAAACATTTGCGTAGAGTTTCTAACATAGGTCGGAAGAATCCCTATATACAACATCAATGATGATAGAATAGGGACACTTAAGTCCCATTTACCCTAGCATCACCCCAAAACCCCCAAAACCAAGCGGGAATACTGACTGTTGGAAAGGGTTTACATAAACTTTACCTTATTTGCAGCCAAGATTTGCCCAATTTTGTATTTTGTCAAGATTGTTTCTGAAAATTTGGGATAGTTGGCAACTATAAATAATTCTGCAATTTTGCCAATTTTCTTCTGACCAATGAGCCTCATAAACCACTTTTCAAATTTCAGTAGTCATCTCATTGTCATTACAGGCAGGATTACAATGAAAGGGAAAACTTTTATTATATTTTTTCAATTATTTCAAAGTTCATCATCCAATCGCCATTCAAATAAGGATGCATTTAGAAGGTCTAATGTGCTGAAAATGAAGCCTGACTACGTTTTTTTCTTCAAGTTCTTTTTAATTCTGAAATAAGGAAAGTCTATTCTAAATTATTGCTATTGTATCATCAGAAAGACATATTATTTTATATAGTTGGGTGAATATTTTCAAGTGAAATTGAATTATATTCCAATTTTTAAAAAATCCATATTCTCAAGAATGCAGATTTTGGAATTTGCTTCAAGTGACTTCACCAAAATGAAGGCCGGCTGATCTGGAGATGGCCATCAAAAGTAAAAAAAACAAACAAAGAAAAAACTAATACCTCATTGCTCACCTGTACGAAGGCCACCCATACTGCTCAATCTCACATGCAATTTCACGTTAGGCTGAAGTACCAAGGCCACATCTGCTGTCATCAGCATTGTAAGTTCACAGCAACGTTTTGACCTTATGATTTACACTCCAGGCTTGGCCCTATAGTCACAACTAGGCCTTGAACATCATGATGGAAGGATGTCTGGGGCATAGTTGCAGCTGTAATTCTTGGCCTGCTATGAAGAAGCTTGGGGTTTTAGCATGCGATGGTGGTAAGAAGTGCTGAGGACCATACTGAGGACATAGAGCAGTGGAGGTGAAAGATGAGGTATTAGTTCCTTTTTTTTCTATATCTTAAATTTATCATGTCCCTCAGACCCAGCGCATAATAAGGGACACTCAAGAGAGAAGCAGAGAATAAATCACATTTCCAAGTAAAGTCCATGCAATTTGACTAATTTAAATATCATCAGAACTGCTTATCTCTATAAGTTTCCTCTTACAAGTCCTTTTGATTTTT
Source organism: Ranitomeya imitator (assembly GCF_032444005.1). NCBI lineage: Eukaryota > Metazoa > Chordata > Amphibia > Anura > Dendrobatidae > Ranitomeya > Ranitomeya imitator. The sequence continues at coordinate 167,397,366 of NC_091288.1, forward strand.
ACCCAAATAAGTACTCAACATTGATACCCAAAAATGGCAAATTACCAGATGCATGTAGTGCTATAATGCATACGTATCAAATAAAGAATACATGAATACATGTCGGAATGACATTTAAAATTAACAAGAATTTTTAAATAAATATTAGTTATAAACCAAATGGGAAAAATATAACACAAACAAAAGCTAAGTAAAGATATAATAAATCTAGCTTTGTAATGTGACTTTTAATATACTTACGACTCTCTTATTATTTCCAAGAATGAGCAAGAAAATAAAAGAACCAATCATTTCAGAGCAGGAACTATATTTAACTGACATATTTATTTGCTTTATGTATATCTATATATATATATATCTATACACATATATATATCTATATCTATATATATATATATATATATATATATATCTATATGTATATATATATATATATATATATATAGATATATATATATCTATATATATATATATATATATAGATATACATAAAGCAAATAAATATGTCAGTTAAATATAGTTCCTGCTCTGAAATGATTGATTCTTTTATTTTCCTAGATTCTTTTATTTTCCTATATACAGTACAGACCAAAAGTTTGGACACACCTTCTCATTTACTGATTTTTCTGTATTTTCATGACTATGAAAATTGTACATTCACACTGAAAGCATCAAAACTATGAAATAACACATGTGGAATTATATACTTAACAAAAAAGCGTGAAACAATTGAAAATATGTCTTATATTCTAGGTTCTTCAAAGTAACCAATTTTTGCTTTGATGACTGCTTTGCACACTCTTGGCATTCTCTTGATGAGCTTCAAGAGGTAGTCACCGGGAATGGTCTTCCAACAATCTTGAAGGAGTTCCCAGAGATGCTTAGCACTTGTTGGCCGTTTTGCTTTCACTCTGCGGTCCAGCTCACCCCAAACCATCTCGATTGGGTTCAGGTCTGGTGACTGTGGAGGTCAGGTCATCTGGCATAGCACCCCATCACTCTCCTTCTTGGTCAAATAGCCCTTACACAGCCTGGAAGTGTGTTTGGCCTTATTGTCCTGTTGAAAAATAAATGATGGTCCAAGTAAGCGCAAACCGGATGCCGCATGCCGCTGCAAGATGCTGTAGTAGCCATGCTGGTTCAGTATGCCTTTAATTTTGAATAAATCCCCAACAGTGTCACCAGCAAAGCACCCCCACACCATCACACCTCCTCCTCCATGCTTCACGGTGGGAACCAGGCATGTAGAGTCCATCCGTTCACCTTTTCTGCGTCGCACAAAGACACGTTGGTTGGAACCAAACATCTCAAATTTGGACTCATCAGACCAAAGCACAGATTTCCACTGGTCTAATGTCCATTCCTGTTCTTTAGCCCAAACAAGTGTCTTCTGCTTGTTGCCTGTCTTTAGCAGTCGTTTCCTAGCAGTTTTTTTTACCATGAAGGCCTGCTGCACAAAGTCTCTTCTTAACAGTTTTTGTAGAGATGTGTCTGCTGCTAGAACTCTGTGTGGCATTGACCTGGTCTCTAATCTGAGCTGCTGTTAACCTGCGATTTCTGAGGCTGGGGACTCGGATAAACTTATCCTCAGAAGCAGAGGTGACTCTTGGTCTTCCTTTCCTGGGGCGGTCCTCGTGTGAGCCAGTTTCTTTGTAGCGCTTGATGGTTTTTGTAACTGCCCTTGGGGACACTTTCAAAGTTTTCCCAATTTTTTGGACTGACTGACCTTCATTTCTTAAAGAAATGATGGCCACTGTTTGCTTCCCATAATACAAATTCTAACAGTCTATTCAGTAGGACTATCAGCTGTGTATCCACCAGACTTCTGCACAACACAACTGATGGTCCCAACCCCATTTATAAGGCAAGAAATCCCACTTATTAAACCTGACAGGGCACACCTGTGATGTGAAAACCATTCCCGGTGACTACCTCTTGAAGCTCATCAAGAGAATGCCAAGAGTGTGTAAAGCAGATATCAAAGCAAAAGGTGGCTACTTTGAAGAACCTAGAATATAAGACATAATTTCAGTTTTTTCACTATTTTTGTTAAGTATATAATTCCACATGTGTTAATTCATAGTTTTGATGCCTTCAGTGTGAATGTACAATTTTCATAGTCATGAAAATACAGAAAAATCTTTAAATGAGAAGGTGTGTCCAAACTTTTGGTCTGTACTGTATATATATATGCATTTTTTATCCCTTATTAAATAATACAGTACAAATGATAATTAGAAAAAACAGTAAAAATATTAATTTTGTAATTAATTTTTTGAACATCCCCTCTCTACTTTTTGCCTTCTGTACACCCAGAACCTGAGCACAGAGAGGTACAAAAACAGAATAATTTAAAGCGTGTAGCAGAATGTATGATATTAACATTAATGGATTCCAGCCAATTTTGGCACACTCTCTTTTTTTGGTCCGTTGTGTAAGCTTAAATTATAAAACATGCCCAAACTCTTTCATTTTTCCTGATGGCAAGTGTTATGTGATCATTAGCTTTTTAGCTATATATTCACCTTCAGAATTAAACTGCACATTCCAGAATAATAGTTTTATTTATATGCATAGCTTCATCTAGTTTTCCATAGAAACAGGTACATTTGCATGAAAACAAACCACACAGCTTGTGTTCAGATGCTATTTCTGAAAAAAAGAAGCCCCAATACAATTAAATGAGACCACTAACAATTAGAAAGTCATACCAATTTGCAGTGAAACCAAATTGTGGCTTATAAGTTTGGAAATCTTTTTCTCCTCCTTAATAAATATTATTTGCAAAACAAAATTCAATAGCATGATACATACATACTTTAAATTTGCAACACTCTGAATTAGGGTTGAGCGACTTTTCCTTTTTTGAGGTCGAGTCGGGTTTCGCGAAACCCAACTTTCTCAAAAGTCGAGTTGAGTGAAATCGGCAGATTATCTTGAAAATTCAGGGTCGGGGGATCGGCCAAAACACGAAATCCAATGCAAGTAAATGGGAAATCTCAATATATTTATATTTACTTCAGCGCGATATAACTGAAAAGCCGGTAATTCAATTGTCGGGTTTTCATTTCTCCTTCACAAACCCGACATGATATGAGACATGGTTTACATACAGTAAACCATGTCATATTCCCCTTATTTTTGCATATTCCACACTACTAATGTTAGTAGTGTGTATGTGCAAAATTTCGGCGCTGTAGCTATTAAATTTAAGGGTTAAATCGCGGGAAAAATTGGCGTGGGCTCCCGCGCAATTTTCTCTGCCAGAGTGGTAAAGCCAGTGACTGAGGGCAGATATTAATAGCCTGGAGAGGGTCCACAGTTATTGGCCCCCCCTGGCTAAAAACATCTGCCCCCAGCCACCCCAGAAAAGGCACATCTGGAAGTTAGTTGGGAAGTTAGTTGAAAGTCGCTTTTGGAGTTTAGAGAACTGGTAGGCTGATAAATGGAAATGAGGGAGGAGATGTAGGGGTGTGCCGCACTGTTAGAGCTTTGATAAAGATCCGTGTAGGATCGAAATGCGTCGCTCGTGTCCTGATATGCACATGTAGAGCATATGTCCACCGTTGTTTTTATATTGGCTTAATAAAGTTGGAATTTGGATTTTACTATTTGGAGCTGGAACGATTTTTTCTTTTGTTCGTGTGCCGCACTGTGTATAGTTTTAGATTTAGAACAAGCAGTTTAAATTCGATACAATATTGCATTGGTAGAAAGTACAGATTACCCTGGCTGCTGCATTATTAAATAGGAGACCTAACTGACTACGGCCGTTTCACGCCTTTCTGGCACTTTTACGGATCTTCGGGCAATTCAGCAGCCATGTACTGTAAAATCACAGCAGGAGCGGACAGCATAGAATAGATGTAATACATGCAGTATATACACATTATACACATAGAATAGATACATATATAGATATCAGTAACATAAATAATTAATACAATGTGTGTACAGCTTACTTTACATGTATTTAATTATTAAAAGATTTATTTTTTAAAATTGCGTGGGCTCCTGCATAATTTTCTTAACCAGCAGAGGGAAAGCCGATGGCTGGGGGAAGATGTTTATAGTCTGGGAAGGGGGTAATACCCATGGATCTTCCTGGGCTATTAATACCAGCTCACAGTGGTATACTTAGCATTTACTGGCTAATAAATGGGGGACTCCCCCTCAAAAAAAATGATGCAGGGTTCCCCTAAAATGAATAACCAGCAAAGGCAAGGTAGACAGCCGCGGGATGATATTAATAGCCTAGGAAGTGGCCTTGTATACTGGACCCCCGGCTAAAAACATCATCCTTCAGCCACCCCAGAAGAGGTGCATCTCTCAGATGTGTTAATTCTACCACCTAGCCTCGCCCTTCCCACTTGCCCTGTAGTGGTGGCAAGTGGGGTGATAGTTGTAGGGTTGATGTCACCTTTGTATTGTCAGGTGACATCAAGCCCAGAGGTTAGTAATGGACACCACCATTACTAACCCCATAGTCACATTGTAAGAAAACACAGAAACCCCAGAAAAAAAGTCCTTTAATGAAAGAATGACACAGACTCCATTAATATTCTTAATTAAACCATTCTTAGGACCTTGTCCATTCCCCGATGCCCTCGTCATCTGCAAAATAGTTAAAATAACAACCAACAATATTCCTCACCTTTCCACAGAGAAGATGATAATCCAATTGTCCCATGACAGGTCTAGCTCTGCTACATCTAGATGGCAGACTGTTGTGAATTCTGTGGCCAAGCTCCCTCCTGTGTTCGTGAGTGGTACTTCGGCTGGTTCTGTCTATGAGCTTCCTTTGGTGGATGAGAGTGGTACTGCGGCTTCTGAGTTTCCTTCCTCAGGTGATGAGGTTAAGTCGTTAGGTGCTGCTCTATTTAACTCCACCTGGTGCTTTGATCCTGGCCTCCAGTCAATGTTCTAGTATTGGTCTTGCTTCCTCCTGGATTGTTCCTGTGGCCTGTCTCTCCTGCATAAGCTAAGTTTTGCTTGTGTTACTTTTGTTTGCTATATTTTCTGTCCAGCTTGCTATATTGGTTTTTCTTGCTTGCTGGAAGCTCTGAGACGCAGAGGGAGCACCTCCGTACCGTTAGTCGGTGCGGAGGGTCTTTTTGCCCCTCTGCGTGGTTGTTTGTAGGTTTTTGTGTTGACCGCAAAGCTATCTTTCCTATCCTCGGTCTATTCAGTAAGTCGGGCCTCACTTTGCTAAATCTATTTCATCTCTGTGTTTGTACTTTCATCTTTACTCACAGTCATTATATGTGGGGGGCTGCCTTTTCCTTTGGGGAATTTCTCTGAGGCAAGGTAGGCTTATTTTTCTATCTTTAGGGCTAGTTAGTTTCTCTGGCTGTGCCGAGTTGCATAGGGAGCGTTAGGCGCAATCCACGGCTACCTCTAGTGTGGTGTGATAGGATTAGGGATTGCGGTCAACAGAGTTCCCACGTCTCAGAGCTCGTCCTATGTTTTTGGTAATTGTCAGGTCACTTTGTGTGCTCTGAACTTCAAGGTCCATTGTGGTTCTGAATTACCTGTTCATAACAGTAATGGAGGCCAAAAGTACTAATGCTTCTCAATAGAGGGAAAAGGGAAGTTCTGAGACCATTTTTTTTTCTTTGCACTGTGTTCTGTCTTTCTTTTCCCCTTTACATCAGGGTGGTTCAGAACACAGGTGTGGACATGGACATTCAGGGTCTGTTCTCTTTGATGGATAATCTCGCTAGAAATGTACAGAATATTCAAGATTTAGTGGTTCAGAATCCTATGTTGGAACCTAAAATTCCTATTCCTGAGTTATTTTCTGGAGATAGAACTAAGTTTTTGAATTTTAAAAATAATTGTAAACTATTTCTGGCTTTGAAACCCGCTCCTCTGGTGACCCAGTTCAACAAGTTAAGATCATTATTTCTTTATTACGTGGCGACCCTCAAGACTGGGCATTTTCCCTTGCGCCAGGAGATCCTGCATTATGTAATATTGATGCATTTTTCCTGGCGCTCGGATTGCTTTACGATGAACCTAATTCAGTGGATCAGGCAGAGAAAAATTTGCTGGCTCTGTGTCAGGTTTAGGATGAGATAGAGATTTATTGTCAGAAGTTTAGAAAGTGGTCCGTGCTCACTCAATGGAATGAACGTGCGCTGGCAGCTATTTTCAGAAAGGGTCTCTCTGAAGCCCTTAAGGATGTCATGGTGGGATTTCCTATGCCTGCTGGTCTGAATGAGTCTATGTCTTTGGCCATTCAGATCGTTCGACGCTTGCGTGAGCGTAAATCTGTGCACCATTTGGCGGTATTATCTGAGCATAAACCTGAGCCTATGCAGTGCGATAGGACTTTGACCAGAGCTGAGAGGTAAGAACACAGATGTCAGAATGGGCTGTGTTTCTACTGTGGTGATTCCACTCATGCCATCTCCGATTGTCCTAAGCGCACTAAGCGGTTCGCTAGGTCTGCCACCATTGGTACGGTACAGTCGAAATTTCTTTTGTCCGTTACTTTGATCTGCTCTTTGTCGTCCTATTCTGTTATGGCATTTGTGGATTCAGGCGCTGCCCTGAATTTGATTGACTTGGAGTTTGCTAGGCGCTGTGGGTTTGTCTTGGAGCCCTTGCAGTGTCCTATTCCATTGAGAGGAATTGATGCTACGCCTTTGGCCAAGAATAAGCCTCAGCATTGGACCCAGCTGACCATGTGCATGGCTCCTGCGCACCAGGAGGATATTCGCTTTCTGGTGTTGCACAATCTGCATGATGTGGTCGTGTTGGGGTTGCCATGGCTACAAGTCCATAACCCAGCATTAGATTGGAAATCAATGTCTGTGTCCAGCTGGGGTTGTCAGGGGGTACATGGTGATGTTCCATTTCTGTCTATCTCGTCATCCACCCCTTCTGAGGTCCCAGAGTTCTTGTCTGATTACCGGGATGTATTCGATGAGCCCAAGTCCAGTGCCCTACCTCCGCATAGGGATTGTGATTGTGCTATCGATTTGATTCCTGGTAGTAAGTTTCCTAAAGGTTGACTGTTTAATTTATCTGTACCTGAGCACGCCGCTATGCAGAGTTACGTGAAGGAGTCTTTGGAGAAGGGTCATATTCGCTCGTCATCGTCGCCATTGGGAGCGGGGTTCTTTTTTGTGGCCAAGAAGGATGGTTCGCTGAGACCTTGTATTGATTACCGCCTTCTAAATAAAATTACGGTCAAATTTCAGTACCCCTTGCCGCTGCTGTCTGATTTGTTTGCTCGGATTAAGGGGGCTAGTTGGTTCACCAAGATAGATCTTCGTGGTGCATATAATCTTGTGCGTATTAAACGGGGCGATGAATGGAAAACAGCATTTAATACGCCCGAGGGCCATTTTGAGTACCTGGTTATGCCATTCGGGCTTTCTAATGCTCCATCAGTGTTTCAGTCCTTTATGCATGACATCTTCCGAGAGTACCTGGATAAATTCCTGATTGTATACTTGGATGATATTTTGGTCTTCTTGGATGATTGGGAGTCTCATGTGAAACAGGTCAGAATGGTGTTCCAGGTCCTGCGTGCTAATTCTTTGTTTGTGAAGGGGTCAAAGTGTCTCTTTGGTGTTCAGAAGGTTTCATTTTTGGGGTTCATTTTTTCTCCTTCTACTAGATGGACCCTGTTAAAGTTCAGGCCATTTATGATTGGACTCAGCCAACATCTCTGAAGAGTCTGCAGAAGTTCCTGGGCTTTGCTAATTTTTATCGTCGCTTCATCAATAATTTTTCTAGTATTGCTAAACCGTTGACTGATTTGACCAAGAAGGGTGCTGATGTGGTCAATTGGTCTTCTGCTGCCGTGGAAGCTTTTCAGGAGTTGAAGCGTCATTTTTCTTCTGCCCCTGTGTTGTGCCAACCAGATGTTTCGCTTCCGTTCCAGGTCGAGGTTGATGCTTCTGAAATTGAAGCAGGGGCTGTTTTGTCGCAGAGAAGTTCTGATTGCTCGGTGATGAAACCATGCGCCTTCTTTTCCAGGAAATTTTCGCCTGCTGAGCGAAATTATGATGTTGGCAATCGAGAGTTGCTAGCCATGAAGTGGGCATTCGAGGAGTGGCGTCATTGGCTTGAAGGAGCTAAGCATCGCGTGGTGGTCTTGACTGATCACAAGAACTTGACTTATCTCGAGTCTGCCAAGCGGTTGAATCCTAGACAGGCTCGTTGGTCGCTGTTTTTCTCCCGTTTTGACTTTGTGGTTTCGTACCTTCCGGGCTCTAAAAATGTGAAGGCGGATGCCCTGTCTAGGAGTTTTGTGCCCGATTCTCCGGGTTTGCCTGAGCCGGTGGGTATTCTCAAAGAGGGGGTAATTTTATCTGCCATCTCTCCTGATTTGCGGCGGGTGCTGCAAAAATTTCAGGCTAATAGACCTGACCGTTGCCCAGCGGAGAAACTGTTTGTCCCTGATAGGTGGACGAATAAAGTTATCTCTGAGGTTCATTGTTCGGTGTTGGCTGGTCATCCTGGAATCTTTGGTACCAGAGATTTGGTGGCTAGATCCTTTTGGTGGCCGTCTTTGTCGCGGGATGTGCGTTCTTTTGTGCAGTCCTGTGGGATTTGTGCTCGGGCTAAGCCCTGCTGTTCTCGTGCCAGTGGGTTGCTTTTGCCCTTGCCGGTCCCGAAGAGGCCTTGGACACATATCTCTATGGATTTTATTTCGGATCTCCCCGTCTCTCAAAGAATGTCGGTCATTTGGGTGGTTTGTGATCGCTTCTCTAAGATGGTCCATTTGGTGCCCTTGTCTAAATTGCCTTCCTCCTCTGATTTGGTGCCATTGTTTTTTCAGCATGTGGTTCGTTTACATGGCATTCCAGAGAACATCGTTTCTGACAGAGGTTCCCAGTTTGTTTCGAGGTTTTAGCGAGCCTTTTGTGCTAGGATGGGCATTGATTTGTCTTTTTCCTCGGCTTTCCATCCTCAGACAAATGGCCAGACTGAACGAACCAATCAGACTTTGGAAACATATCTGAGATGTTTTGTTTCTGCTGATCAGGATGATTGGGTGTCCGTTTTGCCTTTGGCTGAGTTCGCCCTTAATAATCGGGCCAGCTCGGCTACTTTGGTTTTGCCGTTTTTCTGCAATTCTGGGTTCCACCCTCGTTTCTCTTCAGGGCAGGTTGAGTCTTCGGACTGTCCTGGTGTGGATACTGTGGTGGATAGGTTGCAGCAGATTTGGACTCATGTAGTGGACAATTTGACTTTGTCCCAGGAGAAGGCTCAACGTTTCGCTAACCGCAGGCGCTGTGTGGGTCCCCGACTTCGTGTTGGGGATTTGGTTTGGTTGTCATCTCGTTATATTCCTATGAAGGTTTCCTCTCCTAAATTTAAGCCTCGTTTCATTGGTCCATATAGGATTTCTGAGGTTCTTAATCCTGTGTCTTTTCGTTTGACTCTTCCAGCTTCTTTTTCCATCCATAACGTGTTCCATAGGTCATTGTTGCGGAGATACGTGGCACCTGTGGTTCCATCTATTGATCCTCCTGCTCCGGTTTTGGTTGAAGGGGAATTGGAGTATATAGTGGAGAAGATGTTGGATTCTCGTGTTTCGAGACGGAAACTCCAGTATCTGGTTAAGTGGAAAGCTTATGGTCAGGAAGATAATTCCTGGGTCTTTGCCTCTGATGTCCATGCTGCCGATCTGGTTCGTGCCTTTCATGTGGCTCATCCTGGTTGGCCTGGGGGCTCTGGTGAGGGTTCGGTGACCCCTCCTCAAGGGGGGGTACTGTTGTGAATTCTGTGGCCAAGCTCCCTCCTGTGGTCGTGAGTGGTACTTCGGCTGGTTCTGTCTATGAGCTTCCTTTGGTGGATGAGAGTGGTACTGCGGCTTCTGAGTTTCCTTCCTCAGGTGATGAGGTTAAGTCGTTAGGTGCTGCTCTATTTAACTCCACCTGGTGCTTTGATCCTGGCCTCCAGTCAATGTTCTAGTATTGGTCTTGCTTCCTCCTGGATCGTTCCTGTGGCCTGTCTCTCCTGCATAAGCTAAGTTTTGCTTGTGTTACTTTTGTTTGCTATATTTTCTGTCCAGCTTGCTATATTGGTTTTTCTTGCTTGCTGGAAGCTCTGAGACGCAGAGGGAGCACCTCCGTACCGTTAGTCGGTGCGGAGGGTCTTTTTGCCCCTCTGCGTGGTTGTTTGTAGGTTTTTGTGTTGACCGCAAAGCTATCTTTCCTATCCTCGGTCTATTCAGTAAGTCGGGCCTCACTTTGCTAAATCTATTTCATCTCTGTGTTTGTACTTTCATCTTTACTCACAGTCATTATATGTGGGGGGCTGCCTTTTCTTTTGGGGAATTTCTCTGAGGCAAGGTAGGCTTATTTTTCTATCTTTAGGGCTAGTTAGTTTCTCTGGCTGTGCCGAGTTGCATAGGGAGCGTTAGGCGCAATCCACGGCTACCTCTAGTGTGGTGTGATAGGATTAGGGATTGCGGTCAACAGAGTTCCCACGTCTCAGAGCTCGTCCTATGTTTTTGGTAATTGTCAGGTCACTTTGTGTGCTCTGAACTTCAAGGTCCATTGTGGTTCTGAATTACCTGTTCATAACAGCAGGCTGCATGGTTATATGATGAGACCATACAGCCTGTCATCCAGCAGAGACACTGAGCAGCATCTGCTATCGCTGCCCAGTGTCTCGTGGTGAACTCGTAGGACATGTCTGATGTCACCGCGAGCGTGTGACAGTTCTCACGCTCCCGGTGTCATTAGAATGGTTTTGGGAGTTCAAATCCAATTAACTCACTTCACCTAACCAACGTCAGCATGAACACTGATATAAATTTTACCACGGCGCTTGTACTAACGTCAAATCGGTACCGGAGATGTCAGTGTCCGTGTGTGTAATATGTGTGGCACACGTATGGTAACTGTATTAAACACAGTTATACTCACCTAATGCCTAATTCCACTGAATTCCTTGTCTCCTGTAATAAAACTAAAATAAAAAAAAAACAACAATATCGCTCACGTCTCTGTCATTCTGTCCCATGCCGTAATCCATGTCTGGGGGATTAATAGTTTTCAAACTGGACAGTGCCAAAATGCGACAGTCCTGGCTGAGAACCACTGGTAACTGAACTGCTGCAAGCATAGCGTCATTGACTAGCGGTGACGTCATTGAGGTTGTTAGTAGAAGAAAAAATACCGCACACTCGAAACTGGTATGATGCAAAAAGGTATATGCCAGATTATTGAGGTTGCTGTCGGTCACTGAGGCTGCGCTCCCAGCCGAGCTGATCTGCTGTGACCTCCTTCAACCTACCATGGACTTTTTGATTGACTCATGACTCATACAGGAAAAATTGACTTCCTGTTTCTACATAGAGTTAAGAAGGATTCGGCTAGTCAGTTTTTAATCACATGATCTTATAGACCTAAATGAAAAGAAAATAATTAAATTGGTAGAAGGACAAAAATTGCAATTGTAAGTACACAGTGCCAAATAATATGATGGATTGCAATGTATTAAAAGGATAAAAACTTTTTTTGGAGTGTGTCTTTATCTTTCCTTGTGATCCATAACAGATGCTTGTGAAAACACAATGCTTCTTATGGCACCTAAAATGTAGTTACCAGATGAAATCATGGACATTTTCAGCTTTTTAAATGTTGATTTTGATTAGCTTTGTTTTACATAATTTTTCATAGCTATGGGTCCAGAATATTGAATTACTTGAAAGTAATGCTAATGTATGCAAGCTATGTAATAGAGTTGGGTCCATATTTGATACCTTTTTGGGGAATAAATGAAATTAAAAAAATAAAAAGACACCTGCGCAGTCTAAATATAATGCATAGTTTGATTATACCTTGTACTTAAAATAAGAATTTCTTATTACTTTCCATTCATCCTTTTCCTAATGCACTGTAGGTGATTACAATGATAAGGGAAAAAGGTACTGACTGGAAAATTACATTTATAGCAGCCGTATACAAAATACTCGGAGACAGTAAATCTTGAATGTGCTTTGAATATTAACACAAGCTGTTACTCTTGTGCTGGCACACTGTGAGAATATACTTACATGCTTTTCCAATATACAGTTTTGGGATAAAGAAAATGAGACTTGGCAGCTGAACCGCCTTTATTCACTTAATTCTACTAATAAATCAGATATAATGATAAACTATAGTAATACAGGGTATGTAATACACCAAGGAGGTTTGACTTAGTAAATTCGATGAGTGATTTCAAAATTGTAACTGAAAAGGTAGCTAACATCTGTAGAAGGCATTGGTGGAGATTCATATGATGCTATTTGTACCTTTTTCACAAAATAGTAAATTAGTGTATGTCTATATAATATACAGTATAACATTCTACAAGAAAGTGCAGTACTGATAACAGTAGTTATAATCAGTGGCGTATTGCTAATACAGGTAGATAACGTGAGTCATCCCCACCCAGTGAATCAATTTCAATAGTTTCTTCATCCTCAGGATGCAGAAACTGTTGAATACTGGTGTTCCATCAAACAGCCTGCGTGACTTACATGTATAATAATGCTACTACTGTAGATCTTGCCTTCTTCATAGCTCCTCAACTGTCCCTGGTACCAGCTGCCATGGTAGTAGTCTCCCCTGGGCCTGTCCCTAACGCTCCCTGTACAGTGGGTGGTCCACTTGGTCTACTAGCCCTAGGGAGGTTTGCTGTCGCGGTTGTCATGTCCACTGCACATACTTACCCGGCTTCTTCCATCCCTCGGCGCACTCTCGATCCTGTCCCTCACCGCTCTGCCTCCTCCTTCGCCGGCTCATGGCGTCCGGTCTCTCTGCGCATGCGCGGTCGCGTCTCCTCCGTCGCTGAGCCCTCTGGGAGGTCGCGACCCGATGGCTCCGCCCCAACATGGCGGCGCCCATCGGGTATTTCTTCCCGGCGTCTTTCCAGGTAAGACGCCTTTGCTTTGTAGGTGCACTGTCTGCCGTCAGTGTCCCTATGCCCTAGGCTCCCCAGTATTTGTATCTTTTCCCTGCTTAGTTCTCTCTTTGTCTCAGTGCCGTGTTCTGCCAAGTCCTGTGTTCCTGCTGTGTCCAGCCAAGTTCCGTGTTCCTGCCGTGTCCTGCCAAGTTCCGTGTTCCTGCCGTGTCCTGCCTAGTTCCGTGTTCCTGCTGTGTCCTGCCTAGTCCTGTGTTCCTGCTGTGTCCTGCCAAGTTCCGTGCTCCTGCTGTGTCCTGCCAAGTTCCGTGTTCCTGCTGTGTCCTGCCAAGTTCCGTGTTCCTGCTGTGTCCTGCCAAGTTCCGTGTTCCTGCCGTCTCCTGCCAAGTCCTGAGTTCCTGCCGTGTCCTGCCCAGTCCTAAGTTCCTGTCGTGTCCTGCATCGTCTCGTGTTCCTGTCATATTCAGCTAAGTCCTGTTTTCCTATTGTTCCCCGCCATTCCTATAGCTCTGTGGTCTCCTTCTTTCTCTCGGGTCGTCCCTTTGGCTCTAGCTGTTGTGTCTCCATTCCCCCGAGGTCATGCTCCTAACACTCCCTGTATAGGGGGTGATTCCATCTGGTCCGCTCGACCCCGGGGGCTCTAGAGTCACGACCCAGAGGGTCCACTCTCGGATTTCTGTCCGAATCCCTACAGCGGTCCACCTTTGGAGTCCCACCAGCCCTTACAACCGACACCTGCTACTGCTAATTACAGTGAGAGCAGGAGCGATGGATGGGAATATTCATTAGCCGCTCCTGCACTGTAAATAAATAATTAAAAAAAAGATGTGGTGTATTTTTGCTAACCAGCCAGACAAAACTCACAGCTGGGGGCAACACAGCTGTCAGCTTTAGCAAGGCTAGTTATCAAGAATTGAGGGCTCCCCATGCTGTTTTTTTTAATTATTTCAATAAATAATTAAAAAAAACAGCATTGGTCCCCCCTATTTTTGACAACCAACCATGCTCACAGCTGGGTATTCTCATGCTGGTAAGTGGCCATGGATATTGGCCCCCCAAGCCTAAAAATAGCAGCCCACAGCCACTCAGAAAAAGGCACATCTATTAGATGCACCGCTTCTGGCACTTTGCTCGGCTCTTCCCACTTGCCCTGTTGCAGTGGCAAGTGGGGTTCATATTTGTGGGGTTGATGTCACCTTTGTATTGTCCGGCGAGATCAAGCCCATGGCTTAGTAATGGAGAGGCATCTATAAGACACCTCTCCATTACTAATCCTATACTTACATGGTAAATAAAGACACAGCCAGAATAAAGTCCTTTGTTTGAAATAAGACTAAACACATTTTTCCATTTTTATTTAAACGCCTAATTCCAGCGAAGCTCTTGATCTCCTGTAATAAAAGTAAAATAAAAAAACAGCAATATACCATACCTGTCCATCATTCTGTCCCACTCCGTAATCCATGTCTGGGGGATAAACAGTTTTCAACCTGGACGGTGCCAAGATGCGACCATCCAGGTTGAAAATCACTGGTGAATGAGCTGCTGTGAGTGCAGCCTCAGAGACTGGGGGTGATGTCATTGAGGTTACACCAGTCACTGAAGCTCCGTTCCCGCGCTGGGCTGAACTGCCGTGACCTTGGTAACATCCCTGCTAGCACCGTGAGAGTTTTTCTCACAGTTCTAGCGGGAATCTCACCGAGGTCACCGCAGATCAGTCCTGCTGGGAACGCAGCCTCACTGACATCACCGCTAGTCACTGAAGCTGCGCTGGCAGCAGCTCATTCACCAGTGGGTTTCAGCCTGAATGGTCGCATCTTGGCACCGTCCAGGTTGAAAACTGTTTATCCCCCAGACATGGCTTACGGCGTGGGACAGAACGACGACAGGTATGGTATATTGTTGTTTTTTATTTTACTTTTATTACATGAGATCGAGGGCCTCCCTGTCATTAAGTGTTTAAATAAAAATGGAAAACTGTTTAGCCTTATTTCAAATAAAGGACTTTATTCTGGTTGTGGCTTTATTTACCATACAACTATAGGATTAGTAATGGACAGGTGTCTCATAGACGCCTCTTCATTACTAAGCCGCGGGCTTGATGTCACCAGACAATACAAAAGTGACATCAGCCCCACGGATATGAGCCTCACTTTGCCACCGCTACAGGGCAAGTGGGAAGAGCCAGGCAAAGTACCAGAATTGGCGCATCTAATAGATGTGCCTTTTTCTGGGCAGCTGCGGGCTGCTGTTTTTAGGCTGGGGGGCAATAGCCATGGCCGCTTACCAGCCAGGGAATACCAGCCTCCAGCTGTCAACTTTAGCAAGGTTGATTGTTAAAAATGGGGGACCCCATGCCATTTTTGAAATTATTTATTGGCAAAGCAGGGGAGAATGAAAAGACCCGTGTTCAGCACCCAGTGCCGGTAAACAGCGCTTACTGTAACACTTCTTCCTGGTGCCGATGCAAGTCACACAGATGACATCCATGTGTATTATCCGTGTACACCTGTGTGGGACATATTGCGTGTATTGCCTCCTCTAACATCAATGACAGCTTGAAATCTTTTGTGGTAGTTGTGGATGAGGTTCTTTATTTTCTCATATGATAAAGGTGCCCACTCTTCTTGGCAAAAAGCCTCCAGTTCCTGAAAATTCCTTGGCTGTCTAGCATGAACTGGACACTTGAGATCTCCCCAGAGAAGCTCAATGATATTGAGGTCAGGAGACTGAGATGCAAATTTGCCTCCAGTGTTTGCTGATAACGTGTTGCATTCATCTTTCCTTCAACTTTGACCAAGTTGCCTGTGTCTTTGTAGCTCCCACATCCCCAAAACATCAGCGATCCAACTCCGTGCTTTACAGTAGGAATGGTGGTCCTTTCATCATAGGCCTTGTTGACCTCTCTCCCAATGTAACATTTATGGTTGTGGCCAAAAAGTTCAATTTTGTTCTCATCACTCCAAATTACCTTGTTCCAGAAGTCCTGAGGCTTGTCTCTGTGCTGTTTTGCGTATTGTAGGTGAGATACTTTGTGGCATTTGCAACCATTTGCGACCATGCAACCCATTTTCCTTCAAGTGCCTTCTTATTGTGCATCTTGATAAAGAAACACCGCTAGTTTTCAGAGTCCTGTATTTCAGCTGATGTTATTTGTGGGTTTTTCTTTGCATCCGGAACAATTTTCCTGGCAGTTGTGGATGACATTTTTGTTGGTCTACCTGACCGTGGTTTTGTTTTTACAGAGCCCCTGATTTTCCATTTGTTAATCAAAGTTTGAACGCTACTGATTAGCATAAACAATTCGCCAGTGTGGGGTTGCACACCTTATTATTATTATTATTATTATTATACATTTTTATAGCGCCATTTATTCCATGGCGCTTTACATGTGAATACGGGGCAAATATAGACAATTACATTAAACATGAGCAGATAACAAGGCACACGAGTACATAAGGAGGGAGGACCCTGCCCGCGAGGGCTCACAGTCTGCAGGGGGTGGGTGAGGATACACTAGGAGAGGAAAAAGCAAAGCATTGCATTAGCTAAGCATCAAGTTAATGCAGTTATTCCATGGCAGAGAACTAATATCCATCTCCTCTCCTCTCTTCACACAGGTATGCAGTGATTATCCCCAGCTTTCCCTGGATCCTGAATGCTCTGTATCATGCATTGATTTCCTGTGTGTCAGCTAGCACCCTGAATGGTATGCAGTGATTATCCCCAGCTTTCCCTGGATCCTGAATGCTCTGTATCATGCATTGATTTCCTGTGTGTCAGCTAGCACCCTGAATAGTAATTTCATGTCTTTCAACCCCTGTGCTAGAATTCCTAAGCTACATGGTTATCAGTAGAGTTGAGCGACCTTGACCTTTTTAGAGTCAAGCCGGGTTTCGCGAAACCCGACTATCTCAAAAGTCGGGTCGAGTGAAATCGGCCGATTATGACGTAAAGTCGGGATCGACCGAAACACGAAACCCAATGCAAGTCAATGGGGCAGCATAGTCGGCAGTGAGTGGGGGCCAGGAAAACACCTAGAGTGCCCATTTTAATGTCAAAACCATCCATTCTTCTTAATGAAGCTTGTCAAGCGTAATTTACCTTATAATAATTGGAAGGCATTTGAAATTGGGGGTCATTTGGCTAAAGTTGTGGTGGGTAGGGCTGGTTCAAGTAATTAGTGGGCCCAGGAAATCTGGACCACGTCACGGCAGTGGAGCAGGGAGAGGTAAGTATTTCAACTTTGCAAGTGCTGTGAACCTGAGCAAGCAGGGGGGGCCCACTCGTTGGCATTGGCACTGGCACAGGGCCCCTCAAAGTACAGCGGTGTGTTTGCACGGCGGGGGCGCCTCCCACCGGCAGCAACACTTTTGCGTACCATGAGAGGCCCTGTGCCAGTGACGTCGCCAACTAGTATTCCTCCCCCCGCCTGATGAAGGAACCTGCACTTTCATCTGCACCTTCCTGTTTGTCCCCGTGTAAGGTGGTATGGTATGCGGGAAGGTGGACCTGACTTTCAGCAGGGTCACAATCTTGCAGTGTAGCGTGCACGGGAAATGTTGCGTTATGGGTCAATGTACCAGCAGACTCATCTATCACTGGCTGGGCAATGGGCAGGATGAGGAGGAAACACAGATATAGGCCCAAAGAATAAAGTGGGCTAAATGCAGTTCAAAATTTGTAACACAGGACTAATCAGGGGGCATTGCAGTGGAGGACAACTGGAATGAGAGGCTGACACAGAGAGTAGGCCCAAATCAGTAAGTAGTCGAAATGCAGTTCAAAATTGGCAACAGTAGTAAACAGGCGGCACAGCTTTGTTCAGTGGAGGAGAACAGCAAGGAGTGGCAGACACCGATAGTAGTCCCCAACCCAACTAGTAGGCCAAATGCAGTCTAACATTAACAACTACTTAACGAGCGCCTGAAAACGGAATTTCAGGACAGGAAACCAGGAGAACAGCAAGGTGCGGCAGACACCGATAGTAGGCCCCAAACCAACTAGTACGCCAAATGCAGTTGTTCCGTTTAACCACAATTTAATGAGAGCCTGAAGATAGAAGTTCAGGAAAGGCAACCTGGAGAACACCTTGGAGTGGAACACACCATCTCTCTACACCCCATACCCAATTTGTAGGCCTAATGCAGCGTAGTTTCCAACAACTACTAAACGAGAGCATGATGATCGAAGCATTGGCGAGGAAACCAGGGGAACACCTTGGAGTGGAACACACCATCTCTCTACAGTGGAACACACCATCTCTCTACACCCCATACCCAATTTGTAGGCCTAATGCAGCGTAGTTTCCAACAACTACTAAACGAGAGCCGGAAGATCGAAGCAATGGAGAGGAAACCTGGGGAACACCTTGGAGTGTAACACACCATCTCTCTACACCCCATACCCAATTTGTAGGCCTAATGCAGCGTAGTTTCCAACAACTACTAAACGAGAGCCGGAAGATCGAAGCTCAGGAAAGGCAACCTGGAGAACACCTTGGAGTGGAACACACCATCTCTCTACACCCCATACCCAATTTGTAGGCCCAATGCAGCGTAGTTTCCAACAACTACTAAACGAGAGCCGGAAGATCGAAGCAATGGAGAGGAAACCTGGGGAACACCTTGGAGTGTAACACACCATCTCTCTACACTCCATACCCAATTTGTAGGCCTAATGCAGCGTAGTTTCCAACAACTACTAAACGAGAGCCGGAAGATCGAAGCAATGGAGAGGAAACCTGGGGAACACCTTGGAGTGTAACACACCATCTCTCTACACCCCATACCCAATTTGTAGGCCTAATGCAGCGTAGTTTCCAACAACTACTAAACGAGAGCCGGAAGATCGAAGCAATGGAGAGGAAACCTGGGGAACACCTTGGAGTGGAACACACCATCTCTCTACAGTGGAACACACCATCTCTCTACACCCCATACCCAATTTGTAGGCCTAATGCAGCGTAGTTTCCAACAACTACTAAACGAGAGCCGGAAGATCGAAGCTCAGGAAAGGCAACCTGGGGAACACCTGGAGTGGAACACACCATCTCTCTACACCCCATACCCAATTTGTAGGCCTAATGCAGCGTAGTTTCCAACAACTACTAAACGAGAGCATGATGATCGAAGCATTGGCGAGGAAACCAGGGGAACACCTTGGAGTGGAACACACCATCTCTCTACAGTGGAACACACCATCTCTCTACACCCCATACCCAATTTGTAGGCCTAATGCAGCGTAGTTTCCAACAACTACTAAACGAGAGCCGGAAGATCGAAGCAATGGAGAGGAAACCTGGGGAACACCTTGGAGTGTAACACACCATCTCTCTACACCCCATACCCAATTTGTAGGCCTAATGCAGCGTAGTTTCCAACAACTACTAAACGAGAGCCGGAAGATCGAAGCTCAGGAAAGGCAACCTGGAGAACACCTTGGAGTGGAACACACCATCTCTCTACACCCCATACCCAATTTGTAGGCCCAATGCAGCGTAGTTTCCAACAACTACTAAACGAGAGCCGGAAGATCGAAGCAATGGAGAGGAAACCTGGGGAACACCTTGGAGTGTAACACACCATCTCTCTACACCCCATACCCAATTTGTAGGCCTAATGCAGCGTAGTTTCCAACAACTACTAAACGAGAGCCGGAAGATCGAAGCAATGGAGAGGAAACCTGGGGAACACCTTGGAGTGTAACACACCATCTCTCTACACCCCATACCCAATTTGTAGGCCTAATGCAGCGTAGTTTCCAACAACTACTAAACGAGAGCCGGAAGATCGAAGCAATGGAGAGGAAACCTGGGGAACACCTTGGAGTGGAACACACCATCTCTCTACAGTGGAACACACCATCTCTCTACACCCCATACCCAATTTGTAGGCCTAATGCAGCGTAGTTTCCAACAACTACTAAACGAGAGCCGGAAGATCGAAGCTCAGGAAAGGCAACCTGGGGAACACCTGGAGTGGAACACACCATCTCTCTACACCCCATACCCAATTTGTAGGCCCAATGCAGCGTAGTTTCCAACAACTACTAAACGAGAGCCGGAAGATCGAAGCTCAGGAAAGGCAACCTGGGGAACACCTTGGAGTGTAACAAACCCTCTCTCTACACCACGGAAGGGCTGATTCTTAGGAAGGAAGGCTGTCGGAAAGAAGCAGGGCGCGTCCGAGGGTGATTATATTCTTATTAGGTATATACTCACCCTCGGACGCGCCCTGCTTCTTTATTTGTAATGAATGTTTATTTGCAATGTGGTTTTGACTTACTCTATTTTTTTGGTAAATAATGATTTTATTATTTTCATTGTTTTGCATCTTCTTGGCAATAATATAAAGAAGACGCGACAGGACAACACTCGGTGGATGCCATATCTGTGTTTAAAATTGAAAAAACCTTTCAGTTAACTACTTGCAGGAGAAAGTTATTGTAGCTGGTGGCCATTTTTAGTACTGTACCAGATTTTTGTTGTATGTGTTTGTTTTTAATGTTAAAATGTCTGCATTTGATATCTCTCCAGTATTTTCTTTTTTATAAGCAAAATACTTATTTTTATATTTTCTGATGTTGGTTCCAGGGGTACACGGGCAGCAGTGGTGTGGTCAGTGGAGGCCTAGTGGAAGGAGTGACCACAGACAGGCATCGAAGGCCTAAAATAATAACACATGGCTGTAGGCAATTTTAAATTGGTTCCAGGGGTACACGGGCAGCAGTGGTGTGGTCAGTGGAGGCCTAGTGGAAGGAGTGACCGCAGACAGGCATCGAAGGCCTAAAATAATAACACATGGCTGTAGGCAATTTTAAATTGGTTACAGGGGTACACGGGCAGCAGTGGTATGGTCAGTGGAGGCCTAGTGGAAGGAGTGACCGCAGACAGGCATCGAAGGCCTAAAATAATAACACATGGCTGTAGGCAATTTTAAATTGGTTACAGGGGTACACGGGCAGCAGTGGTGTGGTCAGTGGAGGCCTAGTGGAAGGAGTGACCGCAGACAGGCATCGAAGGCCTAAAATAATAACACATGGCTGTAGGCAATTTTAAATTGGTTACAGGGGTACACGGGCAGCAGTGGTGTGGTCAGTGGAGGCCTAGTGGAAGGAGTCACCGCAGACAGGCATCGAAGGCCTAAAATAATAACACATGGCTGTAGGCAATTTTAAATTGGTTACAGGGGTACACGGGCAGCAGTGGTGTGGTCAGTGGAGGCCTAGTGGAAGGAGTGACCACAGACAGGCATCGAAGGCCTAACATAACAAAAATGTCAATACAATGGTATTGTCAGTGGCAGGCATTGAAGGATGTCAGCGCATAGACTAAACATTGGTGGAGCTGTGAGATAATTTTGCAAGTGGTAGAGCACTGTTTGAGCTGGGGTGGGGGGAAACTGTCTTGTGGCCGGCGGTACAGGCCCAGGGCCCCTCATATTACAACGGTGTGTCTGACTTTGGGTGCGCACCACCACCGCCAGAGACACTTTATTGTACTAGGAGGGACCCAGTGGTAGTGCCGTCGACCAAAAGCGGGCTCACCCACCTCTTCAGACAAACTGCACTCTCACGGGTGCTGTCACCAAGTGTCGATACCACGGCCCCGTGTGGGGAGTTTGGCCATTTAGTGAGGTGTAAACATGTCGTATGCTGGACAATCAGGTGCAGAAAATTACGAGATTGGAAAAGGCATTCAGAATAGTCCACAGGCAAGACCTTTTCATAGGAAAGCTAGGTGTCAGCCGGGCAAGGTGGGGCAAAAGATTTCGAAATCCAGTTGTGGTTCATTTTAATGAAGGTTAGATCATCTACATTTTGGGTAGCCAGACGAGTCCTTTTTTCTGTTAGTATTGAACCTGCAGCACTGAATACTCTTTCTGATAGGACACTAGCTGCCGGGCAAGCAAGCTCCTGCAATGCATATTCTGCCAATTCTGGCCAGGTGTCTAATTTTGATGACCAGTAATCAAATGGGAATGACGGTTGAGGGAGAACATCGATAAGGGATGAAAAATAGTTTGTAACCATACTGGACAAATGTTGTCTCCTGTCACTTTGAATTGATGCTGCAGTACCTGTCCTGTCTGCGGTCATAGCAAAATCACTCCACAACCTGGTCAGAAAACCCCTCTGGCCAACGCCACTTCTGATTTCTGCCCCTCTAACTCCTCTGGTCTGCTGGCCCCTGCAGCTCGTGTGAGAACGATCACGGGCGCTGTGTGCAGGGAATGCCAGAAGCAAACGGTCAACAAGAGTTGATTGTTTGGTTGCTAATATTAGTTCCAAGTTCTCATGTGGCATTATATTTTGCAATTTGCCTTTATAGCGAGGATCAAGGAGGCAGGCCAACCAGTAATCGTCATCATTCATCATTTTAGTTATGCGTGTGTCCCTTTTGAGGATACGTAAGGCATAATCCGCCATGTGGGCCAAAGTTCCAGTTCTCAAATCTGCGGTTGTGCTTGGTTGAGGGGCAGTTTCAGGCAAATCCACGTCACTTGTGTCCCTCAAAAAACCAGAACCCGGCCTTGCCGCGCCACCAATTTCCAGTGGCCCCGGAAAAGCTTCCTCATTAAAAATATAATCATCCCCATCATCCTCCTCGTCCTCCTCCTCCTCTTCGCCCGCTACCTCGTCCTCTACACTGCCCTGGCCAGACAATGGCTGACTGTCATCAAGGCTTTCCTCTTCCTCAGCTGCAGACGCCTGATCCTTTATGTGCGTCAAACTTTGCATCAGCAGACGCATTAGGGGGATGCTCATGCTTATTATGGCGTTGTCTGCACTAACCAGCCGTGTGATTTCCTCAAAACACTGAAGGACTTGACACATGTCTTGAATCTTCGACCACTGCACACCTGACAACTCCATGTCTGCCATCCTACTGCCTGCCCGTGTATGTGTATCCTCCCACAAAAACATAACAGCCCGCCTCTGTTCACACAGTCTCTGAAGCATGTGCAGTGTTGAGTTCCACCTTGTTGCAACGTCTATGATTAGGCGATGCTGGGGAAGGTTCAAAGAACGCTGATAGGTCTGCATACGGCTGGAGTGTACGGGCGAACGGCGGATATGTGAGCAAAGTCCACGCACTTTGAGGAGCAGGTCGGATAACCCCGGATAACTTTTCAGGAAGCACTGCACCACCAGGTTTAAGGTGTGAGCCAGGCAAGGAATGTGTTTCAGTTGGGAAAGGGAGATGGCAGCCATGAAATTCCTTCCGTTATCACTCACTACCTTGCCTGCCTCAAGATCTACAGTGCCCAGCCACGACTGCGTTTTTTTCTGCAAGAACTCGGACAGAACTTCCGCGGTGTGTCTGTTGTCGCCCAAACACTTCATAGCCAATACAGCCTGCTGACGTTTGCCAGTAGCTGCCCCATAATGGGAGACCTGGTGTGCAACAGTGGCAGCTGCGGATGGAGTGGTTGCGCGACTGCGGTCTGTGGACGAGCTCTCGCTTCTGCAGGAGGACGAAGAGGAGGAGGAGGGGGTGCGAACGGCTACAGCCAATTGTTTCCTAGACCGTGGGCTAGGCAGAACTGTCCCAAACTTGCTGTCCCCTGTGGACCCTGCATCCACCACATTTACCCAGTGTGCCGTGATGGACACGTAACGTCCCTGGCCATGCCTACTGGTCCATGCATCTGTTGTCAGGTGCACCTTTGTGCTCACAGATTGCCTGAGTGCATGGACGATGCGCTCTTTAACATGCTGGTGGAGGGCTGGGATGGCTTTTCTGGAAAAAAAGTGTCGACTGGGTAGCTCGCAGCGTGGTACAGCGTAGTCCATCAGGTCTTTGAAAGCTTCGCTTTCAACTAACCGGTAGGGCATCATCTCTAACGAGATTAGTCTAGCTATGTGGGCGTTCAAACCCTGTGTACGCGGATGCGAGGCTAAGTACTTCCTTTTTCTAACCATAGTCTCATGTAGGGTGAGCTGGACTGGAGAGCTGGAGATCGTGGAACTAGCGGGGGTGCCGGTGGACATGGCAGACTGAGAGACGGTGGGAGATGGTATTGTTGCCGCCGGTGCCCTAGATGCAGTGTTTCCTACTACGAAACTGGAGATTCCCTGACCCTGACTGCTTTGGCCTGGCAAAGAAACCTGCACAGAAACTGCAGGTGGTGCAGAAAATGGTGGCCCTACACTGCCGGAAGGGATGTTACGTTGATGAGTAGCTTCATTGGCCGAGGGTGCTACAACCTTAAGGGACGTTTGGTAGTTAGTCCAAGCTTGCAAATGCATGGTGGTTAAATGTCTATGCATGCAACTTGTATTGAGACTTTTCAGATTCTGCCCTCTGCTTAAGGTAGTTGAACATTTTTGACAGATTACTTTGTGCTGATCAATTGGATGTTGTTTAAAAAAATGCCAGACTGCACTCTTTCTAGCATCGGATACCTTTTCAGGCATTGCAGACTGAGCTTTAACCGGATGGCCACGCTGTCCTCCAACAGGTTTTGACTTTGCCACGCGTTTTGGCCAAGATACGGGCCCGGCAGATGGAACCTGTTGCGATGTTGATGCCTGCTGCGGCCCCTCCTCCTCCGCTTCAGAACTGCTGCGGCCTGCACCCTGTTCCCCCAATGGCTGCCAATCGGGGTCAAGAACTGGGTCATCTATTACCTCTTCTTGTAGCTCGTGTGCAACTTCGTCTGTGTCACCGTGTCGGTCGGTGGTATAGCGTTCGTGATGGGGCAACATAGTCTCATCAGGGTCTGATTCTTGATCAGCACCCTGCGAGGGCAATGTTGTGGTCTGAGTCAAAGGACCAGCATAGTAGTCTGGCTGTGGCTGTGCATCAGTGCACTCCATGTCAGATTCAACTTGTAATGGGCATGGACTGTTAACTGCTTCACTTTCTAAGCCAGAGACGGTATGTGTAAAGAGCTCCATGGAGTAACCCGTTGTGTCGCCTGCTGCATTCTTCTCTGTTGTTGTTTTTGCTGAAGAGGACAAGGAAGCGACTTGTCCCTGACCGTGAACATCCACTAACGACGCGCTGCTTTTACTTTTACCAGTTTCACGAGAGGAGGCAAAAGAGCTAGAGGCTGAGTCAGCAAGATAAGCCAAAACTTGCTCTTGATGCTCCGGCTTTAAAAGCGGTTTTCCTACTCCCAGAAAAGGGAGGGTTCGAGGCCTTGTGTAGCCAGACGACGAACCTGGCTCCACAGCTCCAGACTTAGGTGCAATATTTTTTTTCCCACGACCACCTGATGCTCCACCACTACCACTACCCTCATTACCAGCTGACAATGAACGCCCCCGGCCACGACCTCTTCCACCAGACTTCCTCATTGTTTTAAAAACGTTACCAAACGAACGGTATTTGTTGCTGTCACACAACTTACACGGTGAGCTATAACTTCAGTATGATTTAGCTACCCCTTTACAGGTGGGTGAGACCACAACGAAAATCAGCCACAATGTTACACACTCTGTTGTTGTTGGCAACAAATGAGATGGCACACACGCAGGACTGTCACTGAAGCGCAAATGTAAATATTTATCTCCCACTGATTTGTGTTTGTTTTTTTTAAAAGGGAGACTTCAGAAAAAAAAAAAATTAAAAAAAAATTATTTTTTACAGAAGAATTTATAAAACAAATAAAATGAAATGATTGTTTCAGGGAGAATTTAGGAAAAAAAAAAAAAAAAGGCTTTGTAGGGCCCACTGAGTGAGAGAGGACGCACACAGGAGTCAGGAGTGGCACACAAGCCCAGAGGCCAATATTAATCTCCCACCGATTGATTTAGTTATTTTTTTTGGTAGATTTTGGAACCCAAATCAAGCAAAAAAATTAATAGGCTTTCTATGGCCCACAATTGGGGAGAGAGAGAGAGATGGCACACCCAGGAGTCAAGACTGGCACACAAGCAGAAGGGGCAATATGAATCTCCCACAGATTTTTTTTTTTTTTTTTTCAGGGAGACTTGAGAGAAAAAAAAATACAAAAAAAATGATTTTTTTCAGGAATAATTTAGAAACCAAAGAAAATAAAATGATTGTTTCAGGGAGAATTTAGAAAACAAATAAAACAAAAAATAGGCTTTCTAGGGCCCACTGAGTGACAGATGACGCTCACAGGAGTCAGGAGTGGCACACAAGCCCAGAGGCCAATATTAATCTCCCACTGATTGATTTAGTGATTTTTTTTGGTAGATTTTGGAACCCAAATCAAGCAAAAAAATTAATAGGCTTTCTATGGCCCACTATTTGTGAGAGAGATGGCACGCTCAGGACTGGCACACAAGCCCAGAGGCCAATATTAATCTCCCATTTTTTTTTTTTCCAGGGAAAATTTATAAACCCAATAAAAAAAATAATAATAAATAGGCTTTCTATGGCCCACTATCTGAGAGAGAGAGATGGCACGCTTAGGACTGGCACACAAGCCCAAAGGCCAATATTAATCTCCCACTGATTGATTGATTGATTTTTTTCAGGTAGAATTATGAACCCAAATCAACCAAAAAAATAAATAGCCTTTCTATGGCCCACTATTTGTGAGAGAGATGGCACGCTCAGGACTGGCACACAAGCCCAGAGGCCAATATTAATCTCCCACTTTTTTTTTTTCCAGGGAAAATTTATAAACCCAATAAAATAATAAAAAAATAGGCTTTCTATGGCCCACTATCTGAGAGAGAGAGAGAGAGATGGCACGCTTAGGACTGGCACACAAGCCCAAAGGCCAATATTAATCTCCCACTGATTGATTTAATGATTTTTTCAGGTAGAATTTAGAACCCAAATCAAGCAAAAAAATTAATAGGCTTTCTATGGCCCACTGAGTGAGAGATGGCACACA
Organism: Ranitomeya imitator; assembly: GCF_032444005.1. Taxonomy (NCBI): domain Eukaryota; kingdom Metazoa; phylum Chordata; class Amphibia; order Anura; family Dendrobatidae; genus Ranitomeya; species Ranitomeya imitator. The sequence goes on from NC_091288.1 coordinate 167,424,065, forward strand.
CAGGAGTAAGGAGTGGCACACAAGCCCTGAGGCCAATATTTTTCTCCCACTGATTGATTGATTGATTTTTTCAGGTAGAATTATGAACCCAAATCAACCAAAAAAATAAATAGGCTTTCTATGGCCCACTATTTGTGAGAGAGATGGCACGCTCAGGACTGGCACACAAGCCCAGAGGCCAATATTAATCTCCCATTTTTTTTTTTCCAGGGAAAATTTATAAACCCAATAAAAAAAATAATAATAAATAGGCTTTCTATGGCCCACTATCTGAGAGAGAGAGATGGCACGCTTAGGACTGGCACACAAGCCCAAAGGCCAATATTAATCTCCCACTGATTGATTGATTGATTTTTTCAGGTAGAATTATGAACCCAAATCAACCAAAAAAATAAATAGGCTTTCTATGGCCCACTATTTGTGAGAGAGATGGCACGCTCAGGACTGGCACACAAGCCCAGAGGCCAATATTAATCTCCCACTTTTTTTTTTTTCCAGGGAAAATTTATAAACCCAATAAAATACTAAAAAAATAGGCTTTCTATGGCCCACTATCTGAGAGAGAGAGAGATGGCACGCTTAGGACTGGCACACAAGCCCAAAGGCCAATATTAATCTCCCACTGATTGATTTATTGATTTTTTCAGGTAGAATTTAGAACCCAAATCAAGCAAAAAAATTAATAGGCTTTCTATGGCCCACTGAGTGAGAGATGGCACACACAGGAGTAAGGAGTGGCACACAAGCCCTGAGGCCAATATTTTTCTCCCACTGATTGATGTTGTGATTTTTTCTGGTAGATTTTGGAACCCAAATCAAGCAAAAAAATAAATAGGCTTTCTATGGCCCACTGAGTGAGAGATGACACAGACAGAGATGGCACTCTAGCAGAAATGTCAATCTTAATCTCCCACAAAAAAAAAAAAAAGGAACTGTCCTTCAATTACTATCTCCCTGCAGTAATCTCAGCCAGGTATGGCAGGCAGCAATAAGGAGTGGACTGATGCACAAATTAAATAAAAAGTGTGGACAAACAAACAAGATAGCTGTGCAGAAAGGAAGGAACAAGAGGATTTGTGCTTTGAAAAAAGCAGTTGGTTTGCACAGCGGCGTACACACAGCAATGCAGCTATCAGGGAGCCTTCTAGGGCAGCCCGATGAGCTACAGCGCTGAGGAAAAAAAAAAAAAAAGGAGCTTCCACTGTCCCTGCACACCGAAGGTGGTGTTGGGCAGTGGAAATCGCTACAGCACAAGCGGTTTTGTGGTTAATGGACCCTGCCTAACGCTATCCCTGCTTCTGACGAAGCGGCAGCAACCTCTCCCTAAGCTCAGATCAGCAGCAGTAACATGGCGGTCGGCGGGAACTCCCCTTTATAGCCCCTGTGACGCCGCAGACAGCAAGCCAATCACTGCAATGCCCTTCTCTAAGATGGTGGGGACCAGGACCTATGTCATCACGCTGCCCACACTCTGCGTTTACCTTCATTGGCTGAGAAATGGCGCTTTTCGCGTCATTGAAACGCGACTTTGGCGCGAAAGTCGCGTACCGCATGGCCGACCACGCACAGGGGTCGGATCGGGTTTCATGAAACTCGACTTCGCCAAAAGTCGGCGACTTTTGAAAATGTTCGACCCGTTTCGCTCAACCCTAGTAAATATATCTTATACAATTTTAAGAAATGAGACATAAACTTGATTTAACCGTAAGAATCATATGGGTGTGAATATAGGATGGTGCAGCGATAGAAGTTGATCTTAAGCCAAGTACCTTCTGGCATACAAGAAATTAGTATTTTAAAAGCCACATGTTTCGGCAGGAGACAGATTTTTTTACTGACACCCATAACATTGAGTTTACAGGTAACAGATGCTGTTTTCAGGTGCTCCAGTGTTTTAGGACATTTGGAACACTCAGCTGAGATGATGAATGACGGCATATAAATGGGTTTGGTACATATGATGGGACCATTTTGGCAATAGAAAATAGAAACCAGTAATGGATTCCATTAGCTTTCAGAATAGATGACTTTTCAGTAGTTGTTTGGAAAATATCTATATGGATATCATCCAATTGGTCTTGGAGCTTCCAGTAAGTAGTTTTATCACAATGGTAGAATAAATTACCGATGGGGTTGTTTATATGAATATAAAGCAGAATATGGGAGAATATCCCAAAACACGTCAGAAGTTTGATTTATATAATATGACCGTGCTTCCCATTCTATTTTCGCTTCTGCCAAACTGAAAGACAATATACAAACAGAATAGGAGCCTCTAGCTTCATATGTGTGCGAGCTGTCACAAAAGAAATATTCCTGTATACATAGAAATCTAAGTATATACCCAAGAGCAAACTCTTTAGGATAGTGATGTATGTGCCCTTTCACGTTATCTCTGTATTATTTATGTCTGTGATAAAAGGACAATAAGGTTTAAGTCACATGATATTTGCTTTTTCTGTATATTAACTATTATTTCTATCTTTTGCTTGCTTGCTTTGTCAGTATTATGAAATAACGTTTTAGCATTATTCATATTTAATTATGGCAAAACCATCATTTTTGTAGACGTTATTTTATTGTTACTAATACATGCTGTAGCGTGGCTAAAGGTCATGTGATTAATGGACGGTATGTATCGCAGAGATGGGTGGCCCTGTGATGGAAGCCTGGGTATGTTTTGCTCAAGCAGATCTACTGCTGAGGGATTTGTTTACATTGGGAAGGCTTCCAGGTGATTGGGGAGATGGGTGGGTTCAGTCACCTACAAGCCCACCCTAAGAGGCGTGTTTGAATAACTAAGATGGTTTTGTGTTGAAGGACCTGTGGTGAGTGTGACATCACCAGTATGCTTAATCCACATTTAGTGTCCACATGTGTCGCATTTCTGTAGTGATGAGAGACCGCCTAATGAACGGATGCATGTCTCCAGAAGTACAGGCTGTGCATAACATACTGGTGACTGCAACATACTGGTTACTACAGCGTACTGGTCACTACAATGGTAGTTTGCAATTTTCACTCAGCAACATTCACTGCTGCTTATATCTGAAAAACACATATGGAGTCAAAATGGTCATTACACCTGTAGATAAATTCCAAAATGGGTGTTATTTCAAAAATGGGGTCACTTGTTGGGGGAATTCTGCTCTTCTTGCATTTAGGGGCTCTGTATATGGAGTCCGAAAACTATTCTGTATTATTTTGTTCTTCAAGAGTCAAATAGCGCTTCGTTCCACCTGAGTCTCGCTGTGTGGCTAAGCAGTACTGTACAGCCACATATGGGGTATTGCCAAGTTCAGCAGAAATTGTGTGACACATTTTGGCACCATTTTTACCCATTTCCCAGTGTGAAAATGTAAAACCTTTGCCTAAAACAATTTTTTTGTGGTAAAAATGTAATTATTGATTCTTCACTGCCCAATGGTATAAAATTCGGTGACCTACTTGGTGTAGATATGATCACTGCTCCCCTAGGTGAACTCATTGAGAAGTGTAGTTTGTAAAATGGGGTCACTTATGGGGGTTTCCGCAGTTCTGGCATCTCAGGGGTTCTGCCAATGTGACATGCCCCCCAGAACCAGTGCAGCAAAATCTGCAGTAATACAGCGCTCCTTCTCTTTTGAGCTTTGCACTGTGTCTCAAAGTAGTTTTCGACCACTTATGTGTTATATGGTTATTTATGTGCTCAGGAGAAATTGCATTGCTTAATAATTTGTACTGTTCATTTTCTCCTATTACCCCTTTTGAAAATTGCAAACTTGATGTCAAAGCAACATTTTAGTGGAAAAAATAGTAATATTTCATTTACTCAGCCCAATTTTATACAAGTTTGTAAATCGCCTGTGGGTTAAACATACTCACTACTCCCCTAGATAAATTCTTTGACAGATGTTGTTTACAAAATGGAATCACCTGTTGGGGTTTCTGCTGTTTTGGCATGTCAGGGGCTCTTCAAATGTGACATAGTATCCGCAACCTATTGCAGGAAAAATAGTGCTCAGTCTCTTTCCAGCCCTTCCATGAGCCCAAGCAGTCGTTTTTCAACAAATATGGGGTACCTGCATATTTTGGAAAAATTGCACAACAAATGTTGGCATCCCTTTTTTTCTGTTACCATTGTGAAAATTAAAAAATGGGGCTCAAACAACATTTTTGTTTGGAAAACGTGTTTTTTAATTTTCATGTCTTAACATAAATAAAATTTGTTGGGTTCAAAGTGCTCATCACACATCAAGATAAAGTCCTTGAGTGGTTTAGTTCCCAAAATGGGGTCATTTGTGGGGTGTTCCACTGTTTAGGCACCTCAGTGGCTCTTCAAACACGACATGGCATCAGCTATTGATTCAAGCCAATTTTGTATTCCAAAAGTGAAATGGCGCTTCTTCCCTTCAATGCCCCGCCAGGAGCCCAAACAGATGTTTACCTCCACATATGTGGTATCGGCTTACTGAGGAGAAATCGCACAACAAATTTTATGGTGCATTTTCCTCTGTTTCCCTTGTAAAGATGAAAAATTTGGCGCTAAAGTAACATTTTTGTGGGAAAAAGTTAAATGTTCATTTTTTCCTTACACATTCCATTAATTATTGTGAAGCACCTGAAGGGTTAATAAACTTCTTGAGCTTGGTTTTGAGCACCTTGAGGGGTGCAGTTTTTAGAATGGTATCACTTTTGTGTATTTTCTCTCTTATAAGCACCTCAAAGTAACTTCAAATGTGATGTATTCCTTAAAAAAATGGTCTTGTAAATTTTATGGAAAAATTAGAAATTATTGTTCAAATTTCAACCCTTCTAACTTTGTAACAAAAAAAGTGCTTCCCAAATTGTGCTGACATAAAGTTGACATGTGGAAAATGTTATTGATGAACAATTTTGTGTGACATACAGTAACTCTCTGGTTTAAGAACATAAAGTTTAAAAGTTTGAAAATTGTGAAATTTTCAAAAGTTTTGCCAAATTTCTAATATTTTCAGAAATAAATGCAAGTCATATCAAACAAATTTTACCACTATCATGAAGTACAATATATAATGAAAAAACAATCTCAGAAACAGTAGGATACGTTGAAGCATTCCAGAGTGATAACCACATAAAGTGACACTCGTCAGGATTGTAAAAATTGGCCAGGTCACGAAAGTGAAAATAGGCTCTGGCGCGAAAGGGTTAAAATAAGCTCTGGAGCAAGATTCTCATGTAAATCAGTGTTTATTTAACAGCTCATTTACATGATAAAAAAGTGGATTTCTCTGGAATAAGACATCAAACTGCAGATATCAAGATATCATTTTATTCAGATATGACCTACATTCCCATATAAATGGTTTAGGAGGGTTCATCCTACTGAAAGATTCCCTTTAAAACATTGGACACATACTGCATACAGTATGTTAAAACATGGGGATTCATGGTTCCTTTACTGGTGTGATTTTCCTCGGTTGGTACCCATGCAGAATTGGGTGCCTTGCTGAGGACAGGAAACATAAAAGGCATTTGTAGCATTATTTTTCGTCACTGACAAATCTGGTTGGAGAGAGTAATCGAAACAGGAATCGAATGCTAACTCTACATATCATTAGCCAAGGTCTGGACCAGTGTTTACAAAATAGAGATGAGTGAATCTTTCAAGGTTCGGTTCTGCAAAAATCCCCATAATTGCCAAATGGTTCGTCGAACATACCTGAACTCGATTGAATTCAATGGGAGGCAAAACCAAATGCATAGACAACACATTATGGGGGACTAAAAAGCTTCCCAAACAGCTCAAGTTAGAGGCAGACACCAGGAAAAGTGGCATTAATTGACCCAGCATACTTGGAGTCCAAACATTTCCAAAAATTAGATGACTGATCAATTCATGCACAGTAGAAGTTTTAGGATGGCACAGCAGCAGTCAGCCAATAGGCCATGCATAAGGTATCAGAGTTTGGGCCAGCATTTATAGTTTTTAATTTAAGTTTAAATTAAGATGAGGTGGGTGAGGGAATGATGCAAGGAGCCCTGATACCTCATGCTACAGCTCAAACTGAATTTTTGCTCAGCTTCACTTAGGTGCCACAAACATCAATTTCTTAGACTACTATTGGTAGAAAAATATACGGATAGTAACACAGGAACTTGACTGATAAGCAATTCACCCACAGTAGAAATTTTGGAATGGCACAGCCGCAGTAAGCCATAGGTCACGCATAAGGTATCAGGGTCTGAGCGAGCATTAGAGCTTTGAATTGAAGTTTAAATTAAGATGAGGTGGGTGAGGGACCGGTGTAAGACTGCTTTGCTGGGAGAACTGATACCTCATGCAACAGCTCAAACTGCTTTTTTTTCAACTACACTCAGCTGGCACAAATATCAGCTTGGTAGACTACTAATGTTAGAAAAATTTAAGGATAGTAACACAGGTAGTTAACTGATCAATTCATGCACAGTAGAAATTTTAGAATGGCAAAGAAGCAGTCAACCATAAGCCATGCATGAGGTAGCAGGGTCTGGGCCAGCATTTATAGTTTTTAGTTTAAGTTTAAATTAAGATGAGGTGAGAGAGGGACTGAACAATGTAAGCCTTCTTTGCTGGGAGCCCTGCATGCAAATTTCCTCACAGACTGCTAGCTCTAGTCCATAAAATGGCTGCTGTTAGATGACCATGTGACCAGACTTGTCCATTTGTCCATCAGCCTCCTCTAGTAGAAAACCTCCCATACAAAAATTGCTTTTATACTGGAGGAGACAGAACCTGTCATACACAATTTATAGCAAGTGACACAAAATCATCATGTCCCCATCCCATCTGTTAAACTAAACATGATGTGGCTGTTCCTGTTATCTCATTCTGCAGCCAGCAATATACAGTGTAATACAGTGACTATTGGAGGCAACCGATGCAACATTTTTAATATAACCCAATTGCAAAATTGATTTTAGCACCAATTGCATGCATGTAAGTCATGTAAGTAAGAAAAAAAGTCCCCAAATGTGGACAACCCCTTTATCCTCTTCATGACCTTCAAACTTACTGAGCTAGTACATATGGGTACGTTGCGGTGATTTTGCACGCACGGGGGCTGTGTGCACAAAATCGCTGCTGATATGACAGCTGACAGCCAGCACTCAGTGCCCAGCAGTATAAGCCACTAAATGCTGCTATTGATAGCGATCACAGCATTTAGAAGGCAGAAGGAGGGAGGAGGCCCCCTCTGTTCTGCAACCAGGCAATGTCATCGCGGGGGCCCAATTATTGTCATGTTGTTTCGATGTCATCATGACGACATCCGGGTCACCAGAGCTATGAAGCTTGTTACACCGTGGTCAGCTTATGTTGTATCAATTTTGTATGTCAGTGCAGCACTGACAGTTTATAAAGCATAGCAATGCTCGTACATTGCAATGCTTTATAAGCGATCTGAAGAGATCAGAGTGAAAAAAAGTGAAAATCCCATAGAGGGACTAAGTAAAAAGTGAAAAAAAGTAAAAAAAAATTGTACAAATTTGATAATAAAAAAAAATTACAAAATAATAATATAAATGAATATTTTTATGAGAAAAAAAAAGTGTACACGTTGCGTATTTCCATGTCCGGAACGACCCAACCTATAACACTTTCCCACTAGTTAACCCCTTCAGTGAACATCATAAAAAAAGCGATGCAAAATGATGCTTTATCATAAAGCTTAACAAAAAGTGGAGTAAAACACAATCAAAAAGATGAATGTAAATAAAAATCGTAAAGCTGAACACGTATTCTTGTCCCATGAAAAAACAAGCTGCCATAGAGCTCCATCAGCATAAAAATTAAAAAGTTATAGTTCTCAGAATAAAGCGATGCAAAAATAATAATTTTTTCTATAAATAGTATTTATTGTGCAAAAGTGCCAAAACATAAAACATGATATAAATGTGGTATCGCTGTAATGCTACTCACCCGAAGAATAATCCACCTTAACAATTTTACCTGAATCAGAACGGCATAAAAAACCCCACAAAAATACCCATAACTGTGCAAGTGCATGGCGCATGCGTTGGACCACGGCACCACAACTGCACATCTCAGGGCAGTGTGACACGCATGGGACGTGGTTGGTATTGTAAGGATGAGAGGAGTCAAGGATTTCTTTCAGGCACCGCACACCACGGAGCCTGGAAGATATCATTAACACAAAAGATTAAAAGTGCATTTCTCAACATCTAAACAGCAGCTATGAAGCATACAGGTAAGACTGGTTTAACCATTCTATTACCTGTATGCCCATAGTAATAGCTTAAAAGCATCCCATGGAGTGACAGATTCCATTTAAAGGCTCTGTATATGGAGTCTGCAAACTATTCTAGGGAAAATTTGAACTCCTTGAGGCAAATAGTACTCTGTCCCTCTCGAGTCTCACAATGAGGCTAAGCAGTATTGTACAGCCACCTATGGGGTATTTCTACATTCATCATAAATTGTGGAACAAATTTGGTGCCATTTTTACCCATTTACTGTGTGAAAATATAAAATCTGGGGCTAAAACTAAATTTTGGTGGTTAACCCCTTTACCCCCAAGGGTGGTTTGCAGGTTAATTGCCAGGTTAATTTTTACAATTTTGACCACTGTGCCTTTTTGAGGCAATAACTCTGGAACACTTCCATGGATCCCAGTGATTATGACATTGCTTTCTCAATACATATTGTATTTCATGATATAGATAAAATTTATTTGATATAACTTGTGTTTATTTTTGAAAAAAATAGAATCTTAGCGAAAATTTTGAAAATTTTCCAATTTTCCAACTTTGAATTCGTCACCAATTTTTTATTTTCCCTAGGGTATCAGGAGAAATTGGACCCCAAAAGTTGTTTTTGTCCTGAATAGGGTTGAGTGACTTTTAGTTTTTCAGGGTCGAGTCGGGTTTCAAGAAACCCGACTTTCTCAAAAGTCGGGTCGAGTGAAATCAGCCCATCCTATTGAAAAGTCGGGGTTGGGGATCGGCCGAAATTCGAAACCCAATGTAAGTCTATGGGTTTTTTTTTTTTTTTTTACATTTCCTTCAGGGCGATATAGCAGAAAAGCCGGTAATTCAATTACCAGCTTTTCATTTCTCCTGCCAAAACCCGACATGATATGAGACATGGTTTACATACAGTAAACCATGTCATATCCCCCTTTTTTTTTCATATTCCACACTACTAATGTTAGTAGTGTGTATATGCAAAATTTCGGCGCTCTAGCTCTTAAATTTAAGGGTTAAATCGCGGAAAAAATTGGCGTGGGCTCCCGCGCAATTTTCTCCGCCAGAGTAGCAAAGCCAGTGACTGAGGGCAGATATTAATAGCCTGGAGAGGGTCCACGGTTTTTGGCCCCACCTGGCTAAAAACATCTGCCCCCAGCCACCCCAGAAAAGGCACATCTGTAATCCACTCGCTGAAGACCCTCGCTCTGTAACAAATAAAAAATAATAAACCAACAATATTTTGAGAGCTATAATTTTTCCATATTTTGGACCACAGAGTCATGTGAGGTCTTGTTTTTTGTGGGACGAGTTGTTGTTTTTATTGGTACCGTTTTCGTGAACATGGCTGTTGTGAATTCTGTGGCAGAGCTCCCTCCTGTGGTCACAAGTAGTACTTCGGCTGATTCTCTCTGGGAGCTTCCGTTTGTGGAGGAAACTGGTACTGCTGCTTCTGAGTTTCCTTCCTCAGGTGATCTGGTGAGGTCGTTAGGTGCTTCTCTACTTAACCCCACCTAATGCTTTGATTCATGCTTCCTGTCAATGTTCCAGTGTTGGACTTGTGTTTCTCTGGATCATCCCTGTGGCCTGCTGCTCTGCATAGCTAAGTGCTTCTTTGCTATTTGTTGCTATTTTTTCTGTCCAGCTTGTCTATTTGTTTTGCTGGAAGCTCTGGGACGCAAAGGGTGTCCCTCCGTGCCGTTAGTTCGGTACGGAGGGTCTTTTTGCCCCTTTGCGTGGTTTTCTTTAGGGTTTTGTGTAGACCGCAAAGTTATCTTTCCTATCATCGTTCTGTCTAGAATATCGGGCCTCACTTTGCTGAATCTATTTCATCCCTACATTTGTCTTTTCATCTTACTCACAGTCATTATATGTGGGGGGCTGCCTTTTCCTTTGGGGTATTTCTCTGAGGCAAGGTAGGCTTATTTTTTCTATCTTCAGGCTAGTTAGTTTCTCAGGCTGTGCCGAGTTGCATAGGGAGCTTTGGGCGCAGTCCACGGCTGCCTCTAGTTGTGTTTGGAGAGGATCAGGGATTGCGGTCTGCAGAGTTCCCACGTCTCAGAGCTCGTTCTATTATTTTGGGTTATTGTCAGATCACTGTATGTGCTCTGACCTCCATGTCCATTGTGATACTGAATTGCCTTTCATAACAGTACAGGAAGCCAAAAGTACTAATGATTCTCAATAGAGGGAAAAAAGAAGTTCTGAGACCATTTTTTTTTCTTGGCTTTGTGTTTTGTCCTTTTTTTCCCCTAGACATTTGGGTGGTTCAGTACACAGGTGTAGCGATGGACATTAGAAGTCTGTCTTCATTTGTGGATCAGCTCTCGGCAAGAGTACAAAAGATTCAAGACACTATTGATCAGAAATCTATGTTAGAACCAAGAATTCCTATTCCTGATTTGTTTTTTGGAGATAGAACTAAGTTTCTGAGTTTCAAAAATAATTGTAAGTTATTTCTAGCCTTGAAACCTCGTTCCTCTGGTGATCCAGTTCAACAGGTTTTGATTATTATTTCTTTTTTGCGCGGCGACCCTCAGGACTGGGCATTTTCTCTTGCGCCAGGAGATCCTGCATTAAGTAATATCAATGCGTTTTTCCTGGCGCTCGGATTGCTGTACGATGAGCCTAATTCAGTGGATCAGGCAGAAAAGAATTTGCTGGCTCTTTGTCAGGGTCAGGATGAGATAGAGGTATATTGCCAGAAATTTAGAAAATGGTCAGTGCTCACTCAATGGAATGAATCTGTGCTGGCAGCTATGTTCAGAAAGGGTCTCTCTGAAGCCCTTAAGGATGTCATGGTGGGATTTCCTATGCCTGCTGGTTTGAATGAGTCTATGTCTTTGGCTATTCAGATCGGTCGACGCTTGCGTGAGCGTAAATCTGTGCACCATTTGGCGGTATTACCTGAGCTTAAACCTGAGCCTATGCAGTGCGATAGGACTTTGACCAGAGTTGAACGGCAAGAACACAGACGTCTGAATGGGCTGTGTTTCTACTGTGGTGATTCCACTCATGCTATCTCTGATTGTCCTAAGCGCACTAAGCGGTTCACTAGGTCTGCCACCATTGGTACGGTACAGTCAAAATTTCTTCTGTCCGTTACCTTGATCTGCTCTTTGTCATCATATTCTGTCATGGCGTTTGTGGATTCAGGCGCTGCTCTGAATTTGATGGACTTGGAATATGCTAAGCGTTGTGGGTTTTTCTTGGAGCCCTTGCAGTGTCCTATTCCATTGAGAGGTATTGATGCTACGCCTTTGGCCAAGAATAAGCCTCAATACTGGACCCAGCTGACCATGTGCATGGCTCCTGCACATCAGGAGGATATCCGCTTTCTGGTGTTGCATAATCTGCATTATGTGGTCGTGTTGGGGTTGCCATGGCTACAAGCCCATAATCCAGTATTGGATTGGAAATCCATGTCGGTGTCCAGCTGGGGTTGTCAGGGGGTACATGGTGATGTTCCATTTTTGTCAATTTCGTTATCCACCCCTTCTGAGGTTCCAGAGTTCTTGTCTGATTACCGGGATGTATTTGATGAGCCCAAGTCCGATGCCCTACCTCCGCATAGGGATTGTGATTGTGCTATCAATTTGATTCCTGGTGGTAAATTCCCAAAAGGTCGACTGTTTAATTTATCCGTGCCTGAGCACACCGCTATGCGCAGTTATGTGAAGGAATCCTTGGAGAATGGGCATATTCGCCCGTCATCGTCGCCATTAGGAGCAGGGGTTTTTTTTGTAGCCAAAAAGGATGGTTCGCTGAGACCTTGTATAGATTATCGCCTTCTTAATAAGATCACTGTTAAATTTCAGTACCCCTTGCCTTAGTTATCTGATTTGTTTGCTCGGATTAAGGGGGCTAGTTGGTTCACCAAGATTGATCTTCGTGGTGCGTATAATCTGGTGCGAATCAGGCGAGGCGATGAATGGAAAACTGCATTTAATACGCCCGAGGGTCATTTTGAGTATCTAGTGATGCCATTCGGACTTGCCAATGCTCCATCAGTGTTTCAGTCCTTTATGCATGACATCTTCCGAGAGTACCTGGATAAATTCCTGATTGTGTACTTGGATGACATTTTGATCTTCTCGGATGATTGGGAGTCTCATGTGAAACAGGTCAGAACGGTTTTTCAGGTCCTGCGTGCTAATTCTTTGTTTGTGAAGGGATCAAAGTGTCTCTTTGGTGTGCAGAAGGTTTCATTTTTGGGGTTCATCTTTTCCCCTTCTACTATCGAGATGGATCCTGTTAAGGTCCAAGCCATCCATGACTGGACTCAGCCGACATCTCTGAAAAGTCTGCAAAAGTTCCTGGGCTTTGCTAATTTTTATCGTCGCTTCATCTGCAATTTTTCTAGTATTGCCAAACCATTGACCGATTTGACCAAGAAGGGTCCTGATTTGGTCAATTGGTCTTCTGCTGCTGTGGAAGCTTTTCAAGAGTTGAAGCGTCGTTTTTCTTCTGCCCCTGTGTTGTGTCAACCTGATGTTTCTCTTCCGTTCCAGGTGAGGTTGATGCTTCTGAGATTGGAGCAGGGGCTGTTTTGTCGCAGAGAGGTTCTGATTGTTCAGTGATGAAACCATGCGCTTTTTTTTCCAGGAAGTTTTCGCCTGCTGAGCGGAATTATGATGTGGGCAACCGAGAGTTGCTGGCCATGAAGTGGGCATTCGAGGAGTGGCGTCATTGGCTTGAAGGAGCTAAGCATCGCGTGGTGGTATTGACTGATCATAAGAACCTGACTTATCTCGAGTCTGCTAAGCGTTTGAATCCTAGACAGGCTCGTTGGTCGCTGTTTTTCGCCCGTTTTGACTTTGTGATTTCGTACCTTCCGGGCTCTAAAAATGTGAAAGCGGATGCTCTGTCTAGGAGTTTTGTGCCCGACTCTCCGGGTTTATCTGAGCCGGCGGGTATCCTCAAGGAAGGAGTAATTGTGTCTGCCATCTCCCCTAATTTGCGGCGGGTGCTGCAAAAATTTCAGGCTAATAAACCTGATCGTTGTCCAGCGGAGAAACTGTTTGTCCCGGATAGGTGGACAAATAAAGTGATCTCTGAGATTCATTGTTCGGTGTTGGCTGGTCATCCTGGAATCTTTGGTACCAGAGAGTTAGTGGCTAGATCCTTTTGGTGGCCATCTCTGTCGCGGGATGTGCGTTCTTTTGTGCAGTCCTGTGGGATTTGTGCTCGGGCTAAGCCCTGCTGTTCTCGTGCCAGTGGGTTGCTTTTGCCCTTGCCGGTCCCGAAGAGACCTTGGACACATATCTCTATGGATTTTATTTCAGATCTTCCCGTCTCTCAAAAGATGTCAGTCATTTGGGTGGTCTGTGATCGCTTTTCTAAGATGGTCCATCTGGCACCCTTGTCCAAGTTGCCTTCCTCCTCTGATTTGGTGCCATTGTTCTTCCAGCATGTGGTTCGTTTGCATGGCATTCCAGAGAATATCGTTTCTGACAGAGGTTCCCAGTTTGTTTCGAGGTTTTGGCGAGCCTTTTGTGGTAGGATGGGCATTGACTTGTCTTTTTCCTCGGCTTTTCATCCTCAGACTAATGGCCAGACCGAACGAACCAATCAGACCTTGGAAACCTATCTGAGATGCTTTGTTTCTGCCGATCAGGATGACTGGGTGTCCTTTTTGCCTTTGGCTGAGTTCGCCCTTAATAATCGGGCCAGCTCGGCTACCTTGGTTTCGCCATTTTTCTGCAATTCTGGGTTCCATCCTCGTTTCTCTTCAGGACAGGTTTAGTCTTCGGACTGTCCTGGTGTGGATACTGTGGTGGACAGGTTGCAGCAGATTTGGACTCATGTAGTGGACAATTTGACCTTGTCCCAGGAGAAGGCTCAACATTTCCTAATCGCAGACGCCGTGTGGGTCCCCGACTTCGTGTTGGGGATCTGGTTTGGTTATCTTCTCGTCATATTCCTATGAAGGTTTCCTCTCCGAAGTTTAAACCTCGTTTCATTGGTCCTTATAGGATTTCTGAGGTTATTAATCCTGTGTCTTTTCGTCTGACCCTCCCAGATTCTTTTTTCATACATAACGTCTTCCATAGGTCATTGTTGCGGAGATACGTGGCACCTATGGTTCCATCTGTTGACCCTCCTGCCCCGGTTTTGGTGGAGGGGGAATTGGAGTATATTGTGGAGAAGATTTTGGATTCTCGTGTTTCAAGACGGAAACTCCAGTATCTGGTTAAATGGAAGGGTTATGCTCAGGAGGATAATTCCTGGGTTTTTGCCTCTGATGTCCATGCTCCCGGTCTTGTTCGTGCCTTTCATGTGGCTCATCCTGGTCGGCCTGGGGGCTCTGGTGAGGGTTCGGTGACCCCTCCTCAAGGGGGGGGTACTGTTGTGAATTCTGTGGCAGAGCTCCCTCCTGTGGTCACAAGTGGTACTTCGGCTGATTCTCTCTGGGAGCTTCCGTTTGTGGAGGAAACTGGTACTGCTGCTTCTGAGTTTCCTTCCTCAGGTGATCTGGTGAGGTCGTTAGGTGCTTCTCTACTTAACCCCACCTAATGCTTTGATTCATGCTTCCTGTCAATGTTCCAGTGTTGGACTTGTGTTTCTCTGGATCAGTCCTGTGGCCTGCTGCTCTGCATAGCTAAGTGCTTCTTTGCGATTTGTTGCTATTTTTTCTGTCCAGCTTGTCTATTTGTTTTGCTGGAAGCTCTGGGACGCAAAGGGTGTCCCTCCGTGCCGTTAGTTCGGTACGGAGGGTCTTTTTGCCCCTTTGCGTGGTTTTCTTTAGGGTTTTGTGTAGACCGCAAAGTTATCTTTCCTATCCTCGTTCTGTCTAGAATATCGGGCCTCACTTTGCTGAATCTATTTCATCCCTACGTTTGTCTTTTCATCTTACTCACAGTCATTATATGTGGGGGGCTGCCTTTTCCTTTGGGGTATTTCTCTGAGGCAAGGTAGGCTTATTTTTTCTATCTTCAGGCCAGTTAGTTTCTCAGGCTGTGCCGAGTTGCATAGGGAGCTTTGGGCGCAGTCCACGGCTGCCTCTAGTTGTGTTTGGAGAGGATCAGGGATTGCGGTCTGCAGAGTTCCCACGTCTCAGAGCTCGTTCTATTATTTTGGGTTATTGTCAGATCACTGTATGTGCTCTGACCTCCATGTCCATTGTGATGCTGAATTGCCTTTCATAACACATGGCATTTTTTGATCGCTTTTTATTCCGATTTTTAGGAGACACAATGAGCAAAAACCAGCAATTCATGAATTTCTTTTTGGGGGGCGCTTACACCGTTCCGCGTGTGGTAGAATTGATAGGGCAGTTTTGTTCTTCGGGTCAGTATAATTACAGCGATACCTCATTTATATAATTTTTTATGTTTTGGCGAATTTATATAATAAAAACTATCTTATAGAAAAAATAAATGTTTTTTGCATTGCTTTATTCTGACAGCTATAACTTTTTTATTTTTCGCTAATGATACTGTTTTGCAGATCGTTTTTTGCTGTACAAGATGACGTTTTCAGCGGTAGCATATTTATTTATATCCGTCTTTTTGATCGCGTGTTATTCTACTTTTTGTACGGCAGTATGATGATAAAGCATTGTTGTGTGCCTTTTTTATGGGGTTTACTAAAGTGGTTAACTAGCGGGAAAGTTTTATAGGCAGGTCGTTATGGACGTGGCGATACCAAATATATGTACTTTTATTGTTTAGATTTTTTATATTCAAATATTCATTTAGTGATCAAATATTGATTTTATTATTATTATTATTTTTTATATTTCTACAATTATTTAAAAAAATGTTTTTCTTTCATTCTACGTTTTACACTTTATCCCACTATGGGACACTCATTTTGTGCAGGCTGATCGTTTCTATAGCATGCAGATCTGCATGCTATAGAAGCTGTCAGTGCTGCAGATTCTATTACACTGACCTGAGAGACTTCCTGGTCATCACTGCGTATGACAGGAAATCTCTCAAGTCTGGGTGCCCAGATGCTGGTATGATGACATCGGGTCTCCATGTGAGCAATCGGAACCCTGTGGCATGCTCCGGAACGCTGCGATCATGTTTGATCACAGTGTTCCGGGGGTTAAAGTGCTGGGAGCGGTCCATGATCACTCCTGGCACTTAGTGCCTGGTGTCAGCTGTGGGAATCAGCTGACACCCGGCCGCCATCAGCGATGCTCCCTCCGTGAGTGCAACTGATCGCACATGACGTACTATCCTGTCCATGGGCATATGGGCCTAGGGCTCATGGACGGGATAGTACATCGGATGGCAGAAAGGGGTTAAAATGTAATTATTTTTTCTTCACTGCCCAATGGTTAAAATTCTGTGACACACCAGTGGTGTCAATATGATCATTGCACCCCTAGATGAAATCATTGAGACGTGTAGTTTGTTAAACGGGGTCATATATGTGGTGTTTTGTTGTTATAGCACCTCGTGGCCTCTCCCAGTGGATCATGACACCAGAAAACCATAACGGTAAAATCTGCACTATAATATGGAGCTCCTTCCCTTTTGAGCTTTCTACTATGCCTGAAAAGTATTTTGCAATTACATATAAGGCATTGGCGCACTAAGGACAACATTTTACAACAAACTAAAGTCCATTTTTTCCTATTATCCCTTAGAAAAATTTAAAACATGGGGTTAAAACAACATTTTAGTGGTAAAAATGTAAATATTCTTTCTTCACTGCCCAATGGTATAAAATTCTGCGAGGTACTTGTGATGACAATGTGATCACTTTACCTACTTTAGTTTTTAAAATGATGTCACATATGGTGGCTTTTGTTGTTCTGACACCTCAGGGGCTCTGCCAATGTGACATGGCGCCCCACCCAATCCAGCAAAATCTGAACTTCAATATGGCACTTCTTCCCTTCTGAGCTTTAGACTGTGCCTCAAAAGTAGTTTTGACCACATATGGGGTACTGGTGTACTCAAGAGAAATTACACAGCAAATTGTAGGGTCCTGCTGTATCTGTGAAAATGAATTTGTGGCTAAAATATTTTCGGGGGGAATTTTTTTCTTTAATTTTCACAGATCAATGTTGTAATATTCTTTGAAGCACCTGTGGGTTCAAGGTGCTCACCGCACATCTAGATAACCTCCTTGAGGGATCTATTTTTCCAAATGAGATCACTTGTGGGGGGTTTCCATTGTTTAGGCACATCAGGGGCTTTCTAAAAGCAGCATGACACCTGCAGACCAGGCAATCAAAGTCTGCTTTCCAAAACATCACATCTTCCTTTCTGAGCCCTGCCGTGTGCCCAAACAGTAGTTTTCCCCCACATATGGGGTGTCTGCCTACTCATGAGAAATTGTCCAACATATTGTATGGTGCAATTTCACCTGTTATCCTTGTGAAAATAAAATTGTGGCGTAATGAACATTTTTGTGGGAAAAATGTGATTAATTATTTTCAGAGCTCAACATTATAAACATTTGTAGAGCACCTGGGGGTTCAAGGTGCTCACCACACACCTAGATACATTCCTGGGGGGGTCTAATGTCCAAATTTCTAATTTGTGGAGGGTTTCCACTATAGAGCCATATCAGGGGCTCTCCAAACCTGAGATGATGTCCGCTAATGATTCCAGCAAATTTAGAGTTCAAAAAGTCAAATGACACTCCTTTTTTTCTGAGCACAAACAGTATTTTTCCCCCACAAGCTGGGTAGCGACATACTCAGGAGAAACTGCATGTAAATTTTACTGTGCATTTTCTCCTGACACCCTTGTAATAATGTAAAATTTGAGGCAAAAAGAACATTTTTGTGGGAAAAAATAGATTTTTTTTTTATTTTATGGCTCTACGTTATAAACTTCTGTGGAGCACCCTGGGACTCAAGGTGCTCACCACACATCTAGAAACATTAATTGAGAGGTCTAGTTTCCAAAATGGTTCACTTGTGGGGTTTTCCAATTGTTTGGCACATGAAGAGCTCCCCAAATGCGACATGATATCCGCTAACGACTCCAGCAAATTTTGTGTTCAAGCAGTCAAAAGGTGCTCTTTCATTTCCTGACCCTGCCATGCCACAAACAGTAGTTTTTCTCATATGTGGGGTATTGCCGTGCTCAGGAAAAATTACACAACAAATTTTAGAGTCCATTTTTTCCTGTTACCCTTGTCAAAATAAAAAAATAAGGCAAAAGAAAACATTATTGTGGAGAAATGTTATTTTTTTTATTTTTACGGCTCAACCTTATAAATTTCAGTGAAGAACCTGGAGATTGATTCAAGGTGCTCAACACACATCTAGATGCATTCCTTGATGGGTGTAGTTAACAAAATGCGGTCACTTGTGGAGAGTTTTCACTGTTTAGGTACATCAGGAGCTCTCTAAATTAAAGATGCCTCCCGCTCTCGATTCCAGCCAATTTTGGTTCAAAAAGTCAAATTGTATTCCTTCCCTTCCGAGCCCTGCTGTACCTCCAAACACTACTTTTTCATCACATATGGGGTATCAGTATTCTCAGGAGAAAATGCACAGCACATTTTGAGGTCTATTTCCTCCTACTACCCTTGTAAAAATAATAAACATATTGGCTGTAATTAAAATTTTTGTGAAAAAATGTTAAATGTTCATTTTTTCCTTCCATTTTTTCTTTCACAGTAATTCTTGTGAAGCACCTGAAGGGTAAATAAACTTCTTGAATGCTGTTTTGAGCACCTTGAGGAATGCACTTTTTAGAATAGTGTGACTCAAAGTTACTTCAAATGTTCTGTAGTCCTTACAAAAGATGGTTTTGCAAATTTTGTTGGAAAATTGAGAAATTACTGGACAACTTTTAACCATTCTAGCTTCCTAACAAAAAAAATCATGTTTCAAAATTTGTGGTGATGTAAAGTAGACATGAGGCAAATATTATTTATTATCTATTTTGTGTGACATAACTTTCTGGTTTAAGTGTATAAAACTAAAATTTTGAAAATTGCAAAATGTTCAAAATTTTTGCCAAATTTCCAATGTTTTCACAAACAAACGCAAGAAATATCAAACAAATTTATCCACTATCATGAAGTACAATAAGTCATAAAAAAAGAACTTCTCAGAATCAGTGGGTTCGTTAAAGCATTCCAGAGTTATTACCACATAGACTGTGGGCAGCACAGTGGCTCAGTGGTTAGCATTGCAGCGCTGGAGTCCTGGGTTCAAATCCCACCAACATCTGCAAGGAGTTTGTATGTTCTCCCTGTGTTTGCGTGGGTTTTCACTGGGTACTCTGGTTTCCTTCCACATTCCAAAGACATACTGATAAGAAATTTAGATTGTTAGCCCCATCGTGAAAGGCGATGATAATATGTGCAAACTGTAAAAGCTGGTGCTATATAAACAAAATATTATAATTATTACATAATGTTACACTGGTCAGAATTGTAAAATTCGGGATTGTTTATTAATTTGAAAAAGCATAAAAAGTCAGTAAAATCTATATGTTATGAAACAGGCTGTTGGTTAGTGTTAGCGTCTCTCTCCATAACATACTTATTAGGTTATTGGGGGTTATAGATGTTAGAGCCTCACTGATGTAATATTGATGATTAGTGTTGAGAATTCCAATACCGCAAGTATCGGGTATCGGCCGATATTTGTGGTATCGGAATTCCGATACCGAGTTCCGATATTTTTGTGATATCGGGAATCGGTATTGGGATTAAGATTAATGTGTAAAATAAAGAATAAAAATAAAAAATATTGATATACTTACCCTCTGACGCGCCCTGGTCGTCACCGCTGCAACCGCCTTGCTTTCGTTCCGAAGAATGAGCGCGTAAAGGGCCTTCGATGATGTCGCGGCTTGTGATTGGTCGCTGAGCGGTCATGTGACCGCTCACGCAACCAATCACAAGCCGCGACGTCATCGAGGGTCATTAACGCACTCATTCCTAAGAATGACCGCTCAGCGACCAATCACAAGCCGCGACGTCATCGAAGGCCCTTTACGCGCTCATTCTTCGGAACGAAAGCAAGGCGGTTGCAGCGGTGATGACCAGGGCGCGTCAGAGGGTAAGTATATCAATATTTTTTATTTTTATTCTTTATTTTACACATGAATATGGATCTCAGGGCCTGAAGGAGAGTTTTCTCTCCTTCAGACCCTGGGATCCATTACAGGATACCTTCCGATATTTGTGTCCCATTGATTTGTATTGGTATCGGATATCGGTATCGGCGATATCCGATATTTTTCGGATATTGGCCGATACCATCCGATACCAATACTTTCAAATATCAGATGGTATCGCTCAACACTATTGATCATATATCTTGCAGATAAGGCCTCTTTAACATTTCCGTCGGTACGGGCCCATCGCAATGTGTCGGGCTGACGTACCGACGGATGTTGTGAATTCTCTGCACAATGTGGGCAGCGGATGGAGGCATCCGCTGCCCATTCTGCAGTCCAGGGAGGAGGGAGCGGAGTTTTGGCACGCATGCGCAGTTGAAAATGGCGAGACCGTCGCACAAAAAAAGTTACATTGAACCTTTTTTGTGACAACAGTCCGCCAATTACCGACGCATCCAGTGCACGACGTATGGAATGTGTGTCCATACATTGCGATCCATCGGTAATACAAGTGTATGTGCAAAGAATGCATCCTGCGGGCAACTTTGCAGGACGTGTTTTTTGCACAGAACGAGCATTGCAGCATCTTCAAAAAGACATAAGTGTGAAAGAGGCCTAAGTAGTGTTGAGCGATACCTTCTGATATCCAGAAGTATCAGTATCGGATTGGATCGGCCGATATCCAAAAAATATCGGATATCGCCGATACCGATACCTGATACCAATGCAAGTCAATGGGACACAAATATTGGAATGTAAATAAGCCCTTTCTGTCCATCTACATCCTGTTCCGGAGGGGGGAAGAGTGTGGGCGGTGCGTGGGTGGACACTGTGCTGTATGCGGGCCTGCCGGGCTGTATGCGGGCTGCCGGGGCTGTATGCAGGCTGCCAGGGCTCTATGCAGACCTGTCGGGGCTCTATGCAGGCTGCCGAGGGTCTGTACGTGCCTGCTGGGGCTGTATGTGGGCTGCTGGGGGTCTGTACGGGCCTGCCGGGGCTGTATGCAGGCCTGCTGGGGCTCTATGCGGGCCTGCCGGGGCTGTATGCGGCGTGCCGGGTCTCTGTGTGGCGTGCGGGGTCTCTGTGCGGCATCTCTGTGCGGCGTGCGGGATCTCTGTGTGGCATGCGGGATCTCTGTGTGGCGTGCGGGGTCTCTGTGCGGTGTGCCGGAGCGCTGTGCATGTGTGCAGGCATTGTTCGATGGGACTACAAGTCCCATCGGACGATGCCTGCTACACTGACAGTGATTGACACATTAGCCAAAGATGGGACAGTAGTAGTCCCATCATCCGGCTAATGTGTTGAATGAGAAAAAAAAAACACATACATACTCCATACATACTCCATACATACTCAACATTCTCCCCTTTGAGAAAGCTGGACCGCGAAACGCACGTCAGGGGCGCCAGGGAGTTTGTGGGATTTACTTTTCATCATGGGTAATTTTATGACCTGGTGGTTAAGAGGCCACACTGATATGACCTGGTGGCTAAAACGCAACATGGAACGAGCTCTGAGAAGATGGTATCTCTACTGACCGCAGTCCCTAATCCTAACAACACAACTAGAAATAGCCGTGGGATGTTCCTGACACTCCCTAGACACCTCGTCACAGCCTCAGATATAGCTACCACTAAAGAAGGAAATAGAAAGCTATCTTACCTCAGAGAAACCCCCAAAAGGAAAGATAGCCCCCCACAAATATTGACTGTGAAAGGAGAGGGAAATGACGAACTCAGAAATGAAATTAGAATTCAGCAAAGGGAGGCCAAAACTAAACTAGATAGACAGAGAGCAAAGGATACTGTGCGGTCAGTATTAAAAAAAACAAAATCCATGCAGAGTTTACAAAAATGAACTCCACACCGACTCACGGTGTGGAGGGGCTTCCCAGAGCTTCCAGCTAGCCTGAATAAGACATAGTGACAAGCTGGACAAAAGAGACAAAATGCAAAGCAATAGAGTCCAAACAAATGGACAAACAAAACTAGCAAAACTTATCTTTTGCAGACAAGGACTGGCCATATGAGAAATCCAAGGGAAGAATCAAATCCAACCAAGAACATTGACAGCAGGCATGGACTAAAGCCCAGAGCAGGTTTAAATAACAAACCCAGGCAAGGCAATTAGTGAAGGCAGTTGCTACAGCCACCTAACGGAGCAGCAGTTCCACTCGAAACCACCAGAGGGAGCCCAAGGGCAGAACTCGCAAAAATACCATTAGCAACCACAGGAGGGAGCTCCAGAACGGAACTCACAACAGTACCCCCCCCTTGAGGAGGGGTCACCGAACCTTCACCAGAGCTCCCAGGCCGATCAGGACGAGCCAAATGGAAAGCATGAACCAAATCGGGAGCATGAACATCGGAGGCAACAACCCAAGAATTATCCTCCTGGCCATAACCCTTCCACTTGACCAGATACTGAAGCTTCCGCCTCGAAAAATGAGAATCCAAAATCTTCTCTACCACATATTTCAATTCCCCCTCAACCAACACCGGAGAAGGAGGATCAACGGAGGGAACCATAGGTACCACATATCTCCGCAACAAGGATCTATGGAACACATTATGAATGGAAAAGGAAGCTGGAAGGGCCAAACGAAAAGACACTGGATTGATAATTTCAGAAATCTTATAAGGCCCAATAAAGCGAGGCTTGAATTTAGGGGAAGAAACCTTCATAGGAACATGACGAGAAGACAACCAGACCAAATCCCCAACACAAAGCCGGGGACCAACACACCGACGACGGTTAGCAAAACGCTGAGCCTTCTCCTGAGACAACGTCAAATTGTCCTCCACATGAGTCCAAATTTGCTGCAACCTGTCCACCACGGAATCCACACCAGGACAGTCAGAAGGCTCAAGCTGCCCTGAAGAAAAACAAGGATGAAAACCAAAGTTACATAAAAAAGGCGAAACCAAGGTAGCCAAACTAGCCCGATTATTAAGGGCAAACTCGGCCAACGGCAAAAAGGTCACCCAATCATCCTGATCAGCAGACACGAAGCATCTCAAATAGGTTTCCAAGGTCTGATTGGTTCGCTCCGTTTGGCCATTTGTCTGAGGATGGAATGCAGAAGAAAAAGACAAATCAATGCCCATTCTAGCACAAAAGGACCGCCAAAACCTAGAAACGAACTGGGAACCTCTGTCAGACACAATATTCTCCGGAATACCATACAAACGAACCACATGCTGAAAAAATAATGGAACCAAATCAGAAGAGGAAGGCAACTTAGGCAACGGCACCAAATGGACCATCTTAGAAAACCGGTCACAAACCACCCAGATGACAGACATCTTCTGAGAAACAGGAAGATCAGAAATAAAATCCATGGAAATATGCGTCCAGGGCCTCTCAGGAATATGAAAAGGCAAAAGCAACCCACTGGCACGGGAACAGTAAGGCTTAGCCCGAGCACAGGTCCCACAGGACTGCACAAACGAACGCACATCCCGCGACAAGGAAGGCCACCAAAAGGACCTAGCCACCAAATCTCTGGTACCAAAAATCCCAGGGTGACCAGCCAACACCGAACAATGAACCTCAGAAATTACCCTACTAGTCCATCTATCAGGAACAAACAATTTCCCCACAGGACAGCGGTCAGGTTTATCAGCCTGAAACTCCTGAAGTACCCGCTGCAAATCAGGGGAGATGGCAGAAAGAATCACCCCCTCCTTGAGGATCCCAGTCGGCTCAAGAACTCCCGGAGAATCAGGCAAAAAACTCCTAGAAAGGGCATCAGCCTTCACATTCTTAGATCCAGGAATATACGAGACCACAAAATCAAAACGTGAGAAATACAAAGACCACCGAGCCTGTCTAGGATTCAACCGCTTAGCAGACTCGAGGTAAATTAGATTCTTGTGATCAGTCAAGACCACCACGCGATGCTTGGCTCCCTCAAGCCAATGTCGCCACTCCTCAAATGCCCACTTCATAGCCAACAACTCCTGATTGCCGACATCATAATTACGCTCAGAAGACGAAAATTTTCTGGAGAAGAAGGCACAAGGTTTCATAAAAGAGCCATCAGAATTTCTCTGAGACAAAACGGCCCCTGCCCCAATCTCAGAAGCATCAACCTCAACCTGAAAAGGGAGAGAAACATCTGGCTGACGCAACACAGGGGCAGAAGTAAAACGACGTTTAAGCTCCTGAAAGGCCTCAACAGCCGCAGAGGACCAATTCACCACATCAGCGCCCTTCCTCGTCAAATCGGTCAGAGGCTTCACAACAATAGAAAAATTAGCAATAAAGCGACGATAAAAATTGGCAAAGCCCAAAAATTTCTAAAGGCTCTTTACAGATGTAGGTTGAGTCCAATCATGAATGGCCTGGACTTTAACAGGGTCCATTTCAATAGCCGAGGGAGAAAAAATGAAACCCAAAAAAGAAACCCTCTGAACTCCAAAGAGGCACTTAGACCCCTTCACAAACAACGCATTAGTACGAAGGACCTGAAACACCCTCCTAACCTGCTTCACATGAGACTCCCAATCATCGGAGAAAACCAAAATATCATCCAAATACACAATCATAAATTTATCCAGCTAATTCCGGAAGATATCATGCATAAAGGACTGAAATACCGATGGAGCATTAGAGAGCCCGAATGGCATTACAAGATATTCAATATGGCCTTCAGGCGTATTAAATGCTGTTTTCCATTCATCACCTTGTTTAATACGCACAAGATTATACGCCCCTCGGAGGTGGATTTTAGTAAACCAACTAGCACCCTTAATCCGAGCAAACAAATCAGAAAGCAAAGGTAACGGATACTGGAATTTGACAGTGATCTTATTGAGAAGGCGATAATCTATACAGGGTCTCAAGGAGCCATCCTTCTTGGCAACAAAAAAAAATCCCGCTCCCAACGGTGACGAAGACGGGCGAATATGCCCTTTCTCCAAGGACTCCTTTACATAACTCCGCATAGCGGCATGCTCTGGCACAGACAGATTGAAAAGTCGGCCCTTAGGGAACTTACAGCCAGGAATCAAATTAATGGCACAATCGCAGTCTCTATGAGGAGGTAGGGAACTGGACTTGGGCTCATCAAATACATCATGGAAATCCGACAAAAACTCAGGAACTTCAGAAGAAGGGGACGAGGAAATGGACATCAAAGGAATATCACTATCACTATGTATCCCCTGACAACCAGTCACAGACATAGATCTCCAATCCAGCACTGGATTATGTAGCTGTAACCATGGAAAACCCAGCACAACAACATCATGCAAATTATGCAACACCAAAAAACGAATATTTTCCTGATGTGCTGGAGCCATACACATGGTTAACTGTGTCCAGTACTGAGGTTTATTCTTGGCCAATGGCGTAGCATCAATCCCCCTTAAGGGAATAGGACTCTGCAAAGGTTCCAAGGAAAAACCACAGCGCTTGGCAAATTCTAAGTCCATCAAGTTCAGGGCAGCGCCAGAATCCAAAAATGCCATAACAGAAAAGGACGACAATGAGCAAATCAGGGTAACAGACAAGAGAAATTTAGGCTACACAGTACTAATGGTAACAGAGCTAGGGACCCTCCTAATACGCTTAGGGCAATCAGAAATAGCATGAGCTGAATCACCACAGTAAAAACACAGCCTATTCTGACGTCTGAATTCCTGCCATTCTGCTCTAGTCAAAATCCTATCACATTGCATAGGCTCAGGACTTCGCTCAGAGGACACTGCCATATGGTGCACCGCCTTGCGCTCACGCAAGCGCCGATCAATCTGAATGGCTAGAGACATAGATTCGCTCAAACCGGTAGGCGTAGGAAAGCCCACCATAACATCTTTAAGGGTTTCAGAAAGACCTTTTCTGAAAATAGCAGCCAGCGCTTCTTCATTCCATTTAGTGAGCACAGACCATTTTCTAAATTTCTGGCAATATAACTCTGCTGCTTCCTGACCCTGACACAGGGCCAACAGTGTTTTCTCAGCATGCTCTACAGAGTTAGGTTCGTCATACAACAATCCGAGCGCCTGAAAGAATGCATCTACATTCAATAATGCCAGATTCCCTGTTTCAAGAGCAAATGCCCAGTCTTGAGGATCACCACGCAGTAAGGATATGATGATTTTCACTTGCTGAATGGGATCACCAGAAGAACGGGGCTGCAAAGCAAAAAACAATTTGCAGCTATTTTTAAAGTTCAAAAACTTGCATCTGTCCCCAAAAAACAAATCAGGAGTAGGAATTCTTGGCTCTAGAGCCAGAGTCTGAACAATATAATCTTGGATACTCTGGACTCTTGCAGCAAGTTGATCCACACGAGAAAACAAACCCTGAGCATATATCCAGCACCACCCAGATATCAAGAGGAAAAAGAAGACAGAACAGAGCACAGAAAAAAAAATGGTTCAGAACTCTTTTTTTTTCCTTCTTTTGAGATGCATTCAATTAATTCCTGGCCTGCTGTACTGTTATGACCTGGTGGTTAAGAGGCCACACTGATATGACCTGGTGGCTAAAACGCAACATGGAACGAGCTCTGAGAAGGTGGTATCTCTACTGACCGCAGTCCCTAATCCTAACAACACAACTAGAAATAGCCGTGGGATGTTCCTGACACTCCCTAGACACCTCGTCACAGCCTCAGATATAGCTACCACTAAAGAAGGAAATAGAAAGCTATCTTGCCTCAGAGAAACCCCCAAAAGGAAAGATAGCCCCTCACAAATATTGACTGTGAAAGGAGAGGGAAATGACGAACTCAGAAATGAAATTAGAATTCAGCAAAGGGAGGCCGAAACTAAACTAGATAGACAGAGAGCAAAGGATACTGTGCGGTCAGTATTAAAAACTACAAAATCCACGCAGAGTTTACAAAAATGAACTCCACACTGACTCACGGTGTGGAGGGGCAAATCTGCTTCCCAGAGCTTCCAGCTAGCCTGAATAAGACATAGTGACAAGCTGGACAAAAGAGACAAAATGCAAAGCAATAGAGTCCAAACAAATGGACAAACAAAACTAGCAAAGCTTATCTTTTGCAGACAAGGACTGGCCATATGAGAAATCCAAGGGAAGAATCAAATCCAACCAAGAACATTGACAGCAGGCATGGACTAATGCCCAGAGCAGGTTTAAATAACAAACCCAGGCAAGGCGATTAGTGAAGGCAGCTGCTACAGCCACCTAACGGAGCAGCAGTTCCACTCGAAACCACCAGAGGAAGCCCAAGGGCAGAATTCTCAAAAATACCATTAGCAACCACAGGAGGGAGCTCCAGAACGGAACTCACAACAGGGTAAGCCTTCATGATTACATCAGTGTACTTTGTGGCTGGCGGTATCTTTACTTATATAACTTGGTTATGGATTTTATGACACGCTGTGCCTCCTTTATCTTGTACATTGGTATATGTACCGGGCCTCTACCATGACATACTATACCTTTGTTCCCATGAACTCTCTGTCATACCACTAGTTTGTTCCTCGGATGTCTCCTGCGTAAATTGTACCACGTTGTTTTGATATAATTGTTCTTTCGTATTTATCTAATAAATCTAACATTTTATAATGATTTGTGAGATTTTGTGTCTACTCCATTTTTTTGGTTTGGATTTGTCAGGGAGTCAGGGAGTACTCTCACACAAAAAAACTATTATCTTGACGGTTTTGATGGAAGAGTGATATTATTTTACTCTTGGCCACGGTGTAACCCTGTGCTGTATGACCACTAAATATATGATTAGTTATGCAGATTCTTGTCATCCCACTGCATTGTTACTGATATGCTCCTGGCAGTGTTAAAATATTTTCTTCCTGTATACAACAAAATAGAACCTGTTCTCACATTCCCTAATAGTTCAGTGTATTGTTAGATTGCTTGATTGGCTACTAAAACCATTGCTGAAGAAAATTCCATCATTTGTGAAAGACAGTGGGGATTTTTTACTAGCACTTAAAGGAATTGATTGGCAGGAGAATTTCGCTTTGGCTTCCGTAGATATTGTAAATTTCTATACAAGAATCCTGCAGAAACAGGGAATAGAAGCAATTAAAAAAAATCTACAGAATACAGGTAAAGATTTAGGGTTTATTTCCTTTGTTCTTGAAAGTCTTGACTTTGTGCTATCCCATAATGCCTTCAAATTTATAGACAAGTGGTATCTGCTAAAAACAGGTACCGCGATGGGTACACCAGTGACATGCGTTTTTGCAAAACTTTTTTTAGCCGCCTTCGAAGAAAAATACAATACCACCATTAATAACCCATATTTAAAATTCATACGGACTTATTTGCGGTTTGCAGATGATATTTTCATCATTTGGGATGGCCCAAAGCAAGACTTCGATCTAGGGTTGAGC
Organism: Ranitomeya imitator; assembly: GCF_032444005.1. Lineage (NCBI taxonomy): Eukaryota > Metazoa > Chordata > Amphibia > Anura > Dendrobatidae > Ranitomeya > Ranitomeya imitator. The sequence continues at coordinate 167,452,656 of NC_091288.1, forward strand.
GAAACGGGTCGTTCATTTTCAAAAGTCACCGACTTTTGGCAAAGTCGGGATTCATGAAACCCAACCCGACCCCTGTGCGGTTTTCGGCCATGCGGTACGCGACTTTCGCGCCAAAGTCGCGTTTCAATAACGCGAAAAGCGCCATTTCTCAGCCAATGAAGGTGAACGCAGAGTGTGGGAAGCGTGATGACATAGGTCCTGGTCCCCACCATCTTAGAGAAGGGCATTGCAGTGATTGGCTTGCTGTCTGCGGCGTCACAGGGGCTATAAAGAGGCGTTCCCGCCGACCGCCATCTTACTGCTACTGATCTGAGCTTAGGGAGAGGTTGCTGCCGCTTCGTCAGAAGCAGGGATAGTGTTAGGCAGGGTCCATTAACCCCCAAACCGCTTGTGCTGTAGCGATTTGCACTGTCCAACATCACCTTTGGTGTGCAGGGACAGTGGAAGCTACATTTTTTTTTCTCAGCGCTGTAGCTCATTGGGCTGCCCTAGAAGGCTCCCTGATAGCTGCATTGCTGTGTGTACGCCGCTGTGCAAACCAACTGCTTTTTTCAAAGCACAAATCCTCTTGTTCCTTCCTTTCTGCACAGCTATCTTTTTTGTTTGTCCACACTTTTTATTTAATTTGTGCATCAGTCCACTCCTTATTGCTGCCTGCCATACCTGGCTGAGATTACTGCAGGGAGATAGTAATTGTAGGACAGTCCCTGTTTTTTTTTTTGTGGGAGATTAAGATTGGCATTTCTGCTAGAGTGCCATCCCTGTGTGTGCCATCTCTCACTCAGTGGGCCATAGAAAGCCTATTTATTTTTTTGGTTGATTTGGGTTCTAAACTCTACCTGAAAAAATCACTAAATCAATCAGTGGGAGATAAATATTGGCCTCTGGGCTTGTGTGCCACTCCTGACTCCTGTGTGTGCCATCTCTCACTCAGTGGGCCATAGAAAGCCTATTTATTTTTTTGGTTGATCTGGGTTCTAAATTCTACCTGAAAAAATCACTTAATCAATCAGTGGGAGATAAATATTGGCCTCTGGGCTTGTGTGCCACTCCTGACTCCTGTGTGTGCCATCTCTCACTCAGTGGGCCATAGAAAGCCTATTTATTTTTTTGGTTGATTTGGGTTCTAAATTCTACCTGAAAAAATCACTAAATCAATCAGTGGGAGATAAATATTGGCCTCTGGGCTTGTGTGCCACTCCTGACTCCCGTGTGTGCCATCTCTCACTCAGTGGGCCATAGAAAGCCTATTTATTTTTTTGGTTGATTTGGGTTCTAAATTCTACCTGAAAAAATCAATAAATCAATCAGTGGGAGATAAATATTGGCCTCTGGGCATGTGTGCCACTCCTGACTCCTGTGTGTGCCATCTCTCACTCAGTGGGCCATAGAAAGCCTATTTATTTTTTTGGTTGATTTGGGTTCTAAATTCTACCTGAAAAAATCACTAAATCAATCAGTGGGGGATAAATATTGGCCTCTGGGCTTGTGTGCCACTCCTGACTCCTGTGTGTGCCATCTCTCACTCAGTGGGCCATAGAAAGCCTATTTAATTTTTTGGTTGATTTGGGTTCTAAATTCTACCTGAAAAAATCACTAAATCAATCAGTGGGAGATAAATATTGGCCTCTGGGCTTGTGTGCCACTCCTGACTCCTGTGTGTGCCATCTCTCACTCAGTGGGCCATAGAAAGCCTATTTATTTTTTTGGTTGATTTGGGTTCTAAATTCTACCTGAAAAAATCACTAAATCAATCAGTGGGAGATAAATATTGGCCTCTGGGCTTGTGTGCCACTCCTGACTCCTGTGTGTGCCATCTCTCACTCAGTGGGCCATAGAAAGCCTATTTATTTTTTTGGTTGATTTGGATTCTAAATTCTACCTGAAAAAATCACTAAATCAATCAGTGGGAGATAAATATTGGCCTCTGGGCTTGTGTGCCACTCCTGACTCCTGTGTGTGCCATCTCTCACTCAGTGGGCCATAGAAAGCCTATTTATTTTTTTGGTTGATTTGGGTTCTAAATTCTACCCGAAAAAATCACTAAATCAATCAGTGGGAGATAAATATTGGCCTCTGGGCATGTGTGCCACTCCTGACTCCTGTGTGTGCCATCTCTCACTCAGTGGGCCATAGAAAGCCTATTTATTTTTTTGGTTGATTTGGGTTCTAAATTCTACCTGAAAAAATCACTAAATCAATCAGTGGGAGATAAATATTGGCCTCTGGGCTTGTGTGCCACTCCTGACTCCTGTGTGTGCCATCTCTCACTCAGTGGGCCATAGAAAGCCTATTTATTTTTTTGGTTGATTTGGGTTCTAAATTCTACCTGAAAAAATCACTAAATCAATCAGTGGGAGATAAATATTGGCCTCTGGGCTTGTGTGCCACTCCTGACTCCTGTGTGTGCCATCTCTCACTTAGTGGGCCATAGAAAGCCTATTTATTTTTTTGGTTGATTTGGGTTCTAAATTCTACCTGAAAAAATCAATAAATCAGTCAGTGGGAGATAAATATTGGCCTCTGGGCTTGTGTGCCACTTCTTACTCCTGTGTGTGCCATCTCTCACTCAGTGGGCCATAGAAAGCCTATTTATTTTTTTGGTTGATTTGGTTTCTAAATTCTACCTGAAAAAATCAATAAATCAGTCAGTGGGAGATAAATATTGGCCTCTGGGCTTGTGTGCCACTTCTTACTCCTGTGTGTGCCATCTCTCACTCAGTGGGCCATAGAAAGCCTATTTATTTTTTTGGTTGATTTGGTTTCTATATTCTACCTGAAAAAATCAATAAATCAATCAGTGGGAGATAAATATTGGCCTCTGGACTTGTGTGCCACTTCTGACTCCTGTGTGTGCCATCTCTCACTCAGTGGGCCATAGAAAGCCTATTTATTTATTTTTTTGGTTTCTAAATTCTCCCTGAAAAAATCCTTTTATTTTATTTTGTTTCTAAAGTCTCCCTGAAAACAAAAAAAAAAAAATCAGTGGGAGATTAATATTGCCCTTTCTGCTTGTGTGCCAGTCTTGACTCCTGGGTGTGCCATCTCTCTCTCTCAAATAGTGGGCACTGGGCCATAGAAAGGCAATTTTTTTTTAATTTGGTTTCTAAATTCTCCCGGAAAAAATCATTTTATTTTATTTGGTTTCTAAATTCTTCCTTAAAAAATCATTTTATTTTATTTTGTTTCTAAAGTCTCCCTGAAAAAAAAAAAAAATCAGTGGAAGATTAATATTGCCCTTTCTGCTTGTGTGCCAGTCTTGACTCCTGGGTGTGCCATCTGTTATGAACAGGTAATTCAGAACCACAATGGACCTTGAAGTTCAGAACACACAAGGTGACCTGACATTTACCAAAAACATAGGATGAGCTCTGAGACGTGGAAACTCTGCTGACCGCAATCCCTAATCCTATCACACCACACTAGAGGTAGCCGTGGATTGCGCCTAACGCTCCCTATGCAACTCGGCACAGCCTGAGAAACTAACTAGCCCTGAAGATAGAAAAATAAGCCTACCTTGCCTCAGAGAAATTCCCCAAAGGAAAAGGCAGCCCCCCACATATAATGACTGTGAGTAAAGATGAAATACAAACACAGAGATGAAATAGATTTAGCAAAGTGAGGCCCGACTTACTGAATAGACTGAGGATAGGAAAGATAGCTTTGCGGTCAACACAAAACCCTACAAACAACCACGCAGAGGGGCAAAAAGACCCTCCGCACCGACTAACGGTACGGAGGTGCTCCCTCTGCGTCTCAGAGCTTCCAGCAAGCAAGAAAAACCAATATAGCAAGCTGGACAGAAAATATAGCAAACAAAAATAACACAAGCAGAACTTAGCTTATGCAGGATAGACAGGCCACAGGAACGATCCAGGAGGAAGCAAGACCATACTAGAACATTGACTGGAGGCCAGGATCAAAGCACCAGGTGGAGTTAAATAGAGCAGCACCTAACGACTTAACCTCATCACCTGAGGAAGGAACCTCAGAAGCCGCAGTACCACTCTCATCCACCAAAGGAAGCTTATAGACAGAACCAGCCGCAGTACCACTCACGACCACAGGAGGGAGCTTGGCCACAGAATTCACAACAGCCATCTCTCTCTCTCTTTTAAATAGTGGGCACTGGGCCATAGAAAGGCAATTTATTTTTTTATTTGGTTTCTAAATTCTCCCGGAAAAAATCATTTTATTTTATTTGTTTTCTAAATTCTTCCTTAAAAAATCATTTTATTTTATTTTGTTTCTAAAGTCTCCCTGAAAAAAAAAAAAAATCAGTGGGAGATTAATATTGCCCTTTCTGCTTGTGTGCAAGTCTTGACTCCTGGGTGTGCCATCTCTCTCTCTCTCAAATAGTGGGCACTGGGCCATAGAAAGGCAATTTTTCTTTTTTTTTGCTTTCTAAATTCTCCCTGAAAAAAAAAAAATACAGTGGGAGATTAATATTGACATTTGTGCTTTAGTGACAGTCCTGCGTGTGTGGCATCTCTCTGATTTGGTGCCACAGAAAACAGAGTGTGTAACATTGTGCCTGATTTTCCTTGCAGTCTCACCAACCTGTAAAGGGATATCGAAATCATACTGAAGTTATAGCTCAACGTGTAAGTTGTTTGACAGCAACAAATACCGTTACTTTGGTTACGTTTTTAAAACAATTAGGAAGTCTGGTGGAAGAGGTCGTGGCCGTGGGCGTTCATTGTCAGCTGGTAATGATGGTAGTGGTAGTGGAGCATCAGGAGGTCGTGGGAAAAGAAATATTGCACCTAAGTCTGGAGCTGTGGAGCCAGGTTCGTCGTCTGGCTACAGAAGGCCTCGAACGCTCCCTTTTCTGGGAGTTGGAAAACCGCTTTTAAAGCCGGAGCAGCAAGAGCAAGTTTTGGCTTACCTTGCAGACTCAGCCTCTAGCTCTTTTGCCTCCTCTTTTGAAACTGGTAAATGTAAAAGCAGCGCGTCGTTAGTGGATGTTCACGGTCAGGGACAAGTCGCTTCCTTGTCCTCTTCAGCAAAAACAACAACAGAGAAGGATGCAGCAGGCGACACAACGGGTTACTCCATGGAGCTTTTTACACATACCGTCCCTGGCTTAGAAAGTGAAGCAGTTAACAGGCCATGCCCATTACAAGTTGAATCTGACATGGAGTGCACTAATGCACAGCCACAGCCAGACTACTATGCTGGTCCTGTGACTCAGACCACAACATTGCCCTCGCAGGGTACTTATCCAGAATCAGACCCTGATGAGACTATGTTGCCCCATCACGAACGCTCTACCACCGACTTACACGGTGACACAGACGAAGTTGCGCACGAGCTAGAAGAGGAGGTTATAGATGACCCAGTTGTTGACCCCGATTGGCAGCCATTGGGGGAACAGGGTGCAGGCGGCAGTAGTTCTGAAGCGGAGGAGGAGGGGCCGCAGCAGGCATCAACATCGCAACAGGTTCCATCTGCCGGGCCAGTATCTGGCCCAAAACGCGTGGCAAAGCCAAAAACTGTTGGAGGACAGCGTGTCCATCCGGTTAAAGCTCAGTCTGCAATGGCAGAAAAGGGATCCGAGGCTCGAAAGAGTGCAGTCTGGCATTTTTTTAAACAACATCCAATTGATCCGCACAAAGTCATCTGTCAAAAATGTTCAACTAGCTTAAGCAGAGGTCAGAATCTGAAAAGTCTCAATACAAGTTGCATGCATAGACATTTAACCACCATGCATTTGCAAGCCTGGACTAACTACCAAACGTCCCTTAAGGTTGTAGCACCCTCGGCCAATGAAGCTAGTCAGCAACGCTACATCCCTTCCGTCACTGTAAGGCCACCATTTTCCGCACCACCAGCAGTATCTGTGCAGGTTTCTTTGCCAGCCCAAAGCAGTCAGGGTCAGGGAATCACCAGTTTCGTAGGAGGAAATACTGCATCTAGGGCACCGGCGGAAATAATACCGTCTCCAACCATCTCTCAGTCTGCCATGTCCACCGGCACATCCGCTAGTTCCACGATCACCAGCTCTCCAGTACAGATCACCCTACATGAGACTCTGGTTAGAAAAAGGAAGTACTTATCCTCGCATCCGCGTACACAGGGTTTGAGCGCCCACATAGCTAGACTAATCTCGTTAGATATGATGCCCTACCGGTTAGTTGAAAGCGAAGCTTTCAAAGCCCTGATGGAGTACGCTGAACCACGCTACGAGCTACCCAGTCGACACTTCTTTTCGAGAAAAGCCATCCCAGCCCTGCACCAGCATGTTAAAGAGCGCATCATCCATGCATTCAGGCAATCTGTGAGTACAAAGGTGCACCTGACTACAGATGCATGGACCAGTAGGCATGGCCAGGGACGTTACGTGTCCATCACGGCACACTGGGTGAAGGTGGTGGATGCAGGGTCCACAGGGGACATCAATTTCGGGACAGTTGTGCCTAGCCCACGGTCTAGGAAACAGTTGGCTGTAGGCGTTTGCACCCCCTCCTCCTCCTCGTCCTCCTGCAGAAGGGAGAGCTCTTCCACAGACCGCAGTCGCCCAACCACTCCATCGGCAGCTGTCACTGTTGCACACCAGTTGTCCCATTATGGCCCAGCTACTGGCAAGCGTCAGCAGGCTGTATTGGCTATGAAGTGTTTTGGCGACAGCAGACACACCGCTGAAGTTCTGTCCGAGTTCTTGCAGCAAGAAACGCAGTCGTGGCTGGGCACAGTAGATCTTGAGGCAGGCAAGGTAGTGAGTGATAACGGAAGGAATTTCATGGCTGCCATCTCCCTTTCCCAACTGAAACACATTCCTTGCCTGGCTCACACCTTAAACCTGGTGGTGCAGTGCTTATTGAAAACTTATCCTGGGTTCTCCGACCTGCTCCTCAAAGTGCGTGGACTTTGCTCACATATCCGCCGTTCGCCTGTACACTTCAGCCGTATGCAGACCTATCAGCGGTCTTTGAACCTTCCCCAGCATCGCCTAATCATAGACGTTGCAACAAGGTGGAACTCAACACTGCACATGCTTCAGAGACTATGCGAACAGAGGCGGGCTGTTATGTTTTTGTGGGAGGATACACATACACGGGCAGGCAGTAGGATGGCAGACATGGAGTTGTCAGGTGTGCAGTGGTCGAAGATACAAGACATGTGTCAAGTCCTTCAGTGTTTTGAGGAATGCACACAGCTGGTTAGTGCAGACAACGCCATAATAAGCATGAGCATCCCCCTAATGCGTCTGCTGATGCAAAGTTTGACGCACATAAAGGATCAGGCGTCTGCAGCTGAGGAAGAGGAAAGCCTTGTTGACAGTCAGCCATTGTCTGGTCAGGGCAGTGTACAGGACGAGGTAGCGGGTGAAGAGGAGGTGGAGGATGAAGAGGATGATGGGGATGAGTATATTTTTAATGAGGAAGCTTTCCCGGGGGCACTGGAAATTGGTGGCGTGGCAAGGCCGGTTTCTGGTTTTGTGAGGGACACAAGTGACGTGGATTTGCCTGAAACTGCCCCTCAACCAATCACAACCGCAGATTTGAGAACTGGAACTTTGGCCCACATGGCGGATTATGCCTTACGTATCCTCAAAAGGGACACACGCATTACTAAAATGATGAACGATGACGATTACTGGTTGGCCTGCCTCCTTGATCCTCGCTATAAAGGCAAATTGCAAAATATTATGCCACATGAGAACTTGGAACTAATATTAGCAACCAAACAATCAACTCTTGTTGACCGTTTGCTTCAGGCATTCCCAGCACACAGCGCCCGTGATCGTTCTCACACGAGCTGCAGGGGCCAGCAGACCAGAGGTGTTAGAGGGGCAGAAATCAGAAGTGGTGTTGGACAGAGGGGTTTTCTGACCAGGTTGTGGAGTGATTTTGCTATGACCGCAGACAGGACAGGTACTGCAGCATCAATTCAAAGTGACAGGAGACAACATTTGTCCAGTATGGTTACTAACTATTTTTCATCCCTTATCGACGTTCTCCCTCAACCGTCATTCCCATTTGATTACTGGGCATCCAAATTAGACACCTGGCCAGAATTGGCAGAATATGCATTGCAGGAGCTTGCTTACCCAGCAGCTAGTGTCCTATCCGAAAGAGTATTCAGTGCTGCAGGTTCAATATTAACCGAAAAAAGGACTCGTCTGGCTACTCAAAATGTAGATGATCTAACCTCATTAAAATGAACCACAACTGGATTTCGAAATCTTTTGCCCCACCTTGCCCGGCCGACACCTAGCTTTCCTATGAAAAGGTCTTGCCTGTGGGCTATTCTGAATGACTTTCGCAATCTCGTAATTTGCAGCACCTGATTGTCCAGCATACGACATGTTTACACCTTCCTAAATGGCCAAACTCCCCACACGGGGCCGTGGTATCGCCACTTGGCGCCAGCACCTGTGAGAGTGCTGTTTGTCTGAAGAGGTGGATGTGCCCGCTTTTGGTCGACGGCACTGCCACTGGGTCCCTCATAGTACAATAAAGTGTCTCTGGCGGTGGTGGTGCGCACCCAACGTCAGACACACTGTTGTAACATGAGGGGCCCTGGGCCTGTACCGCCGGCCACAAGAGAGTTCCCCCACCCCCAGCTCAAACATTGCTAAACCACTTGCACAAATATCTCTCACAGTTCCACCAATGTTTAGTCTATGCACTGACATCCGTAAATTCCTGCCACTGACAATACCATTGTGTTGACATGTATGATGGTACTTAACATAGTCAGGGGCAGTGTCCTATATTTACCCAAGTAAATACATTGTGCCAAATTACTAGGTCTGAAACTACGCAGAGGAGCCCACCCCAGTACCGAATGATTGCACCCTTTGGTGGTTTCGTTTTGTTGTCATGCGAGAGATTAACATGTATTTATTTTTTGGGACTACTAACTGGCAGACACTCATTACAATCGGCCTCCGCTGACAACAACAATGCTGCCCGTGTACCCCTGGAACCAATTATAAATTGCCTACAGCCCAATTTTTTTATGTTAGGCCTTCGAAGCCTGTCTGCGGTCCCTCCTTCCACTAGGCCTCCACTGACCTGTCTACTGCTGCCCGTGTTCCCCTGGAACCAATGTTAAATTGCCTACAGCCAAATTTTATTATGTTAGGCCTTCGAAGCCTGTCTGCGGTCCCTCCTTCCACTAGGCCTCCACTGACCTGTCTACTGCTGCCTGTGTACCCCTGGAACCAATGTTAAAGTGCCTACAGCCCAATATTTTTTTATGTTAGGCCTTCGAAGCCTGTCTGCGGCCCGTTCTTTCTACTACTCCTACACTGACCAGTCTACTGCTGCCCGTGTACCCCTGGAACCAATGTTAAAGTGCCTACAGCCCAATATTTTTTTATGTTAGGCCTTCGAAGCCTGTCTGCGGCCCGTTCTTTCTACTACTCCTACACTGACCAGACCACTGCTGCCCGTGTACCCCTGGAACCTATTTAAAAGTGCCTACAGCCCAATATTTTATTATGTTAGGCCTTCGAAGCCTGTCTGCGGCCCGTTGTTTCTACTACTCCTCCACTGAACAGACCACTGCTGCCCGTGTACCCCTGGAACCTATTTTTAATTGCATAGAGCATCCTTTTTTTAATAGTAGGCGTACAAAGTCTGTCTGCGGTCCACTATTGAAATTGTCCTCCACTGCCCAGAGCAATGATGCCTGTGTACCCCTGTAACCTTTTTTAAGCTGCAGTGAGCCACATTTTTGGTTTAAGGCCTACTACCTGTGTCTGTCTGCGCCATTCAATACAGCTGCGTTCCTTTGAAAAAAGCTGAGCGTCAATAGTCTTGTTTTCAGCCTCTAGGAATTTTAAAACTGCATTGGGGCTACAACTTTGGTAGGGCCTACTAACGGTGTCTGCCGCCCCAAGGTGTGCCCCAGGTTTCGTCCACATTGCTTCGATCTTCCTACTCTCGTTTAGTAGTTGTTGCAAACTACACTGCATTAGGCCTACAAATTTGGTATGGGGTGTAGAGAGACGGTGTGTTACACTCCAAGGTGTTCCCCAGGTTTCGTCCACATTGCTTCGATCTTCCTACTCTCGTTTAGTAGTTGGTGAAAACTACACTGCATTAGGCCTACAAATTGGGTATGGGGTGTAGAGACGGTGTGTTCCACTCCAAGGTGTTCCCCAGGTTTCCTCGCCATTGCTTTGGTCTTCCGACTCTCGTTTAGTAGTTGTTGGAAACTACACTGCATTAGGCCTACAAATTGGGTATGGGGTGTAGAGACGGTGTCTTCCACTCCAAGGTGTTCTCCAGGTTGCCTTTCCTGAGCTTCTATCTTCAGGCTCTTGTTAAATAGTGGTTAAATGGAACAACTGCATTTGGCGTACTAGTTTGTTTGGGGCCTACTAACAGTGTCTGCCGCTCCTTGCTGTTCTCCTGGTTTCCTGTCCTGAAATTCCATTTTCAGGCTCTCGTTAAGTAGTTGTTAATGTTAGACTGCATTTGGCCTACTAGTTGGGTTGGGGCCTACTATCGGTGTCTGCCACTCCTTGCTGTTCTCCTCCACTGAACAAAGCTGTGCCGCCTGTTTACTACGGTTGCCAATTTTGAACTGTATTTCGACTACTTACTGATTTGGGCCTACTCTCTGTGTCAGCCTCTCATTCCAGTTGTCCTCCACTGCAATGCCCCCTGGTTAGTCCTGTGTTACCAATTTTGAACTGCATTTAGCCCACTTTATTCTTTGGGCCTATATCTGTGTTTCCTCCTCATCCTGCCCATTGCCCAGCCAGTGATAGATGAGTCTGCTGGTACATTGACCCATAACGCAACATTCCCCGTGCACGCTACAAAGCAAGATTGTGACCCTGCTGAAAGTCAGGTTCCTCTTCCCGCATACCATACCACCTTACACGGGGACAAAGAGGAAGGTGCAGATGAAAGTGCAGGTTCCTTCATCAGGTGGGGGGAGGAATACTAGTTGGCAACGTCGCTGGCACAGGGCCTCTCATAGTATGCAAAAGTGTTGCTGCCGGTGGGAGGCGCCCCCGCCGTGCAAACACACCGCTGTACTTTGAGGGGCCCTGTGCCAGTGCCAATGCCAACGAGTGGCCCCCCCCTGCTTGCTCAGGATCACAGCACTTGCAAAGTTGAAATACTTACCTCTCCCTGCTCCACTGCCGTGACGTCGTCCAGATTTAATGGGCCCACTAATTACTTGAACCAGCCCTACCCCCCACAACTTTAGCCAAATGACCCCCAATTTCAAATGCCTTCCAATTATTATAAGCTAAATTACGATTGACAAGCTTCTGTAACAAGAATGGATGTTTTTGCCATTAAAATGGGCAGTGTAGGTGTTTTCCTGGCCTCCACTCACTGCCGACTATGCTCCCCCATTGACTTGCATTGGGTTTCGTGTTTCGGTCGATACCCGACTTTTCGCGATAATCGGCCGATTCCACTCGACTCGACTTCTAAGATAGTCGGGTTTCGCGAAACACGGCTCGACTCTAAAAAGGTGAAGGTCGCTCAACCCTACTTCGATCATTTTGTAACCAGTCTGAACGAAACCAATGTTGAGAACATGCGGTTTACTTCCTGCTTTGGAAAAAATTCTCTAGAATTTTTAGATGTGAAAATCGAGATTCATAATGGTCGAATTAATACACAGGTTTTTAGGAAACCTTTGGTAACAAATAACTTGCTGCATTAAGATAGCGCTCACCCATCCCACACAAAAAATAGTATTCCTTATAGCCAAATGGTTAGGCTTAGGAAAATTAACAACAATGATGACATCTATAGGGAACAAGTTGCAGCTTTAAAAACTTGTTTTACCAATAGGGGATATCCTGCCGCAATATTAGAAGAAGCAGAATAAAGAGCAGATAGATTGTCGCAGAATGAACTTCTTATAAAAAATAAACGAAAACATCAAATATCAAAAGTAAAAAAATCATCAAAAATTTACATTTAGTTTTATACATAGTTCAATGGACAAGCAGATTTATGCGACAATTAGAAAAAATTGGCACATTCTGCAAAGCGATAGAGCTCTAGCAAAAATCACCACATTAAACCCTCAGTTTGCCTACAAACGTACAAAAAACTTGGGAGATTTATTAGTTCACAACCGACTCCTCCCTGTCCAAAATAATTGGCTAAAAAAAGATTTGCCATTAGTAAACTTTAAATGTGGCCATCGTAGATTTTACCATCTACACAATATGGATAATCCCATAAGAATAGGAGGTATTAACCACAGGATTCGGGACTTTATTTCATGAAAAAACAGATTTGTAATTTATGTCATCATGTGCCCTTGCAATTACTTTTACATCGGTAAAACCATCCGACCCCTTGTAACAAGATTTCGTGAACACTATAACTCGATAGCGTCAGGAAAAGTTTCCATACGACTTATAAAGCATATGCATGAGAAGCATAAGGGAAACCCAGAACTGATACGATTTGCCGGTCTTGAAATTGTTAAATTTCCTCCCCAGGGAGGTAATCACGATAAGCTGCTCATGAGAGAGGAAGCAAAATGGATAATAATAGCCGGTGCTCAAGGACCGACAGGTCTAAACGATAAATTAGATACGGCAATATTTTTATGGTGTTCGTGATGTATGCAGTTATCTTAAGTGATTTAATTTGCTAACATGTATTGTAAATTGCATTTTTTGCAAAATGTAACAATTGTGTTAGAAATCTAGGTTAAGTCCATTCCATTTATAAGGAAGTGACTTAGGTTTTAGCTCACATGGACCCGTGGAAGCGCTAATTGCGCAAAATAACCATCGTCCAGCTCACTCTCCCCGCACCCTCGTTGTTTCCGCTTGTGTTTTATGAAAAGTCTGTACATGGATTGAAGACACATTAAAGATATTCACTTCGCAAGCTGGGTGAGTGCCGCATTGTTCTACTTTTTGTGCAAAGTTATATTCTTAGATTGATCTCCAAGTGAAAGGTCACTAGTTTAAATTGAGGTGCAGCCATGAAGATTTCCCAAGAAGAGAGAATCCAGCTCATCGATAGTGGTCTTTCTGCCAAGAAAATTGCCAAACTGCATTATGTGAGTGCCATGACAGTTGAAAGAATACAAAATGAAGTCCGTCCATCCATTCAAAAGCTAGGAGGTGAATGTTGAGGCAACATATTGGAGACAACAAATGGGGCCATCACAAGGTATATCAGTCCTTGTGCAACAAAAATTGCAGTGGAGGCGGCTCGTATGCTTCATAATAGTAAGATCACAGACATCCATGCAAGCACCATGCGGCGCACATTACACATGTCTGAAATAGTGGCCCAAAAAATGGTAAAGAATCCTTGACTTCAATCATCATAAGAAGCATTGGCTTATGTTTGCAAAAAATTACAAAAAGTAGACAGTAGAAGATTGGAAATGAGTGATTCGGAGCGATGAGATAAAAGTCAATAGATTAGGTTCTGATGGGTGAAAATGGGTCTGGAAGAAACAAGGGGAAAAGGGGATAATGGATCCAGAAATTGAAGGAACTGTCAAGTTCAGTGGAGGAAACATGAATATCAGGGGTTATTTCACTGCCAAGGGCGTTGGATACTTGACCAGAATTGATGGGGGTCTCAATACTGAGCTATATATGATTATCCTACAAGATGAATTTCTTTTTTTTACACCCCCAGAAGAAGGCACTGTGGTGAAATGCGCTTTGGGGCTGGTGGCACCACGGACTTACAGGTAACCTTCCAGGCATTCATGTATATTGACCTACATTTTTGCTCTCCATATTTCTCCTAACTTTGGCACATAGCCTTTTAGGATTGTCTTTGTTTCTCAAATATACCTTCATTCTTAGATATAATTTTAATTTATAATATGTTTATTGGTACACTTTGTTGCACAATGCACTTGCACTTTTGAGCAAATTTGTATTTAGGCAAATGCTTATGCTGCCTGTGGTTTTGCCTGTTTACTTCCGTGGTTCCACCTTTTTGGCTTACCACTGTCATTTTCCCTCTTATTACCGTATTATTTGTTTTTATTTTTGCTTCAATAGAGTTTCACTCTTTTAGTACCTTGGTTCTCTTTAGTACTTTTTTCTTGACATGATTCTCAAGATGAGTTACTTTGTACACTTGAGTACTGTGGGTATTGAAAGGATGAACTAGTGTTCCAGCAGGACATGGATCAGAACCATACGTCAAGATTGGCAAAGAAATAGCTCAATGACATTGAAGTAGATCTACTGGACTGACCCCCACAGTCCCCAAACCTCAACCCAATGGGATATTTGCGGGTAGAGTTGAAGAAAAACTGTATACATATTCAAGTAAGTCGACCAGTATGCACCGAGTTTGGCAACATGTTGAAGAAACCTGGGATCAGATTTTGGTTGAGACATGTTTGATTGCAATTGAGAGAATACCCAGAAGGAGTCAGTCAGTGTTGAATGCCAAAGGTGGATTTATAAAATGCTAAAATGCTAGAGTTCTCTAGACAAGGTTGCCTTTTATTTTTCCCTCAACATGCTTCAAATAAATTGCTGTCTATCTGTGTATGTCTCTATCAGCAGTATATTAATAAAATATATATCAGCTGAAAGTTTATTGTTTTTCTTCATACTCGGTTATGCAGTTTGTACTTTGTCATTCTTGACCCTGGTAGTATTTTTTACAACTATAAAAGCATTTTGTAAGACATCAATGTATACTTTCCGTAACCTCTCTGGAACTACTCACAACAAACAACAGTTTTAGAAAACTGATATTTGACCTTTGGAAAAAAACATCTTTTTCAAGGTTTCAAGGCTGAAAAAATTACTTTCAAAAACTCATTATGAGTCATTCTAAACTCTATTGGACTTTGATCTTAAGCCTTGTAATCTTGAAACTATTTTAAAGGCATAGTCAGGGCAAAGAGGAAGACCGTGGGGACTTTTACATCACCATTTCTGACTTCTAATGTGTGCTTTCTTTCATCTCAGCAAGAGATAAAAAGAATTCCTGCATGACACGGAGAGGATTGCAGGTTAAGTGGTATCTTTTATGTTAGATCTTTATAGTTACATCAGTTACTATGGTGTTGTTTATTTTATACCTTGCCCATAGAAAGGAATGCTTATATTTTCAGCAATTCATTATGTACCTTCGCCAAATCCTTAAGTTCCACTTAATTGAACATATACAGTGGCTTGCTAAAGTATTTATCTACCTTGGCATTTTTCATGCTATGCTACCTCACAACTTTTAATTTCACTGTTTTGTTTGAGGGTTAGCATCTGCTCATGTACACTCCCTATTGTGAAAGAGTGGGGAGACAAAGAGCGCAATAGGGTCTTATCCACGTTACACAGAGGAGAATATATACCAAAATATGCTCACCTGGTTAGGATGAGTTTAGAGCATATAGATAGCGGCTGCTGCAGATCCACAGATCTTCACCGACCATAGAAAATAATGTCTTCAAAAGGAGATTTGTAGTTAAAATTCTGCGCTGCCGCTAAGATGAATTTCAGGAGAGTAAAGTTGATTCACAGTGGTTTTATTCAACGCGTTTCAGGGGTCTCATGCCCCCTTCATCAGGAAATACCACGCGTTGAATAAAACCACTGTGAATCAACTTTACTCTCCTGAAATTCATCTTAGCGGCAGCGCAGAATTTTAACTACAAATCTCCTTTTGAAGACATGTACACTCCCTGACAGACAGAAGTTATATCGCTTATCCATGTTATGTAAGTAAAAGCTTATAACCTGACCTTAAATTCATCCATTGGTTGTATAAATTATTCTTTTGAAAGCTGAAACCTTCCGAAATGTGGTTTAGGTTAAGAAAATAAAATTGGCATCAATGCAGAAATATTGATCAGTTAATGGACACAGAATGGTCAGATTTTGGCAAAAAAAAGTTTTGTCGCCCACAGAAAGTAATGTGATATTCAAACAAATAATTAACTTAAAATACAAATATATGTTGGATAGCATTGGTGAATGAAGTTGTGGTGCTATTAGAGTCATATTTAAAATTTTGTGTGACTTCCATGAGCTTGAAGGACTGCATCCATACGGTTCAAAAATTATTCATACAATTTATTAATGAAGTCATCAGGAATAGCAAAGAATGCAGTCTTACATGCCTCCCAGAGTTCATCTAGATTCTTTGGTTTTGTCTTCCAAGCTTCCTCTTTCATCCTACCCCAAACATGCTCAATGATGTTCATGTCTGGTGACTGGGCTGGCCAGTTCTTGAGCACCTTGATCTTTTTGCCTGAAGGAACTTTGTTGTAGAGATGGATGTATGAGATGGAGCACCATCCTCCTGCAGAATTTGACCCCTTTAATGATTTGGAATATAAGAGGTAGCTAATACTTCTTGATATTTTAGGTTATTCATATTGCCTTCCACCTTGCAAATGTTTCGCACACCCCCATACTGAATGTAACCTCAGACCATGATCTGTTCACCACCAAATTTAACTGTTTTCAGGGTGTATTTTGGATCCATATGGGCTCCAGTAGGTCTCCTGCAGTATTTGCGGTGGCTGTGGTTTAATTCTACTGAAGATTCATCAGTGAAATCCACCTTCTGCCACTTTTCCAGCCTCCATCTGTTTAGCAGGCTGTGGGACTTTGCAAATGCCACACAATTTTTTATTTGCCTTTTGTTTAGTGCTGGATTCTGGGCACTGATTTGACCATGGAGGCCATTTTGAGAGAGAATCCTACAAACTGTTCTAGTTGACACAGCGACTTGAGGTGACCAGGCCTGTTGGAGCTCTGCTTCACTGGAAGAGGGGCTTTCTTTGGATTTTCTAACCAACAAACGTTCCTCCTTAGCAGTTGTCTTGCGGGGTCTGCCAGACCTGGGCTTGTCAAACACATCTCCAGTCTCTTCAAATCTTTTTTTAATTCTTTGCACTTGATGCTGAGACACATTAAAGGTGCCAGCCACCTCTGCAGTGGATCTAGTCTTCAGCCTCTTGATAATCCAGGCTTTGGTCGCAGGCTAGATATTTGGCATGTTGTCAGAGCTCAAGTTGCAGTTCAAGTGAAGGTCTGGGGTGCTGGGTTTCTTTTAATACACACACACTAATTAACCGATCATTTACTGAGCACAGGTGAGGATGTAAACTAGGACTGGGTGCATTATATGATCAAGCGACAAAACTTTTGTCTTGAAAAAATCTGACCATTCTGTGTCCATTAACTGATCAATATTTCTGCATTGATGCCAATTTATTTACTTAACCTTAGATTATGAGCCCCATCGGGGACAATGATGATAATATGTGCAAAATGTAAAGTGCTTCGGAGTATGTTAGCGCTATATAAATTAAAGATTATTATTATTATTAACCTAAACTACATTTCGGAGGGTTTCAGCTTTCAAAAGAATAATTTGTACAACCAATGGATGAATTTAACGTCAGGTTATAAGCTTTTATTTACATAACATGGATAAGTGACATAACTTCTGTCAGGTAGTGTAAAGACCATGCCTAGAACTATGAACATTTGGTTTTCTTTATATTGTGAAGCAAACAACAAATAGGGCAAAATAGCTGAAAACTTCAGTGTTTATAACTATTCGCCCCCCTAAAGTCAATGGAACAGCTTTGATGCAAATGACCCATAAGGAGTGGTGGACTCCCTAGTCTTGTAGAAACAAGAGAACAATTACAGAACCAGAAACACATGGGCTACTTGCACAATGAACAAGTCTGTAGGAACCTGTTCACACACCACGAAGAAACTTGAAGACACAAAAGAGCACAGTGAGGTCAAAAATACTCTGTTTTAAATACATCAGATAAGGATTATATACATTAGGTAGGACTGCTCTATATGGGTATACCTTGACGATTGGTGGAGCAGCTTAGTATACATTTTTTTGCAAAAAAGTATCAACTAAATACCCTGTTTTTTTCCATCTTTTGACTAGCACTTGCTTATTACTGTGATTTTCTTTGCAACCTGCTTCACAGGAACTGAAAAAATGAACATTTAACTTTTTATGCAAACATTTTACTTCAGAACCTTTTTTTTTAGTTTTCACAAGTGTAAAAACAGAAATGTAACCATAAATTTTGTTGTGCAATTTCTCCTGAATACGCTGATACCCCATATGTGGGGGTAAACCACTGTTTGGGTGCACTGCAGACCTTGGAAGAAAAGGAGTGCCATTTTACTTTTTCAGTGTAGAATTGGCTGGAATTGAGATCGAATGCCATGTCACATTTGGAGAGCCCCTAATGTGCCTAAACAGTGGAAACGCTCCACAAGTTACACCATTTTGGAAACTAGACCCCTTAAGGAACTTATCTAGATGTGTGGTGAGCACTTTGAGCCCCAAAGTGCTTCACAGAAGTTTATAACGTAGAGTCATGAAAATAAAAAATCGCATTTGTTTACACAAAAATTATTTTTTCGCCCACAAATTCTTATTTCCACAAGGGTAACAGGGGAAATTAGACCAAAAAAGTTGTTGTGCAATTTCTCCTGAGTACATCGGTACCCCATATGTGGGGGTAAACCACTGTTTGGGCGCACCGCAGAGCTTGGAAGAGAAAGAGTGCCGTTTTACTTTTTCAATGTAGAATTGGCTGGAATTGAGATCAGACGCCATGTCGCGTTTGGAGAGCCCCTGAAGTGCCTAAACAGTGGAAACCCCCACAAGTGACACTATTTTGGAAACTAGACACCTTAAGGAACCTATCTAGATGTGTGGTGAGCACTTTAAACCCCCAGGTGCTTCACGGAAGTTTATAACGTGGAGCCGTGAAAATAAAAAATCACATTTTTTCTACAAAAATGAATTTTGCCCCCAAATTTTATTTTGACAAGGGTAACAGGAGAAATTAGACAACAAAGGTTGTTGTGCAATTTCTCCTGAGTACGTCAATACCCCATATGTGGGGGTAAACCACTGTTTGGGCGCACCGCAGAGCTTGGAAGGAGTGCCGTTTTACTTTTTCAATGTAGAATTGGCTGGAATTGAGATCGGACACCGTGTCGCGTTTGCAGAGCCCCTGATGTGCCTAAACAGTAGAAACTCCCCACAAGTGACCCCATTTTGGAAACTAGACTCCTTAAGGAACTTATCTAGAGGTGTGGTGAGCACTTTAAACCTCAAAGTGCTTTACAGAAATTTATAAAGTAGAGCCGTGAAAATGAAAAATCCTTTTTTTTCCCTCAAAAATGATATTTAGCCTGCAATTTTTTATTTTCTTAAGGGTCACAGGAGACAGTGGACCCCAAAATCTGTTGACCAGTTTGTCCTGAGTACGCTGATACCCCTTATGTGGGAGGGGCACTGTTTGGGCGCATGGCAGAGCTTGGAAGGGAAGGAGCGCCATTTTGGAATGCAGACTTTGATAGAATGGTCTGCGGGCATTATGTTGCATTTGCAGAGCCCCTGATGTACCTAAACAGTAGAAACCCCCCACAAGTAACCACATTTTGGAAACTAGACCCCCCAAGGAACTTATCTAGATGTGTGGTGAGAACTTTGAATGCCCAAGTGCTTCTCAGAAGTTTATAATGCAGAGTCGTGAAAATAAATTTTGTTTTTTTTTCACAAAAAAAGCTTTTTAGCCCCCAAGTTTTTATTTTCACAAGGGTAACAAGAGAAATTGGACCCCAAAAGTTGCTGTCCAATTTGTCCTGAGTATGCTGGTATCCCATGTGTGGGGGGACCACTGTTTGGGCGCATGGCAGAACTCAGAAGGGAAGGAGCTCCGCTTTGGAATGCAGACTTTGATAGAATGGTCTGCGGGCGTTATGTTGTATTTGCAGAGCCACTGATGTACCTAAAAAGTAGAAACGCCCCCACAATTGACCCCATTTTGGAAACTAGACCCCCAAAGGAAATTATCCAGATGTGTGGTGAGAACTTTGAATGTCCGAGTGCTTCACAGACGTTTATAATGCAGAGTCGTGAAAATAATTTTTTTTGTATTATTTTTAGCCCCCAAGTTTTTATTTTCACAAAGGTAACAGGAAAAAGTGGACCCCAAAAGTTGTTGTCCAATTTATCCCGAGTACGCTGATGCCCCATATGTAGGGGTAAACCACTGTTTGGGCGCACGGTAGAGCTCAGAAGGGAGGGAGCACATTTGACTTTTTGAGCGCAAAATTGGCTGTCGTGTTTGGAGATCCCCTGATGTACCTAAACAGTGGAAACCCCCCCAATTCTAACTCCTAACCTAACCCCAACACACCCCTAACCCTAATCCCAACCCGATCCCTAATCCTAATCACAACCCTAATGATAATCACAACCCTAACCCCAAAACAACCCTAATCTCAACACTAACCATAACCCTAATCAAAACACTAAATCCAACAAACCCCTTGTTAGGGCTAGCGGAACGCATCAAATAATAAGACAGATAGTGTATGGTGCGTTCGCAGCCCGAGGTCCACCGTGCAGAGATGGAACCTGCTGCTAAGTAATGACGGACTATATGGCGGTACTCATAATTATACACACGTGAGTTAAACTTCACCCAGCGTGAAGGAAGCGATCCTGTTGCATCACAGGATCGCGGTACCGCACATAGAAGGCGAGCAAGTAGTCAGCGAACTCAACCCCAACTAGGATTGAAGTCCGATTAGACCCTTGCTGGCACAACACCGCAACTGGGTGTGTAAGGAAGCAGAATAACAATATTAGGGCACAAGAGTGCATGCGGTGCCGCACTGACGAACGCCACTAACCACCCAGGCTTAGGTAAGGAAAGCACAGAGGAAGTGCACGGCGCCGTACTGGCGGTCACAGCAACTGGACGCTGTAACGTGTGATTAGTGCTGTAGGATAAGTCGGGCGCTAGATAGCAACCATACACCTTCCGCGAACAGACATTCAATAGGGAAGGGGTATCCAAGGACGACTTGCACTCACAACAAACACACGTAAGCAAATGTACACTAGCGCATGGCCGTGCGGTCATGCGCAGTTTATATAGTTGCAGCACAGGAAGTGGCCACAGAAACTTTGCCCTTCCAAGACCTGCCAAGAGGACCAATGGAATGTGCTGCAGAGCCTGAGCACATGACCCTCGATCTCCAACGGGAGATCTTGCCCTGGGCATGCTCAGTGTGTGCAGACAAGGACTTAGTCCCAGAGAAGTCCGCTCGCTGCTGACCAGCACTGGCTTTAATGGCAGAAGCTGAAGAAGCAGCAGTAACTCTCTGTACAGAGTGAGACTGAGCAAGACGCTGGGACCGATGTCCCTGCTGAGCAGACTCCACTGCGGCTGGATAAGAATGGGAGACCGCAGCGGAGATGGCTCGAGATTCCCCCTGTGCAGAAGTGGGAACTCGAGACCTAACACCCCT
Source organism: Ranitomeya imitator (assembly GCF_032444005.1). Lineage (NCBI taxonomy): Eukaryota > Metazoa > Chordata > Amphibia > Anura > Dendrobatidae > Ranitomeya > Ranitomeya imitator. The sequence goes on from NC_091288.1 coordinate 167,473,915, forward strand.
AATCCTAATCTCAATCCTAACCTCAAACCTAACCCTAATCCCAATACACCCCTAACCCTAATCTCAACCCTAACCTTAACCCTAATCCCAAACGTAACCCTAATGCTAACCCTAATCCAAACCCTAACCCTTATCCCAACTCTAACCCTAACTTAAGCCGCAACCCTAGCCCTAACTTTAGCTGCAACCCTAGCCTTAACTTTAGCCCCAACCCTAACCCTAACCCTAACTTTAGCCCCAACCCTAACCCTAGCCCTAGCCCTAAATTTAGCCCCAACCCTAACCCTAACTTTAGCCCCAATCCTAACCCTAGCCCTAACCCTAAGGCTACTTTCACACTTGCGTCGTGTGGCATCCATCACAATCCATCGTTTTGGACAAAAATGGATCCTGCAAATCTGCCCGCAGGATGCGTTTTTTGCCCATAGACTTGTATTACCGATGGATCGCGATGGATGGCCACACGTCGCATCCGTCGTGCAGTGGATCCGATGTGTTTTGGTGGACCGTCATCACAAAAAACATTCAATGTAACGTTTTTTTGTACGTCGCGTCCGCCATTTCTGACCAGGCATGCTCAGACGTAACTCCGCCCCCTCCTCCCCAAGACCTAGAGTGGGCAGCGGATGCGTTGAAAAACTGCATCTGCTGCCCACTTTGTGCACAATTTTCACAATGTGCGTCGGTACGTCGGGCCGACGCATTGCGACGGCCCCGTACCGACGCAAGTGTGAAAGAAGCCTAACCGTAGCCCTTAACCTATCTCTAACCCTAGCCCTAAATTTAGCCCCAACTCTAACCCTAAATTTAGCCCCAACCCCAACCCTAACCCTAAATTTAGCCCCAACCCTAACCCTAAATTTAGCCCCAACCCTAACCCTAATTTTAGCCCCAACTCCTCTAGCTGCCGGCCGGAAGATCATGGCGGGCGCACTGCACATGCGCCCGCCATTTTCTTACCGGATGAAGAAGCCGGCCGGCAGGAGGGGATGCAGGAGGATCCAGGGACACCGGTAAGTATAACAGGGTCCCCGAATCCCCCTATTTCTCTGTCCTCTGATGTGCGATCACATCGGAGGCCAGAGAAATTAAATGGGAAATTGCGTTTTTTTTTCTGCGACCACCGGTAAACGGTAAATTACCGGCGATCGCAATCCGGGGGTCGGTAAAAAAAACCCGAATCATGTTCTCTGGGGTCTCGGCTACCCCCGATAACTGAGACCCCAGAGAAAATCTGACTCTGGGGGGCGCTATTCACTTTTTCCACAGCACCGTTAATTAATGGCGCTGTGGTTTAAGTACCCTTAACTGCCGCCGTTAAAAGGCGTATCGGCGGTCGTTAAGGGGTTAAGTATTAAAAAATATTTTTAGCACTTTTATAAGTGTATAATCACAAATCTGAAGTTTGCCAAATATAATAAATTATATTTGTAAAACATTCTGATAAACCAAAATACAAATAAAATATGATATCTATGTCATTTGATAGATGTGATGTGTCATTAGATTCAAACCAGTCTTTTTAAAATAAATGATACAAAGTCCATTGGGCATCAAAATGGTAAAAAGTGCAAAATAGGCTTTTATCCAAAAAGAGTATCCCTTTTATTAAATTGATATTTGGGCAGTTGCTTAGTTGCTGTACCTGGCTCAGCAGTTTTTTTTGCCAAGTAATGGAATAATATGTAGATAGATTGCACATGCCTCTTTCTTACTACAGTTTCCGTAATTGGGTCATCAGGTAGGACATTAGTAGGAAAGCAGTTAAATCAGCATTTAGTGGAAGGCATGCATACATTATCGCAACACTTTTAGCTATCGATAGGAACAATGCTTCTTCAAATTGCAGTCACGGCCTGTATGAATAAAAATGCCATATAAACTGTATGAATTATCTTTCCTGCAGCCTATTGTCATGTTTCTGTGACAAGGACATCGAATAATTTTTAGCTTTCACAAAACCTCAGCTCTTTTGAGCCTATTTTTGTATGAGATATCTTAAATAAGATGGATAACAATATGCATGTTGCGCTGTAATGCATTTCTAAATTAGATCCTTCTCAATACTTTTCAACAATAATAGACAAATGATATAAATGTATATATTATTTTACAACTGTCCATTGTCTGTCCATTGTAAGATGCTGGACCCATTCTCTTCCACTTCTGAAATAAGCATGAGTAATATCCTCATTCATTTTATGTTAGTCTGTGGGGGTTAGACTCCTTAACATTTCTCCTGCCTGTCAAATTACTCACTGGAGACTAAGGTTAAATGAGGTTGTCCCGGATTAAATGTATATATATGGCCTTTTTGCTTTTAAAGGCTCCGCAGTGATATGGGCAGGCGCTGACAGTCATTTATCGGTCGTAGTGCAATCCGACAAAACGTCGGATCACACCAGACCAATGTTATGCTATGGGGCCATTCTCATATCTGATTTTTTCCTTGGAAAGAATCTATCGGAAGAAAAAAATGGCTGAATGCCCAAGTTTCATCCGATATTATGATCGCACTTGGCCATGCAAGACAGTGAGTCCCTGGAAACAATTGGACTACCCTCGGATAACCTCTGAGTGCAATCTGATTTCCATAGACTGACAGAAACAAATTCCCCAAACTTCTAGATTCTTTCATTTTCTCATCAGAGAGAATTGGAGCATGTTATGATCACATTCTGATCAAGGTTTGATCAGAGTGCCATTTGCATAATTGACCCGATTTTCTTAGATGAGAGAAGCTGCGGTCGTCTGAACCTACTAGACACAAATCAGAAAAAAAGGGGAGTGATCCAGTACAGATGAGCATTTTGATCTGCAAATGATCAACTTTGAGCTGAATTTCCTGAAATTTACAGGACTCAGCAAATTCAAACTCCTCGCTATCTCAAAAAGCCTGGTTCTATTTCACAAATTTCACACACTGCTGAAGCATCAGGCTAATTAAGTTTTGCTTGGCTGCTTGGACTAACCCCTAATACCCAGCAAATAACAAGAAACTGACTGTAACTTTCAAACAAAAAAACTGGTGTGTACAGGTGCAAACTAATAGTAGCCATCTTTATACATAACAAGCAAATAAAGTAGCACCCTGTAGTGCTATAGCATGTAAACATGAAGTATATGAAATTTGAATTGCATTACTGCTCTGGATAATGAGAAATAATGGAGATGGTTAGCACATAATTTGGCCAATTCATGTGTGCCCTGCAGCCAAAGACAAGGCGATCTCCAAGGCTGGGAACCTCTCTAATGTGAATCCTCTCCTAGGATGAAGACTAGGGTTGAGCGAAACGGATCGAACAAATTCAAAAATCACCGACTTTCGGCAAAGTCTGGTTTCATGAAACCCGATCCTAGTGTGGGATCAGCCATGAGGTCGGCGATCTGCGCGCAAAAATTGCGTTTCGTATGACGCTCTCAGCTCCATTTCTCATCCAATGAAGGAGGACGCAGAGCGTGGGCAGCGTGATGACATAGGTCTCGGTCCCCACCATCTTAGAGAAGGGCAATACAGGGATTGTCTTGCTTTCTGCGCCGTCACAGGGGCTATAAAGGGGCGTGCACGCCAGCCGCCATCTTACTTCTGCCGATCTTAGCATAGGGAGAGGTTGCTGCAGCTTCATCAGAAGAAGGGCTATAGTTAGGGAGGGAAGATTAACCCCCAAACTGCTTGTGCTGTAGCGATTTCCACTATCCAACACCACCATTTTTTTGCAGGGACAGTGGAGGATATGTTTTTGTGCATCATCTCTGTAGCTTATTAGGCTGCCTTATAAGGCTCCCTGATAGCTGCATTGCTGTTTGCACGCTGCTGTGGAAACCAACTGCTTTTTTAAAAGCAAAAATCCTGTTGCTCCTTTCTGCACAGTTGTCTTGTTTATTTGTCCACACTTTTGTGTGCAGCAGTCCTTTTTATTGCTGCCATACTTTTCCTGGGATCATTGTAGGGAGATTGAAATTGTACTACAGTCCTTCCAGCCACTTTCTGCCTCTTACATTGTGTTGTTTGATACACTGGGCCTGAGTTTTGGTTCAGTCTCCCCCCAAAAAAGTGAGATTCAAATTCTCACAAAGTGGATATAATTCAGTCCTGTTAGTTTGTCGTATATCAGCCAGCCACTTTCTGCCACTTTTATTGCGTTGTTATATACACTGGGCCTGAGTTTTGGTTCAGTCTCCCCCAAAAAAGGGATATTCTAATTCTCACAAAGTAGATATACTTCAGTCCTGTTAGTTTGTCGTATATCAGCCAGCCACTTTCTGCCACTTACATTGTGTTGTTTTATGCACAGGGCCTGAGTTTTGGTTCAGTTCAGTTAATGAACTTTGATTACTGGGCATCTAAAATAGACACCTGGCCTGAATTGGCAGAATATGCATTACAGGAGCTTGCTTGCCCAGCTGCTAGTGTGCTATCAGAAAGATTCTTCAGTGCTGCTGGTTCAATACTGACCGAAAAAAGGACACGTCTGGCTACCAGAAATGTTGATGATCTAACCTTCATTAAAATGAACCAATCATGGATTTCAAATTATTTTGCCCCATCTTCCCCTGCTGACACGTAGCCTGCCTGAAAAATGTCTTGCTTTTGGCCTCCTCTTACTGACTTCTCCAATTCTTCCATTTGCAGCTGCTGAATGTCTACCATAGGCCATTTTCATACCTCCCTAAATGGGCTGACTCCCCCCACAGGGCCGTGGTCACCATCTGGTGCAAGCACCCGTGCGAGTGCCGTTTGCCTGGACAGGTGGGTGGGCCCACTCTTGGGCGACGGCACTGGCACAGGGTCCCTCATAGTACAATGAAGTGTCTGACGGTGGTGGTGCACAAGCAACGTCAGACACACCATCGTAATATGAGGGGCCCTGTGCCAGTACCGCCGCCCACGAAAGAGTGTTCCCCCCAGCTCGAACAGTGCTCTAGCACTTGCAATACTTACCTCTCCCTGCCCAACCACTGTGTAGTCTGTGCTGTTAAATCCTTCAATGGCATTGCCAATACAAATTTGTTGAAATGATAGATGATAGTAAAAATATACAGGGGCCCTGGCCTCCATTTAGACCAGTTAATACTTTGCGCCAACTACCACTGTCTACTACTCAGCAGAGGAGCCCACCCCTGTACCTAGCTATGCCACCAGTTTATTTATGAACATTTTTTGGGCTGACATTTAGCCCACTTTATTATTTTGGCCTACTAACTGTGTCAGCCACTTATTACAGTTGTCCTCCACTGAAAAAAGCAATGCCGCCTGTGTACTCCTCTTACCTATTTTGAACTACATTTAGCCTATTTTTTTATTTTAGGCCTACTAAGTCTGTGTGAGCCTCTCATAACAGTTGTCCTCCTCCGCTGAACAAAGCTATGCTGCCTGTGTACTCCTGTTACCAATTTTGAACTGCATTTAGCAAACTTTTTTATTTTAGGCCTACTAAGTCTGTGTGAGCCTCTCATTACAGTTGTCCTCCTCCGCTGAACAAAGCTATGCCACCTGTGTACTCATCTTACCAATTTTGAACAGCATTTAGCCTAATTACTTACTTGGGCCTAGTAACTGTGTGAGCCTCTCATAACAGTTGTCCTCCTCCGCTAAAAAAAAGCTATGCCGCCTGTGTAGTCCTGTTAGCAATTTTGAACTGCATTTAGCCTAGTTTCTTATTTGGGCCTACTAACTGTGTCTGCCCCTCATTACAGTTGTCATCCGCTGAACAAAGCAATGCCGCCAGATTAGTCCTGTTAGCAATTTTGAACTGCATTTAGCCTACTTACTTTTTGGGGCCTACTAACTGTGTCAGCCTCTCATTACAGTTGTCTTCCACTGAACAAAGCTATGCTGCCCTCTTTAGTCCTGTTACCAATTTTAAACTGCATTTAGCCAACTTTTTTTATTTTGGGCCTACTAACTTTGTCTGCGCCACTCATTATAGTTGTCCTCCACTGAACAAAGCTATGCCGCCTGTTTACTCCTGTTACCAATTTTGAACTGCATTTAGCCTACTTTATTATTTGGGCCTATATCTGTGTTTCCTCCTCATCCTGCCCATTACCCAGCCACTGCTAGATGAGTCTGCTGGTACATTGACCCAGACCACGACATTCCTATTGCACTCTACACAGCCTGAATCTGACTCTGCTGAAAGTCAGGTTCCCCTTCCCGCATACTATACCACCTTACACGGGGACAAAGAGGAAGGTGCAGATGAAAGTGCAGGTTCCTTCATCAGGTGGGGGGGTATACCTGTTGGCACTGGCACAGGGCCCCTCATAGTATGCAAAAGTGTCTCTGGCAGTGGGAGGCGCCACCCGCCATCAAACACACCGCCGTACTATGAGGGGTCCTGTGACAGTGCCAACTAGTGGGCCCCCCTGCTTGCTCAGGATCACAGTACTTGCAAAGTTGAAATACTTACCTCTACCTGTTCCACCGCCGTGACATGTTCCGTGTTTCCTGGGCCCACAAAAATCTTGAGCCAGCCCCACCCCCCCACAACTTTAGCCAAATGACCCCCAGTTTTCAAAGCCAAACTATTATTATAAAGTAAATTAAGATTGACAAGCTTAAGTAATAAGAATTGATGTTTTTGGCATTAAAATGGGCACTGTAGGTGTTTTCCTGTCCTCCACTCACTGCCGACTTTGATTCCCCATTGACTTGCATTGGGTTTCGTGTTTCAGTCGGCCCCCGACTTTTCGCAATAATTGGCCGATTTCACCAAACCCGACTTTTGAGAAAGTCGGGTTTCGCGAAACCCGATTCGATCCTAAAAAAGTAAAAGTTGCTCAACTCCAATATTAATTGCACCTATTTGAACTCAATACCTGTATAAAAGACACTTGTCCAGAAACTCAATCCATTACACTATAACTTTCCATCAATGGCCAAGAACAAAGAGCTGTCTAAGGACACCAGGGACAAAATTGTAGACCTGCACAAGGCTGGGATGGGCTACAAGACAGTAGGTAAGCAGCTTGGAGAGAAGGCAATAACTATTAGCACAATTATTAGAAAATGGAAGAAACACAAGATGACTGTCAATCTTCCTCGGTCTGGAGCTCCATGCAGGATCTCGCCTCATGGGGTAAGCATGATTCTGAGGAATCAGCCCATAACTACACAGGAGGACCTGGTCAATGACCTAAAAGGGAGCTGGCACATTTGGTGATGTGAAATACAGTGGTGAGGTCAAATACTTATTTAACACAATACGATGCAAATTAATTATATAACAATCATACAATGTGATTTTCTTGATTTTTTAAAGATTATGTCTCTTACAGTTGACATGTACCTATGATAAAAATTACAGACCTCTCCATTCTTTGCAGGTGGGAAAACTTGGAAAATCTGCATTGTATCAAACACTTATTTCCCCCACTGTATTGAGTATGGACTGTATTATTTTCCCTCAGGATGGAGGGGGGCCCTATCTAAATTTTGCACTGGGGCCCATCAGACTCTAGATATGCCACTGGACTGGATTAACATTTCTAGCATAAGGTACACTGCAGCTTGCCATGAACTAGGCATACCCTTACTACACTCCATCCTAACTCAGCTCCACTTTTTTTGATGAGGCTGAGAGAAATGCCAAAAGTTGCAAACATTTAGACAACCATTAGTTATGTGAACATTTTTCAACTTTTCAAAGCAATTTAAGCCAGAATTCTGACTAATTTGCTTTGATAAATTGAAAGTTTGGATTTCCAACTCCATAACCCTGCTTCACAGATGGAATGCAGCAAAGCATTTTTTTTATTCTAGCTTCACACACCCTTGGCAAGCAGCAGCTCCTTGGCTGTACATCTAACTCAGTGATTAAAGCACAAAAATGTAGTAATATATACCTTTCAAATAAATGGTTCTTCATGTAGTACAAGGACAGCTCTAGTCCTTCCATAGCTGATGCTAATTTGCATCTGGACACCCTGTTGTCCTGAGTGAGGGACTGCCCTTTGTCCTATATGACTGCCAACTACTTTAACAATTTTTTTCTTGAAAAATATTATTGTCACAGAGTTAGGCTGGGTTCACTGTTGTGAATTCCGTTCTTGGGCTCCCTCCGGTGGTTGTAAATGGCACTTTTGTGAATTCTGCCCTTGGGCTCCCTCTGGTGGTTTTGAGTGGAACTGCCGCTCCTTGGTTTTAGCTTTAGCAGCTGCTTTCACTAATCGTCTCTCCTGGCTCTGCTATTTAACCTGGCTCTAGTCTTCAGCCTATGCCACTTGTCAATGTTCTCTGGCTGGATTCACATCTCTGCTTGGATTCTCCTGGTTTCCTGACCAGTTCTGCAAAGATAAGTTCTGGCTTTGCTCATTTCAGTCCACATGTTGTGGACTTATTGTTCTGTGCATTCTATTTTTGTCCAGCTTGTCATTATGGATTTTTTCTGTTAGCTTGAAGCTCTGGGAAGCAGATTTACCCTCCACACCTTTAGTCAGGTGTGGAGATTTTGTAAACTCTGTGGATTGTTTTGTAGTTTTTATACTGACCGCACAGTATCCTTTCCTGTCCTATCTATCAAGCTAGACTGGCCTCCTATGCTTAAATCTGATTTCATCTCTGCGTATGTTATTTCCCCCTCCTCTCACCGTCAATATTTGTGGGGGGCTATCTTTCCTTTGGGGATTTTCTCTGAGGCAAGATAGGTTTCCTGTTTCCATCTTTAGGGGAAGTTAGATCTTAGGCTGTGCCGAGGGGTCTAGGGAGCGTCAAGTACCCTCCACGGCTATTTCTAGTTGCGCTGCTAGGTTCAGGGTCTGCGGTCAGTACAGATACCACCTCCTTCAGAGCTTGTCTCATGTTGTTCCTAAACCACCAGATCATAACAGTTCACATTGCGTGATGGCTCTACATTTAACGGACTACGTTACACCGTGGCATAACGCGGTGTAACGTAGTCCGTTAACGCCGCCATAGACTGCAATGTCGGATGCATCACTAGCGCATGCCCACAATGGGCATGCGCTAGCGATGTGCTGTTATTTGAGTGACGGACCCGAGACGCGGGCTGCAGCGTTTCTGGGTCCATCACTGCTAGCGCAGATGGAGCTAGCAGAAGCTCCATCTGCGCTAGCGCTGTGCAAAAGTCGGCACTTGCGTTAGCGCAGTCTGTTCAACGTATGCGTTGAACAGACTGCACTAACGCATTGTGAACCTAGCCTTACCGCGACAGAGCAGTACCATAAGACTGCAGCATCTTCTTGCTTGTTTTCTTTCAGCAGGACAGGGGTTAATCGGACATGTGGAAATCCCTGGTTTCCGCTGTTCTCGGTTAGCCACTTCTCTCTCCTATAAAAGCTAGGCCTTCTGGCCAGATCCTTGCCTGAGTTAGCACTTGCTAGATAGACCTGGAGAGTAAAGAGCTGGTGTCTGGAGAGCTGGAGGAGTTTATTTTGCGACTATTGCTTGGTTTGTACGCTTGGAAATTCCTCATTCTTACCTGCCTTATTTTCTTCCCCCATCCTTCACACCCTGGTGAATACCTCTGTTATTTGTGAGAGTATATTTGTGTGAGTGGAATTTTCTATTACCCTTGTCTTTGTTCCCCTGTCTGTCGGGTTGGTGTACTGCTGTACACGGTTGCACCTCTCTTCCTCAGGTGTGGGAGGGGGACAGATGCAGGGCTGCAGTTTAGAGACAGGGCAAGGGCGGAGTGTTATGAACTGGTGATTCAGAACCACAATGGACCTAGTGGTTAAGAGCACACAAGGTGACCTGATAGTTACTAATAACATAGGACGAGCTCTGAGACGTGGGAACTCTGCTGACCGCAATCCCTAATCCTATCATACAACACTAGAGGTAGCCGTGGAGCGCTCCTGACCAGACCTAGGCGCCTCGGGCACAGCCTGAGAAACTAGCTAGCCCTGAAGATAGAAAGATAAGCCTACCTTGCCTCAGAGAAATTCCCCAAAAGAAAAGGCAGCCCCCCACATATAATGACTGTGAGTAAAGATGAAAATACAAACACAGAGATGAAATAGATTTTAGCAAAGTGAGGCCCGACTTACTGAATAGACCGAGGATAGGAAAGATAGCTTTGCAGTCAGCACAAAAACCTACAAACAACCACGCAGAGGGCGCAAAAAGACCCTCCGCACCGACTAACGGTACGGAGGTGCTCCCTCTGCGTCTCAGAGCTTCCAGCAAGCAAGAAAAACCAATATAGCAAGCTGGACAGAAAAAATAGCAAACGAAAGTAACACCAGCAAAACTTAGCTTATGCAGGGTAGACAGGCCACAAGAACGATCCAGGAGAGAACAAGACCAACACTGGAACATTGACTGGAGGCCAGGAACAAAGAACTAGGTGGAGTTAAATAGAGCAGCACCTAACGACTTAACCTCATCATCTGAGGAAGGAAACTCAGAAGCCGCGGCCCCACTCACATCCACCAGAGGAAGCTCATAGACAGAACCAGCCGAAGTACCACTCATGACCACAGGAGGGAGCTTGACCACAGAATTCACAACAGTACCCCCCTTGAGGAGGGGTCACCGAACCCTCACCAGAGCCCCCAGGCCGACCAGGATGAGCCAAATGAAAGGCACGAACCAGATCGGCAGCATGAACATCAGAGGCAAAGACCCAGGAATTATCTTCCTGACCATAACCCTTCCACTTAACCAGGTACTGGAGTTTCCGTCTCGAAATACGAGAATCCAAAATCTTCTCCACTATATACTCCAACTCCCCCTCAACCAAAACCGGGGCAGGAGGATCAACGGATGGAACCACAGGTGCCACGTATCTCCGCAACAATGACCTATGGAATACGTTATGGATGGAAAAAGAAGCTGGAAGGGTCAAACGAAAAGACACAGGATTAAGAACCTCAGAAATCCTATACGGACCAATGAAACGAGGCTTAAACTTAGGAGAGGAAACTTTCATAGGAATATAACGAGATGACAACCAAACCAAATCCCCAACACGAAGTCGGGGACCCACACAGCGCCTGCGGTTAGCGAAATGTTGAGCCTTCTCCTGGGACAATGTCAAATTGTCCACTACATGAGTCCAAATCTGCTGCAACCTATCCACCACAGTATCCACACCAGGACAGTCTGAAGACTCAACCTGCCCTGAAGAGAAACGAGGATGGAGACCAGAATTGCAGAAAAACGGCGAAACCAAAGTAGCCAAGCTGGCCCGATTATTAAGGGCGAACTCAGCCAAAGGCAAAAAGGACACCCAATCATCCTGACCAGCAGAAACAAAACATCTCAGATATGTTTCCAAGGTCTGATTGGTTCGTTCAGTCTGGCCATTTGTCTGAGGATGGAAAGCCGAGGAAAAAGACAAATCAATGCCCATCCTAGCACAAAAGGCTCGCCAAAACCTCGAAACAAACTGGGAACCTCTGTCAGAAACGATGTTCTCCGAAATGCAATGTAAATAAACCACATGCTGGAAGAACAATGGTACCAAATCAGAGGAGGAAGGCAATTTAGACAAGGGTACCAAATTGACCATCTTAGAGAAGCGATCACAAACCACCCAAATGACCGACATTTTTTGAGAGACGGGGAGATCCGAAATAAAATCCATAGAGATATGTGTCCAGGGCCTCTTCGGGACTGGCAAAGGCAAAAGCAACCCACTGGCACGAGAACAGCAGGGCTTAGCCCGAGCACAAATCCCACAGGACTGCACAAATGAACGCACATCCTGCGAAAGAGACGGCCACCAAAAGGATCTAGCCACCAAATCTCTGGTACCAAAGATTCCAGGATGACCAGCCAACACCGAACAATGAACCTCAGAGATAACTCTACTCATCAATTTATCAGGGACAAACTGTTTCTCCGCTGGGCAACGGTCAGGTCTATTAGCCTGAAATTTTTGCAGCACCCGCCGCAAATCAGGGGAGATGGCAGACAAAATTACCCCCTCTTTGAGAATACCCGCCGGCTCAGGCAAACCCGGAGAGTCGGGCACAAAACTCCTAGACAGGGCATCCGCCTTCACATTTTTAGAGACCGGAAGGTACGAAACCACAAAGTCAAAACGGGAGAAAAACAGCGAACAACGAGCCTGTCTAGGATTCAACCGTTTGGCAGACTCGAGATAAGTCAAGTTCTTGTGATCAGTCAAGACCACCACACGATGCTTAGCTCCTTCAAGCCAATGACGCCACTCCTCGAATGCCCACTTCATGGCCAGCAACTCTCGGTTGCCCACATCATAATTACGCTCAGCAGGCGAAAACTTCCTGGAAAAGAAGGCGCATGGTTTCATCACCGAGCCATCAGAACTTCTTTGCGACAAAACAGCCCCTGCTCCAATCTCAGAAGCATCAACCTCGACCTGGAACGGGAGCGAAACATCTGGTTGGCACAACACAGGGGCAGAAGAAAAACGACGCTTCAACTCTTGAAAAGCTTCCACAGCAGCAGAAGACCAATTGACCACATCAGCACCCTTCTTGGTTAAATCAGTCAACGGTTTAGCAATACTAGAAAAATGATTGATGAAGCGACAATAAAAATTAGCAAAGCCCAGGAACTTTTGCAGACTCTTCAGAGATGTCGGCTGAGTCCAATCATAAATGGCCTGAACTTTAACAGGGTCCATCTCGATAGTAGAAGGGGAAAAAATGAAACCCAAAAATGAAACCTTCTGAACACCAAAGAGACACTTTGACCCCTTCACAAACAAAGAATTCGCACGCAGGACCTGGAACACCATTCTGACCTGCTTCACGTGAGACTCCTAATCATCCGAGAAGACCAAAATATCATCCAAGTATACAATCAGGAATTTATCCAGGTACTCTCGGAAGATGTCATGCATAAAGGACTGAAACACTGATGGAGCATTAGAAAGCCCGAATGGCATAACCAGGTACTCAAAATGGCCCTCGGGCGTATTAAATGCTGTTTTCCACTCATCGCCCCGTTTAATACGCACAAGATTATACGCACCACGAAGATCTATCTTGGTGAACCAACTAGCCCCCTTAATCCGATCAAACAAATCAGACAGCAGCGGCAAGGGGTACTGAAATTTGACTGTGATTTTATTTAGAAGGCGGTAGTCAATACAAGGTCTCAGCGAACCATCCTTCTTGGCCACAAAAAAGAACCCTGCTCCCAATGGCGACGACGACGGGCGAATATGACCCTTCTCCAAGGATTCCTTTACGTAACTCCGCATAGCGGCGTGCTCAGGCACAGACAAATTAAACAGTCGACCTTTAGGAAACTCACTACCAGGAATCAAATCGATAGCACAATCGCAATCCCTATGCGGAGGTAGGGCACTGGACTTGGGCTCATCAAATACATCCCAGTAATCCAACAAAAACTCTGGGACCTCAGAAGGGGTGGATGATGAAATAGACAGAAATGGAACATCACCATGTACCCCCTGACAACCCCAGCTGGACACAGACATTGATTTCCAATCCAATACCGGGTTATGGACTTGTAGCCATGGCAACCCCAACACGACCACATTATGCAGATTATGCAACACCAAAAAGCGAATATCCTCCTGATGCGCAGGAGCCATGCACATGGTCAGCTGGGTCCAGTACTGAGGCTTATTCTTGGCCAAAGGCGTAGCATCAATTCCTCTCAATGGAATAGGATACTGCAAGGGCTCCAAGAAAAACCCACAGCGCCTAGCATACTCCAAGTCCATCAAATTCAGGGCAGCGCCTGAATCCACAAATGCCATTACAGAATAGGATGACAAAGAGCAGATCAAAGTAATGGACAAAAGAAATTTCGACTGTACCGTACCAATGGTGGCGGACCTAGCGAACCGCTTAGTGCGCTTGGGACAATCGGAGATAGCATGAGTGGAATCACCACAGTAGAAACACAGCCCATTCTGACGTCTGTGTTCTTGCCGTTCAGCTCTGGTCAAAGTCCCATCGCACTGCATAGGCTCAGGTTTATGCTCAGATAATACCGCTAAATGGTGCACAGTTTTACGCTCACGCAAGCGTCGACCGATCTGAATGGCCAAAGACATAGACTCATTCAGACCAGCAGGCATAGGAAATCCCACCATGACATCCTTAAGGGCTTCAGAGAGACCCTTTCTGAAAATTGCTGCCAGCGCACATTCATTCCATTGAGTGAGCACAGACCACTTCCTAAACTTCTGACAATATATCTCTACCTCATCCTGACCCTGACACAGAGCCAGCAAATTTTTCTCTGCCTGATCCACTGAATTAGGTTCATCATAAAGCAGTCCGAGCGCCAGAAAAAAAACGCATAAATATTACATAATGCAGGATCTCCTGGCGCAAGGGAAAATGCCCAGTCCTGAGGGTCGCCACGTAATAAAGAAATAATGATCTTAACTTGTTGAACTGGGTCACCAGAGGAGCGGGGTTTCAAAGCCAGAAACAGTTTACAATTATTTTTAAAACTCAGAAACTTAGCTCTATCTCCAGAAAACAAATCAGGAATAGGAATTCTTGGTTCTAACATAGAATTCTGAACCACAAAGTCTTGAATATTTTGTACTCTTGCAGTGAGATGATCCACACAAGAAGACAGACCTTTAATGTCCTGTTATGAAAGGCAATTCAGTACTACAATGGACATAGCGGTCAGAGCACATACAGTGATCTGACAATAACCCAAAATCATAGAACGAGCTCTGAGACGTGGGAACTCTGCAGACCGCAATCCCTAATCCTCTCCAAACAACACTAGAGGTAGCCGTGGATTGCGCCTAACGCTCCCTATGCAACTCGGCACAGCCTGAGAAACTAACTAGCCTGAAGATAGAAAACAAGCCTACCTTGCCTCAGAGAAATACCCCAAAGGAAAAGGCAGCCCCCCACATATAATGACTGTGAGTTAAGATGAAAAGACAAACGTAGAGATGAAATAGATTCAGCAAAGTGAGGCCCGACTTTCTTAGCAGATCGAGGATAGAAAAGGTAACTTTGCGGTCTACACAAAACCCTAAATAAACCATGCAAAGGGGGCAAAAAGACCCTCCGTACCGAACTAACGGCACGGAGGTACACCCTTTGCGTCCCTGAGCTTCCAGCAACAAATTAGACAAGCTGGACAGAAAAAATAACAAACAAATAGCAAAGAAGAACTTAGCTATGCAGAGCAGCAGGCCACAGGAATGATCCAGGGAAAAGCAAGTCCAACACTGGAACATTGACAGGAAGCCAGGATCAAAGCATTAGGTGGAGTTAAGTAGAGAAGCACCTAACGACCTCACCAGATCACCTGAGGGAGGAAACTCAGAAGCCGCAGTACCACTTCCCTCCACCAACAGAAGCTCACAGAGAGAATCAGCCGAAGTACCACTTGTGACCACAGGAGGGAGCTCTGCCACAGAATTCACAACAGTGTCCATCACTACACCTGTGTCCTGAACCACCCAAATGTCTAGGGGAAAAGAAAGACAAAACACAGTGCAGAGAAAAAAAAATGGTCTCAGAACTTCTCTTTTCCCTCTATTGAGAAGCATTAGTACTTTAGGCCTCCAGTACTGTTATGAACTGGTGATTCAGAACCACAATGGACCTAGTGGTTAAGAGCACACAAGGTGACCTGATAGTTACTAATAACATAGGACGAGCTCTGAGACGTGGGAACTCTGCTGACCGCAATCCCTAATCCTATCATACCACACTAGAGGTAGCCGTGGAGCGCTCCTGACCAGACCTAGGCGCCTCGGGCACAGCCTGAGAAACTAGCTAGCCCTGAAGATAGAAAGATAAGCCTACCTTGCCTCAGAGAAATTCCCCAAAGGAAAAGGCAGCCCCCCACATATAATGACTGTGAGTAAAGATGAAAATACAAACACAGAGATGAAATAGATTTTAGCAAAGTGAGGCCCGACTTACTGAATAGACCGAGGATAGGAAAGATAGCTTTGCAGTCAGCACAAAAACCTACAAACAACCACGCAGAGGGCGCAAAAAGACCCTCCGCACCGACTAACGGTACGGAGGTGCTCCCTCTGCGTCTCAGAGCTTCCAGCAAGCAAGAAAAACCAATATAGCAAGCTGGACAGAAAAAATATGCAGGGTAGACAGGCCACAAGAACAATCCAGGAGAGAACAAGACCAACACTGGAACATTGACTGGAGGCCAGGAACAAAGAACTAGGTGGAGTTAAATAGAGCAGCACCTAACGACTTAACCTCATCATCTGAGGAAGGAAACTCAGAAGCCGCAGCCCCACTCACATCCACCAGAGGAAGCTCATAGACAGAACCAGCCGAAGTACCACTCATGACCACAGGAGGGAGCTTGACCACAGAATTCACAACAGCAGAGGCCCTGGCATCCTCGCCACCTGAGGTATCCCAGGGAACAGGGCGAGTTAGGGCAGGGGCGCTGAGACCCCAGAGAACATGATTCGGGTTTTTTTTTTTTACTGACCCCCGAGTTGCGATCGCCGGTAATTAACCGTTTACCGGCGATCGCAAAAAAAACCCAAAAAATGTGATTTCCCTTTTAATTTCTCTGTCTTCCTATGTGATCACACATCAGAGGACAGAGAAATTGGGTCCCCGATAGCCCCTCAATACTCACCTGTCTCCCCCGGTGCTCCTCGTGGCTCCCGATGGGTGCCGCCATCTTTTTCCAGCAAAAAAATGGCAGGCGCATGCGCAGTGCGCCCGCCGGCCAGCATCGGGAGGATCTTTGGGGTCTCGGCTGCCGGGGGTAGCCGAGACCCCAAAGAACATGATCGAGGTCGGTTTTTACCGACCCCTGTTTTGCGATCGGCGGTAATTTACTGTTTGCCGGCGGTCGCAAAAAAAAAGCGATCTGTCATTCTCTGTCCTCTGATGTCATCGCACATCAGAGGACAGAGAAATAGGGGGATTCGGGGACCCTATTATACTTACCGGTGTCCCTAGGTCCTCCTGCATCCTCTCCTGCTCGTCGGCTTCTTCATCGGGAAAGAAAATGGCGGGCGCATGCGCAGTGCGCCCGCCATCTGCCGGCCGGCAGGAGAGAGGAGTTGGGGCTAAAATTTGGGTTAGGATTAGGGTTGGGGCTAAATTTAGGGTTAGGGTTAGGGCTAGGGTTAGGGTTAGAGCTAGGGTAAGGCTTCTTTCATACTTGCGTTGGTACAGGGCCGTCGCAATGCGTCGGCCCGACGTACCGACGCACGTTGTGAAAATTGTGCACAACGTGGGCAGCGGATGCAGTTTTCAATGCATCTCCTGCCCAGTCTATGTCCTGGGGACGAGGGGGCAGAGTTACGGCCACGCATGCGCGGAAATGGTGGACGCGACGTACAAAAAAAGGTTACATTGAACGTTTCTTTGTGACGACGGTCCGTCAAAACTCAACGGATCCAGTGCCTGACGAATGCGACATGTGGCCATCCGTCGGCAATACAAGTCTATGGGCAAAAAAGGCATCCTGCGGGCACATTTGCAGGATCCGTTTTTTGTCCAAAACAACGGATTGCGACGGATGCCACATGATGCAAGTGTGAAAGTAGCCTTAGGGCTAGGGTTAGGGTCGGGGCTAAAGTTAGGGCTAGGGTTAGGGTTAAATTTAGGGTTAGGGTTGGGGCTAAATTTAGAGTTAGGGTTCGGGTTAGGGCTAAAGATGGGTTAGGGCTAGGGTTGGGGCTAAAATTAGGGTTGGGGCTAGGGTTAAGCTTGGGGCTAAAGTTAGGGTTGGGGCTAAAGTTAGGGTTAGGGCTAGGGTTAACGTTGGGGCTAAAGTTAGGGTTAGGGCTAGGGTTAGGGTTGGGGCTAAAGTTAGGGCTAGGGTTGCAGCTAAAGTTATGGTTAGAGTTGGGATTAGGGTTAGGGTTTGGATTAGGGTTGGTATTCGGGTTAGGGTTGGCATTAGGGTTACGTTTGGGATTAGGGTTAGGTTTGGGATTAGGGTTAAGGTTAGGGTTGAGATTAGGGTTAGGGGTGTATTGGGATTGGGGTTAGGTTTGAGATTAGGGTTGAGATTAGGATTAGGGTGTGTTGGATTTAGGGTTTTGATTAGGGTTATGGTTAGAGTTGAGATTAGGGTTGTTTTGGGTTAGGGTGGTGATTATCGTTAGGGTTTTGATTAGGATTATGGATCGGGTTGGAATAAGGGGTGTGTTGGGGTTAGGGTTGGAGTTAGAATTGGGGGTATTCCACTGTTTAGGTACATCAGGGGGTCTCCAAACACGACAGCCAATTTTGCGCTCAAAAAGTCAAATGGTGCTCCCTCCCTTCTGAGCTCTGCCGTGCGCCATAACAGTGGTTTACCCCCACATATGGGGCATCAGCATACTCAGGATAAATTGGAAAACAACTTTTGGGGTCTAATTTCTCCTGTTATTCTTGTGAAAATAAAAACTGGGGGGCTAAAAGTGTTTTTTTGTGGAAAGAAAAAATATTTTTTATTTTTACGAATCTGCATTATAAACTTCTGTGAAGCACTTGGGCATTCAAAGTTCTCACCTTACATCTAGATAAGTTCCTTGTGGGGTCTAGTTTCCAAAATGGGGTCACTTGTGGGGGGTTTCTACTGTTTAGGTACATCAGGGGCTCTGCAAATGCAACATAACGCCCGCAGACCATTCTATCAAAGTCTGCATTCCAAAACGGCGCTCCTTCCCTTCCGAGCTCTGCCGTGTGCCCAAACAGTGGTTTATCCCCACATATGGGGTACCAGAATACTCAGGACAAACTGGAAAACAAAGTTAGGTACCCAATTTCTCTTGTTACCCTTGTGAAAATAAAAACTGGGGGCTAAAAAATCTTTTTTGTGGAAAAAAAGATATTTTTTATTTTCACAAATCTGCATTATAAACTTCTGTGAAGCACTTGAGCATTCAAAGTTCTCACTACATATCTAGATATGTTCCTTGGGGGGTCTAGTTTCCAAAATGTGGTCACTTGTGGGGGGTTCTACTGTTTAGGTACATCAGGGGCTCTGCAAACGCAACATAATGCCCTCAGACCATTCTATCAAAGTCTGCATTCCAAAACAAGGCTCCTTCCCTTCCGAGTTCTGCCGTGCGCCCAAACAGTGGTTTACCCCCACATATGGGGTACCAGCATACTCAGGACAAATTGGATGACAGCTTTTGGGGTCCAATTGCTCTTGTTACCCTTGTGAAAATAAAAACTTGAGGGCTAAAATATCTTTTTTGTGGAAAAAAATATTTTTTATTTTCACGACTCTGCATTATAAACTTCTGTGAAGCACTTGGGCATTCAAAGTTCTCACCAAACATCTAGATAGGTTCCTTAATGGGTCTAGTTTCTAAAATGTTGTCACTTGTGGGGGGTTTCCACTGTTTAGGCACATCAGGGGCTCTCCAAACGCGACATGACGTCCGAACTCAATTCCAGCCAATTCTACATTGAAAAAGTAAAACGACACTCCTTCTCTTCCAAGCTCTGCGATGCACCCAAACAGTGGTTTACCCCCACATATGGGGTATCAACGTACTCAGGAGAAATTGCACAACAACATTTGTGGTCTAATTTCTCCTGTTACCCTTGTGAAAATAAGAATTTGCGGGCGAAAAGATCATTTTTGTGTAAACAAATGCGATTTTTTTATTTTCACGGCTCTACGTTATAAACTTCTGTAAAGCACTTGGGGGTTCAAAGTGCTCACCACACATCTAGATAAGTTCCCTAAGGGGTCTAGTTTCCAAAATGGTGTCACTTGTGGGGGTTTCCACTGTTTAGGCACATCAGTGGCTCTCTAAACATGACATGTCATCCAATCTCAATTCCAGCCAATTCTGCATTGAAAAAGTCAAACGGCACTCCTTCACGTCCAAGCTCTGCGGTGCGCCCAAACAGTGGTTTACCCCCACATATGGGGTATCGGCGTGTTCAGGAGAAATTGCATAACAAAATTTATGGTTACATTTCTGTTTTTACACTTGTGAAAATAAAAAAAATGGTTCTGAATTAAGATGTTTGCAAAAAAAAGTTAAATTTTTCTGTGATAATTAAATGTTCATTTTTTCTTTCCACATTGTTTCAGTTCCTGTGAAGCACGTAAAGGGTTAATAAACTTCTTGAATGTGGTTTTGAGCACCTTGAAGGGTGCAGTTTTTAGAATGGTGTCACACTTGGTTATTTTCTATCATACAGACCCGTCAAAATGACTTCAAATGTGATGTGGTTCCTAAAAAAAAATGGTGTTGTAAAAATGAGAAATTGCTGGTCAACTTTTAACCCTTATAACTCCCTAACAAAAATTTTTTTTTTCCAAAATTATGCTGATGTAAAGTAGACATGTGGGAAATGTTATTTATTAACTATTTTTCGCGACATATCTCTCTGATTTAAGGGCATAAAAATACAAATTTTGAAAATTGCAAAATTTTAAAAATTTTCACCATATTTCTGTTTTTTTTCATAAATAATCGCAAGTAATATCGAAGAAATGTTACCACCATGAAGTACAATATGTTACGAAAATACTTTCTCAGAATCAGTGGGATCCATTAAAGCGTTCCAGAGTTATAACCTCATAAAGTGACAGTGGTCAGAATTGTAAAAATTGTCTCGGTCATTAAGTACCAAATTGGCTCTGTTACTAAGGGGTTAAACCTTTTTTTTTCAGTAAGCAAAAAAAAAAAAAACATTTGCCTTCCAATATACACCTCAAGCTAAAAAAAACAAAGGTGGTCAGAGATACTTGTTCTACTCTTCTTAGCTTTGCTGCGGCTTGCATTTGGCACTCCACGATGAATAGTTTGCACTCATTTTACAATTGGTTTATGTCTTCAAATAGCTTTTCTCTCCTATAAAACATATCTGAGCAGAGTAATAATTCATTGATAACATTTCTGTTCAGACAGCTTCAGAAGCAGTTTGTGCTCCTGTCTTATTCTCAGACCTTACACAGTAATCTATTAGTTTTACATTTGCAGGAAAAGCAAATCAGGTTGAAATAGTCATCTGCATAATATATAATACAATGCGAAAGCCTTCTCTTAGGATCTTCGGAAAACATTTGGGCTCTTTCAATGCAAAGTGAAAAGCAAACTTGGCAGTTTGATTTTCTTTTAATCTCTTGATGTAACGAGAAAAGACAAAAACAGTAATGTATTTTTCTGAGCATATGCACTGGGTTAGGACAAGGAGCCATGACTAAATACTGTACAGTAAAATTCCAGTAATCTGCAATTAATGTGATTCAAGAAGTGCTGTTTTCAGAGGTTTTGGACAGGTACAAAAAACTGTTGAATGTCTAAGTAGATGACCAACACAATTCACAGGGATCAAGATGTAATTGGGCCTTTACTGAAGTTCGACAGATGTCCAACAGAAGGGAATTTATGAACACAAACAGCGATTTCAAGCTATCCTGAAGTGATCCTGAAGAGATCCCGTTCTGCCCAGCACTTTATCGCATACAAGCAGTCCCTCGCCAGCTTCAAGTCCACACTCAGTGCCACAAAACAAACTTACTTCTCATCTCTCATATTCTCCCTGTCTCACAATCCTTAACAGCCTTTCAACACTTTCAATTCTCTACTCCATCCCCCAGCACCACCTCCCTCTCCTCTCATTTCTGCTGAAGACTTTGCCTCTTTCTTTAAACAGAAGATCGATACAATCAGGGAAAGCTTTGGCCCTGATCCGCCATTGCCCCTCTTAGCTGCTGAACTCTGTTCCTCCAAAACTAACTTCTCCACCATGACAGAAGATCAGCTCTCCATACTCCTGTCAAGTAGGGTTGAGCGACCTTGACCTTTTTAGAGTCGAGTCGTGTTTCGCGAAACCCGACTATCTTAGAAGTCGAGTCGAGTGGAATCGGCCGATTATGGCGAAAAGTCGGGTATCGCCCGAAACACGAAACCCAATGCAAGTCAATGGGGGAGCATAGTCGGCAGTGAGTGGAGGCCAGGAAAACACCTACACTGCCCATTTTAATGGCAAAAACATCCAATCTTGTTACAGAAGCTTGTCAATCGTAATTTAGCTTATAATAATTGGAAGGCATTTGAAATTGGGGGTCATTTGGCTAAAGTTGTGGGGGGTAGGGCTGGTTCAAGTAATTAGTGGGCTCAGTAAATCTGGACCACGTCACGGCAGTGGAGCAGGGAGAGGTAAGTATTTCAACTTTGCAAGTGCTGTGATCCTGAGCAAGCAGGGGGGGCCCACTCGTTGGCATTGGCACTGGCACAGGGCCCCTCAAAGTACAGCGGTGTGTTTGCACGGCGGGGGCGCCTCCCACCGGCAGCAACACTTTTGCGTACTATGAGAGGCCCTGTGCCAGTGACGTCGCCAACTAGTATTCCATCTGCACCTTCCTCTTTGTAAGGTGGTATGGTATGCGGGAAGAGGAACCTGACTTTCAGCAGGGTCACAATCTTGCTGTGTAGCGTGCACGGGGAATGTTGCGTTATGGGTCAATGTACCAGCAGACTCATCTATCACTGGCTGGGCAATGGGCAGGATGAGGAGGAAACACAGATATAGGCCCAAAGAATAAAGTTGGCTAAATGCAGTTCAAAATTGGTAACACAGGACTAACCAGGGGGCATTGCAGTGGAGGACAACTGGAATGAGAGGCTGACACAGAGAGTAGGTCCAAATCAGTAAGTAGTCGAAATGCAGTTCAAAATTGGCAACCGTAGTAAACAGGCGCCACAGCTTTGTTCAGTGGAGGAGAACAGCAAGGAGTGGCAGACACCGATAGTAGGCCCCAACCCAACTAGTAGGCCAAATGCAGTCTAACATTAACAACTACTTAACGAGAGCCTGAAAATGGAATTTCAGGACAGGAAACCAGGAGAACAGCAAGGAGTGGCAGACACCGATAGTAGGCCCCAAACCAACTAGTACGCCAAATGCAGTTGTTCCATTTAACCACAATTTAATGAGAGCCTGAAGATTGAAGCTCAGGAAAGGCAACCTGGAGAACACCTTGGAGTGTAACACACCATCTCTCTACACCCCATACCCAATTTGTAGGCCTAATGCAGCGTAATTTCCAACAACTACTAAACGAGAGCCGGAAGATCGAAGCTCAGGAAAGGCAACGTGGAGAACACCTTGGAGTGTAACACACCATCTCTCTACACCCCATACCCAATTTGTAGGCCTAATGCAGCATAGTTTCCAACAACTACTAAACGAGAGCATGAAGATCGAAGCAATGGAGAGGAAACCTGGGGAACACCTTGGAGTGGAACACACCATCTCTCTACACCCCATACCCAATTTGTAGGCCTAATGCAGCCTAGTTTCCAACAACTACTAAACGAGAGCCAGAAGATTGAAGCTCAGGAAAGGCAACCTGGAGAACACCTTGGAGTGGAACACACCATCTCTCTACACCCCATACCCAATTTGTAGGCCTAATGCAGTGTAGTTTCCAAGAACTACTAAACGAGAGCCGGAAAATCGAAGCTCAGGAAAGGCAACCTGGAGAACACCTTGGAGTGGAACACCCCATCTCTCTACACCCCATACCCAATTTGTAGGCCTAATGCAGTATAGTTTCCAAGAACTACTAAACGAGAGCCGGAAGATTGAAGCTCAGGAAAGGCAACCTGGAGAACACCTTGGAGTGGAACACACCATCTCTCTACACCCCATACCCAATTTGTAGGCCTAATGCAGTATAGTTTCCAAGAACTACTAAACGAGAGCCGGAAGATCGAAGCTCAGGAAAGGCAACCTGGAGAACACCTTGGAGTGGAACACACCATCTCTCTACACCCCATACCCAATTTGTAGGCCTAATGCAGCGTAGTTTCCAACAACTACTAAACGAAAGCATGAAGATCGAAGCAATGGAGAGGAAACCTGGGGAACACCTTGGAGTGGAACACACCATCTCTCTACACCCCATACCCAATTTGTAGGCCTAATGCAGTGTAGTTTCCAACAACTACTAAACGAGAGCATGAAGATCGAAGCATTGGCGAGGAAACCTGGGGAACACCTTGGAGTGGAACACACCATCTCTCTACACCCCATACCCAATTTGTAGGCCTAATGCAGTGTAGTTTCCAACAACTACTAAACGAGAGCATGAAGATCGAAGCATTGGCGAGGAAACCTGGGGAACACCTTGGAGTGGAACACACCATCTCTCTACACTCCATACCCAATTTGTAGGCCTAATGCAGCGTAGTTTCCAACAACTACTAAACGAGAGCCAGAAGATTGAAGCTCAGGAAAGGCAACCTGGAGAACACCTTGGAGTGGAACACACCATCTCTCTACACCCCATACCCAATTTGTAGGCCTAATGCAGTGTAGTTTCCAAGAACTACTAAACGAGAGCCGGAAGATCGAAGCTCAGGAAAGGCAACCTGGAGAACACCTTGGAGTGGAACACACCATCTCTCTACACCCCATACTCAATTTGTAGGCCTAATGCAGTGTAGTTTCCAACAACTACTAAACGAGAGCCTGAAGATTGAAGCTCAGGAAAGGCAACCTGGAGAACACCTTGGAGTGGAACACACCATCTCTCTACACCCCATACCCAATTTGTAGGCCTAATGCAGTGTAGTTTCCAATAGGGTTGAGCGAAACGGGTCGTTCATTTTCAAAAGTCGCCGACTTTTGGCAAAGTCGGGTTTCATGAAACCCGATCCGACCCCTGTGCGGGGTCGGCCATGCGGTATGCGACTTTCGCGCCAAAGTCGCGTTTCAATGACGCGAAAAGCGCCATTTCTCAGCCAATGAAGGTAAACGCAGAGTGTGGGCAGCGTGATGACATAGGTCCTGGTCCCCACCATCTTAGAGAAGGGCATTGCAGTGATTGGCTTGCTGTCTGCGGCATCACAGGGGCTATAAAGGGGCGTTCCCGCCGACCGCCATGTTCCTGCTGCTGATCTGAGCTTAGGGAGAGGTTGCTGCTGCTTCGTCAGAAGCAGGGATAGCGTTAGGCAGGGTCCATTAACCACCAAACCGCTTGTGCTGTAGCGATTTCCACTGCCCAACACCACCTTCGGTGTGCAGGGACAGTGGAAGCTACATTTTTTTTTTCCCCTCAGCGCTGTAGCTCATTGGGCTGCCCTAGAAGGCTCCCTGATAGCTGCATTGCTGTGTGTACGCCGCTGTGCAAACCAACTGCTTTTTTCAAAGCACAAATCCTCTTGTTCCTTCCTTTCTGCACAGCTATCTTTTTTGTTTGTCCACACTTTTTATTTAATTTGTGCATCAGTCCACTCCTTATTGCTGCCTGCCATACCTGGCTGAGATTACTGCAGGGAGATAGTAATTGTTGGACACTCCCTGTTTTTTTTTTTTTTTTTTTTGTGGGAGATTAAGATTGACATTTCTGCTAGAGTGCCATCCCTGTGTGTGCCATCTCTCACTCAGTGGGCCATAGAAAGCCTATTCATTTTTTTGCTTGATTTGGGTTATAAAATCTACCTGAAAAAATCACTACATCAATCAGTGGGAGAAAAATATTGGCCTCAGGGCTTGTGTGCCACTCTTGACTCCTGTGTGTGCCATCTCTCAGTCAGTGGGCCATAGAAAGCCTATTTATTTTTTTGCTTGATTTGGGTTCTAAAATCTACCTGAAAAAATCACTACATCAATCAGTGGGAGAAAAATATTGGCCTCAGGGCTTGTGTGCCACTCCTGACTCCTGTGTGCATCATCACTCACTCAGTGGGCCATAGAAAGCCTATTTTTTTTTTTTTGCTTTATTTGGGTTCTAAATTCTACCTGAAAAAATCAATAAATCAATCAGTGGGAGATTAATATTGGCCTTTGGGCTTGTGTGCCAGTCCTAAGCGTGCCATCTCTCTCTCTCAGATAGTGGGCCATAGAAAGCCTATTTATTATTTTTTTTATTGGGTTTATAAATTTTCCCTGGAACAAAAAAAATAAAGTGGGAGATTAATATTGGCCTTTGGGCTTGTGTGCCAGTCCTGAGCGTGCCATCTCTCTCACAAATAGTGGGCCATAGAAAGCCTATTTATTTTTTTTTTTTTGGTTTTATAAATTCTCCCTGAAAAAAAAAGGGAGATTAATATTGGCCTTTGGGCTTGTGTGCCAGTCCTAAGCGTGCCATCTCTCTCTCTCTCACATAGTGGGCCATAGAAAGCCTATTTATTTTTTTTTTTGTTTTATAAATTCTCCCTGAAAAAAAAAGGGAGATTAATATTGGCCTTTGGGCTTGTGTGCCAGTCCTGAGCGTGCCATCTCTCTCACAAATAGTGGGCCATAGAAAGCCTATTTAGGTTTTTGGTTGATTTGGGTTCTAAATTCTTCCTGAAAAAATCTTCTTTTTTTTTATTATTTTTTTTTTCTAAAGTCTCCCTGGAAAAAAAAAAAATCAAATCAGTGGGAGATTAATATTGCCCTTTCTGCTTGTGTGCCAGTCTTGACTCCTGAGTGTGCCATCTCTCTCTCTCCAATTGTGGGCCATAGAAAGCCTATTATTTTTTTAGCTTGATTTGGGTTCCAAAATCTACCTGAAAAAATCACTACATCAATCATTGGGAGAACAATATTGGCCTCTGGGCTTGTGTGCCACTCCTGACTCCTGTGTGCGTCATCTCTCACTCCGTGGGCCATAGAAAGCCTATTTTTTCTTTTATTTGTTTTCTAAATTCTCCCTGAAAAAATCATTTTATTTTATTTGGTTTCTAAATTCTTCCTGAAAAAATCATTTTATTCTATTATTTTTTTTTCCTAAAGTCTCCCTGAAAAAAAAACAAAAAACTAATCAGTGGGAGATTAATATTGCCCTTTCTGCTTGTGTGCCAGTCTTGACTCCTGGGTGTGCCATCTCTCTCTCTCTCTCTCCAATTGTGGGCCATAGAAAGCCTATTATTTTTTTAGCTTGATTTGGGTTCCAAAATCTACCTGAAAAAATCACTACATCAATCAGTGGGAGATAAATATTGGCCTCTGGGCTTGTGTGCCACTCCTGACTCCTGTGTGCGTCATCTCTCACTCAGTGGGCCATAGAAAGCCTTTTTTTGTTTTATTTGTTTTCTAAATTCTCCCTGAAAAAATCATTTTATTTTATTTGGTTTCTAAATTCTTCCTGAAAAAATCATTTTATTCTATTATTTTTTTTTCCTAAAGTCTCCCTGAAAAAAAAAAAAAAATCAAATCAGTGGGAGATTAATATTTACATTTGTGCTTCAGTGACAGTCCTGCGTGTGTGGCATCTCTCTCATTTGTTGCCACCAACAACAGAGTGTGTAACATTGTGCCTGATTTTCGTTGTGGTCTCACTCAGCTGTAAAGGGGTAGCTAAATCCTACTGAAGTTATAGCTCACCGTGTAAGTTGTGTGACAGCAACAAATACCGTTAGTTTGTTTACGTTTTTAAAACAATGAGGAAGTCTGGTGGAAGAGGTCGTGGCCGGGGGCGTTCATTGTCAGCTGGTAATGAGGGTAGTGGTAGGGGTGGAGCATCAGCTGGTCGTGGGAAAAAAAATATTGCACCTAAGTCTGGAGCTGTGGAGCCAGGTTCGTCGTCTGGCTACACAAGGCCTCGAACGCTCCCTTTTCTGGGAGTAGGAAAACCGCTTTTAAAGCCGGAGCAGCAAGAGCAAGTTTTGGCTTATCTTGCTGACTCAGCCTCTAGCTCTTTTGCCTCCTCTCGTGAAACTGGTAAATGTCAAAGCAGCGCGTCGTTAGTGGATGTTCACGGTCAGGGACACGTCGCTTCCTTGTCCTCTTCATCAAAAACAACAACAGAGAAGAATGCAGCAGGCGACACAACGGGTTACTCCATGGAGCTCTTTACACATACCGTCCCTGGCTTAGAAAGTGAAGCAGTTAACAGTCCATGCCCATTACAAGTTGAATCTGACATGGAGTGCACTGATGCACAGCCACAGCCAGACTACTATGCTGGTCCTTTGACTCAGACCACAACATTGCCCTCGCATTGTAATGATCAAGAATCAGACCCTGATGAGACTATGTTGCCCCATCACGAACGCTATACCACCGACCGACACGGTGACACAGACGAAGTTGCACACGAGCTACAAGAAGAGGTAATAGATGACCCAGTTCTTGACCCCGATTGGCAGCCATTGGGGGAACAGGGTGCAGGCGGCAGCAGTTATGAAGCGGAGGAGGAGGGGCCGCAGCAGGCATCAACATCGCAACAGGTTCCATCTGCCGGGCCCGTATCTTGCCCAAAACGCGTGGCAAAGCCAAAACCTGTTGGAGGACAGCGTGGCCATCCGGTTAAAGCTCAGTCTGCAATGCCTGAAAAGGTATCCGATGCTAGAAAGAGTGCAGTCTGGCATTTTTTTAAACAACATCCAATTGATCAGCGCAAAGTCATCTGTCAAAAATGTTCAACTACCTTAAGCAGAGGACAGAATCTGAAAAGTCTCAATACAAGTTGAATGCATAGACATTTAACCACCATGCATTTGCAAGCCTGGACTAACTACCAAACGTCCCTTAAGGTTGTAGCACCCTCGGCCAATGAAGCTAGTCATCAACGCAACATCCCTTCCGGCAGTGTAGGGCCACCATTTTCCGCACCACCTGCAGTATCTGTGCAGGTTTCTTTGCCAGGCCAAAGCAGTCAGGGTCAGGGAATCACCAGTTTCGTAGTAGGAAACACTGCATCTAGGGCACCGGCGGCAACAATACCATCTCCCACCGTCTCTCAGTCTGCCATGTCCACCGGCACCCCCGCTAGTTCCACGATCTCCAGCTCTCCAGTCCAGCTCACCCTACATGAGACTATGGTTAGAAAAAGGAAGTACTTAGCCTCGCATCCGCGTACACAGGGTTTGAACGCCCACATAGCTAGACTAATCTCGTTAGAGATGATGCCCTACCGGTTAGTTGAAAGCGAAGCTTTCAAAGCCCTGATGGACTACGCTGTACCACGCTACGAGCTACCCAGTCGACACTTTTTTTTCCAGAAAAGCCATCCCAGCCCTCCACCAGCATGTTAAAGAGCGCATCGTCCATGCACTCAGGCAATCTGTGAGCACAAAGGTGCACCTGACAACAGATGCATGGACCAGTAGGCATGGCCAGGGACGTTACGTGTCCATCACGGCACACTTGGTGAATGTTGTGGATGCAGGGTCCACAGGGGACAGCAAGTTTGGGACAGTTCTGCCTAGCCCACGGTCTAGGAAACAGTTGGCTGTAGCCGTTCGCACCCCCTCCTCCTCCTCTTCGTCCTCCTGCAGAAGCGAGAGCTCGTCCACAGACCGCAGTCGCACAACCACTCCATCCGCAGCTGCCACTGTTGCACACCAGGTCTCCCATTATGGGGCAGCTACTGGCAAACGTCAGCAGGCTGTATTGGCTATGAAGTGTTTGGGCGACAACAGACACACCGCGGAAGTTCTGTCCGAGTTCTTGCAGAAAGAAACGCAGTCGTGGCTGGGCACTGTAGATCTTGAGGCAGGCAAGGTAGTGAGTGATAACGGAAGGAATTTCATGGCTGCCATCTCCCTTTCCCAACTGAAACACATTCCTTGCCTGGCTCACACCTTAAACCTGGTGGTGCAGTGCTTCCTGAAAAGTTATCCGGGGTTATCCGACCTGCTCCTCAAAGTGCGTGGACTTTGCTCACATATCCGCCGTTCGCCCGTACACTCCAGCCGTATGCAGACCTATCAGCGTTCTTTGAACCTTCCCCAGCATCGCCTAATCATAGACGTTGCAACAAGGTGGAACTCAACACTGCACATGCTTCAGAGACTGTGCGAACAGAGGCGGGCTGTTATGTTTTTGTGGGAGGATACACATACACGGGCAGGCAGTAGGATGGCAGACATGGAGTTGTCAGGTGTGCAGTGGTCGAAGATTCAAGACATGTGTCAAGTCCTTCAGTGTTTTGAGGAATGCACACGGCTGGTTAGTGCAGACAACGCCATAATAAGCATGAGCATCCCCCTAATGCGTCTGCTGATGCAAAGTTTGATGCACATAAACGATCAGGCGTCTGCAGCTGAGGAAGGGGAAAGCCTTGATGACAGTCAGCCATTGTCTGGCCAGGGCAGTGTACAGGACGAGTTAGCGGTCGAAGAGTAGGAGGAGGACGAGGAGGATGATGGGGATGATTATATTTTTAATGAGGAAGCTTTTCCGGGGCCACTGGAAATTGGTGGCGCGGCAAGGCCGGGTTCTGGTTTTTGGAGGGACACAAGTGACGTGGATTTGCCTGAAACTGCCCCTCAACCAAGCACAACCGCAGATTTGAGAACTGGAACTTTGGCCCACATGGCGGATTATGCCTTACGTATCCTCAAAAGGGACACACGCATTACTAAAATGATGAACGATGACGATTACTGGTTGGCCTGCCTCCTTGATCCTCGCTATAAAGGCAAATTGCAAAATATAATGCCACATGAGAACTTGGAACTAATATTAGCAACCAAACAATCAACTCTTGTTGACCGTTTGCTTCTGGCATTCCCTGCACACAGCGCCCGTGATCGTTCTCACACGAGCTGCAGGGGCCAGCAGACCAGAGGAGTTAGAGGGGCAGAAATCAGAAGTGGCGTTGGCCAGAGGGGTTTTCTGACCAGGTTGTGGAGTGATTTTGCTATGACCGCAGAAAGGACAGGTACTGCAGCATCAATTCAAAGTGACAGGAGACAACATTTGTCCAGTATGGTTACAAACTATTTTTCATCCCTTATCGATGTTCTCCCTCAACCGTCATTCCCATTTGATTACTGGGCATCAAAATTAGACACCTGGCCAGAATTGGCAGAATATGCATTGCAGGAGCTTGCTTGCCCGGCAGCTAGTGTCCTATCAGAAAGAGTATTCAGTGCTGCAGGTTCAATACTAACAGAAAAAAGGACTCGTCTGGCTACCCAAAATGTAGATGATCTAACGTTCATTAAAATGAACCACAACTGGATTTCGAAATCTTTTGCCCCACCTTGCCCGGCTGACACCTAGCTTTCCTATGAAAAGGTCTTGCCTGTGGACTATTCTGAATGCCTTTTCCAATCTCGTAATTTTCTGCACCTGATTGTCCAGCATACGACATGTTTACACCTCACTAAATGGCCAAACTCCCCACACGGGGCCGTGGTATCGACACTTGGCGACAGCACCCGTGAGAGTGCAGTTTGTCTGAAGAGGTGGGTGAGCCCGCTTTTGGTCGACGGCATTGCCACTGGGTCCCTCCTAGTACAATAAAGTGTCTCTGGCGGTGGTGGTGCGCACCCAACGTCAGACACACCTTTGTAATATGAGGGGCCCTGGGCCTGTACCGCCGGCCACAAGACAGTTCCCCCCCCCCAGCTCAAACAGTGCTCTACCACTTGCAAAATTATCTCACAGCTCCACCAATGTTTAGTGTATGCGCTGACATCCTTCAATGCCTGCCACTGACAATACCATTGTATTGACATTTTTGTTATGTTAGGCCTTCGAAGCCTGTCTGCGGTCACTCCTTCCACTATGCCTCCACTGACCACACCACTGCTGCCCGTGTACCCCTGGAACCAATTTAAAATTGCCTACAGCCATGTGTTATTATTTTAGGCCTTCGATGCCTGTCTGCGGTCACTCCTTCCACTAGGCCTCAACTGACCACACCACTGCTGCCCGTGTACCCCTGGAACCAATTTAAAATTGCCTACAGCCAGCCCAATTTTTTTATTTTAGGTCTTCGATGCCTGTCTGCGGTCCGTTCTTTCTACTACTACTACACTGACCAGGCCACTGCTGCCCGTGTACCCCTGGAACCAATTTAAAATTGCCTAGAGCCATGTGTTATTATTTTAGGCCTTCGATGCCTGTCTGCGGTCACTCCTTCCACTAGGCCTCCACTGACCACACCACTGCTGCCCGTGTACCCCTGGAACCAATTTAAAATTGCCTACAGCCAGCCCAATTTTTTTCTTTTAGGCCTTCGATGCCTGTCTGCGGTCACTCCTTCCACTAGGCCTCCACTGACCACATCACTGCTGCCCGTGTACCCCTGGAACCAATTTAAAATTGCCTACAGCCAGCCCAATTTTTTTATTTTAGGCCTTCGATGCCTGTCTGCGGTCACTCCTTCCACTAGGCCTCCACTGACCACACCACTGCTGCCCGTGTACCCCTGGAACCAATTTAAAATTGCCTACAGCCATGTGTTATTATTTTAGGCCTTCGATGCCTGTCTGCGGTCACTCCTTCCACTAGGCCTCCACTGACCACACCACTGCTGCCCGTGTACCCCTGGAACCAATTTAAAATTGCCTACAGCCATGTGTTATTATTTTAGGCCTTCGATGCCTGTCTGCGGTCACTCCTTCCACTAGGCCTCCACTGACCACACCACTGCTGCCCGTGTACCCCTGGAACCTATTTATAATTGCATAGAGCATCCTTTTTTTAATAGTAGGCGTACAAAGTCTGTCTGCGGTTCACTATTGAAATTGTCCTCCACTGCCCGAGCACTGCAGCTTGTGTACCCCTGTAACTTTTTTCTGCTGCAGTGAGACACATTTTTGGTTTGAGTCCTACTACCTGTGTCTGTCTGCGCCACTCAATTCAGCTGTGTTCCTTTGAAAAAAGCTGAGCGTCAATAGTCTTGTTTTCAGCCTCTAGGAATTTTAAAACTGCATTGGGTGTACAACTTTGGTAGGGCCTACTAACGGTGTCTGCCTCCCAAGGTGTTCCCCAGGTTTCCTCTCCATTGCTTCAATCTTCATGCTCTCGTTTAGTAGTTGTTGGAAACTACGCTGCATTAGGCCTACAAATTGGGTATGGGGTGTAGAGAGATGGTGTGTTCCACTCCAAGGTGTTCTCCAGGTTGCCTTTCCTGAGCTTCAATCTTCATGCTCTCGTTTAGTAGTTGTTGGAAACTACGCTGCATTAGGCCTACAAATTGGGTATGGGGTGTAGAGAGATGGTGTGTTCCACTCCAAGGTGTTCCCCAGGTTTCATCGCCATTGCTTCAATCTTCATGCTCTCGTTTAGTAGTTGTTGGAAACTACGCTGCATTAGGCCTACAAATTGGGTATGGGGTGTAGGGAGATGGTGTGTTCCACTCCAAGGTGTTCCCCAGGTTTCATCGCCATTGCTTCGATCTTCATGCTCTCGTTTAGTAGTTGTTGGAAACTACGCTGCATTAGGCCTACAAATTGGGTATGGGGTGTAGAGAGATGGTGTGTTCCACTCCAAGGTGTTCCCCAGGTTTCATCGCCATTGCTTCGATCTTCATGCTCTCGTTTAGTAGTTGTTGGAAACTACGCTGCATTAGGCCTACAAATTGGGTATGGGGTGTAGAGAGATGGTGTGTTCCACTACAAGGTGTTCTCCAGGTTGCCTTTCCTGAGCTTCAATCTTCATGCTCTCGTTTAGTAGTTGTTGGAAACTACGCTGCATTAGGCCTACAAATTGGGTATGGGGTGTAGAGAGATGGTGTGTTCCACTCCAAGGTGTTCCCCAGGTTTCCTCTCCATTGCTTCGATCTCCATGCTCTCGTTTAGTAGTTGTTGGAAACCACGCTGCATTAGGCCTACAAATTGGGTATGGGGTGTAGAGAGATGGTGTGTTCCACTCCAAGGTGTTCTCCAGGTTGCCTTTCCTGAACTTCTATCTTCAGGCTCTCATTAAATTGTAGTTAAATGGAACAACTGCATTTGGCATACTAGTTGGTTTGGGGCCTACTATCGGTGTCTGCCACTCCTTGCTGTTCTCCTGGTTTCCTGTCCTGAAATTCCATTTTCAGGCTCTTGTTAAGTAGTTGTTAATGTTAGACTGCATTTGGCCTACTAGTTGGGTTGGGGCCTACTATCGGTGTCTGCCACTCCTTGCTGTTCTCCTCAACTGAACAAAGCTGGGCCGCCTGTTTACTACGGTTGCCAATTTTGAACTGCATGTCGACTATTTACTGATTTGGGCCTACTCTCTGTGTCAGCCTCTCATTCCAGTTGTCCTCCACTGCAATGCCCCCTGGTTAGTCCTGTGTTACCAATTTTGAACTGCATTTAGCCCACTTTATTCTTTGGGCCTATATCTGTGTTTCCTCCTCATCCTGCCCATTGCCCAGCCAGTGATAGATGAGTTTGCTGGTACATTGACCCATAACGCAAAATTCCCCGTGCACGCTACAAAGCAAGATTGTGAACCTGCTGAAAGTCAGGTTCCTCTTCCCGCATACCATACCACCTTACACGGGGACAAAGAGGAAGGTGCAGATGAAAGTGCAGGTTCCTTCATCAGGTGGGGGGAGGAATACTAGTTGGCGACGTCACTGGCACAGGGCCTCTCATAGTACGCAAAAGTGTTGCTGCCGGTGGGAGGCGCCCCCGCCATGCAAACACACCGCTGTACTTTGAGCGGCCCTGTGCCAGTGCCAATGCCAACGAGTGGGCCCCCCCTGCTTGCTCAGGATCACAGCACTTGCAAAGTTTAAATACTTACCTCTCCCTGCTCCACTGCCGTGACATGGTCCAGATTTACTGGGCCCACTAATTACTTGAACCAGCCCTACCCCCCACAACTTTAGCCAAATGACCCCCAATTTCAAATGCCTTCCAATTATTATAAGGTAAATTACGATTGACAAGCTTCTTTAACAAGAATGGATGTTTTTGCCATTAAAATGGGCAGTGTAGGTGTTTTCCTGGCCTCCACTCACTGCCGACGATGCTCCCCCATTGACTTGCATTGGGTTTCGTGTTTCGGGCGATACCCGACTTTTCGCGATAATCGGCCGATTCCACTCGACTCGACTTCTAAGATAGTCGGGTTTCGCGAAACACGGCTCGACTCTAAAAAGGTCAAGGTCGCTCAACCCTAGTTTCCAAGAACTACTAAACGAGAGCCGGAAGATCGAAGCTCAGGAAAGGCAACCTGGAGAACACCTTGGAGTGGAACACACCATCTCTCTACACCCAATACCCAATTTGTAGGCCTAATGCAGTGTAGTTTCCAAGAACTACTAAACAAGAGCCGGAAGATCGAAGCTCAGGAAAGGCAACCTGGAGAACACCTTGGAGTGGAACACACCATCTCTCTACACCCCATACCCAATTTGTAGGCCTAATGCAGTGTAGTTTCCAACAACTACTAAACGAGAGCATGAAGATCGAAGCAATGGAGAGGAAACCTGGGGAACACCTTGGAGTGGAACACACCATCTCTCTACACCCCATACCCAATTTGTAGGCCTAATGCAGTGTAGTTTCCAACAA
Source organism: Ranitomeya imitator (assembly GCF_032444005.1). Lineage (NCBI taxonomy): Eukaryota > Metazoa > Chordata > Amphibia > Anura > Dendrobatidae > Ranitomeya > Ranitomeya imitator. Next base: position 167,508,969 of record NC_091288.1, read on the forward strand.
CTACTAAACGAGAGCATTAAGATCGAAGCAATGGCGAGGAAACCTGGGGCACACCTTGGGGAGGCAGACACCGTTAGTAGGGCCTACCAAAGTTGTACCCCCAATGCAGTTTTAAAAATTCCTAGAGGCTGAAAACAAGACTATTGACGCTCAGCTTTTTTCAAAGGAACACAGCTGAATTGAGTGGCGCAGACAGACACAGGTAGTAGGACTTAACCCAAAAATGTGGCTCACTGCAGCTTAAAAAAGTTACAGGGGTACACAAGCAGCAGTGCTCTGGGCAGTGGAGGACAATTTCAATAGTGGACCGCAGACATACTTTGTACGCCTACTATTAAAAAAAGGATGCTCTATGCAATTAAAAATAGGTTCCAGGGGTCCACGGGCAGCAGTGGTGTGGTCAGTGGACGAGTATTGGAAGGAGGGACCGCAGACAGGCGTAGTAGGCCTAACATAACACAATTAGGCTGTAGACACTGTAAAATTGGTTCCAGGGGTACACGGGCAGCAGTGGTGTGGTCAGCGGAGGACAATTTGAATTAGGGACTGCAGACAGACTTTGTAGGCTGTCCCCTGTGGACCATGCATCCAACACATTAACCCAGTGCGCCGTAATGGACACGTAACTTTTTGTGGACATGCCTACTGGTCCATGCGTCTCTTGTCAGGTGCACCTTTCTACTGTTTGATTGCCTGAGTGCTATGACAATGCAGACTTTTTCATGCCGGTGGAGGGCTGGGATGGCTTTTCTCGCAAAAGAAATGTCGACTGGGTAGCTTGAACCGTTGCACAGCGTAGTTCATCTGGGCTTTCTAAATATAAAACAAAGAAAAAAAGGAGGCTACATGCACTTTCAGCTAGGTTCCAGGGGTACACGGAAAGCATTGGTCTGGTCAGTGGAGAACTATTGGAAGGAAGGACCGCAGACACGCTTCGAAGGCCTAACATAATAACAGATGGCTGTAGGCAATTTTAAATTGGTTCCAGGGGTACACGGGCAGCAGTGGTGTGGTCAGTGGAGGCCTAGTGGAAGGAGTGACCGCAGACAGGCATCGAAGGCCTAACATAATAACACATTGCTGTTGGCAATTTTAAATTGGTTCCAGGGGAACACGGGCAGCAGTGGCCTGGTCAGTGTAGTAGTAGTAGAAAGAACGGACCGCAGACAGGCATCGAAGGCCTAAAATAAAAAAATTGGGCTGGCTGTAGGCAATTTTAAATTGGTTCCAGGGGTACACGGGCAGCAGTGGTGTGGTCAGTGGAGGCCTAGTGGAAGGAGTGACCGCAGACAGGCATCGAAGGCCTAACATAATAACACATGGCTGTAGGCAATTTTAAATTGGTTCCGTGGGTACACGGGCAGCAGTGGTGTGGTCAGTGGAGGCCTAGTGGAAGGAGGGACCGCAGACAGGCTTCGAAGGCCTAACATAAAAAGATAGGGCTGTTGGCAATTTAAAATTGGTTCCAGGGGTACACGGGCAGCAGTGGTCTGGTCAGTGTAGTAGTAGTAGAAAGAAGGGACTGCAGACAGGCTTCGAAGGCATAACATAACAAAATTGGGCTGTTGGCAATTTAAAATTGGTTCCGTGGGTACACGGACAGCAGTACAATGGTCAGTGGAGGCCTAGTGGAAGGAGGGACCGCAGACAGGCTTCGAAGGCCTAACATAACAAAAATGTCAATACAATGGTATTGTCAGTGCCAGGCATTGAAGGATGTCAGCGCATAGACTAAACATTGGTGGAGCTGTGAGAGATAATTTTGCAAGTGGTAGAGCACTGTTTGAGCTGGAGGGGGGGGAACTGTCTTGTGGCCGGCGGTACAGGCCCAGGGCCCCTCATATTACAACGGTGTGTCTGACGTTGGGTGCGCACCACCACCGCCAGAGACACTTTATTGTACTATGAGGGACCCAGTGGCAGTGCTGTTGACCAAAAGCGGGCACACCCACCTCTTCAGAAAAAAAACAGCACTCTCACGGGTGCTGGCGCCAAGTGGCGATACCACGGCCCCGTGTGGGGAGTTTGGCCATTTAGGGAGGTGTAAACATGTCGTATGCTGGACAATCAGGTGCCGCAAATTACGATATTGGAAAAGTCATTCATAATAGTCCACAGGCAAGACCTTTTCATAGGAAAGCTAGGTGTCAGCCGGGCAAGGTGGGGCAAAAGATTTCGAAATCCAGTTGTGGTTCATTTTAATGAAGGTTAGATCATCTACATTTTGGGTAGCCAGACGAGTCCTTTTTTCTGTTAGTATTGAACCTGCAGCACTGAATACTCTTTCTGATAGGACACTAGCTGCCGGGCAAGCAAGCTCCTGCAATGCATATTCTGCCAATTCTGGCCAGGTGTCTAATTTGGATGCCCAGTAATCAAATGGGAATGACGGTTGAGGGAGAATGTCGATAAGGGATGAAAAATAGTTTGTAACCATACTGGACAAATGTTGTCTCCTGTCACTTTGAATTGATGCTGCAGTACCTGTCCTGTCTGCGGTCATAGCAAAATCACTCCACAACCTGGTCAGAAAACCCCTCTGGCCAACGCCACTTCTGATTTCTGCCCCTCTAACACCTCTGGTCTGCTGGCCCCTGCAGCTCGTGTGAGAACGATCATGGGCGCTGTGTGCAGGGAATGCCAGAAGCAAACGGTCAACAAGAGTTGATTGTTTGGTTGCTAATATTATTTCCAAGTTCTCATGTGGCATTATATTTTGTAATTTGCCTTTATAGCGAGGATCAAGGAGGCAGGCCAACCAGTAATCGTCATCGTTCATCATTTTAGTAATGCGTGTGTCCCTTTTGAGGATTCGTAAGGCATAATCCGCCATGTGGGCCAAAGTTCCAGTTCTCAAATCTGCGGTTGTGCTTGGTTGAGGGGCAGTTTCAGGCAAATCCACCTCACTTGTGTCCCTCCAAAAACCAGAACCCGGCCTTGCCGTGCCAACAATTTCCAGTGGCCCCGGAAAAGCTTCCTCATTAAAAATATAATTATCCCCATCATCCTCCTCGTCCTCCTCCTCCTCTTCGCCCGCTACCTCGTCCTGTACACTGCCCTGGCCAGACAATGGCTGACTGTCATCAAGGCTTTCCTCTTCCTCAGCTGCAGACACCTGATCCTTTATGTGCGTCAAACTTTGCATCAGCAGACGCATTAGGGGATGCTCATGCTTATTATGGCGTTGTCTGCACTAACCAGCCGTGTGCATTCCTCAAAACACTGAAGGACTTGACACATGTCTTGAATCTTCGACCACTGCAAACCTGACAACTCCATGTCTGCCATCCTACTGCCTGCCCGTGTATGTGTATCCTCCCACAAAAACATAACAGCCCGCCTCTGTTCGCACAGTCTCTGAAGCATGTGCAGTGTTGAGTTCCACTTTGTTGCAACGTCTATGATTAGGCGATGCTGGGGAAGGTTCAAAGAATGCTGATAGGTCTGCATACGGCTGGAGTGTACGGGCGAACGGCGGATATGTGAGCAAAGTCCACGCACTTTGAGGAGCAGGTCGGATAACCCCGGATAACTTTTCAGGAAGCACTGCACCACCAGGTTTAAGGTGTGAGCCAGGCAAGGAATGTGTTTCAGTTGGGAAAGGGAGATGGCAGCCATGAAATTCCTTCCGTTATCACTCACTACCTTGCCTGCCTCAAGATCTACAGTGCCCAGCCACGACTGCGTTTCTTTCTGCAAGAACTCGGACAGAACTTCCGCGGTGTGTCTGTTGTCGCCCAAACACTTCATAGCCAATACAGCCTGCTGACGTTTGCCAGTAGCTGCCCCATAATGGGAGACCTGGTGTGCAACAGTGACAGCTGCGGATGGAGTGGTTGTGCGATTGCGGTCTGTGGACGAGCTCTCGCTTCTGCAGGAGGACGAGGAGGAGGAGGAGGGGGTGCGAACGGCTACAGCCAACTGTTTCCTAGACCGTGGGCTAGGCAGAACTGTCCCAAAATTGCTGTCCCCTGTGGACCCTGCATCCACAACATTCACCCAGTGTGCCGTGAAGGACACGTAACGTCCCTGGCCATGCCTACTGGTCCATGCATCTGTTGTCAGGTGCACCTTTGTGCTCACAGATTTCCTGAGTGCATGAACGATGCGCTCTTTAACATGCTGGTGGAGGGCTGGGATGGCTTTTCTGGAAAAAAAGTGTCGACTGGGTAGCTCGTAGCGTGGTACAGCGTAGTCATAGTAACATAGTAACATAGTTAGTAAGGCCGAAAAAAGACATTTGTCCATCCAGTTCAGCCTATATTCCATCATAATAAATCCCCAGATCTACGTCCTTCTACAGAACCTAATAATTGTTTGATACAATATTGTTCTGCTCCAGGAAGACATCCAGGCCTCTCTTGAACCCCTCGACTGAGTTCGCCATCACCACCTCCTCAGGCAAGCAATTCCAGATTCTCACTGCCCTAACAGTAAAGAATCCTCTTCTATGTTGGTGGAAAAACCTTCTCTCCTCCAGACGCAAAGAATGCCCCCTTGTGCCCGTCACCTTCCTTGGTATAAACAGATCCTCAGCGAGATATTTGTATTGTCCCCTTATATACTTATACATGGTTATTAGATCGCCCCTCAGTCGTCTTTTTTCTAGACTAAATAATCCTAATTTCGCTAATCTATCTGGGTATTGTAGTTCTCCCATCCCCTTTATTAATTTTGTTGCCCTCCTTTGTACTCTCTCTAGTTCCATTATATCCTTCCTGAGCACCGGTGCCCAAAACTGGACACAGTACTCCATGTGCGGTCTAACTAGGGATTTGTACAGAGGCAGTATAATGCTCTCATCATGTGTATCCAGACCTCTTTTAATGCACCCCATGATCCTGTTTGCCTTGGCAGCTGCTGCCTGGCACTGGCTGCTCCAGGTAAGTTTATCATTAACTAGGATCCCCAAGTCCTTCTCCCTGTCAGATTTACCCAGTGGTTTCCCATTCAGTGTGTAATGGTGATATTGATTCCTTCTTCCCATGTGTATAACCTTACATTTATCATTGTTAAACCTCATCTGCCACCTTTCAGCCCAAGTTTCCAACTTATCCAGATCCATCTGTAGCAGAATACTATCTTCTCTTGTATTAACTGCTTTACATAGTTTTGTATCATCTGCAAATATCGATATTTTACTGTGTAAACCTTCTACCAGATCATTAATGAATATGTTGAAGAGAACAGGTCCCAATACTGACCCCTGCGGTACCCCACTGGTCACAGCGACCCAGTTAGAGACTATACCATTTATAACCACCCTCTGCTTTCTATCACTAAGCCAGTTACTAACCCATTTACACACATTTTCCCCCAGGCCAAGCATTCTCATTTTGTGTACCAACCTCTTGTGCGGCACGGTATCAAACGCTTTGGAAAAATCGAGATATACCACGTCCAATGACTCACCGTGGTCCAGCCTATAGCTTACCTCTTCATAAAAACTGATTAGATTGGTTTGACAGGAGCGATTTCTCATAAACCCATGCTGATATGGAGTTAAACAGTTATTCTCATTGAGATAATCCAGAATAACATCCCTCAGAAACCCTTCAAATATTTTACCAACAATAGAGGTTAGACTTACTGGCCTATAATTTCCAGGTTCACTTTTAGAGCCCTTTTTGAATATTGGCACCACATTTGCTATGCGCCAGTCCTGCGGAACAGACCCTGTCGCTATAGAGTCCCTAAAAATAAGAAATAATGGTTTATCTATTACATTACTTAGTTCTCTTAGTACTCGTGAGTGTATGCCATCCGGACCCGGAGATTTATCTATTTTAATCTTATTTAGCCGGTTTCGCACCTCTTCTTGGGTTAGATTGGTGACCCTTAATATAGGGTTTTCATTGTTTCTTGGGATTTCACCTAGCATTTCATTTTCCACCGTGAATACCGTGGAGAAGAAGGTGTTTAATATGTTCGCTTTTTCCTCGTCATCTACAACCATTCTTTCCTCACTATTTTTTAAGGGGCCTACATTTTCAGTTTTTATTCTTTTACTATTGATATAGTTGAAGAACAGTTTGGGATTAGTTTTACTCTCCTTAGCAATGTGCTTCTCTGTTTCCTTTTTGGCAGCTTTAATTAGTTTTTTAGATAAAGTATTTTTCTCCCTATAGTTTTTTAGAGCTTCAATGGTGCCATCCTGCTTTAGTAGTGCAAATGCTTTCTTTTTACTGTTAATTGCCTGTCTTACTTCTTTGTTTAGCCACATTGGGTTTTTCCTATTTCTAGTCCTTTTATTCCCACAAGGTATAAACCGCTTACACTGCCTATTTAGGATGTTCTTAAACATTTCACATTTATTATCTGTATTCTTATTTCTGAGGATATTGTCCCAGTCTACCAGATTAAGGGCATCTCTAAGCTGGTCAAACTTTGCCTTCCTAAAGTTCAGTGTTTTTGTGACTCCCTGACAAGTCCCCCTAGTGAAAGACAGGTGAAACTGTACAATATTGTGGTCGCTATTTCCTAGATGCCCGACCACCTGCAGATTTGTTATTCTGTCAGGTCTATTAGATAGTATTAGGTCTAAAAGTGCTGCTCCTCTGGTTGGATTCTGCACCAATTGTGAAAGATAATTTTTCTTGGTTATTAGCAGAAACCTGTTGCCTTTATGGGTTTCACAGGTTTCTGTTTCCCAGTTAATATCCGGGTAGTTAAAGTCCCCCATAACCAGGACCTCATTATGGGTTGCAGCTTCATCTATCTGCTTTAGAAGTAGACTTTCCATGGTTTCTGTTATATTTGGGGGTTTGTAACAGACCCCAATGAGAATTTTGTTACCATTTTTCCCTCCATGAATTTCGACCCATATGGACTCGACATCCTCATTTCCTTCGCTAATATCCTCCCTTAAAGTGGACTTTAGACAAGACTTTACATAGAGACAAACCCCTCCTCCTCTCCGATTTTTACGATCCTTTCTAAACAGACTGTAACCCTGTAAGTTAACTGCCCAGTCATAGCTTTCATCTAACCATGTCTCGGTTATTCCCACTATGTCAAAGTTACCTGTAGATATTTCTGCTTCTAGTTCTTCCATCTTGTTTGTCAGGCTTCTGGCGTTTGCGAGCATGCAGTTTAGAGGATTTTGTTTTGTTCCAATCTCCTCGCTGTGGATTGTTTTAGAAATGTTCTTACCTCCCTTCTGAGTATGTTTTCCTGGGTCTTCTTTGTTCAAGTCTAATGTTTTTCTTCCCGTCCCCTCTTCTTCTAGTTTAACGCCCTCCTAGTCCATCAGGGCTTTGAAAGCTTCGCTTTCAACTAACCGGTAGGGCATCATCTCTAACGAGATTAGTCTAGCTATGTGGGCGTTCAAACCCTGTGTACGCGGATGCGAGGCTAAGTACTTCCTTTTTCTAACCATAGTCTCATGTAGGGTGAGCTGGACTGGAGAGCTGGAGATCGTGGAACTAGCGGGGGTGCCGGTGGACATGGCAGACTGAGAGACGGTGGGAGATGGTATTGTTGCCGCCGGTGCCCTAGATGCAGTGTTTCCTACTACGAAACTGGTGATTCCCTGACCCTGACTGCTTTGGCCTGGCAAAGAAACCTGCACAGATACTGCAGGTGGTGCGGAAAATGGTGGCCCTACACTGCCGGAAGGGATGTTGCGTTGATGACTAGCTTCATTGGCCGAGGGTGCTACAACCTTAAGGGACGTTTGGTAGTTAGTCCAAGCTTGCAAATGCATGGTGGTTAAATGTCTATGCATGCAACTTGTATTGAGACTTTTCAGATTCTGCCCTCTGCTTAAGGTAGTTGAACATTTTTGACAGATGACTTTGCGCTGATCAATTGGATGTTGTTTAAAAAAATGCCAGACTGCACTCTTTCTAGCATCGGATACCTTTTCAGGCATTGAAGACTGAGCTTTAACCGGATGGCCACGCTGTCCTCCAACAGGTTTTGGCTTTGCCACGCGTTTTGGGCAAGATACGGGCCCGGCAGATGGAACCTGTTGCGATGTTGATGCCTGCTGCGGCCCCTCCTCCTCCGCTTCAGAACTGCTGACACCTGCACCCTGTTCCCCCAATGGCTGCCAATCGGGGTCAAGAACTGGGTCATCTATTACCTCTTCTTGCAGCTCGTGTGCAACTTCGTCTGTGTCACCGTGTCGGTCGGTGGTATAGCGTTCGTGATGGGGCAACATAGTCTCATTAGGGTCTGATTCTTGATCATTACCCTGCGAGGGCAATGTTGTGGTCTGAGTCAAAGGACCAGCATAGTAGTCTGGCTGTGGCTGTGCATCAGTGCACTCCATGTCAGATTCAACTTGTAATGGGCATGGACTGTTAACTGCTTCACTTTCTAAGCCAGGGACGGTATGTGTAAAGAGCTCCATGGAGTAACCCATTGTGTCGCCTGCTGCATTCTTCTCTGTTGTTGTTTTTGCTGAAGAGGACAAGGAAGCGACTTGTCCCTGACCGTGAACATCCACTAACGACGCGCTGCTTTTACATTTACCAGTTTCACGAGAGGAGGCAAAAGAGCTAGAGGCTGAGTCAGCAAGATAAGCCAAAACTTGCTCTTGCTGCTCCGGCTTTAAAAGCGGTTTTCCTACTCCCAGAAAAGGGAGCGTTCGAGGCCTTGTGTAGCCAGACGACGAACCTGGCTCCACAGCTCCAGACTTAGGTGCAATATTTTTTTTCCCACGACCACCTGATGCTCCACCACTACCACTACCCTCATTACCAGCTGACAATGAACGCCCCCGGCCACGACCTCTTCCACCAGACTTCCTCATTGTTTTAAAAACGTAACCAAACTAATGGTATTTGTTGCTGTCACACAACTTACACGGTGAGCTATAACTTCAGTATGATTTAGCTACCCCTTTACAGGTGGGTGAGACCGCAAGGAAAATCAGGCACAATGTTACACACTCTGTTTTTGGTGGCAACAAATGAGAGAGATGCCACACACGCAGGACTGTCACTGAAGCACAAATGTAAATATTAATCTCCCACTGATTTGCTTTTTTTTGTTTTTTTTCAGGGAGACTTTAGAAAAAAAAAAATGGAATAAAATGATTTTTTAAGGAAGAATTTAGAAACCAAATAAAATAAAATGATTTCTTCAGGGAGAATTTAGAAAACAAATAAAACAAAAAATAGGCTTTCTATGGCCCACTGAGTGAGAGATGACGCACACAGGAGTCAGGAGTGGCACACAAGCCCAGAGGCCAATATTGTTCTCCCAATGATTGATGTAGTGATTTTTTCAGGTAGATTTTGGAACCTGTCATGATCCCAATGGCAGGGGATCACAAAAGGACAAGCACAGATACAAACAAGCTCTAGGGCGATGGAACCTGAGCTGACCGCGACCCTGAACCTAACACACAAATAAAAGTAGCCGGGGAACGTGCCTACGATGATCCTAGACGTCTCGCTCCAGCCAAAGATCTAACTACCCCTATTAGAAGAAACACAGACCTCTCTTGCCTCCAGAGAAATACCCCACAGAAATAGCAGCCCCCCACATATAATGACGGTGAAATGAGAGGAAAGCACATACGTAGTATGAAAACAGTTTCAGCAAAATGAGGCCCGCTAAAGCTAGATAGCAGAGGATACAAAAGAGAACTGCGCGGTCAGCGAAAAACCCTTCAAAAAACCATCCTGAAATTACTTGAATTCATGTGCCAACTCATGGTACATGAAGAGCAATTTCAGCCCACTACAGCAACCAGCAGCAGAGAATCACATATCTGCAGGCTGGACAAATAACCAAATTAAGCAAAAACACAAAACAGGAAAATCCAAACTTAGCTTGACCAGAAGGTTCTAGGAGCAGGGAGCAGAGGTAACAAGACACACTGGATACATTGATAACCGGCGAGGAAATGCCAGCAAAGCCAGGTTAAATAGGAAACTCCCATATCCTGATGGAACAGGTGGAACCCAGAAACCCAGGAAAGACAAGTCACCCAGTACCATCAGTAACCACCAGAGGGAGCCCAAAAACAGAACTCACAACAGTACCCCCCCCTTGAGGAGGGGTCACCGAACCCTCACGAGAACCACCAGGGCGACCAGGATGAGCCCTATGAAAAGCGCGAACCAAATCATCAGCATGAACATCAGAGGCAACCACCCAAGAATTATCCTCCTGACCATAACCCTTCCACTTGACCAAATACTGGAGTTTCCGTCTGGAAACACGAGAATCCAAGATCTTCTCCACAACATACTCCAATTCTCCCTCCACCAGCACTGGAGCAGGAGGCTCAAGCGAAGGAACAACAGGTACCTCATACTTCCGCAACAACGACCGATGGAACACATTATGAATAGCAAACGATGCCGGGAGATCCAAACGAAACGACACAGGGTTAAGAATTTCCAAGATCCTATAGGGACCGATGAACCGAGGCTTGAACTTAGGAGAAGAGACCTTCATAGGAACAAAACGAGAAGACAACCACACCAAGTCCCCAACACGAAGTCGAGGACCCACGCGGCGACGGCGATTAGCAAACTGCTGAGCCTTCTCCTGGGACAACTTCAAATTGTCCACCACATGACTCCAAATCCGATGCAACCTATCCACCACCGTGTCCACTCCAGGACAATCAGAAGGCTCCACCTGACCAGAGGAAAAACGAGGATGAAACCCCAAATTACAAAAGAAAGAAGAAACCAAGGTAGCAGAACTAGCCCGATTATTAAGGGCAAACTCGGCCAGTGGCAAAAAGGTAACCCAGTCATCCTGATCAGCGGAAACAAAACACCTTAAATAAGTTTCCAAGGTCTGATTAGTTCATTCAGTCTGGCCATTCGTCTGAGGATGGAATGCAGACGAAAAGGACAAATCAATGCCCATCTTAGCACAGAACGTCCGCCAAAATCTAGACACAAACTGGGATCCCCTGTCAGAAACGATGTTCTCAGGAATCCCATGCAAACGAACCACGTTCTAAAAAAACAGAGGGACCAACTCAGAGGAGGAAGGTAACTTAGGCAAGGGTACCAGATGAACCATTTTAGAAAAGCGATCACACACAACCCAGATGACGGACATTTTTTGAGAGACAGGGAGATCCGAAATAAAGTCCATGGAAATGTGCGTCCAAGGCCTCTTCGGGATAGGCAAAGGTGACAACAATCCACTGGCCCGAGAACAGCAAGGCTTAGCCCGAGCACAAACCCCACAAGACTGCTAAAAAGAACGCACATCCCTCGACAAGGAAGGCCACCAAAAAGACCTGGCCACCAAGTCTCTAGTACCAAATATTCCAGGATGACCTGCCAACGCAGAAGAATGGACCTCGGAGATGACTCTACTGGTCCAATTATCCGGAACAAACAGTCTCTCAGGCGGACAACGATCAGGTTTACCCGCCTGAAACTCCTGCAAAGCACGTCGCAAGTCTGGGGAGACAGCAGACAAAATCACCCCATCCCTAAGGATACCAGTGGGCTCAGAACCTCCAAGGGAGTCAGGCACAAAACTCCTAGAAAGAGCATCCGCCTTCACATTCTTTGAACCTGGCAGGTATGAAACCACAAAATTGAAACGAGAGAAAAACAGTGACCAACGAGCCTGTCTAGGATTCAGACGCCTGGCAGACTCAAGGTAAATCAAATTTTTGTGATCAGTCAAGACCACCACACGATGTCTAGCACCCTCTAGCCAATGACGCCACTCCTCAAATGCTCACTTCATGGCCAAAAGTTCCCGATTACCAACATCATAATTCCGCTCAGCCGGCGAAAACTTTCTAGAAAAAAACGCGCATGGCTTCATCACTGAGCCATCGGAGCTTCTCTGTGACAAAACCGCCCCCGCTCCAATCTCGGAAGCATCAACCTCAACCTGAAAAGGGAGCGAAACATCTGGCTGACGCAACACAGGAGCAGAAGAAAACCGGCGCTTAAGTTCCTGAAAGGCCTCCACAGCCGCAGGAGACCAATTAGCAACATCAGCACCCTTCTTAGTCAAATCCGTCAAAGGCTTAACAACACTAGAAAAATTAGTTATAAAACGACGATAGAAATTAGCAAAGCCCAAGAACTTCTGTAGACTCTTAAGAGATGTAGGCTGCGTCCAGTCACAAATAGCCTGAACCTTGACGGGATCCATCTCAATAGGAGAAGGGGAAAAAATATACCCCAAGAAAGAAATCTTCTGGACTCCAAAGAGACACTTTGAGCCTTTTACAAACAAGGAATTGGCCCGCAGGACCTGAAACACCTTCCTGACCTGCTGAACATATGAGACTCCCAGTCATCAGAAAAAACCAAAATATCATCCAAATACACAATCATAAATTTATCCAGATATTCACGGAAAATATCGTGCATAAAGGACTGGAAGACAGAAGGAGCATTAGAAAGTCCAAAAGGCATTACCAAATACTCAAAATGGCCCTCAGGCGTATTAAATGCGGTTTTCCACTCATCACCTTGCTTTATTCGTATAAGATTATACGCACCCCGAAGATCAATCTTAGTGAACCATTTAGCCCCCTTAATGCGAGCAAACAAATCAGTCAACAATGGCAAAGGATACTGATATTTTACGGTAATCTTATTCAAAAGACGATAATCTATACAAGGCCTCAAGGAACCATCTTTTTTGGCCACGAAAAAAAAACCTGCTCCCAAAGGGGACAAAGATGGACGGATATGTCCCTTTTCCAAGGACTCCTTAACATAATCCCGCATAGCAGTATGCTCTGGCACTGACAGATTGAACAAACGACCTTTAGGAAATTTACTGCCTGGAATTAAATTTATAGCACAATCGCAATCCCTGTGAGGAGGAAGCGAACTGAGCTTAGGCTCCTCAAAAACATCCCGATAATCAGACAAAAACACAGGAACCTCAGAAGGAGTAGATGAAGCGATAGAAATCGGAGGTGCATCATCATGAACCCCCTGACAACCCCAGCTTAACACAGACATTGATTTCCAGTCAAGGACTGGATTATGAGTTTGTAACCATGGCAGACCAAGCACTAGGACATCATGCAAATTATACAGTACCAGGAAGCGAATCACCTCCTGATGAACGGGAGTCATACGCATGGTCACTTGTGTCCAGTACTGAGGTTTATTCATAGCCAAAGGTGTAGAGTCAATTCCCTTCAAAGGAATAAGGACTTCCAGAGGCTCCAGACTAAACCCACAGCGATTGGCAAATGACCAATCCATAAGACTCAGGGCAGCGCCTGAATCCACATAGGCATCGACGGAGATGGATGATAATGAACAAATCAGAGTCACAGACAGAATGAACTTAGACTGTAAAGTACTAATGGCAACAGACTTATCAACCTTTTTTGTGCGTTTAGAGCATGCTGATATAACATGAGCTGAATCACCACAATAAAAGCACAACCCTTTTTTCCACCTATAATTTTGCCGTTCACTTCTGGACTGAATTCTATCACATTGCATTATCTCAGGTGACGGTTCAGAAGACACCGCCAAATGATGCACAGGTTTGCGCTCCCGTAAACGCCGATCAATCTGAACAGCCATAGTAATAGACTCATTCAGACCAGTAGGCGCAGGGAACCCCACCATAACATCTTTAATGGCCTCAGAAAGGCCATCTCTGAACTTTGCAGCCAAGGCGCACTCATTCCACTGAGTAAGCACCGACCACATCCGAAATTTTTGACAATAAATTTCTGCTTCATCTTGCCTCTGAGAGAGAGCCAACAAAGCTTTTTCAGCCTGAATCTCTTGGTTAGGTTCCTCATAGAGCAAACCCAATGCCAGAAAAAACGCATCCGCATTAAGCAACGCAGGGTCCCCTGGTGCCAATGCAAATGCCCAATTCTGAGGGTCACCCCGCAGGAAAGATATAATAATCTTGACTTGCTGAGCAGGGTCTCCAGAGGAGTGAGATTTCATAGAAAGAAACAACTTGCAATTGTTCCTAAAATTCAGAAAACGAGATCTATCTCCAGAAAAAAAACTCTGGGACAGGAATTCTAGGTTCAGACATAGGAGCATGTACAACAAAATCCTGTATATTTTGAACCTTAGCGGCAAGATTATTCAGGCTGGAAGCCAAACTCTGGACGTCCATGATAAACAGCTGAGATCAGAGCCATTCAAAGATTAAGAGGAGGAGGAAGTAGCCAGGCTGCAATAAGGCTAGGCAGCAAACTCTGAGGGAAAGGAAAAAAAAAAAAAACTTCCTCAGACTACTTATCCTCCTACTTCAGCCAATACAATTAACACTTTGTGGGCCGGTTATACTGTCATGATCCCAATGGCAGGGGATCACAAAAGGACAAGCACAGATACAAACAAGCTCTAGGGCGATGGAACCTGAGCTGACCGCGACCCTGAACCTAACACACAAATAAAAGTAGCCGGGGAACGTGCCTACGATGATCCTAGACGTCTCGCTCCAGCCAAATATCTAACTACCCCTATTAGAAGAAACACAGACCTCTCTTGCCTCCAGAGAAATACCCCACAGAAATAGCAGCCCCCCACATATAATGACGGTGAAATGAGAGGAAAGCACATACGTAGTATGAAAACAGTTTCAGCAAAATGAGGCCCGCTAAAGCTAGATAGCAGAGGATACAAAAGAGAACTGCGCGGTCAGCGAAAAACCCTTCAAAAAACCATCCTGAAATTACTTGAATTCATGTGCCAACTCATGGTACATGAAGAGCAATTTCAGCCCACTACAGCAACCAGCAGCAGAGAATCACATATCTGCAGGCTGGACAAATAACCAAATTAAGCAAAAACACAAAACAGGAAAATCCAAACTTAGCTTGACCAGAAGGTTCTAGGAGCAGGGAGCAGAGGTAACAAGACACACTGGATACATTGATAACCGGCGAGGAAATGCCAGCAAAGCCAGGTTAAATAGGAAACTCCCATATCCTGATGGAACAGGTGGAACCCAGAGACCCAGGAAAGACAAGTCACCCAGTACCATCAGTAACCACCAGAGGGAGCCCAAAAACAGAACTCACAACAGGAACGCAAATCAAGCTAAAAAAATAATAGGCTTTCTATGGCCCACAATTGGAGAGAGAGAGAGAGATGGCACACCCAGGAGTCAAGACTGGCACACAAGCAGAAAGGGCAATATTAATCTCCCACTGATTTGTTTTGTTTTGTTTTTTTTTCAGGGAGACTTTAGAAAAAAAAAATAATAAAAAAAAATGATTTTTTCAGGAAGAATTTAGAAACCGAATAAAATAAAATGATTTTTTCAGGGAGAATTTAGAAAACAAATAAAGCAAAAAATAGGCTTTCTATGGCCCACTGAGTGAGAGATGACGCACACAGGAGTCAGGAGTGGCACACAAGCCCAGAGGCCAATATTGTTCTCCCAATGATTGATGTAGTGATTTTTTCGGGTAGATTTTGGAACCCAAATCAAGCAAAAAAAATAATAGGCTTTCTATGGCCCACAATTGGATAGAGAGAGAGAGATGGCACACCCAGGAGTCAAGACTGGCACACAAGCAGAAACGGCAATATTAATCTCCCACTGATTTGTTTTTTTTTTTTTTTTTTCAGGGAGACTTTAGAAAAAAAAAATAATAAAAAAAAATGATTTTTTCAGGAAGAATTTAGAAACCAAATAAAATAAAATGATTTCTTCAGGGAGAATTTAGAAAACAAATAAAACAAAAAATAGGCTTTCTATGGCCCACTGAGTGAGAGATGACGCACACAGGAGTCAGGAGTGGCACACAAGCCCAGAGGCCAATATTGTTCTCCCAATGATTGATGTAGTGATTTTTTCAGGTAGATTTTGGAACCCAAATCAAGCTAAAAAAATAATAGGCTTTCTATGGCCCACAATTGGAGACAGAGAGAGAGATGGCACACCCAGGAGTCAAGACTGGCACACAAGCAGAAAGGGCAATATTAATCTCCCACTGATTTGATTTTTTTTTTTTTCAGGGAGACTTTAGAAAAAAATAAAATAAAAAAAAAGATTTTTTCAGGAAGAATTTAGAAACCAAATAAAATAAAACGATTTTTTCAGGGAGAATTTAGAAAACAAATAAAACAAAAAATAGGCTTTCTATGGCCCACTGAGTGAGAGATGACGCACACAGGAGTCAGGAGTGGCACACAAGCCCAGAGGCCAATATTTATCTCCCACTGATTGATTTAGTGATTTTTTCAGGTAGATTTTGGAACCCAAATCAAGCAAAAAAAATAATAGGCTTTCTATGGCCCACAATTGGAGAGAGAGAGAGAGATGGCACACCCAGGAGTCAAGACTGGCACACAAGCAGAAAGGGCAATATTAATCTCCCACTGATTTTTTTTTTTTTTTTTTTTTTTCAGGGAGACTTTAGAAAAAAAAATAATAAAAAAAAATGATTTTTTTCAGGAAGAATTTAGAAACCAAATAAAATAAAATGATTTTTTCAGGGAGAATTTAGAAAACATATAAAACAAAAAATAGGGTTTCTATGGCCCACTGAGTGAGAGATGACGCACACAGGAGTCAGGAGTGGCACACAAGCCCAGAGGCCAATATTGTTCTCCCAATGATTGATGTAGTGATTTTTTCGGGTAGATTTTGGAACCCAAATCAAGCAAAAAAAATAATAGGCTTTCTATGGCCCACAATTGGATAGAGAGAGAGAGATGGCACACCCAGGAGTCAAGACTGGCACACAAGCAGAAACGGCAATATTAATCTCCCACTGATTTGTTTTTTTTTTTTTTTTTTTCAGGGAGACTTTAGAAAAAAAAAATAATAAAAAAAAATGATTTTTTCAGGAAGAATTTAGAAACCAAATAAAATAAAATGATTTCTTCAGGGAGAATTTAGAAAACAAATAAAACAAAAAATAGGCTTTCTATGGCCCACTGAGTGAGAGATGACGCACACAGGAGTCAGGAGTGGCACACAAGCCCAGAGGCCAATATTGTTCTCCCAATGATTGATGTAGTGATTTTTTCAGGAAGATTTTGGAACCCAAATCAAGCTAAAAAAATAATAGGCTTTCTATGGCCCACAATTGGAGAGAGAGAGAGAGATGGCACACCCAGGAGTCAAGACTGGCACACAAGCAGAAAGGGCAATATTAATCTCCCACTGATTTGATTTTTTTTTTTTTTCAGGGAGACTTTAGAAAAAAAAAAATAATAAAAAAAAATGATTTTTTTTCAGGAAGAATTTAGAAACCAAATAAAATAAAACGATTTTTTCAGGGAGAATTTAGAAAACAAATACAACAAAAAATTGGCTTTCTATGGCCCACTGAGTGAGAGATGACGCACACAGGAGTCAGGAGTGGCACACAAGCCCAGAGTCCAATATTTATCTCCCACTGATTGATTTATTGATTTTTTCAGGTAGAATTTAGAACCCAAATCAACCAAAAAAATAAATAGGCTTTCTATGGCCCACTATTTGTGAGAAAGATGGCACGCTCAGGACTGGCACACAAGCCCAGAGGCCAATATTAATCTCCCACTTTTTTTTTTTTTTCAGGGAAAATTTATAAACCCAATAAAATAAATAATAAATAGGCTTTCTATGGCCCACTATCTGAGAGAGAGAGATGGCACGCTTAGGACTGGCACACAAGCCCAAAGGCCAATATTAATCTCCTTTTTTTTTCAGGGAGAATTTATAAAACCCAAAAAAAATAAATAAATAGGCTTTCTATGGCCCACTATTTGTGAGAGAGATGGCACGCTCAGGACTGGCACACAAGCCCAGAGGCCAATATTAATCTCCCACTTTTTTTTTTTTTTCAGGGAAAATTTATAAACCCAATAAAAAAAATAATAAATAGGCTTTCTATGGCCCACTATATGAGAGAGAGAGATGGCACGCTTAGGACTGGCACACAAGCCCAAAGGCCAATATTAATCTCCCTTTTTTTTTCAGGGAGAATTTATAAAACCAAAAAAAAAAAAATAAATAGGCTTTCTATGGCCCACTATTTGTGAGAGAGATGGCACGCTCAGGACTGGCACACAAGCCCAGAGGCCAATATTAATCTCCCACTTTTTTTTTTTTGTTCCAGGGAAAATTTATAAACCCAATAAAAAAAAAAAATAGGCTTTCTATGGCCCACTATCTGAGAGAGAGAGATGGCACGCTTAGGACTGGCACACAAGCCCAAAGGCCAATATTAATCTCCCACTGATTGATTTATTGATTTTTTCAGGTAGAATTTAGAACCCAAATAAAGCAAAAAAAAAAAATAGGCTTTCTATGGCCCACTGAGTAAGTGATGATGCACACAGGAGTCAGGAGTGGCACACAAGCCCTGAGGCCAATATTTTTCTCCCACTGATTGATGTAGTGATTTTTTCAGGTAGATTTTGGAACCCAAATCAAGCAAAAAAATAAATAGGCTTTCTATGGCCCACTGAGTGAGAGATGGCACACACAGGAGTCAGGAGTGGCACACAAGCCCTGAGACCAATATTTTTCTCCCACTGATTGATGTAGTGATTTTTTTAGGTAGATTTTAGAACCCAAATCAAGCAAAAAAATAAATAGGCTTTCTATGGCCCACTGAGTGAGAGATGGCACAGACAGGGATGGCACTCTAGCAGAAATGCCAATCTTAATCTCCCACAAAAAAAAAAAAAAAAAGGAACTGTCCTTCAATTACTATCTCCCTGCAGTAATGTCAGCCAGGTATGGCAGGCAGCAATAAGGAGTGGACTGATGCACAAATTAAATAAAAAGTGTGGACAAACAAACAAGATAGCTGTGCAGAAAGGAAGGAACAAGAGGATTTGTGCTTTGAAAAAAGCAGTTGGTTTGCACAGCGGCGTACACACAGCAATGCAGCTATCAGGGAGCCTTCTAGGGCAGCCCAATGAGCTACAGCGCTGAGGAAAAAAAAATAATAAATGTAGCTTCCACTGTCCCTGCACACCGAAGGTGGTGTTGGACAGTGGAAATCGCTACAGCACAAACGGTTTGGGGGTTAATGGACCCTGCCTAACGCTATCCCTGCTTCTGACGAAGCGGCAGCAACCTCTCCCTAAGCTCAGATCAGCAGCAGTAACATGGCGGTCGGCGGGAACGCCCCTTTATAGCCCCTGTGACGCCGCAGACAGCAAGCCAATCACTGCAATGCCCTTCTCTAAGATGGTGGGGACCAGGACCTATGTCATCACGCTGCCCACACTCTGTGTTCACCTTCATTGGCTGAGAAATGGCGCTTTTCGCGTCATTGAAACGCGACTTTGGCGCGAAAGTCGCGTACCGCATGGCCGACCCCGCACAGGGGTCGGATCGGGTTTCATGAAACCCGACTTTGCCAAAAGTCGGCGACTTTTGAAAATGAACGACCCGTTTCGCTCAACCCTACTGTCAAGATCACATCTCAACACTTGCACGCTTGACCCACTCCTGTCCCACCTCATCACCACATCAGTCTTCATCCCAACCCTAACACACCTCTTCAACCTCACCCACAACTGCTATCTTCCCCTCATCCTTCAAACATGCCTCAATCACACCCATCCTCAAAAAGCCCTCCCTCGACCCATCCTCTGTGTCTAGCTATCACCCAATATCTCTTCTCTCTTATGCCTCAAATCTACTGGAACAGCATGTCCATCTTGAACTGTCCTCCTACCTCTCCTCTTGCTCCCTCTTTGACTGGTCACAATCTGGCTTCCGATCGCATCACTCAACTGAAACTGCCCTAACTAAAATAACCAATGACCTACTCACTGCCAATAGCAAGCAAAACTACTCTGTCCTCCTTCTCCTGGACCTGTCTTCTGCCTTTGACACTGTGGACCACTCCCTTCTCCCACACCACCTCCTCACCTCGCCCCCTGTCTGTCAGCATTCCCCAAGGCTCAGTCCTAGGGCCCCTGCTCTTCTCCATCTACACCTTCGGCCTGGGACAGCTCATATAATCCCATGGTTTGCGGTATCATCTCTATGTCGATAACAAACAGATCTACCTATCTGGACCCGACCTCACTTCCTTACTCACCAAAATACAATAATGTCTTTCTTTTCTGCTTGCTTTCTAAAACTGGACATGAACAAAACAGAATTCATTATCTTTCTCCCTTCTCACTCTACCCCTCCACCAAACCTATCCATCAATGACAATGGCTGCTCACTTTCCCCAGCCCCGCATGCTCGGTGCCTCGGGGTGATCCTCGAATCTGCCCTCTTTCAAGCCTCATATGCAAGCCCGTGCCTCCTCTTGCCGACTCAAACTCAAAAAAATTTCTTGGATCTGTGCATTCCTTGACCACGAAGCCACAAAAAGGCTAGTGCACGCCCTTATCATCTCCCGCCTTGATTACTGCAACCTCCAACTCTCTGGCCCCCCTCCAGCACTCTGGCACCACTCCAATCCATCCTACACTCTTCTGCCTTACTAATCCACCTGTCTCTCAGTTATTCCCTAGCCTCTCCTCTCTGCCAAGCCCTTCACTGGCTTCCTATTGTCCAGAGGCTCCAGTTCAAAACCCTTACTATGACATACAAAGCCATCCACAACCTGTCTCCTCCATACATCTGTAACATGGTCTCCTGGTACTTACCCACACACAACCTTCGATCCTCTCAAGATCTCCTTCTCTACTCCCCTCTTTTCTCTTCTTCCCACAACCGCATACAAGACTTCTCCCGTGCTTCTCCTATTCTCTGGAACTCTCAACCCCAACACGTCATACTCTCGCCTACCACGGAAACCTTCAAAAAGAACCTGAAGATCCACCTCTTTTGACAAGCCTAGAACCTGCAGTGATCCTCAGTCTGCTGAACTGTCGCACGACCAGCTTTACCCGATCCCAGTGTATCCTCATCCATCCCCTGTAGACTGTGAGCTCTTGCGGGCAGGGTCCTCTCTCCTTCTGTACTTCTGTGTGCTTGTCTATATTTTCCCCTTTTCACATGTAAAGAGCCATGGAATAAATGGCGCTATAAAATGTATAATATTAATATATTTTCAGTCAGGAGATGCGTGACC
The DNA here is from genome assembly GCF_032444005.1 of Ranitomeya imitator. NCBI lineage: Eukaryota > Metazoa > Chordata > Amphibia > Anura > Dendrobatidae > Ranitomeya > Ranitomeya imitator. The sequence goes on from NC_091288.1 coordinate 167,529,907, forward strand.
CAGCTTTTCTCTACGACAACTCAGCTCGTTTATGATATAGAGGACATATATATGTTCGCTTGTGCAGTCTAAATCCTTTTTTGGTGCCATTCACCATAGAGTATATTTTCCATGGTGACATTTGCTTGAGTGCCCAACTCGATTCAGATCCGAGAAAGCTCATTGTCTAAAGAGCTTTGTTTGGCATTTTACATCAACTTGTGAAACTTTTTTATTTACTGTTTACTAGCAACTGGGGTTCCACCAGAAATACTGATGGATAATTATGCCAGGATTCTGAATATTTTAGTGCAACTCATAGGTTGGCAAAAATTTTGTGACATTTGACATTTTTATGCCGTAATGACTTTTTAAAATGTAAATGAAGCTTCATGGGAAGAGGTCAAGGTTGAGCACCGTTGGGAAATTTACCATAATTTACACAAGGGGCATAAACTACCACAGAAATGTACTTTAGTAACTGTAGTGGTTCAAAGCAGCTGAAAAGATGCTGCGAGCTCAATTAAGCAGCACATGCTTATTAATGAATTTCACACATTTTACTCCACAAAAATCTGTTCATCAAGACTGCATGCAAAATATATTATGATGCCCCACAGTAAACCCCAACCCAGTATAATGTCCCCGTAGAGATCCCAACACAAGTAATGCCCCCACAGTGACCCCCCAATATGATGACCCCATAGTTTTCCCACACACATTGTGACCTCCAGCACAGTATGATGCACCCTCAGTGACCTCCCTCACAGTACGATGGCCCCCACAGCTCCCCACACACAGTATGATGGCTCCAACAGTTCTCTAACACAATATGATTGCCCCATAGTACCCGCATAGAATGATTTTCCCAGCATGATAACCCTCACACAGTACAGTTCCCTGAAGCAGAATGATGGTGTCATGAATGTGCCTCTTCCTGCTCAGACTTTATGGGTATCTGGGATGAGTAGTTCGCAGCAATTGGCAAATCGCAGGTCCTTTTTGGAGTCCGATTTAACTTGAGTGGAGCAAATTGATTTTCACTTGGTGTGGAAGAGGTTAAAAGTTCCTTTTTGATCCTGCTGGGATTCAATATGGCTCTAATCTCAGCTGCTTCATTTCCACTCCCTTCCATTATTTAAACTCACTCCTAGCTCTCTCCTGTGCCCGTTATAGGTTTTCTATGCTGACCTCATTGAAGAAATTGTTCCAGTTTAAGCTGTGGAGTTCCAGTTGTGGGTTTATTTCTTCCTGTGTTTCCTTACTTTATTAGTGAAACTAGTGTCTTGCTGCCCTACTCCCTAGTTAGGGCTAACTCAGAGCCAGCATGGGCTTAGGTACATGTTCACCCATGGAGGGACAGGACCCTTCTAGGTCTAATAGGGAGTGCAGGGTGCAGTCTCAGGTGAATGTTTAAGGGTTTCCCCTCTCCCCTTTCCGTATTGTCAGGGCACCCTTTATCTTATTTCACTCTTTTGTGCCACACATTGGGCATTTCATTGCTCCAGTGTGACATTTTTACTGGCCCATTTTCATTTCAGGATTCTAATATGTATCCTGTCGCTGCTATTGCAAAACAAATGCAGAATATGTCTCTGGAATTGGCAGACTTGCGGTGATTAGTTTGCAGCAGCAACAGCAGACATCGGTTCTGATGGAGTCGGCAGCCAGTCAGTCTCAACCTGAACCCAAGGTGGCCCTTACGGACAGGTTTTCTGGGGAACAAGATAAATTTGTGGTGTTTAGTGAAGCTTGTAAACTCAACCTCAGGCATTGTCAACATTCTTCTGAAAGTGAGGAACGGCTGGTGGGGCTTGTTGTTTCTCTCCTTCAAGAGGATCATCAATCCTGGGCTTTAGCTCTTCTGACTGACTCACAGTGGCCCTGATTGGTAGATGAGTTCTTTGTGGCCGTAAGCTGCGTAAGCTTCAGCAGGGGGATAGACTAGCTGAGGAGTTTTGTTCAGAGTTTTGCAGATGGGCCACTGACTCTAGGTGAAACAACCCTGCCCTTAGAAGTAATTTTTGCCAGGGTCTGTCAGAAGGGTTAAAGACACTCTTGTTTTGTATGAAACTCCTTAGTATTTAGAAGCCACTACATATCGTCTCCTCAAATGTGTATCGAAAGTTTACCCAGCACTTTTCTTCAATTGTCAAACCTCTCACTGAAATGACTAAAAAAGGGCACAGATGTTTCTAAATGGTCTGTACTTGCCTGCCAGGCATTTATTTCCCTGTAGAAATGTATTGCCATTGCACCAGCCCTTATTAAGCCCAATGTTTCTCAACCGTTTATTGTTGAAGTTGATGTGTCTGAGATGGGGGTGGGGTCTGTTTTATCACAGAGGTTGTCTCCTGGTAATTGCCATCCATGTGCCTTTTTCTCAAAAAAATATTGCTGTCTGAAAAAAATCTATGATATTGGTAATAGAGAACTTCTGGCTATTAAATTGGCGTTTGATGAGTGTCATCATTTTCAGGAGGAGGTAGCTCACCCTTTCATAAGCTCTTATACCAGAAATCTGCAAAATGTTTCACTCTGAGACAAGATAATTTTTCACCATATTTAATTTCTTTGTCATTTACCCTCCTGGGGTTAAGAACGACAAGGCTGATGCCTTGTATCAGAGGTTCCATGGGGTAGGTATTTTGAATGACTCTTTTCCTATTATACAAGAGGGTGGGGTCATTGTCACCATTTGCTCAGATCTTGAGGGGGAGGTATTGAAGGCTCAGGGGAACGCCTCCACTCCCTGTCCCTCCGGAAAAAAATTTCAGCCTTTAAATTTGTATTATAAAATTTTAGGAGAACATCATTACTTGGTTTTTGCAGGACACCCAGGTAACAAAGCAACTTTGGAGCTCCTTTCTGGTTGTTTTTGGTGGCTAAGATTACATCAGGATGTTTTTGATTTTGTGTCTACCTGAAAAATTTGTATGCGTTCTAAGACACTGCATATTCGTACGCCCAAGTCTCTCCTACCATTAGTTATTAGTTATTAAATCTGTCTATGGATTTTATTACTAACCTTCCTTCATCTGCTGGAAAAATGATGATCTTAGTGGCGGTGAACAGGTTTAGCAAGATGGCACATTTCATTGCCTTATTGGCTCTTCCAAATGTCAAAAGCTTCGCTCAAGTGTTTATCAGTTAAATTGTTAAGGTTCATGGGGTTCCCTCCAATGTGATTTCAGGGGGCAGTTTTTATCTAAATTTTGAAAGACATTTTGTTCCTGCCTGCTGGTGCATCTAATGTTTTCCTCAGCCCTTAATCCATAATTGAATGGTCAAATCGAATATATAAACCAAAGCTTAAAGATATACCTCAGGTATTTCATTTTGGAGAACCAGGAATATTGGTCATCTTACTTTTGGCAAAATTTTCATTAAATAATCATTGTCATAAGTCCACTGGTAATTCAGCATTTTTTGGTGCATATGGTTTTCTACTTTGGTTTTGCACTTTCTCATGGTAAGGGGTTCCTGGGCAGGAATGTTTTTCTTTGACACTCTTTTCTGTATGGCACAGGGGAAAAGAACAACCTGAAGGTTTTGGTGGGCAGATATAAAGGCATGACTGATAAAAAAAATGTATATGCTAGGTCTGGACCTGTATGTAAAGGACTATGTGTGGTTGTCTACCAGAATTATTACATTTAAAGTTCCTTCCTGGAAACTGGGTCCCAGGTTCTAGGGTCTGTATAAGGTGGTTGCCGTAATTAATCCTATGGCTCTTCGCTTTGTGTTACAGCAAGCACTTAAAATTCACACTGCATTTCATAGATCGTTGCTCAAAAAATATGTTGCGTCATCAAAACCGTCACCCTTACCACCTCCTCTGGCCATGGTGGATGGTAATTTGGAATTTCAGGTAGCAAGAATTTGTGATTTTTATTTTGGTCGCCATTCGGTTCAGTAGCTGGTGCATTGAAAGGGTTATAGTCCAGAGGAGAGAATGTGGGTACCAGCATCAGAAGTAAATGCCAATTGGTTGGTTCATTACTTCCATCGAGGCCCCTCATAGAAGGTGGGAGGTTCTGTCACAAATGTGCCACATCCTGCTGAAACCTTTTTGGTATCTGGGTTCCAAATGTCACAGCGATTGGCAGATCACAGGTCCTCTTTGGAGTCTACTCGGCGTTTATCTTGAGTGGAGCAGATTGATTTTCACTTGGTGAGGAAGGGCTAATAAAGGTACCGTCTCACAGTGGCACTTTGGTTGCTTCTCTGCACTCCTCCTGCATCCTGTGTCAGCGCCGGCCAGCCGCAAAGCACAGCAGTGACGTCACCGCTCTGCTTTCCAGCTGACCGGCGCTGACAGTGCAGAGGAAAGCAGAGCGCCGGAGGACAGACAGCTGAAGGTAAGTATGTAGTGTTTGTTTTCTTAACGTTTACGCTGGTAACCAGGGTAAACATCGGGTTACTAAGCACGGCCCTGCGCTTAGTAACCCGATGTTTACCCTTGTTACCGGGGACCTCGGGATCGTTGGTCGCTGGAGAGCTGTCTGTGTGACAGCTCTCCAGCGACCAAACAGCGACGCTGCAGCGATCGGCATCGTTGTCGGTATCGCTGCAGCGTCGCTCAGTGTGAAGGTACCTTAAGCTGTGGAGTTCCAGTTGTTGTTTGACTTCTTCCTGTTTATCTCCCTTCCATTGTTTCCTTACTTTAGTAATGTGATTAGTGTGTAGCTGCCCTACTAACTATTATGCATGCAGATGGTACACGTATTTCGTGGACCCACTGTGCTAGAGACCTAGCCTACCCTGGAAGGTCGTAACTACAGTGCTTTGTGAAAGTATTCAGCCCTCTGGAACCTTTTGGCTCCCTGGCACATTTCAACCTTTTCCCACATATCATGCTTCAAACATAAAGATACCAAATGTAAATTTTTGGTGAAGAATCAACAACAAATGGAACACAATTGTGAAGTTGAAAGAAATGTATTGGTTATTTTAAATTTTTGTGGAAATTCAAAAACTGAAAAGTGGGGTGTGCAATATTATCCTGCAACTTTACTTTCAGTGCAGCAAACTTGCTCTAGAAGTTCATTGTGGATCTCTGAATGATCCAATGTTGTCCTAAATGCATAATGATGATAAATATAATCCACCTGTGTGTAATCAAGTCTCCGTATAAATGCACCTGCTCTTTGAAAGTCTCAGGGTTCTGTTTGAAGCACAGAGAGCATCATGAAGACCAAGGAACACAACAGGGAGGTCAGTGATACTGTTTTGGTGAAGTTTAAAGCCAGATTTGGATACAAAATGATTTCCAAAACTTAAAACATCCCAAGGAGCACTGTGCAAGTGATCATATTGAAATGGAAGGAGAATCATACCACTGCAAATCTACCAAGACCCGGCCGTCCCTCTAAACTTTCATCTCAAACAAGGAGAAGACTGATCATAGATGCAGCCAAGAGGCCCATGATCACTCTGGATGAACTGCAGAGATCTACAGCTGAGGTGGGACAGTCTATCCATAGGACAACAATCAGTCGTACACTGCACAAATCTGGTCTTTATGGAAGAGTGGCAAGAAAAAAACCATTTCTCAAAGATATCCATAAAAAGTGTTGCTTAAAGTTTACAACAAGCCACCTGGGTGACACACCAAACATGTGGAAGAAGGTGCTCTGGTCAGATCAAACCAAAATCGAACTTTTTGGCAACAATGCCAAACGGTGTGTTTGGCATAAAGGTAAAACAGCTCATCACCCTGAACACACCATAACCACTGTCAAACATGGTAGTGGCAGCATCATGGTTTGGACCTGCCTTTCTTCAGCAGGGACAGGGAAGATGGTTAAAATTGATGGGAAGATGGATGGAGCAAAATACAGGACCATTCTTGAAGAAAACCTGTTGGAGTCTGCAAAAGACCTGAGACTGGGACAGAGATTGTCTTCCAACAGGACAATAATACCAAACATAAAGTAAAATCTACAATGGAATGGTTCACACATAAACGTATCCAGGTGTTAGAATGGCCAAGTCAAAGTCCATACCTCAATCCAATCGAGAATCTGTGGAAAGAGCTGAAAACTGCTGTTCACAAATGATCTCCATCAAACCTCACTGAGCTCAGGCTGTTTGCAAAGGAAGAATGGGCAAGAATTTCAGTCTCTCGATGTAAAAAACTGATAGAGACATCCCCCAAGATACTGTGGACGAGATTTCAGTATATGGACACTGCTGAAGCACAGGAAACAAAGACAACCTATACTGGACTAATGGGACACAGGATACAAGAATAACTTTTACAGACTAGGGACAGGGAACTGGCAACATACAGTTGCACACACCAACAAACCTAACACTAAACTATAGAAGTTGGTCAGGCACCTCCCAATCGAGGGGGGGGGGGCTTATATACAAGATGCCTCCTAGATATTGGCTGGGAGATACCTTGCTGTTTAATACTTTAACAAAAATATCTCTCAGCTGTCAGCTGGGGGCATTTTGCCATGTGTGAACTGCCCGTTTAAGAGCAAGGGAGTACGCACATGCGTACTATGTTCGCTGCCAAAACACAGAGCGGTGCACATAGAGGAGATGGAGGAGGCACCCGGGAATGCTGCTGCGGCCAGGGCAGTGAATAAGTATCCCTGCATGGAAGAGAGAAGTGGACACTACGCAGGGGCGCTGGCAGTAGCGCTTAACTCACTAGCTAGGGCTAGCTCAGGGCCAGCCAGGGCTTAGGCACGTATTCGCACAGGGTGAAGGACCTTTCCAGGGACAATAGCAAGCACAGGGTGCAGTCTCAAGTCAGTGTTTAGGGGTCTCCTCTCTCCCCTTTCCCTATCACCAGGTCACCCTTTACCTTCTTTCCCTCTTTTTCACCACACGCCGGGCATTTCCTTGTTCTGCCGTGACAGATGGCCACCACAGTCACCCCACACAGTACGATTGTCCCCTACAGAATGATGGCCACCTAATCCCCCACAGAGTATGATAGACCCCAACACACAGTATGATTTTGCCACAGCATGACTTACAGAAAGATGGTCCCCATATCACCCCACAGCGTATAATATCTCTAAAAGACATTAAAATGCACCCACAGCTTCCTACACAGAAAGATTGCCCACAAAGCCCAAAAAAGTATGATGCCATCACAGCTCCATCCCCAAATACTGACCAACAAAATAAAAAATATAAAACAACTGACCTAGCCATATTCTCCTGATGCATTGATCCAATCTGTGTGTGTATGAGGCTCTCAGTGGGAGAAACAAAATAGGAATCTTGTGGGTGTGATACCTTTTAATGGCTAGCAAAAATATAGTGAATGATGTTGTAAAGCAAGATTTCGAGACTGCTTCCTTCTCTTCATCAGGCTGATATGACAAGATATTTGAGGAAACCCATTTATATACAGTAAAGAGCACAGGCATGGTGTGAAACATGAACATTTAACTAAACAAACATGGACCTAGGAGAGAATCCTTAATTAGGTAAGATTAGAGAAGTGGTGTGAAGGTTTTATGGAACCCATATGCATGTGAGATCAAAGGGCTCTTGGTGCCTTCAATGTTTTTGGAGGAAATTGCTCAGATTTGGTAGTGGGCCATAAATTCTCCTCACAAATTGAGTCCTGTGTGAACAGAATCAAAGATGTTAATGAATTTGTATTCCCAGACCCTGCGATGTTTCTGTGATTTGAAATTGCCTTTCAAAATGATAACTTTCATATTGTCTGTGTTGTTTCCTTGACCACAGAAATGCTTGGCCACAGGTAAATGTTTTTTTTTGTCAGTAATTGTATGGCGATGAGACCTCATCCTTGCTCTCAGCCTCTGTCCTGTTTCTCCAACATAGAGGCCTCCCACAGGACATATATTGCATAGAATTAAATACACCACATTGGAAGAGTAACATGTGAATGTCCCAGGGATCTTATAGTCCTGCTGTGTGTTGGGGATTAAGATCTTGTTGTTGGTCTCTATATAAATGCAGGTTTTGCATCTCCTTCCATTGCAAGGATATGTCCCTCTTGGTGAATCTGAGGGCACTGAACTTCGGATCATGGTGTTTTTTTAAATTAGGAGGTTGCCTGTAACATAGTAAGAGGGATTCTTTGAATAATATTTTTAACCAGTCATCCTTGTGTAGAATATGGTGAAGTTTCTTAGCCGTTTTTCTCAGTGTTTCAAGCTGTGGGTTGTAGGTCACTACCAGAGGTACACGATGATTTTCTTCTTTTTTTTCTGTATTGAAGTACTTGACTTCTAGGGATCTGATCATCAATGGAGGCAGGATGGTAACCTTGATTTAAAAATTACATTTTAAGCTGGGTTAGGTGTTCATCCCTATCCTTAGGACTTGAACAGATACGGTTATATCTGAGGGCCTGGCTGTAGACAATGGACTTTTTAATGTGTTTAGGATGGAAGTTGTTCTATCCGAGGTATGTGGGACGGTCTATTGGTTTTCGATACACTGATGTTTGGAATGAACCATTTTGGACTTTTATGGTGGTGTCTAAAAAGTTGATTTTTGTTTTGAGTGGTCCAATGTCAAGTTTATGGTAGGATGAAATGTGTTGAATTTTTCATGGAAATTTAGAAGTTCTTGTTCGGGCTCAGTCCAGATTATTAAGTTCTCATTGATGTAACGGAAATAGGCAAAGGGTTTTGATGGAGCAGGATGTTAAAAAGTCATTTTACAGTTTAGCCATGAAGAGGTTGGCGTACTGGGGTGTCATTTTAGTTCCCATAGCAGTGCCGGTGCATTGTAGACATAGCTCCTCACCAAAAGAGAAAAGGTTGTGTGTGAGGATGAATACGGTGTTATTACAGACTTGGAAGGGATTCCATTGACCTCAAGAAACATTCGGCAGGCGGTTAGTCCATCTTCGTGTGGGATGTTAGAATATAAAGGATGGTGCTGTCGAGGAGGGGAACTGTTATGGACCTGGTGGTTAGGAGCACCCGGAACGACCTGATGGTTAAACTCACACAGGACAAGCTCTGGGACGTGGGAGCTCTGCTGACCGCAACCCCTAATCCTATCACACAACTAGAAATAGCCGTGGAGCGTACCTAACAAGACCTAGACGCCTCTTCACAGCCTAAGAGCTAACTAGCCCTAAAGATAGAAAATAAAGCCTACCTTGCCTCAGAGAAATTCCCCAAAGGAAAAGGCAGCCCCCCACATATATTGACTGTGAGTAAAGATGAAAGTCACAAACACAGAAATGAAACAGGTTTTAGCAAAGGGAGGCCAGACTTACTAAACAGACTGAGGATAGGAAAGGTATCTTTGTGGTCAGCACAAAACCCTACAAAAAGACCACGCAGAGTGTGCAAAAAGACCTCCGCACCGACTCATGGTGCGGAGGTGCCACTCTGCATCCCAGAGCTTCCAGCTAGCAGGGCAAGATCATGATAGCCAGCTGGACAAGGAAACAATGAACAAATAAATAACTAGCAGGGACTTAGCTTCTGCTGGAGTAGACAGGTCACCAGAAAGATCCAAGAGCGAACTGAACCAGTACAAGAACATTGACAGCTGGCATGGAGTAACGATCTGAGTGGAGTTAAATAGAACAGCCAGTCAAAGAATAAACTACGTCACCTGTGGAAGGAACCTCAGAAGCAGCAGCTCCACTCACAGCCACCAGAGGGAGTCCATGGACAGAACTCGCCGAAATACCATTCATGACCACAGGAGGGAGTTCGATAACAGAATTCACAACAGGGAACCCACAAGATTCCTATTTTGTTTCTCCCACTGAGAGCACTCTATATCTTTTTTTTACTGGCTAACACGGTACCAAACCACTTTTTTCATTTAACTGTATGAGGCTCCGCGCAGTAGGTGCAACCTAGTGAATCAAACACACGGGCTGAATGTGGAGCTATAGCTCCTACCTCATCATTTTATTCAACTATATCTGTGTCCCAAGGATGCAGATACTTTTGAAATCCATCAGCCAGTTGGTGCTGTTTGGCATCAGGCTCCCAACTCATGAGCCCATAGTGGCCACATGGCCTGCCGCTATTAGTAGTACATCACTGCTGTTTTTATATCTGTATAATTATTTCTTTGCATATGGTTTTATGCATTTTTGTGAGCATGTATGTATTGTTACTTGTACATGGATGTGTATCAGTCCATAGATAAGAGTAGGTCTTTATATATTTTGCTGAGGTTGCACTTTCCATACAAAGTTTAATTCTTTTTTAATTGAACAAATAAATGGACTTAACTACCAATTTCACTGTTAATTTATGCAAATCGTTGATGCTGAAACTTGCCAATTCTCCTCTCTGGATGTTATTTTCCTTCCTGTTGTATTGTTTTCCCACTCTAATTCGTAGTAAAAGCATTGATAGTTATATTAAACATTTATGAACTGATCCGTAGATTGCATCTGTTGAGGGCTTTAAGAAGAACATTTAGAGTTGTATTGATAGGGTGAATTTTAGATGTAATTTATCTTAATGGTTCTTCTACTTTTGGTAATATTGAATTTCAAAAGAAAGTTCTTTGAATTGACCATTTATAACGTGCCTAATGTATGACATTCAGCTGAAGTTAGTCATTCCTGACAAATAATTGGACATCAGCATCCTATGATCTTATTATGAAGAATGCTTTTCCTTACTTGGCATAGTAGAAGTGCTCAGTAGGCATTTATTGGCCTCCTGTACTTTCAAAGCAGTCATAAACTTTAAAATTTAAAAACCTCTGTAATAAAATATTAAAAACCCTAAAGTTAGAAAGCAACAGACTATGCTGAGCATCTAAAAATTGCTGTTAGTTACTTTGTCATCTGCTTGCTTTAATCTGATTAATTCACAGTACAAAGAAAAGAACAGAAAATAATATATCCTAGAGATAAAGTCTAAAGATGACTGTACTGTAGTGATGAGCGAGTGTACTCGTTGCTCGGATTTCCCAAGCACGCTCGTGTGACCTCCGAGTATTTATGACTGCTCGGAGATTTAGTTTTCATCGTGGCAGCTGGATGATTTACAGCTACTAGCCAGCTTGATTACATGTGGGGATTCCCTAGCAACCAGACTACCCCCACATGTGCTCAGCCTGGCTAGTAGCTGTAAATCATTCAGCTGCTGTGATGAAAACGAAATCTCTGAGCAGTCATAAATACTCGGAGGTCACCCGAGCGTGCTCTGGAAAACCCGAGCAAGGAGTACACTCGCTCATCACTGCTTTACTGCTCTTTCCTTTGCGCATGATTGTCTACTGCGTAATGGTTAAATGTGCTGTCTGGCTTAGAAACCAATTTTCAAATTACCTAACAAAGAATTTACAGAATTTCAGAGGGGATCTCTATTCAGCTCATAGATTCTGCACAAACCAGCTACAAATAGCATCTCTCTCTCTCTCTCTGAAGGACCTGACAGGCCCATGCATTAATGTATGCAAATACAGTGCTTTGAAAAAATATTTATACCTTGTGAAGTTTTCCTTATTTTTTGATGCTACACCCACAAGCTTAAATGCATTTTATTAGACTTTTATGTGATAAACGAAAAACAAGTAGCAAGTGTGACGTGGGGAGACTGGTGTCATGCTTGCAAGCGATGAAGGATATCTTTCCCCAGGTAAACACTACATACAACACGTTCATACTCCAGGCCAGAAGGGGGATCTCTGAACCTGGATTAAGGGGAGCTGCCCATATATATTCTGACTGGAGGGGAAGTTAGTGAGCAGTGAGTGCCTGACAGCAGACTGGAGCAGTCTGATGCAGAGAGACGGGTTTAGAGCCGGGCAGCCTGAGGTGCTGCAGCTCCAGGATTGAGAGAACTAGGAAGAACGAACAGCTTGTAAGAAGAGTGCAGGAGGGAGAAAGTGCAGGAGAATAACACCAGTGGAGCAGAGCTGAGAAGTGGCTACCTCCCTGGCTAGTGTAGATTCCGGTAGCCGAAAGACCGTGGCCGTTATGAACTATATAGTGGCATAGCTGAAACCGGCAGGACAGCTGGATTGTACATCACCTGTCCGCATTGATACCCAGGAGACACAGTGATATCTATAGGGCCCGGGTCATGATAGAGACCCTGTAAAAAGGCCCAGTTCACCTGTCATACGGGTTGTGTCCTAACCTTTATGGGGACAGAGAGGAACTGTGAGGACCTTATTGGAAGCCTTAGGCAGTAAGGGACTACAACACCACCGCAGTTGGAGGAAGGCTTTGATCTCTACCTGGTAAGGGAGACTCTGAATTCACTTACACGTCGGCCGGACCCTGCCTGTACCTGGTGTCTGGTACCCTGAACTGCGGTTGCCTGAAGCCTACAGTAAACCAGGTAAAGACATTGCAAACCTGTGTCCTCGTTCTTCATCACACCACCCACCATCTTCACCATACACTGGGAGCCCTGGGGACCTACTTCACCTGTGGGACGTTATGCCATCTAGCTGCCATACCATCACCCCAGAGGACCCCTTTAAGCAGCGTCAGTCCCTACTGACCAAATACCACAGGTGGCGTCACAAAATTTATTCATAAAGCCCCTAAAAGACTTTTCCTTTAATTGGGCGCCCAGGGCTACGGACCGGGTCGCAGCCACCGTGACATCCCTTTAAGTACTGGAACCGGTACCGAGTGCCCCTTGGCCCAGGCAGGTGACTCACAAGCATTTATGAAGTGTAAGGGTAAGTTCACACAGGGCGTTTTTGTGTTCTTTTATTCTAATTTTCAGCTGCTTTTTACAGTACCAGCAAAACCTATGAGATTTCAGAAATCTCATGCACACACATTGTTTTTTTGCATGATCAGTATTTTGTGCTTTGCTGTGTTTTTTGGACATAGAGCATGTCACTTCTTTCAGCGTTTTTGCTGCGTTTTTTCAGCCTTTTTTCACCCATTGACTTGAATGGGTGTTGAAATAATGCAGCAAAAACGCAGGTATCATTATTTGCTGTGTTTTTGCTGCTGAAAATCCAAGGACATTAGCATGGACAAAAAGAAAAAAAAGCGCACCAAAAAACGCATGAAATATGCAACAAAAAACGCATCAAAACCACACCTAAACCTGCATTTTTGACGCAGCTTCTTTCCTGCCAAGAAGATCAGGTTTTGCTGCAGAAAAAAAAAACAGCAAAAATGCCCTGTGTGAACTTACCATAAAGGAAATAGTATACGGTTTTCTAATTGTGTTAAAAATGTAAATCTCAAAAGTGTGACAGGCATTAGTGTTCATATACAAGAGAGTCAACCATCAGCACTCAGTTAAGGGATGCACGCTCCAAAGTCCAAGGATCCAATCGGACCAAAAATCGTAGAAAAGAAAAGAAGAGCAGCATCCATACCAGGTGATAGATATCCAAAAAAGATCTTTATTCTGCCATCATAGAGTTACAACGTTTCGGCCGGAGTGGCCTTTGTCAAGTATGTCATACAAACCTACTAAGAACTGGTGGACTACCTCTACTGACATCTCAAGCAAGGAGAGCACTAAATGAGGAAGCAGCCAAGAGGCCCATGGTCACTCTAGAGGACTATCCGAGTTCCACCGCTAAGTTGGGAGATTTTGTCCACAGGACAACTATTAGCTATATACTCCACAAAGTTGGCCTTTGCGGAAGAGTGACAAGAAGACAAACATTTTTTTAAAGCAAGCCATATGAAGTTCAATTTGCAGTTTGCAAGAAGCCATGGACGGGACACAGCTAGCATGTTGAATGAGGTACTCTGGTCAATGAGACCAAAGTAGAACTTTTTGAGCTTAATGCAAAACACTATGTGTGGAGGAAAGCTAACGCTGCACATCAGCCTGAAAACACCATCCCTTCTGTCAAACATGGTGGTAGCAGCAGCAGTTTGTGAGGATGCTTTTTTCAGCAGGAACAGGGAAGCTGAACAGAGATGAAGGGAAGGTAGATGTAAATACAGCGCAATCATGGAGGAAAACCTATTACAGACTAAGAGGATTACCTTTCAGCAGGACAACAACCCTAACTATACTGCTAGGGCTACAATGAAATGGTTTAGATCAACGCATATTCATGTGTGTGAATGTTCCAGTCACAGTCCAGACTAAATACCATTGAGAATCTGTGGCAAGATTTGAAAATATCTGTACACAGATGCCTCCATCCAAACTCACTGAGCTAGAGCTAGTTTTCAAAGAATGGGCTAAAATTTCCGCCTCTAGCTGCTCAAAGCTGGCAGAGATATACTCCAAAATTCTGGTCCTACAAAGTATTAACTGAATAAAAATGCACGCCACAATTTTCAGATTTATATTTTTAAAGTATAATTTCCTTTATGCTTCACAAATATTGGCTACTGTAAGTTGGTATGTCACATAAAATTGTGGTTGTAAGGGGAAAAATGTGGAACATTTATGAGGGTATTAATACTTTTTTCAAGGCCCTGTATACCATTGAATTTAATAAGAAATGCTCCAGAGAGGCCTTCACACTGCAGTACTTTACCCTGCCCTCAACAGGGCAGACAAAGTACGCCTGCGCAGCAGCCACGGCAGGAAGAAAAGAAGATGAAGTCATCGCATGAAGATGGACCACGACACTCATCGGTTCCGAACCAAACCGGGACCGCCCCTGGGTGAGTATAATCTAACTCGTTTTTCTCATCTTTCAGGTTACATCGGGGGCTATCTACAGCATTACAGAATGCTGTAGATAAGCCCCTGATGCCGGTGGCCGCAGCTCATTCTCGAATTTTGGGGAGACAGGTTCCCTTTAAAGACTGTGGTATGTAAAAAAAAATTGCAAAATTAAAAAAATTTACACAAAAATCTTATTTAAACAATAGGCATTTTATTACAGCTCCTCCCATTTAAGTCAGGCTCAAAGCATCTAATATTACGTTAGAAGTAATATTTTCCTTTTTCAAATCCATTTTTTTCACTTCATGTTCATTATCTAAGAAATATTACATACATAAGACACAGTTCAGCTATTTTGTTGTCCCACTATAAGACTCTATTAGAACATTCCATTATTTCCTAATATTGATATTATCATAATTGTTAAATTTAGTAGCACATGTATTTATGCAATTACATTCAGGATTGTGAAGGAATTTTCGCAGACACGCCAGCAAAAGGTTGACATTCACTTTATGTCAATAGCATGAAGAATGTCATATTTGCTGAACAGAAAGTAAAGATAATTTATAATATCTTCTATTCTCAGATGATAATATTTTGTGATAAAAGCTGTAGAAGGAAAGAGCTCACAAAATAGGGTAAAGGTACCGTCACATTTAGCGACGCTGCAGCGATCTAGACAACGATCCCGATCGCTGCAGCGTCGCTGTGTGGTCGCTGGAGAGCTGTCACACAGACAGCTCTCCAGCGACTAACTATGCGAAGTCCCCTGGTAACCAGGGTAAACATGGGGTTACTAAGCGCAGGGCCGCGCTTAGTAACCCGATGTTTACCCTGGTTACCAGTGTAAATGTAAAAAAACCCAAACACTACATACTTACATTCCGGTGTCTGTCCTCTCCAGCGCTCTGCTTCTCTGCACTAAGCGCCGGCCGGAAAGCAGAGCACAGCGGTGACGTCACCGCTGTGCTTTCCGGCCGCTGCGCTTACACAGTGCAGAGAAGCAGAGCGCCGGAGAGGACAGACAGCGTTAGGTAAGTATGTAGTGTTTGTTTTTTTTTACATTTACACTGGTAACCAGGGTAAACATCGGGTTACTAAGCGCGGCCCTGCGCTTAGTAACCCCATGTTTACCCTGGTTACCAGTGAAGACATCGCTGAATCGGCGTCACACACGCCGATTCAGCGATATCTGCGGGAGTCCAGCGATGAAATAAAGTTCTGGACTTTCTGCTCCGACCAACGATGGCACAGTAGGATCCTGATCGCTGCTGCGTGTCAAACTCAACGATATCGCTATCCAGGACACTGCAACGTCACGGATCGCTATCGTTATCGTTCAGTGTGAAGGTACCTTAACTCTATAAGAGGAAGATAAAAAGTAAAATTATGGTAAGGCTCACCTAGGGGATAGCTTGGTAACTAATGGCGTGAAAGGTCGAACTGCTAAAGCCTCATGGCTGGGGGAGACCCCCCAGGTAAAATTCACCAGAAGGAAAATGAAAAAAAAACATTTTAAAATAGGCTACATGACTGGAAGAATGCTTTTTGGTGCAAAAAAAGTAGATGAAGGTTTTTTTTATTGGATGACATGTTTCTACGCCGTACTGGTGTTTTTCTCTAGTAAAAAATAAACAATAGAACTTTTTTTAAATTTTTGCTTGAAAATTGCCACAGCATGTCATACAAACGTATAGTCCAATTAAAGAGCCTTCATAGACTGTTTTTGAACCAAGATACATTCTTCCAGCCAAGGAGCCTATTTTAACCCCTTCACGACCTTGGGATTTTCCGTTTTTCCGTGTTCATTTTTCGCTCCCCTCCTTCCCAGAGCCATAACTTTTTTATTTTTCTGTCAATATGGCCATGTGAGGGCTTATTTTTTGCGGGACAAGTTTTACTTTTGAACAACATCATTGGTTTTACCATGTCTTATACTAGAAAACGGGAAAAAAATTCCAAGTGCAGTGAAATTGCAAAAAAAGTGCAATACCACACTGGTTTTTTGTTTGGCTTTTTTGCTAGGTTCTCTCAGTGCTAAAACTGACCTGACATTATGATTCTCCAGGTCAGTACGAGTTCATAGACACCAAACATGACTAGGTTATTTTTTATCTAAGTGGTGAAAAAAAATTCCAAACTTTGCTAAAAAAAAAAAACAATTGCGCCATTTTCCGATACTCGTAGCGTCTCCATTTTTCATGATCTGGGGTCGGTTGAGGGCTTATTTTTTGCATTTCGAGCTAGCATTTTTAATGATACTATTTTGGTGCAGATACGTTCTTTTTGTCGCCAGTTATTGCATTTTAATGCAATGTCGCAGTGACCAAAAAAATGTAATTCTGGCATTTCAAATTTTTTTCTCGCTACGCCGTTTAGCGATCAGGTAATGCTTTTTTTTTATTGGTAGATCGGGCGATTCTGAATGCGGCGATACCAAGCTGAGGCTTGAGAAAGGCTCTCCACGGGCCGAAACGTTGCCATGATGGGCTATTAAATTTGAATGCCTTCATAACCTTATCCAGAATGGTGTGCTGCCTCTGATTTTTGGACTTCTATGACAAGGTTTGGTACATGCCTGAGGGGCCCTGCACCCTGATTTTTGTTTTTCTTTTCTGTGCTGCTCTCACCTTTTTGCAATTATCTACCTATCTATCTATCTATCTATCTATCTATCTATCTATCTATCTATCTATCTATCTATCTATCTATCTATCTATCTAAAGGTGTAGAAGTTGGGGTAGCACCCTTTTGAAAACCCTTGTTGTATTTTGTGCAAATTGTATTTAATAACATGTTTTTATCCTTTTGTAGACTGCAGTTCCTGTTAGTTAGGAGTGGTAGGTAGGGTTGAGCGAAACGGGTCGTTCATTTTCAAAAGTCGCCGACTTTTGGCAAAGTCGGGTTTCATGAAACCCGATCCGACCCCTGTGCGGGGTCGGCCATGCGGTACGCGACTTTCGCGCCAAAGTCGCGTTTCAATGACGCGAAAAGCGCCATTTCTCAGCCAATGAAGGTAAACGCAGAGTGTGGGCAGCGTGATGACATAGGTCCTGGTCCCCACCATCTTAGAGAAGGGCATTGCAGCGATTGGCTTGCTGTCTGCGGCGTCACAGGGGCTATAAAAGGGAGTTCCCGCCGACCGCCATGTTACTGCTGCTGATCTGAGCTTAGGGAGAGGTTGCTGCCGCTTCGTCAGAAGCAGGGATAGCGTTAGGCAGGGTCCATTAACCACCAAACCGCTTGTGCTGTAGCGATTTCCACTGCCCAACACCACTTTCGGTGTGCAGGGACAGTGGAAGCTACATTTTTTTTTTTTTTCCCCCTCAGCGCTGTAGCTCATTGGGCTGCCCTAGAAGGCTCCCTGATAGCTGCATTGCTGTGTGTACGCCGCTGTGCAAACCAACTGCTTTTTTCAAAGCACAAATCCTCTTGTTCCTTCCTTTCTGCACAGCTATCTTTTTTGTTTGTACACACTTTTTATTTAATTTGTGCATCAGTCCACTCCTTATTGCTGCCTGCCATACCTGGCTGAGATTACTGTAGGGAGATAGTAATTGAAGGACACTCCCTGTTTTTTTGTTTTTTTTTTGTGGGAGATTAAGATTGACATTTCTGCTAGAGTGCCATCCCTGTCTGTGTCATCTCTCACTCAGTGGGCCATAGAAAGCCTATTTATTTTTTTGCTTGATTTGGGTTCTAAAATGTACCTGAAAAAATCACTACATCAATCAGTGGGAGAAAAATATTGGCCTCTAGGCTTGTGTGCCACTCCTGACTCCTGTGTGCATCATCACTCACTCAGTGGGCCATAGAAAGCCCATTTTTTTTTTTTTTTGCTTTATTTGGGTTCTAAATTCTACCTGAAAAAATCAATAAATCAATCAGTGGGAGATTAATATTGGCCTTTGGGCTTGTGTGCCAGTCCTAAGCGTGCCATCTCTCTCTCTCAGATAGTGGGTCATAGAAAGCCTATTTATTTTTTTTTTAATTGGGTTTATAAATTTTCCCTGGAACCAAAAAAAAAAAAGTGGGAGATTAATATTGGCCTCTGGGCTTGTGTGCCAGTCCTGAGCGTGCCATCTCTCTCACAAATAGTGGGCCATAGAAAGCCTATTTATTTTTTTGCTTGATTTGGGTTCTAAAATGTACCTGAAAAAATCACTACATCAATCAGTGGGAGAAAAATATTGGCCTCAGGGCTTGTGTGCCACTCCTGACTTCTGTGTGCATCATCACTCACTCAGTGGGCCATAGAAAGCCCATTTTTTTTTTTTTGCTTTATTTGGGTTCTAAATTCTACCTGAAAAAATCAATAAATCAATCAGTGGGAGATTAATATTGGCCTTTGGGCTTGTGTGCCAGTCCTAAGCGTGCCATCTCTCTCTCTCAGATAGTGGGCCATAGAAAGCCTATTTATTTATTTATTTTTTTATTGGGTTTATAAATTTTCCCTGGAACAAAAAAAAAAAAGTGGGAGATTAATATTGGCCTCTGGGCTTGTGTGCCAGTCCTGAGCGTGCCATCTCTCTCACAAATAGTGGGCCATAGAAAGCCTATTTATTTATTTTTTTTTGGTTTTATAAATTCTCCCTTAAAAAAAAAAAGGGAGATTAATATTGGCCTTTGGGCTTGTGTGCCAGTCCTAAGCGTGCCATCTCTCTCTGTCTCTCAGATAGTGGGCCATAGAAAGCCTATTTATTATTTTTTTATTGGGTTTATAAATTTTCCCTGGAAAAAAAAGTGGGAGATAAATATTGGCCTCTGGGCTTGTGTGCCACTCCTGACTCATCTCTCACTCAGTGGGCCATAGATAGCCTTTTTTTGTTTTATTTGTTTTCTAAATTCTCCCTGAAAAAATCATTTTATTTTATTTGGTTTCTAAATTCTTCCTGAAAAAATCATTTTATTCTATTATTTTTTTTTCCTAAAGTCTCCCTGAAAAAAAAAAAAAATCAAATCAGTGGGAGATTAATATTTACATTTGTGCTTCAGTGACAGTCCTGCGTGTGTGGCATCTCTCTTATTTGTTGCCACCAACAACAGAGTGTGTAACATTGTGCCTGATTTTCGTTGTGGTCTCACTCACCTGTAAAGGGGTAGCTAAATCATACTGAAGTTATAGCTCACCGTGTAATTTGTGTGACAGCAACAAATACCGTTAGTTTGTTTACGTTTTTAAAACAATGAGGAAGTATGGTGGAAGAGGTCGTGGCCGGGGGCGTTCATTGTCAGCTGGTAATGAGGGTAGTGGTAGTGGTGGAGCATCAGCTGGTCATGGGAAAAAAAATATTGCACCTAAGTCTGGAGCTGTGGAGCCAGGTTCGTCGTCAGGCTACACAAGGCCTCGAACGCTCCCTTTTCTGGGAGTAGGAAAACCGCTTTTAAAGCCGGAGCAGCAACAGCAAGTTTTGGCTTATCTTGCTGACTCAGCCTCTAGCTCTTTTGCCTCCTCTCGTGAAACTGGTAAATGTCAAAGCAGCGCGTAGTTAGTGGATGTTCACGGTCAGGGACAAGTCGCTTCCTTGTCCTCTTCAGCAAAAACAACAACAGAGAAGAATGCAGCAGGCGACACAACGGGTTACTCCATGGAGCTCTTTACACATACCGTCCCTGGCTTAGAAAGTGAAGCAGTTAACAGTCCATGCCCATTACAAGTTGAATCTGACATGGAGTGCACTGATGCACAGCCACAGCCAGACTACTATGCTGGTCCTTTGACTCAGACCACAACATTGCCCTCGCAGGGTAATGATCAAGAATCAGACCCTGATGAGACTATGTTGCCCCATCACGAACGCTATACCACCGAACGACACGGTGACACAGACGAAGTTGCACACGAGCTACAAGAAGAGGACCAGATGACCCAGTTCTTGACCCCGATTGGCAGCCATTGGGGGAACAGGGTGCAGGCGGCAGCAGTTCTGAAGCGGAGGAGGAGGGGCCGCAGCAGGCATCAACATCGCAACAGGTTCCATCTGCCGGGCCCGTATCTTGCCCAAAACGCGTGGCAAAGCCAAAACCTGTTGGAGGACAGCGTGGCCATCCGGTTAAAGCTCAGTCTGCAATGCCTGAAAAGGTATCCGATGCTAGAAAGAGTGCAGTCTGGCATTTTATTAAACAACATCCAATTGATCAGCGCAAAGTCATCTGTCAAAAATGTTCAACTACCTTAAGCAGAGGACAGAATCTGAAAAGTCTCAATACAAGTTGCATGCA
This sequence comes from Ranitomeya imitator, assembly GCF_032444005.1. Lineage (NCBI taxonomy): Eukaryota > Metazoa > Chordata > Amphibia > Anura > Dendrobatidae > Ranitomeya > Ranitomeya imitator. Next base: position 167,550,663 of record NC_091288.1, read on the forward strand.
TAGACATTTAACCACCATGCATTTGCAAGCCTGGACTAACTACCAAACGTCCCTTAAGGTTGTAGCACCCTCGGCCAATGAAGCTAGTCAGCATCCCTTCCGGCAGTGTAGGGCCACCATTTTCCGCACCACCTGCAGTATCTGTGCAGGTTTCTTTGCCAGGCCAAAGCAGTCAGGGTCAGGGAATCACCAGTTTCGTAGTAGGAAACACTGCATCTAGGGCACCGGCGGCAACAATACCATCTCCCACCGTCTCTCAGTCTGCCATGTCCACCGGCACCCCCGCTAGTTCCACGATCTCCAGCTCTCCAGTCCAGCTCACCCTACATGAGACTATGGTTAGAAAAAGGAAGTACTTAGCCTCGCATCCGCGTACACAGGGTTTGAACGCACACATAGCTAGACTAATCTCGTTAGAGATGATGCCCTACCGGTTAGTTGAAAGCGAAGCTTTCAAAGCCCTGATGGACTACGCTGTACCACGCTACGAGCTACCCAGTCGACACTTTTTTTCCAGAAAAGCCATCCCAGCCATCCACCAGCATGTTAAAGAGCGCATCGTCCATGCACTCAGGCAATCTGTGAGCACAAAGGTGCACCTGACAACAGATGCATGGACCAGTAGGCATGGCCAGGGACGTTACGTGTCCATCACGGCACACTGGGTAAATGTGGTGGATGCAGGGTCCACAGGGGACAGCAAGTTTGGGACAGTTCTGCCTAGCCCACGGTCTAGGAAACAATTGGCTGTAGCCGTTCGCACCCCCTCCTCCTCCTCTTCGTCCTCCTGCAGAAGCGAGAGCTCGTCCACAGACCGCAGTCGCACAACCACTCCATCCGCAGCTGCCACTGTTGCACACCAGGTCTCCCATTATGGGGCAGCTACTGGCAAACGTCAGCAGGCTGTATTGGCTATGAAGTGTTTGGGCGACAACAGACACACCGCGGAAGTTCTGTCCGAGTTCTTGCAGAAAGAAACGCAGTCGTGGCTGGGCACTGTAGATCTTGAGGCAGGCAAGGTAGTGAGTGATAACGGAAGGAATTTCATGGCTGCCATCTCCCTTTCCCAACTGAAACACATTCCTTGCCTGGCTCACACCTTAAACCTGGTGGTGCAGTGCTTCCTGAAAAGTTATCCGGGGTTATCCGACCTGCTCCTCAAAGTGCGTGGACTTTGCTCACATATCCGCCGTTCGCCCGTACACTCCAGCCGTATGCAGACCTATCAGCGTTCTTTGAACCTTCCCCAGCATCGCCTAATCATAGACGTTGCAACAAGGTGGAACTCAACACTGCACATGCTTCAGAGACTGTGCGAACAGAGGCGGGCTGTTATGTTTTTTGGGAGGATACACATACACGGGCAGGCAGTAGGATGGCAGTCATGGAGTTGTCAGGTGTGCAGTGGTCGAAGATTCAAGACATGTGTCAAGTCCTTCAGTGTTTTGAGGAATGCACACGGCTGGTTAGTGCAGACAACGCCATAATAAGCATGAGCATCCCCCTAATGCGTCTGCTGATGCAAAGTTTGACGCACATAAAGGATCAGGCGTCTGCAGCTGAGGAAGAGGAAAGCCTTGATGACAGTCAGCCATTGTCTGGCCAGGGCAGTGTACAGGACGAGTTAGCGGGCGAAGAGGAGGAGGAGGACGAGGAGGATGATGGGGATGATTATATTTTTAATGAGGAAGCTTTTCCGGGGCCACTGGAAATTGGTGGCGCGGCAAGGCCGGGTTCTGGTTTTTGGAGGGACACAAGTGACGTGGGTTTGCCTGAAACTGCCCCTCAACCAAGCACAACCGCAGATTTGAGAACTGGAACTTTGGCCCACATGGCGGATTATGCCTTACGTATCCTCAAAAGGGACACACGCATAACTAAAATGATGAATGATGACGATTACTGGTTGGCCTGCCTCCTTGATCCTCGCTATAAAGGCAAATTGCAAAATATAATGCCACATGAGAACTTGGAACTAATATTAGCAACCAAACAATCAACTCTTGTTGACCGTTTGCTTCTGGCATTCCCTGCACACAGCGTCCGTGATCGTTCTCACACGAGCTGCAGGGGCCAGCAGACCAGAGGAGTTAGAGGGGCAGAAATCAGAAGTGGCGTTGGCCAGAGGGGTTTTCTGACCAGGTTGTGGAGTGATTTTGCTATGACCGCAGACAGGACAGGTACTGCAGCATCAATTCAAAGTGACAGGAGACAACATTTGTCCAGTATGGTTACAAACTATTTTTCATCCCTTATCGATGTTCTCCCTCAACCGTCATTCCCATTTGATTACTGGTCATCAAAATTAGACACCTGGCCAGAATTGGCAGAATATGCATTGCAGGAGCTTGCTTGCCCGGCAGCTAGTGTCCTATCAGAAAGAGTATTCAGTGCTGCAGGTTCAATACTAACAGAAAAAAGGACTCGTCTGGCTACCCAAAATGTAGATGATCTAACCTTCATTAAAATGAACCACAACTGGATTTCGAAATCTTTTGCCCCACCTTGCCCGGCTGACACCTAGCTTTCCTATGAAAAGGTCTTGCCTGTGGACTATTCTGAATGCCTTTTCCAATCTCGTAATTTTCTGCACCTGATTGTCCAGCATACGACATGTTTACACCTCACTAAATGGCCAAACTCCCCACACGGGGCCGTGGTATCGACACTTGGCGACAGCACCCGTGAGAGTGCAGTTTGTCTGAAGAGGTGGGTGTGCCCGCTTTTGGTCGACGGCACTGCCACTGGGTCCCTCATAGTACAATAAAGTGTCTCTGGCGGTGGTGGTGCGCACCCAACGTCAGACACACCGTTGTAATATGAGGGGCCCTGGGCCTGTACCGCCGGCCACAAGACAGTTCCCCCCCCAGCTTAAACAGTGCTCTACCACTTGCAAATTTATCTCACAGCTCCACCAATGTTTAGTCTATGCGCTGACATCCTTCAATGCCTGCCACTGACAATACCATTGTATTGACATTTTTGTTATGTTAGGCCTTCGATGCCTGTCTGTGGTCACTCCTTCCACAAGGCCTCCACTGACCACACCACTGCTGCCCGTGTACCCCTGGAACCATTTTAAAATTGCCTACAGCCATGTGTTATTATTTTAGGCCTTCGATGCCTGTCTGCGGTCACTCCTTCCACTAGGCCTCCACTGACCACACCACTGCTGCCCGTGTACCCCTGTAACCAATGTAAAATTGCCTACAGCCATGTGTTATTATTTTAGGCCTTCGATGCCTGTCTGCGGTCACTCCTTCCACTAGGCCTCCACTGACCACACCTCTGCTGCCCGTGTACCCCTGGAACCAATTTAAAATTGCCTACAGCCATGTGTTATTATTTTAGGCCTTCGATGCCTGTCTGCGGTCACTCCTTCCACTAGGCCTCCACTGACCACACCACTGCTGCCCGTGTACCCCTGTAACCAATTTAAAATTGCCTACAGCCATGTGTTATTATTTTAGGCCTTCGATGCCTGTCTGCGGTCACTCCTTCCACTAGGCCTCCACTGACCACACCACTGCTGCCCGTGTACCCCTGTAACCAATGTAAAATTGCCTACAGCCATGTGTTATTATTTTAGGCCTTCGTTGCCTGTCTGCGGTCACTCCTTCCACTAGGCCTCCACTGACCACACCACTGCTGCCCGTGTACCCCTGTAACCAATTTAAAATTGCCTAAAGCCATGTGTTATTATTTTAGGCCTTCGATGCCTGTCTGCGGTCACTCCTTCCACTAGGCCTCCACTGACCACACCACTGCTGCCCGTGTACCCCTGGAACCAATTTAAAATTGCCTACAGCCATGTGTTATTATTTTAGGCCTTCGATGCCTGTCTGCGGTCACTCCTTCCACTAGGCCTCCACTGACCACACCACTGCTGCCCGTGTACCCCTGGAACCAATTTAAAATTGCCTACAGCCATGTGTTATTATTTTAGGCCTTCGATGCCTGTCTGCGGTCACTCCTTCCACTAGGCCTGCACTGACCACACCACTGCTGCCCGTGTACCCGTGGAACCAATTTAAAATTGCCTACAGCCATGTGTTATTATTTTAGGCCTTCGATGCCTGTCTGCGGTCACTCCTTCCACTAGGCCTCCACTGACCACACCACTGCTGCCCGTGTACCCCTGGAACCAATTTAAAATTGCCTACAGCCATGTGTTATTATTTTAGGCCTTCGATGCCTGTCTGCGGTCACTCCTTCCACTAGGCCTCCACTGACCACACCACTGCTGCCCGTGTACCCCTGGAACCAATTTAAAATTGCCTACAGCCATGTGTTATTATTTTAGGCCTTCGATGCCTGTCTGCGGTCACTCCTTCTACTAGGCCTCCACTGACCACACCACTGCTGCCCGTGTAACCCTGTAACCAATTTAAAATTGCCTACAGCCATGTGTTATTATTTTAGGCCTTCGATGCCTGTCTGCGGTCACTCCTTCCACTAGGCCTCCACTGACCACACCACTGCTGCCCGTGTACCCCTGGAACCAATTTAAAATTGCCTACAGCCATGTGTTATTATTTTAGGCCTTCGATGCCTGTCTGCGGTCACTCCTTCCACTAGGCCTCCACTGACCACACCACTGCTGCCCGTGTACCCCTGGAACCAATGTAAAATTGCCTACAGCCATGTGTTATTATTTTAGGCCTTCGATGCCTGTCTGCGGTCACTCCTTCCACTAGGCCTCCACTGACCACACCACTGCTGCCCGTGTACCCCTGTAACCAATTTAAAATTGCCTACAGCCATGTGTTATTATTTTAGGCCTTCGATGCCTGTCTGCGGTCACTCCTTCAACTAGGCCTCCACTGACCACACCACTGCTGCCCGTGTACCCCTGGAACCAATTTAAAATTGCCTACAGCCATGTGTTATTATTTTAGGCCTTCGATGCCTGTCTGCGGTCACTCCTTCCACTAGGCCTCCACTGACCACACCACTGCTGCCCGTGTACCCCTGGAACCAATTTAAAATTGCCTACAGCCATGTGTTATTATTTTAGGCCTTCAATGCCTGTCTGCGGTCACTCCTTCCACTAGGCCTCCACTGACCACACCACTGCTGCCCGTGTACCCCTGGAACCAATTTAAAATTACCTACAGCCATGTGTTATTATTTTAGGCCTTCGATGCCTGTCTGCGGTCACTCCTTCCACTAGGCCTCCACTGACCACACCACTGCTGCCCGTGTACCCCTGGAACCAACATCAGAAAATATAAAAATAAGTATTTTGCTTATAAAAAAGAAAATACTGGAGAGATATCAAATGCAGACATTTTAACATTAAAAACAAACACATACAACAAAAATCTGGTACAGTACTAAAAATGGCCACCAGCTACAATAACTTTCTCCTGCAAGTAGTTAACTGAAAGTTTTTTTCAATTTTAAACACAGATATGGCATCCACCGAGTGTTGTCCTGTCGCGTCTTCTTTATATTATTGCCAAGAAGATGCAAAACAATGAACATAATAAAATCATTATTTACCAAAAAAATAGAGTAAGTCAAAACCACATTGCAAATAAACATTCATTACAAATAAAGAAGCAGGGCGCGTCCGAGGGTGAGTATATACCTAATAAGAATATAATCACCCTCGGACGCGCCCTGCTTCTTTGCGACAGCCTTCCTTCCTAAGAATCAGCCCTTCCGTGGTGTAGAGAGAGGGTTTGTTACACTCCAAGGTGTTCCCCAGGTTGCCTTTCCTGAGCTTCGATCTTCTGGCTCTCGTTTAGTAGTTGTTGGAAACTACGCTGCATTAGGCCTACAAATTGGGTATGGGGTGTAGAGAGATGGTTTGTTCCACTCCAAGGTGTTCTCCAGGTTGCCTTTCCTGAGCTTCGATCTTCCGGCTCTCGTTTAGTAGTTGTTGGAAACTACGCTGCATTAGGCCTACAAATTGGGTATGGGGTGTAGAGAGATGGTGTGTTCCACTCCAAGGTGTTCTCCAGGTTGCCTTTCCTGAGCTTCGATCTTCCGGCTCTCGTTTAGTAGTTGTTGGAAACTACGCTGCATTAGGCCTACAAATTGGGTATGGGGTGTAGAGAGATGGTGTGTTCCACTGTAGAGAGATGGTGTGTTCCACTCCAAGGTGTTCCCCAGGTTTCCTCGCCAATGCTTCGATCATCATGCTCTCGTTTAGTAGTTGTTGGAAACTACGCTGCATTAGGCCTACAAATTGGGTATGGGGTGTAGAGAGATGGTGTGTTCCACTCCAAGGTGTTCTCCAGGTTGCCTTTCCTGAGCTTCGATCTTCCGGCTCTCGTTTAGTAGTTGTTGGAAACTACGCTGCATTAGGCCTACAAATTGGGTATGGGGTGTAGAGAGATGGTGTGTTCCACTCCAAGGTGTTCCCCAGGTTTCCTCGCCAATGCTTCGATCATCATGCTCTCGTTTAGTAGTTGTTGGAAACTACGCTGCATTGGGCCTACAAATTGGGTATGGGGTGTAGAGAGATGGTGTGTTCCACTCCAAGGTCTTCCCCAGGTTGCCTTTCCTGAGCTTCGATCTTCCGGCTCTCGTTTAGCAGTTGTTGGAAACTACGCTGCATTAGGCCTACAAATTGGGTATGGGGCGTAGAGAGATGGTGTGTTCCACTCCAAGGTGTTCTCCAGGTTGCCTTTCCTGAGCTTCGATCTTCCGGCTCTCGTTTAGTAGTTGTTGGAAACTACGCTGCATTAGGCCTACAAATTGGGTATGGGGTGTAGAGAGATGGTGTGTTCCACTGTAGAGAGATGGTGTGTTCCACTCCAAGGTGTTCCCCAGGTTTCCTCGCCAATGCTTCGATCATCATGCTCTCGTTTAGTAGTTGTTGGAAACTACGCTGCATTAGGCCTACAAATTGGGTATGGGGTGTAGAGAGATGGTGTGTTCCACTCCAAGGTGATCTCCAGGTTGCCTTTCCTGAGCTTCGATCTTCCGGCTCTCGTTTAGTAGTTCTTGGAAACTACACTGCATTAGGCCTACAAATTGGGTATGGGGTGTAGAGAGATGGTGTGTTCCACTCCAAGGTGTTCGCCAGGTTGCCTTTCCTGAGCTTCGATCTTCCGGCTCTCGTTTAGTAGTTCTTGGAAACTACACTGCATTAGGCCTACAAATTGGGTATGGGGTGTAGAGAGATGGTGTGTTCCACTCCAAGGTGTTCCCCAGGTTGCCTTTCCTGAGCTTCGATCTTCCGGCTCTCGTTTAGTAGTTGTTGGAAACTACGCTGCATTAGGCCTACAAATTGGGTATGGGGTGTAGAGAGATGGTGTGTTCCACTCCAAGGTGTTCTCCAGGTTGCCTTTCCTGAACTTCTATCTTCAGGCTCTCATTAAATTGTGGTTAAACGGAACAACTGCATTTGGCGTACTAGTTGGTTTGGGGCCTACTATCGGTGTCTGCCACTCCTTGCTGTTCTCCTGGTTTCCTGTCCTGAAATTCCGTTTTCAGGCGCTCGTTAAGTAGTTGTTAATGTTAGACTGCATTTGGCCTACTAGTTGGGTTGGGGCCTACTATCGGTGTCTGCCACTCCTTGCTGTTCTCCTCCACTGAACAAAGCTGTGCCGCCTGTTTACTACGGTTGCCAATTTTGAACTGCATTTCGACTACTTACTGATTTGGGCCTACTCTCTGTGTCAGCCTCTCATTCCAGTTGTCCTCCACTGCAATGCCCCCTGGTTATTCCTGTGTTACCAATTTTGAACTGCATTTAGCCAACTTTATTCTTTGGGCCTATATCTGTGTTTCCTCCTCATCCTGCCCATTGCCCAGCCAGTGATAGATGAGTCTGCTGGTACATTGACCCATAACGCAACATTCCCCGTGCACGCTACACAACAACATTGTGACCCTGCTGAAAGTCAGGTTGCTCTTCCCGCATACCATACCACCTTACACGGGGACAAAGAGGAAGGTGCAGATGAAAGTGCAGGTTCCTTCATCAGGTGGGGGGAGGAATACTAGTTGGCGACGTCACTGGCACAGGGCCTCTCATAGTACGCAAAAGTGTTGCTGCCGGTGGGAGGCGCCCCCGCCGTGCAAACACACCGCTGTACTTTGAGGGGCCCTGTGCCAGTGCCAATGCCAACGAGTGGGCCCCCCCTGCTTGCTCAGGTTCACAGCACTTGCAAAGTTGAAATACTTACCTCTCCCTGCTCCACTGCCGTGACGTGGTCCAGATTTCCTGGGCCCACTAATTACTTGAACCAGCCCTACACACCACAACTTTAGCCAAATGAACCCCAATTTCAAATGCCTTCCAATTATTATAAGGTAAATTACGCTTGACAAGCTTCATTAAGAAGAATGGATGGTTTTGACATTAAAATGGGCACTCTAGGTGTTTTCCTGGCCCCCACTCACTGCCGACTATGCTGCCCCATTGACTTGCATTGGGTTTCGTGTTTCGGTCGATCCCGACTTTACGTCATAATCGGCCGATTTCACTCGACCCGACTTTTGAGATAGTCGGGTTTCGCGAAACCCGGCTCGACTCTAAAAAGGTCAAGGTCACTCAACTCTAGTGGTAGGGTTAACTGTAGGGTTCACCCTACAGGTGGGGAGGAGTAATGGGGGCTGGTGCGTGAGTTCCTGGTTTTAGAGTTAGTTGAGAGGAAGCTAGAGGAAAGACAGGACATCCTCAGAGAAGGGCTGTTATCACTAGTGATTGGCCGCCTGGTTCTTTTTGGTGGTCCAGCTCACTTGGCTCCACTCACCAAAAAGAGGCAGCTCTTTTTGGCTCAAAAAAAGGCTCTTCTTGCACATTGCACTACTTTTATCACTCCAGTCCCTTAGCTATAAAGCCTGGGCCTAATTATATTTCAAAAACCTGACCGGCACATCCAAACATAGACTCAGTGTGAACAGGTGCTGAACCTAGAGTCGCCAACTCGTATATAGTTAAGTAAATAAGGCAGCACACTGGGCCTAATTATACACCTGTACAGGTGTCTAGTGAAGGCTTTTTAGCATTGCCATCTTTTCATATTGTAAGCTCCTGGGACCATGCTCTCACTCCTAGTCTGTATTGCTGACTTGTGTTATTTTCTAAAATCCATGTACTCACCTGTTCTAATTGTCCCCCTTTAATGCTCTTGACAGCTCATGTGTGGTACCCCAGGAGTTCGGGTACCACAGTGGTATTGCTCTCCTCTCGAGGAGGATAATGCCATGCCTGGAGACAAGAGGTATCCCTTTGGCAGGTAATCTTACATGCAACATTTTCTGACTCCAGGCCAGAAGGGGGAGCTCTAAACTTCCCTATATACATCCTGGTCTGGAGGAGGAGTTAGTTAGTCTGGTGCAGACGAGTTGACAGTTGGGAGCAGACAGTAAAGGAGCAGAGAAGGACTTAGGAGCTAGAGGAGGACTGCTACTGGGCCTCTGTAAGCTGAGCGCAGAGACCAGGCACTGGGAGCCCGAGGTCGTGAGTAACTATAGTTCCCACAGCAGAACCAGAGGGCTGGAAACTAAAAGGGACTTGCCCAAATAATACCTGAGGTACAGCAGCAATCAGAGTCCGAAGTCACCGTGGATAGAGACCCCAAAGAGACGGCTCAAGTTGCCTACCGTGCAGGTACTGTCCCTGGACAGGGAAGAAAAGGACCTTGTTAGAGAGCTACAGGCAGCAAGGGACCACAGACCAGCGCATAGTGGAAGGCTCCCAAACTGGCCTGTCAAGGGGATTTCCACCTGTCGTCGGACTGCCTGGACTCCATCTTTACCTGTTGCCTGAGGCTGTTTAACACCAGTAAACCAGGTAAAGAATGCAACCCTGTGTCCTCCATTTATTTGCTGGCATTCACCATCCCTGCCAAGTGCACCGGGAGCCCTGAGGACACCGTTTCACCTGTGGGAAGCGACACCATCTTTGCTGCAGCACCATCGCCCCCAGAGGACCCCTTTAAGCAGCGTCGGTCACCTCTGACCGAGAACCACAGGTGGCGTTACAAATTTTCATTATTGCCACAACCCCTTTAAAGACCATCCCTTTTACTTGGGTGCCCAGGGCCATGGACAGGGTCACTGGCACCGTGACCACCCCTTTAATTGTGACCAGACCCGGGACAGAGTACCTCACGGCCCTGGCGAGCGACTCAACTGCAGCGGAGCCGGAGTGAATGACGCCTGTAGCGAGTGGGCCTTGGACCTCAGTGAGTGACAAGACACTGCTCGCTAAGTGCAGCAGAGGTCCAGGGCCCGCTCTCTCCAGGCATCATTCTCCCCAGCTCCTCTGCATGATTGGATGCATGGATTACAGTGGGGGACATTTAAAACAGGTGAGTATAAGGATTTTTTGTATTTTATTCTTATTTTTACAGGTGGAGACAGTGGGAGCAGACTACAACTCTCATCATTATCCCCTGCTGGTGCTGGGAACCATGATGAGGGCAGCATTCAGCACTCGGTGCTTGGGAACAGGGCAAACTGTGCACTGATACCCAGGCTCTGACATGTGTTGCATGGATGGCATCCATGTGGGGTACCTATGTGTCACATGGACTCATTGACTTGAATGGGTCCGTGTGATCCGTGCTGTTGTCCACGACACACGGTCCGTGGAAACACACTGACATATGCGCAGACTCATTCATTTCAATGCGTCTGTGTATGTCACTCTCTCCAGTACGTGTGGATACTGTCACCACTTCATGTGTCCGTGTGCCCCACACGTAGACATGCCTGTTTTTTACCATCAGCACCGATGGCAAAACGTCCCGCATATGTGCACATGGATGTCATCCGTGTGACACGCATTGGCACTGGAGAAGAAGCGCTACAGTAAGTTGTAAGGTAAATAAAGACACAGCCAGAATAAAGTCGTTTATTAGAAATAAAACAAAACACAGTCTTACTTTTTTATTTAAAAATAACAAACACAGTTATGCTCACCTAACGCCTAATTCCACCGAAAATTACCATATACGTTTTGGGCTGAAAGTCCCCCTCTCGGATTATACTCGAGTCATACCCAGGGGTCGGCAGGGGAGGGAGAGCGGGGGCTGTGTAATACTACTCACCTACTCCTGGCGCGGTCCCTGCAGGTCCTTGCCTCCCGGCGCCCCAACTTCTTCCTGTACTGAGCAGTCACATGGTGCCGCTCATTACAGTAATGACTATGCGGCTCCACCTACCATAGAAGTGGAGCCGCATAGTCATTACTGTAATGAGTGGTAACGGTGACCGCTCAGTACAGGACGAAGCTGCGGCGCCTGGAAGCAGGGACTGCACAGCGCCAGGAGCAGGTGAGTATAACGGGGAGGGGAGCACTGCGCAATATTCTCCTGCTCCTCATTCCGGCGCCGCTCCATCTTCAGCATCTTCTGCAGTGACGCTCAGGTCAGAGGGCGAGATGACGTGGTTAGTGCACGCCCTCTGCCAGAACATCAGTGCAGAAGATGCTGACGTGCTGGGAGCCTGAGTGACGGAGAGGTGAGTATGTGATTTTTTTTTATCACAGCAACAGCAAATGGGGCAAGTGTCTGTATGGAGCATCTTATGGGGCCATAACGTTTGTGCAGCATTATATGGGGCAAGTGTCTGTATGGGGCCATAACGTTTGTGCAGCACTATATTATTATTATTAGTATTTATTGTTACAGCGCCATTTATTCCATGGCGCTTTACATGTGAGGAGGGGTATACATAATAAAAACAAGTACGATAATCTTAAACAATACAAGTCATAACTGGTACAGGAGGAGTGAGGACCCTGCCCTCGAAGGCTCACAATCTACAAGGGATGGATGAGAATACAGTAGGTGAGGATAGAGCTGGTCATGCAGCGGTTTGGTCGATCGGTGGTTACTGCAGGTTGTAGGCTTGTCGGAAGAGGTGGGTCTTCAGGTTCTTTTTGAAGGCTTCGATGGTAGGCGAGAGTCTGATGTGTTGTGGTAGAGGGTTCCAGAGTAGGGGTGATACGTGAGAGAAATCTTGTATATGATTGTGGGAAGAGGAGATAAGAGGGGAGTAGAGAAGGAGATCTTGTGAGGATCGGAGGTTGCGTGTAGGTAAGTACCGGGAGACGAGGTCACAGATGTATGGAGGAGACAGGTTGTGGATGGCTTTGTACATCATGGTTAGGGTCTTGTAGTGGAGTCTCTGGGCAATGGGGAGCCAGTGAAGGGATTGATAGAGGGGAGAGGCCGGGGAATAGTGGGGGGACAGGTGGATTAGTCGGGCAGCAGAGTTTAGAATAGATTGGAGGGGTGCGAGAGTGTTAGAGGGGAGGCCACAGAGCAGGAGGTTGCAGTAGTCAAGGCGAGAGATGATGAGGGCATGGACTAGGGTTTTTGCAGATTCTTGGTTGAGGAATGAACGGATTCGTGAAATATTTTTGAGTTGAAGTCGGCAGGAAGTGGAAAGGGCTTGGATAAGTGGTTTGAAGGAGAGATCAGCGTCAAGGATTACCCCGAGGCAGCGGAGCTTGTGGGATTGGGGAGAGTGGGCAGCCATTTACTGTAATGGATAGGTTCGTTGGGGGGGTCGCGTGAGATGGGGGAAAGATGATGAATTCTGTTTTGTCCATGTTGATTTTGAGAAATCTAGCGGAGAAGAAGGATGAAATAGTGGACAGACATTGATGGATTCTGGTTAGTAGGGAGGTGATATCTGGTCCAGAGATGTAGATCTGTGTGTCATCAGCATAGAGGTGATACTGAAAGCCATGAGATTGTATGAGCTGTCCCAGGCCAAAGGTGTAAATGGAGAAGAGCAGCGGCCCAAGGACTGATCCTTGTGGGACTCCGACAGATAGGGGGCGAGATGAGGAGGTGGTGTGTGAGTGGGAGACGCTGAATGTCTGGTGTCTTAGGTATGAGATCCAGGATAGGGCCAAGTCTGTGATGCCAAGGGATGAGAGGGTCTGTAATAATAGGGAATGGTCCACTGTGTCAAAGGCAGCTGACAGGTCGAGGAGGAGGAGGACAGAGTAGTGTTGCTTGCTCTTGGCGGTTAAGAGGTCATTGGTTACCTTAGTTAGGGCAGTTTCAGTGGAATGGTGTGACCAGAAGCCAGATTGTAAGCGGTCGAAAAGGGAGCAGGAAGATAGATGGGAGGACAGTTGAAGATAAACGTGTTATTCCAGTAGTTTGGAGGCATAAGGGAGAAGTGATATAGGGCGATAGCTAGATTCAGAGGATGGGTCAAGCGAGGGCTTTTTGAGGATAGGTGTGATGGAGGCATGTTTAAAGCTTGAGGGGAAAACACCAGTTGTTAGTGATAGGTTGAAGAGATGGGTTAGGGTTGGGATGAAGACTGTGGTGAGGTTTGGGATGAGGTGGAATGGGAGTGGGTCAAGTGCACAGGTGGTGAGATGCGATCTTGAGAGTAGAGTGGAGAGTTGATCTTCTGTAATGGTGGAGAAGTTGGTTTTGGAGGTGGAGGGCTGGGAAGTCGAGAGGAAGGGCTCTGGGGGTTGTTGACCAAAACTATCTCTGATGCTATCAATCTTCTGCTTGAAAAATGAGGCAAAGTCTTCAGCGGAGATAAGTGAGGAGGGAGGAGGTGCTGGGGGACAGAGGAGAGAATTGAAGGTGTTGAATAACTGTTTAGGGTTGTGAGACAGAGAGGATATGAGAGATGAGAAGTAGGTTTGTTTAGCTGTGGCGAGTGTGGTCTTGAAAGTAGTGAGGGACTGTTTGAATGCGATGAAGTGCTCATTGGAATGGGATCTTTTCCAGCTGCACTTAGCAGCCCTGGAAGCTCGCCTCAGTTCTTTGGTCAGGCTGGTGTGCCAGGGCTGTCTGTTGATTTTGCGAGCTTTGGTATGTGTAAGTGGGGCAGCAGATTCCAAAGCTACAGCTATTGTGGTGTTATATAGAGCATCAGCATCATCCGCATTGTGTATGGAACTTATGTCTGTGAGAGGGAGGAGGGATTCAGAGAATGAATGTACGTCAAGATGTTTACGATTTCTGCGAGGGTGTGAAAGTTTGTGGCGTGTGGATTGTAGACATGGAGTGGAGAGAGATGAGAATGTGAGAAGGTTGTTGTCAGAGAGTGGAAGAGGTGAGTTAGAGAGGTTAGAAAGGGAGCAGAGGCGGTTGAAGATGAGGTAAGTATGGAGCAAGTGTCTGTATGGAGCATCTTATGGGGCCATAATCAACATTTGTGCAGCATTATATTGGGCAAATGTGTCTATGGAGCATCTTATGGGGCCATTATTAACCTTTATGCAGGATTATATGGGGCATATTTTAATATGGAGCATCTTATGGGGCCCATCATAAACTTTATGGAGCATTATATGGGGCTCCTGATTCAATATGGATATTCAAAAACACTTAACCTACTGATGTCTCAATTAATTTTACTTTTATTGGTATCTATTTTTACTTTTGACATTTACCGGTAGCTGCTGCATTTCCCACCCTAGGCTTATACTCAAGTCATTAAGTTTTCCCAGTTTTTTGTGGCAAAATTAGGGGGGGTTGGCTTATACTAGGGTCGGCTTATACTTGAGTATATATGGTGAGTAAAAAGCCACACTTGCTGTCATTGACTTGAATATAAGGGCGAGGTCACACTTGCGAGTTAAATGCAAGTCTCTCGCATCAAGTCCTGGCACTGTCACTGACACTTGGGAACGGAGCATTCAGCTGCATAAAAATTCATGCAGCCGCACACTCCGGTCCCGAGTGCCAGCGGCAGTGCCGGCACTTGATGCTCGAGTCTCTGGCAGTGAACTCACACGTTTGACCCCGGCCTAACTCTCATTATTCTCCCCTGCTCACGCTGATCGCTGGCAGAGCAGGGGAGAATGATGAGAGCTGCGTTCTGCACCTGGCACTGGGAAACAGTGCTTACTGTACCGCTTCTTCCCTGCTGGCCATCTGTTTGGTACTGATGTGTCACATGGGTGCCACAGGATTGCCACACATGTGCCGCAAGTATTACACACATGGATACGCATATCTCAGGTACCGTTTTTCTGGTACCAGAAATAAATGGACATGTAAAACAGGCCTTAGAAGAAGGGGAGGGAAAAATGAAAGAGCAGAAAAAAAAACAATAGCATTCCATGATTGCACACAAGAGTTTAAAGAGGCCATGTGTGCGAGTCAGTGCTGCTGACTTATTAAGGCATGTTTTCATGGTCAGGAAACACTGAAGATTGGACGCTGCGTACAGCCGCAATGTCCAATCCGCAGCATCTAGATGTTACAGCATAGTGGATGGGATTTTATGAAATCCCATCTCAATTATGCGTTCAAAGACGCAGGTGGCAGACCTGCGTATACGCACATGCGGCGCGTCTTTATAGACTGCAGCATGTCTATTTATCTTGCGGAGAAGCTCAGTCTCTGCAAGATAAAATACACAGTCTATGCATACTGTAGGATGCGGTGATTTTGCATGGTTCAATGAACACATGCGGAATCAGCGCGCGTACAAAAGCCGACAGCGCTTTGGACGGAGCTGCGTCCAAAGCCCTGCCAATCCGTATAGCCTTATATTGTTATTTTACATATACCTGGATCTGTCCACAGTTTTTGTCTGCCTCAAATGTATATTATTACTTTTCCACTGTAGAGCAGCCGGAAATACAGGAATTAATGAGAGGTATAAATCCTTCTCCTGCAAGTGCCTCCTCACCTCAGTGCCTCTGCTCATCCTGCAGCTGGCGGACATCCACCTGCCCAGTGTTTGTGACTGCAGATTGTGATCTATCACAGATCATGTGTGCACTCACTACACTGAGCAGCCAATCACTGTAATGTATGAGCTCATGTGGGAGGAGCCCAGCCACCACAAAGCATTGGCCCACTGTACACACTGCTCTAAGTCTCCTCCTGGGCTCCTCCCAGCCGCAGTCAGGCAGGAAGAAGCTAAGCAAACAGCAGGGGAAAAAAATTGGCTCAGCAGCCAGTGGTGAGCCGTCCCCATTGTTCACACCAAAGAGCCGACTCTTCGTCTTGGATCATTCACGTACGACGCATCACTAGTTATCACTGGGTGCGCGCATGGAAGTAACAGATTGGCAAGAGAGTAAGTTATTTAACAAGCAGTCCCAAAGTGGCAGCAGTTTCCTCATTGCAGGCAAGTTGGAGCACAGAAAGTCGCAGTGTTAGCCAGGCCTGGAGATAGACCAGACCAGCGTGAAAGAATACAGTCGGCCAAACACATCAGTAAGGTGGTAGCTATTGAGAGGTCCCTTACATTGTTCACAAGAGTGCAGTTAGGATGCAGTTAGCAAAGCGTAACACACTGACCCGTGTGTCCCTGTACCGGAAAGATGGAGGCCCCCAGCGTAAGCTGTGATGCCTCTGTAGCATTTCTCACAATTAATGTGGGAATGTTAGTGTTCTGCACCATACACACAGCACATATGGAGTAGGGCACGTTTTACTTGTGAGGAGCCAGGGTAACGTGAGGCAACTCCTCGACCATGACTACCGCCCTGTGCACCTTTTAGAAAGATAGATAGATATGTAAGGGGGAAATTTTGCCCACATCTATTTCTGTGTCCCTAATCACCTTACGTAGGGGTCTTTGGGTTTGTGCCTGCTGTTGTGTTATTGTAATGGACGCATTTAGATTTATTTTTGGCACCATTTATGTGGCACCATACCTCTTTTAACTTCATGAAGATGAAACCAGATGGCTTTGTAAAAATAAAGTCTTTTTTACTGAGGGTAAAACATATATACAAAGGGTAGCAGGAATAATTCTGGGCTTTTTCTTCTGCACAATACAAAGGCCCATTCTTTGTGGTTTTGGACGTTACATTTCGGTCTCAGGCCTTTGCAGTCTCCAAGCCTCCGAATCCAGGAACAGCTGCACATAAATTAGGGGATACCCGGTTCAGCTTAACCAGTTTAACGTTGCTTAATAGTTCAAGTTCAGTAGACGACAACATGCAATATGGGCACAACCTTCTTTTCCTCTTAAGCCCATAGCACAGTACACTTCAATGTTCCCGGTTTGTTCAGCCTGAACTATCTCTCTACTTACTAGTTCCTTCAGCCCCAGTGATTTCCTGTCCGACTCTGCAGTACTCATGAGATCTGTCACGCTCTCCTAATGTGGTTCCACGTCTGTCCAACTTACACGAGATGCAAGGGTTGTCAGCGCTCCCCATTGCCACTGACTCAAGCATGAGGCTCTGGATATTACAGGAATGTCACCAGGAATGTCCACAGGAAGTTTCCAATGATCTCATACTACAAGATCAATAAGTTATTCTTGGGCCTCCAGACCACTGCCCTTGAACTTCTCTTTTTCTCTATCACTCTCTGATCCAAATCAAGAAATGCTGTCTTTTTTTGTCTGACGTTACCCCTCTCATGCCAGGCTGATCCCAAACATATTAACTGTATCCTAACCTATATCTTACATGCTAATGGGCCCAAAGCCAAATGTATTATCTTTCTTTATTTATGTATTATGTTGCATTCCATTATGTCCTGTGTATCCCAATGGGTGTAGCCAAAGAGATCAATTCATTGGCAGTTAAACAGCATAAAAATCTCATTCAATTATTCACTTGAGGGTTTGCTCTAATCGCACCATCTAAATATACCCTTTGTGTTATAATCCCATACCATCCATCATCTCCAGACCAATATACATGCAGCTTTCCTGCTTTCCTATAACTGCTGCCTGGAGATATCTATAGCATTTGGACCATTATAAAGTATGGCCTTTTCCTGTAAAGTTAGTAAAACAACCCCTGAGAACCAATACAACATAAATGCAAATATATTATACCACAGAGAGCAAACTTGGAACGGAAACATTTTTTTTTTCTATTTCACACCGCAGTCAATTTTTGAACTGAACACGAGTCCTGGGTCTATTATAAGAAATCACAATTCTGTCGAGTCAGCAGGGAATTCAGCGTATAACAAATCCCTTTGGATACTTTGCAATAAATCATACTTAGCTGTAAACTCCACTAACAATTTAAGGAAGAGATATTATGTCAGTGTTACAAGGGAGGATTTTTCGAGGCAAATAATGTTTTAAAGACGAATACAATAAAACGGTATTAGCCTTTGGCAAGCGGCATGTTGTTATGTGCTATGGAGTGTGCTGAACAACTGCAATGCAGATCTTAATCTCCTCTGCTGTTTGATTAATCCTATCCTCTTGCTCTGGAAGGAAGGTTTACACACAGTATGAATGAAATATTTTCCAAATCACTAAATAAGCTAATTTATCATTCTCCCTAATAATCAAGCATTTATATTCAGATGATCTCCCTATTAAAACTGATTCACTTGTGTACAGCAATTAATAAAGTAAATGCACTGTGATCATTTATTTATATTTAGTGCAATGTCTCCATCATGTTGATTCACTAATTATCATTTAGATTCTTATCTATTAGACGTGAGTGAAATTTTCATTATCATTATGACCGGTTTTCGGTCATATGGGTGGAGTTTTTGGGTGTTTGATTCACCCTTTCCTTACCTGCTGGCTGCATGCTGGCTGCAATATTGGATTGAAGTTCATTCTCTGTCCTCCGTAGTGCATGCCTGCACAAGGTAATCAAAGGGAAATGTCCTGTGAGGGAGAACATCGATAAGGGAGGAAGAGTAGTTCGTAACCATACTGGACAAATGCTGTCTCCTGTCACTTTGAATCGATGCAGCAGTACCTGTTGTGTCAGCTGTCATTGCGAAATCACTCCACAACCTGGTCATAAAACCCCTCTGTCCAACGCCACTTCAGATTTGTGCACCTCTAACACCTCTGCCATGTTGCCCCCTACGGCTCATGTGAGAACCATCACCACCACTGTGTGCTGGGAATGCCTGAACCAAACGGTCTACAAGAGTTGCTTGTTTGGTAGCCAATATTTGCTCAAGGTTCTCATGTGGCATGATATTTTGTAATTTTCCTTTATATCGTGGATCCAGGAGGCAGGCCAACCAGTAATCGTCATCGGTCATCATTTTGATAATGCAGGGGTCCCTTTTTAGGATACGCAAGGCATACTCAGCCATGTGGGCCAATGTTCCAGGTGTCAATTCACTGCTTGTGCTGGGTTGAGGAGAACTTTCTCGCAAAATCAACATCACTTGTGTCCCGCAAAAATCCTGTATCTGACCTTGCAACACCACCAGTTTCTATTGCCCCCTGAGAAGCATCCTCCCATAAATATTCATCCCCATCATCCTCCTCCTCCTCCTCTTCATCTGCCACCTCATCCAGGAGAGTTCCCTGAGCAGACAATAGCTGACTGTCATCAAGGCTTCCCTCCTCCTCGGCTGCAGACGCAAGCTCCTTAATGTGCGTCAAACTTTGCATTAGCAGACGCATTGGTGGGATGCTCATGCTTATGATATCGTTGTCTGCACTTACCAGCCGTGTGCATTCCTTGTAGCTTCGACCACTGCACACCAGACAACTCCATGTCTGCCATCCAAGTGCCTGCCCGTGTATGTGTATCCTCCCACAAATTAATTACAGCACGCCTCTGTTCGCACAGCCTCTGAACCATGTGCAGTGTGTTGTTCTACCTTGTTGCAATGTCGATTATTAGGCGGTGCTGGGGAAGATTCAGCTATCACTGATGGTTCAGCATACGGCTGGAGTGTACGGGCGACAGGCGGATGTGCGAGCAAAGTCTTCGCACCTTCAGGAGCAGGGCTGGTAACTCCGGATAATTTTTGAGGGAGCACTGCACCACCAGGTTCAAGGTGTGAGCCAGGCAAGAAATGTGTTTAAGTTCTGAAAGGGCTATGACAGCCATAAAATTCCTTCCGGTATCACTGACTACCTTGTCTGCCTCAAGATGTACACTGCCCAGCCATGACTGAGTTTGTTGCTGCAGTACTCGGCCAGTACTTCCGCGGTGTGTCTGTTGTTGCCCAAACACTTCATTTGTAACACAGCCTGCTGACGCTTACCACTAGCTGTTCGATAATGAGACACCTCGTGTGCAACACTGGCAGCCGCAGATGGAGTGGTCGTGTGACTGCGCTCTGTGGACTAGCTTTCGCTTCTGGAGGAGGAGGAGGAGAGTGGTGAACGCCTACAGCCAACTGTTTCTTAGACCGTGGGCTTGGCAGAACTGTCCCACTATGGCTGTCCCCTGTGGACCCTGCATCCACCACATTAACCTAGTGTGCCATGCTGGACACGTAACATCCCTGTCCATGCCTACTGGTCCATGCATCTGTTGAGGTGCACCTTTCCACTGACTGATTGCCTCAGTGCATGGACAATGCGGTCTTTGACATGCTGTTGGAGGGCTGGGATGGCTTTTCTCGCAAAGAAGTGCCGACTGGGTAGGTCATAGCGTGGTACTGCATAGGCCATCAGGTCTTTGAAAGCTTCGCTTTGAACCAACCGGTAGGGCATAATTTCTAACGAGATTATTATAGCAATGTGGGCGTTCAAACCCTGTGTATGCGGATGAGAGGATGAGTACTTTCTTTTCCTAACGAGAGTCTCTTATAGGGTGAGCTGGACTGGAGAGCTGCATATGGTGGAACGAGCGGTGGTGGTGGTGGACATGGCGGATTAAGAGAGGGTTGGTGATGGTATTCTTGATGTTGGCCTACATACAGTGTTTCCTACCAATAACCTTGTGATTCCCTGACTGCTTTGGCCTTGCGACGATACTTCCACATTTGCTGCTGGTAGTGTCCTAACCGGTGGGCTTACAATGAGGGAAGCAATGTAGCGTTGCTGACTACCTTCATTCAGAACAAGTGCACCAACGATACGGAACGTTTGGTAGTTAGTCCAGGCTTGCAAGTGCTTGCTGGTTAAATGTCTAAGCATGCACGTTGTATTTAAATTTTGAAGATTCTTCCCTCTGCTAAAGGTATTTGAGCATTTCTTACAGATAACTTTTGACTGATGATTCGCATCTTGGGTAAAAATTTGCCACAATACACTCTTCCTACTATGGAATACCTTTTCAGGCATTGCACGCTGTGCTACTTTCACCGGATGGCCATGCTGTCCTAAAACTGTTTTTGTTTTTGACAAACGTTTTTGGCCTGATACGGGCCTGCCAGATGACAGCTGTTGCGATGTAGATGGCTGCTGTGGATCATCCTCCTCCGCTTCTGAGCTACTGGCAGCGGCACCCTCTTCCCCCAATGGCTGCCAATCTGGGTCAACAACTGGGTCATCTATCACCTCCTCTTCAATGTCATGTGCACCATCCTCTGTATCACCGTGTAAGGTGCTATAGCGTTCGGGACGGAGCACCATAGTCTCATCAGGGTCAGATTCTGGCTCAGTACACTGCGAGGGCAATGTATTCATCTGAGTCAATGGAACAGCATAATAATCTAGCTGTCGCTGTGCATCAGTGCACTCCATGTCCTATTCATCTTGTAATGGGCAGTTAACAATTTCCCTTTCTAACCCAGGCACGGTATGTGTAAAGAGCTCCATGGAGTAACCTTCAGTGTCACCTGACGCATCCTTCACTTTTGGTTTGGGTGAAGGACACAAGGAAACGTCTTTTTCCTGACCGGGAGCAGCCACTGATGACTCGCTGCTTTTATATTTGGAACTTTCTGAAGAGGAGGCAAAAGAGCTAGAGGCTGAGTCAACAAGGAAAGCCAAAACTTGTTCCAGCTGCTCCGGCTTTAAAAGATGTTTTCCTACTCCCAGATAAGGGAGCCTTCGAGGTCTTGTGTAGCCAGACGATGATGCTGGCTTAACACCTCCAGCCTTAGGTGCTATTGTGCTTTTGCCACTACCACCAGATGCACCACCATCACCATCAGTACCAGCTGGCAACCACCGCCCACGGGCTCTTCCACCAGACTTCCTCATTTTTTGGAAAATCTAACCAAAATAACAAACGTTATATGGTACTGTAAAACAAGGTAGAAGGTGTATATAAACTTGTTGAGAATTTAAATCTCCCTTTTTTTTTTGGAGACTGAACAAAAACTCTGGCCCTGTGCATAAAACAACACAATGTAATTGGCAGAAAGTGGCTGGCTGATATACAACAAACTAGCAGGACTGAAGTATATCCACTTTGCAAGAATTTGAATCTCCCTTTTTTTTGGGAGACTGAACCAAAACTCAGGCCCAGTGTATAAAACAATGCAATCTAAGTGGCAGAAACTGGTCGGCTGACATACGGCAAATTAACAGGACTGAAGTATATCCACTTTGTCAGAATTTGAATCTCCCTTTTTTTGGGGGGAGACTGAACCAAAACTCAGGCCCAGTGTATATAACAACGCAATCTAAGTGGCAGAAAGTGGCTGGCTGACATAGGACAAACTAACAGGACTGAAGTATATCCACTTTGTGAGAATTTGATTCTCACTTTTTTGGGGGGAGACTGAACCAAAACTCATGCCCAATGCATAAAACAACACCATGTAAGTGGCAGAAAGTGGCTGGCTGACATACGACAAACTAACAGGACTGAAGTATATCCACTTTGTGAGAATTTGATTCTCACTTTTTTGGGGGGAGACTGAACCAAAACTCATGCCCAGTGCATAAAACAACACCATGTAAGTGGCAGAAAGTGGCTGGAAGATATATGAAAAAATACAAGGACTGTAGTACAATTTCAATCTCCCAGCAATGATCTCAGGATCAGGAAGTATGGCAGCAATAAAAAGGACTGCTGCACACAAAAGTGTGGACAAATAAACAAGATAACTGTGCAGAAAGGAGCAACAGGATTTTTGCTTTTAAAAAAGCAGTTGGTTTGCACAGCGGCGTACAAACAGCAATGCAGTTATCAGGGAGCCTTATAAGGCAGTCTAATAAGCTACAGAGCTGATGCACAAAAATATAAAATCCACTGTCCCTGCAAACAAATGGTGGTGTTGGACAGTGTAAATCGCTACAGCACAAGCAGATTGGGGGTTAATCTTCCCTCCCTAACTATATCCCTTCTTCTGATGAAGCTGCAGCAACTTCTCCCTATGCTAAGATCGGCAGAAGTAAGATGGCGGTCGGCGTGCATGCCCCTTTATAGCCCCTGTGACACCGCAGAAAGCAAGCCCATCACTGTCATGCCCTTCTCTAAGATGGTGGGGACCGAGACCTATGTCATCACGCTGCCCACACTCTGCGTCCTCCTTCATTGGCTGAAAAATGGCGCTGAAAGCGTCATATGAAATGCGACTTTTGCGCGCAGATCGCCGACCTCATGGCCGATCCCACACTAGGATCGGATCGGATTTCATGAAACCCGACTTTGCCGAAAGTTGGCGATTTTTGAATTTGTCCGATCCGTTTCGTTCAACCCTATTCATTATCATCTTCCCTCTCATCTATTGTTCCGTCAGAAGCTAATGAATCATGCAATGATGAACATTTTCCAGGGATCTTGGATGATGTTTTGGACCTTGTACTTCTGTTTTGATTATTTGTGTATAAAAAATGATCAATGTTATCCGGAAAACACTCTCTGAATCTGTAGTTTGTCCGGTGGGTCTTCTGGGTTTGCCCATATGAGCCAGTGAACCTTAATTACTTATATGTAGCTGTAGGGGGACATGTGGAGGGAGGGCACCTACTCCATATATCTTATTCCTCCATCAGCAAACACTCCCCCTCAATTTAAAGATTTCTTTCTTAGTGAGGAATGTGACCTGGGATCCTATAAAGTCTGAGCAAACTGAATCCCCTCTTCACAAAAGTTACAATAAAGTCTTTCAACTCTGTTTCCGCCACTGGGTAGTAGAATAAAAGGAGGAGGGGGAGGGGTCTTAACTAAGTCAGATGGATGTGAGACAGGTTATAATTGTTGGTTATGTCTTTTGTAAATCGTTATGTCCCTGTCGTTGTCTTTTCCTCTTTAAAGATGGCGATTTTGGCACCAAAAAAAGGACCAGGGATGTCTGCACCCAAAGATAATATCCGGAACACCCTCCAACAATAAATGAGGCTGGGGTGGATAAGAAAACAAGTTGCGTGAGGGGGCAACAATGAAGGGGAGTAGGAATGTACCACATTAAGTCAGGGCTGCGTACCGCTCAAGTCTCACCAGCTCCGGTGTCCTGGAGCTGACTGCAGAAAAGGAATATGGCTGCTGCGGCTGTAGCAAGTGTCCTCCTCCCGACTCCGCCGGAGCTCTCACACTCACCCGACCTCCTCTGCTCCGTACCTCAGACATCTCTGCACCTCATGCGCTGACGCCGCGACTACAATTCAGTGGTCTCAGGTGGCTAGGTGAACCTTCTCTGAAGGTTAAGGAGGAACAGGAGAATCAATGGCGTCCCACTACTGCAGCGTCTCCGGTATCAGACGTCGGCAGGATCTCTCCTATGGTAAGGATTGGGAAACCTTTATGGACTCAGGTAGTAAGAACTATCATCCTTATTGTGGTTTTTGGTCCTTAAACTGAGAAATCCTTAGGAGCTCTCACAAAACACATCTGCTCAGCTTGTGGGATTCAGGCCACGCCCCCTTCTTAGATTTATTTTTAATGAATAAATGGTTAAATGAGGGATTGTGGGAATCTTTATCCAAATAAAGTATTTTTCCTGTTTGTCTGTGTTTTTTAATTGTTCAATTACCAAGTTAGTAATGGGGTGTCTCATAGAAGCTGCTTCATTACTAACCTCTGGGCTTGATGTCAGTGGACATCACAAAGCTGACATCAACTCCAAAATAGTACCCCACTTTCCAATGCACCAAGGAAAGTGGGAAGATCCAGGAAAAGCACCAGAATTGGCACATCTAATGGATGTGCCATTTCTGAGGTGGCTGTGAGCTGCTATTTTTAGGTTAGGGAGGGCATAATCACCATGACCCCTCCAGCCTAAGAATACCAGCTTCCAGCTGGTTCTTTGCCTGGCTCTTCCCACTTTCCCTGTGGTGGTGGCAAGTTGGGTTCATATTTGGGGGCAGCACGGTGGTGCAGTGGTTAGCATTGCAGCCCTGGAGTCCTGGGTTCTAATCCCACTCAGGACAACATCTGCAAAGAGTTTGTATGTTCTCTCTGTGTTTGCGTGGGTTTCCTCCGGGTACTCCAGTTTCCTCCCACATTCCAAAGACATACTGATAGGGAATTTTGATTGTGAGCCCCACTGGGGACAGTGATGATAATGTGTGCAAACTGTAAAGCGCTGTGGAATATGTTAGCGCTATATAAAAATAAAGATTATATTTATTTATATTTGTTGGCTTGATGTTACCGGACAATACAAAGGTGACATCAACCCAACAAATATGAACCCCATTTGCCACAACCACAGGGCAAGTGGGAAGAGCCGGACAAAGTGTCAGAATAGCCGCATCTAATAGATGTGTCTTTTCTGGGCAGCTGTGGGCTGCTTTTTTAGTCTGGGAGGGGCCAATATTCATGGTCCCTTACCTGCCTGAGATTACTAACCCTCAGCTGTCTGACTCAGCTTGACTGGTTGTCAAAAATTGGGGGGACCCAATGCCGTTTTTTAAAACTATTGATTTAAATGCAAAAAAACAGTGTCTGGATCCCTCTATTTTTGATAACCAGCCAAGATATACCTGTTCTTGTTAACCAAAAATAGAGGGGATCCCACTTCCTTTTTTATTATTTTTGTCTCATGCTGTGGCAGCCAATCACAGCCACATACTATGTTATCCATAAATACTCTCATCAACTATCTTCTTGAATTTGCCTGATCTGTTTTTTGGAAACTTATAAGAAAATTATTTTAATCAAAAGATACCACAAGTTCTAGCTGCTAGAACGCACAACGTGCAGAGGAATCTTTCATGGTGCCAGAAGTGTGTGTTTTAACACATGCTTCTGATGGGATCAATTAAAAAGCAGACTGACTGATCGTCTCTATGGATCTTTATCTTAATAAAAGCTGAGTAAATGCTCCTGAGTATCTTTCCATGGCTTAAGGTACCTTCACACATAACGATATTGTTAACGATATCGTTGCTATTTGTGACGTAGCAACGATATCGTTAATGAAATCGTTATGTGTGACAGCGACCAACGATCAGGCCCCTGCTGGGAGATCGTTGGTCGCTGAATAAAGTCCAGAACTTTATTTCGTCGCTGGACTCCCTGGAGACATCGCTGGATCGGCGTGTGTGACACCGATCCAGCGATGTCTTCACTGGTAACCAGGGTAAACATCGGGTAACTAAGCGCAGGGCCGCGCTTAGTAACCCGATGTTTACCCTGGTTACCATGCTAAAAGTAAAAAAAAACAAACAGTACATACTTACCTACCGCTGTCTGTCCTCCAGCGCTGCGCTCTGCACTCCTCCTGTACTGTCTGTGAGCCGGAAAGCAGAGCGGTGACGTCACCGCTCTGCTTTCCGGCTCCCAGACAGTACAGGAGGAGAGCAGAGAAGCAGAGCGCAGCGCTGGAGGACAGACGGCTGTAGGTAAGTATGTACTGTTTGTTTTTTTTTACTTTTAGCATGGTAACCAGGGTAAACATCGGGTTACTAAGCGCGGCCCTGCGCTTAGTTACCCGATGTTTACCCTGGTTACCGGCATCGTTGGTCGCTGGAGAGCGGTCTGTGTGACAGCTCTCCAGCGACCAAACAGCGACGCTGCAGCGATCCGGATCGTTGTCGGTATCGCTGCAGCATCGCTAAATGTGAAGGGGCCTTTAAGGGAAAACGTGTTGAGCTAAAGATTCACAGATAAGTTAGTTAATTAAGTGAGGGGATTTTCTCAGCATTTTATATTACCTTGTTCCATATATATGGTATATTATATATCAGCACTGGGAGCATTTCTTCACTAGTATATTACATTCACTTATGGGGTGATGTATGTTTGTATGTCCTTTTCTGGCTATTTACTATCACTTAGTGGTTAAGGGTCAGCTAGGACAATAGGGTCAACCCATGTTTAGCAGGGCACCATTTTGTGTTTATCAGGGTGCCAATCTCCACCATAAGGTCAGGTAAGTATAGAGATTATTCATAAACAGGGACAAACAAGGCTCTCTCTTTATATGTATGAACAATAGTACACACATGTTCTTGTTTTACATGTATTTTACCTCCTTAGTGACCAAGCCAATTTTGACCTTAATGGCCAAGCCAAATTTTACAATTCTGACCAGTGTAACTTTATGTGGTTATAACTATGAAACACTTCCCACTGTTTCTGAGATTGTTTTTTCACGATATATTGCACTTCATGATAGTGGTAAAATGTCTTCTATATGACTTGCGTATGTTTGTGAAAAAAATTGAAATTTGGCAAAAATGTAGAAAATTTAGCAATTTTCTAACTTTTAATTTCTATGCCCTTAAATCAGAGAGATATGTCACAGAAAATAGTTAATAAATAACATTTCCCACATGTCTACATTACATCAGCACAATTTTTGATACATTTTTTTGTTAGGAAGTTAGAAGGGTTAAATTTTGACCATCAATTTCTCATTTTTCCAACAAAATTTACAAAACCATTTTTTTGGGACCACATTACATTTAAAAAGTGACTTTGAGGAGTCCATATGACAGAAAATGCCCAAAAGTGTCACCATTCTAAAAACTGCACCCTTCAAGGTGCTCAAAATCACATTCAAGATGTGTATTAACTCTGACTCATTTAATTTTTATCACAGAAAAATTTTCTTTAGATCCAAACTTTTTTATTTTCACAAGGGTAACAGAAGAAAATAGACCACAAAATTTGTTGTGCAATTTCTCGTGAGCACGCCAATACTCCATTTATGTGTTAAATCTGCTGTTTGTATGCACAGCAGAGCTCCGAAGGGAAAGTGTGCCATTTGACTTTTTGAATGTAAAACTTGCTGGAATAATTAGCTGATGCCATGTCGCATTTGGAAATCCCTGATGTGCCTAAACAGCGGAAACTCCCCAGAAGTGACCCCATTTTGTAAATCACACCCCTCAAGGATTTTATCCAAGGATATAGTGAGCATTTTTAACCCACAGGTATGAAACAGAATTTGATTAAATTAGGTCTTCATATTGAATATATTCTTATTAATATTGAGCGCAAGTACTCGCTAGTCATGTTTGCATCAGATGCTTGGGTATGCACTGAGTATTGCGGGTGCTCGAATGACATGCTCGAGTCCCTGCCCTGCATCCTTTGTGGATGTTAGACACCCAAATAAAACATGTGGGCATACCCGAGCACCCTATGCAAACTCGAGTACAAACTCGAGTACCGAACACTTGAACTCAACACTAGCTGTCATGTCGTCATCATTCTTTTTTTTTACTTTTAAGAAAGACCTAATTCTAAACCCAACCCAATACCCAACCCTAACCTTTACACCAACGCAACCTCAACCCTAACCCCAACCCTAACCCCAACCCTAACCCCAAATGCAAAGAATGGAAAAAAAATATTTTTTTTATTTCATATTTTTTATCTAACTTAGCGGATGACAAAGGGGGATTTGATTTACTTTTTTTCTTTTGATCACTGTGATTAGGTTTATCACAGTGATCAAAAGGAACCAATAGGAAAAATTTCCTATTGTTGCCGGGTACTGGCCGGCATATTTCAGCGGGTGCATTCGCATGCGCTTGCCACTTTTTTCAGAAAGATGACCTGGGGGCCCAGGGGACAGATCAGGAGGTCTCAGGGATGGTAGAGATATCAGTTGATGTTGAGGAGCATCATTTCTCTTTCCTTTGACATGTATACCATGTCACAAAGGTGAGAAATCATTGTACCAGCTGGCACACTTTTTCATTGAATAGCAGTGATCAAGGAGATATTCTGACTCTGGTGGGCGCTACAGACTTATTCCCGATAGCCAATTTAAAATGGCAATGAGGGAATAGTACCCTTAGCAGCTGCCATTTTAATGTGTATCAGTGGTGGTTAAGAGGATAAGAGTATATGGCATTTTAACCCCTTACCGACATCGGTCATATATTTATGCCAATGTCGGACTCCCTCCCTTTTATGTGGGCTCCGGCACTGAGCCCACATCTTTCCGGGGACAAGTCAGCTGTTTCAAAAAGCTAACATGTGACCACAATAGCCACGGGTGGATGGCAATCCACCCACGGCTATTAACCAGTTAAATGCCACTGTCAAACTCTAATAATGGCATTTATATCTTGCTTCCGGCCATCAGGCCGAAAATACGCACACCGGTGACCCCAGTCACGTGATCGTGGGTCACCAGTGTGTTGGCATGACAACCTGAGGTCTCCCGGAGACCTCTATGGTTGTCAGTGTCGGATTGCTGTGAGCGCCATCCAGTGGCCAGCGCTCATAGCAAGTGAGTAATTCTGCTATATAGAGGTGATCTGAACCTCGCCTCTATGCAGCCTCTATGCAGCAGAGCCGATCGGGTTGTGGCAGCTTCTAGTCTCCTGTGGAGACTATGGAAGCATGCTAAAAGGAAAAAACAAATGGTTTTAAAAATATTTAAAAATTGAACAAAATATTTTAAAGTTCAAATCACCCACCTTTTGACCCATTCAAAATAAAACAATAAAAATAAAGTCAAACATACACATATTTGGTATTGCCACATTCAGAATCACCCGATCCATCAATAAAAAAAGATTAAGCAGATCGCTAAACTGCATAGTGAGAAAAAAAGTCAAAATGCCAAAATTATGGTTTTTTTGGTCGCTGCAACATTGCGTTAAAATGCAATAACGGCCAATCCAAAGATCATATCTAGACCAAAATGGTATTAGTAAAAATGTCAGTTAAGGCATGCAAAAAATAAACCATCACCCAACCTTAGATCTCGAAAAATGAAGACGCTATGGGTATCAGAAAATGGCACAATATATATTTTTTTTAGCAAAGTTTGGAATTTTTTTCACCACTTAGATAAAAAAGAACCTAGACATGTTTGGTGTCTTTGAACTCGTAATGATCTGGAGAATCATAATGGCAGGTCAATCTAGCACTTAGTGAATCTAGTAAAAAATCCAAACAAAAAACAAGTGTGGGATTGCACTTTTTTTGCAATTTCACCACACTTTGAATTTTTTCCCATTTTGCAGTTCATGACATGGTAAAACCAATGATGTCCTTGAAAAGTACAACTCATCCCACAAAAAACAAGCCCTCACATGGCCATATTGATGGAAAAATAAAAAAGATATGGCTCTGGGAAGAAGGGGAGTGAAAAACGAATACGCAAAACCCAAAAAAGCTCCGGGGTTAAGGGGTTAACATACCATATGGTGTGGTATGATTATAGTTCATAAGTGCGGACAATTTAAATGGTATAGTTCATAAGGATGGATCGTGTAGTGGCAATATATTATAGGAGATGACATTGTGGAGGCCAACTAATATAAAAAGGACAGTGTTTTAGTCAAATTTTGTCCATGGGGTGCAGTAAGGGGCACTGTATTTTTTCAGGAACATTATGATGATGCTGTTATTTTTAATGGCACCCTTTCAGGATGTGAAGCAGAAAACCAGAGGAAAAAAGTCTGCAGAGATGAGCTGTGGATTTGAAAATTTATTATAGCATCCAGATTAGATGGAGACAAAAAGGATCAGAATTACTAAAATAAGTTAAGAGGTCTCCTATTAGGTACCTGGGTGTAAATGTTTATTCGCTATAGCAACTCCTAGTATCACCTTAATATTGTTAACTACATACTAGGATTGTAGGCTCATGTAATATCAATGTATATTGTGGAGTCTGACCTGACATTGCAATTGATTGGTGCTGTATTCATACACTGCTGATGTTTGTATGTACTGATGATGGTTCTGATGCTGTATTTATGTACTGATGTTAGTTCTGGTGATGTATTTGTGTACTGATGGTGGTTCTGGTGATTTCATGTACTGATTGTGACTCTAGTGATGCATTCTGATGGTACAGTAAGTCTGGTGATATCTTCCTGTACTAATAATGGCTCTGTTGCTGTGTTCATGTACTGATAGTGGTTCTAGTGATGCATTTATGTACTGGTGGTGGTTCTGTGATTTATTCATGTATTGATACTGGTTCTGTGGTTGTATTCTCATACTGATTGTGGTTCTGCTGCAATAACATGGTATTGCAGTACAGTGCAGCACGATGGCTTAGTAACACTGTTGCTTTGCAGAGCTGGGTCCTGGATTCAAACCCCACCAAGAACAACATCTTCAAGGAGTTTGTATGTTTTCCTTGTGTTTGCATGGATTTCCTTTGGTTTCTTCCCACACTCAAAAGACATACTGATAGGGAATCTAAATTTTGAGCCCCAATGGGGACAGTATATAGTGCTATACCAGTGAATTATATATACTGTATATGACTGTACCCTTTCTTGGCACCCACCCCTTTATTCCTTTGGAATAAATCCCTATTATTACTTATACACAAGTGAAAAGAATTTTGTTGGTGGCCTTTTCTTCCAATATTATTTATGTTTTTAATACTTCATAATAAAGAATGTGATTTTATGTATATTTCTGTAAGCACACAAATTCTGAAGTTTCCAACACAAAGCTACTTATTCTAAAAAGTGACAATCCATTGACCTCAGAGCTCATGATTATTGAGCTCTTTCTTGAGTATAATGTGTGATGGATAAAAAATAAAATAGCTTAGATTGACAATCTGGCAGTTGTATCGCTCCTACAACAGATGGCGAGTTTGGGAACAAACCATTTAGTGCTAGTGTAATCTCAGTAATATGTATGAGTGTATGCCACTGAGAGTTAGACTGATCTTTGACAATTTACTTGACAAGAAATCCATTAACAGCATCCAGACTATAATTTTAAAAGGAATAGTGTTCCTAAATATATAATGTGTAGGTGTATCTATTTAGAAGTAAATACTATATGTTGTACAAGTGACTATGCAAAATGTCATAGTACCTTATGTTTGATCAGGGGAAAGTAGAATCCTCCTCACTATCCAGCAGCATTTAACCCTAATTTCCCTGTAGGCTTTTTGTAATGGTTTAGAAACATAAGCACTTCATAAAAATCATCTTTAATAATAGTTAAAGACAATTTGTCACAAGGTTTTTGCAGTCTCATCTGAGACCAGCGTAATGTAGGAAAAGAGACCATGATTCCGATGATGTATCACTTAGTTTACTGGGGTCAGCAGTTGTGATATAATCAGAGATGTAGCAGAGCTCAGAGATCTAATCCTGCCCACACCACAGCTTTCTATGTAATTTGTATAGTGACAGTGAGCTGCTTATCAAATGAAGGGGCGTGGATGGACTTCCAAAGGCAGGGACAGTGACATTGGCACTGATTGCGGGCCATGCTCACGTAATGTCATAGTCTCATGTGAGCCCTGGAACATGAGTGCCAACACATTTGGAATTTTAACTGAGCCAAACATTGAGATTGAAAAGGGGTTGTCCAAGAAGTGGACAACCCCTTTAACTCTACATGGCCCTATCACTTGAATGTTTCAAAAGACAACTTGAACAGACTTACAGCAATACATTTCTTAAGCCAGTGTTGACTTTAAATTTACTTCAAGTTGGATTCCCACTGTTTAGAACCTGTGACAATTGAGCAATAACTTACAGTGGAGGTTCTTCTGAAGCTAAGGAGTAAATAGCGCAAATAGGGTTTTACCCGTGATAAGAAGATATAAAAACAGGGTGTGATTGCTCACTTTCTTTTGTTTCAATTGCAATAATGAAAACACAGGTAACAGATGCTGCAACCAAGGGTCACAGATCAAAAGGATTATGGAAGGAGATGAGTGGATTTCCTGCGCTGCTATCAATATTCCACAAGAAATGCGAAGTTAGAAAAAAACAATTATTTATTAAGTGGTGTGGATCTACGCATTTTGAGGTACTCCAACTTCTGTTTCAGAATACAACCACATTAGATGAAATCTTTCCATTATACTATTAGTACGTGAACAGAAGGTGGGTCACACTGCCACTATACTGGCGCTACCGAAAAGAGCCCTTCCTCAGCTGACATCTCCTGCCAAGGTTATGCTCAGTCATCAGAGAGCCGATGCAACTAGGCCAGAGTACAGGCCTCAGGGTAGCCAGTTTTCCACTGCATGCTGCTCACTAGTCCTTTCATGCCTGATGTTGTACTGAACTCCCAGGGACATTCAAAGGTGACATATTGATTATATGTTGTGGTGCAGTGACCAATGTTACAGCCAGGGGGCGCTGCTTGTGCACTTCAAGATGCTCCTGGAGGCATAATTGTGATGAGACAAAGTCCGGCAGAATTGTAGATGGCCGGTATGTGTGTCGCAGAGGAGGACACTCTGCACTGTCAGTCTGAAGTTGTGTTGTGGTCTGGGACCTGTAGTCCCACATTTAAATGTGTAGTTCTAATGGTAGACTGGCAGGGCTAGTTATGTGAGAAGGGAGGGTCAAACTAGCCACACACACCCACACTCCCACCTGGGGGAGTGGTTACACCTAGATAATGTGAGCAGGGTGTGGGTCACATGGTGAGAGTGTTTGGACCTGAATGGTCCGTGCTGAAGGTCCTGGAGAGCCCATGTGTTGGGAGTGCTTTCTCCCTGAAGAGCACTAGATGGAGCTTTGGACCTGGCACATGCCAGTGCTGTGGAACAGTCTGATAACTGTGGGCAATGCTGACCGGGGTCAGTGAGAACGTCTCAAGGATACCTCTGTGGAGGAGAGGTATCCAAGAACCTGTGCGGCACCAACAGGTAACAGAAAGGGATCCGTGTTATGCTGACCGGGGTCAGAGGAGAGAGACATTGTGTATGGGGCACCTCTGAGGCCAAGAGGTGTCCAGGAACCTATGAAGGTCACCAACAGGTAACGGACGAGGTCCGTGTGTTATGCTGATCGGGGTCAGTGACGGACTGTGGTGAAGTTGAATATATAGAGACGGTGCTCAAGCTGTTGTCAATTTGTGAGGATGTGGTTTATGCTGATGTGAAATAAACCTAAGAGACTGTGTTTTATGATAAATCTGTGCCTGACTACGCTAATCCCATGCCAAACGAGTGTCTCCAAGACACGTAGTAGGTGAAACACTACAATGTATACAAATCATATAACAGTATGGGGCTCCAGAGCTTAATAAAGAAAAATAGAATATTTTATTGTTTAGAAACTATTACAAGTTTTGGGGGGCATTCCACTTCATCAGATAAAACTAGATGAAGAGAAGCAATCCCCAAAACAAGTAATAGTTTCTATGCGCTAAAATATTTTACGTTCCTTTATTAATTCTGTATTGTTTGTTTTTTTAAATCAATATTTTGCAGTTTTAATTGCCAATAAAAGCATATATCTTGGATGGACCTGCTACTTTTTGATACATTTTACAAAATTTCATTTTGTCATTTAAGCCTACAAAGTAGTTGAAGAGTGTCGCTACCCGACAAGGTGAAAAACTTCTATCTTTTTTCAAAAGTCCTGCAATTATTATGATTTGTGACACTTTGCTTTTCTGTATGAACTTATACACAACAGGACCAGTCGATCAACCTATCTTAGCTCTGTACCAGGTTAATGTTTCTCACAGCACAAGCAGATGTCGTAGAGCTGACCCCACTACCGACTGAAAATGTGCTCAATCACATTGCCTTAACCCCTTCATGACCCTGCCTATTTTGACCTTAAAGACCTTGCCGTTTTTTGCAATTCTGACCAGTGTCCCTTCATGAGGTAATAACTCAGGAACGCTTCAATGGATCCTAGCGGTTCTGAGATTGTTTTTTCGTGACATATTGGGCTTCATGTTAGTGGTAAATTTAGGTCAATAAATTCTGTGTTTATTTGTGATAAAAACGGAAATTTGGCGAAAATTTTGAAAATTTCGCAATTTTCACATTTTGAATTTTTATTCTGTTAAACCAGAGAGTTATGTGACACAAAATAGTTAATAAATAACATTTCCCACACGTCTACTTTACATCAGCACAATTTTGGAAACAAAATTTTTTTTTGCTAGGAAGTTATAAGGGTTAAAATTTGACCAGCGATTTCTCATTTTTACAACGAAATTTACAAAACCATTTTTTTTAGGGACCACCTCACATTTGAAGTCAGTTTGAGGGGTCTATATGGCTGAAAATACCCAAAAGTGACACCATTCTAAAAACTGCACCCCTCAAGGTGCACAAAACCACATTCAAGAAGTTTATTAACCCTTCAGGTGCTTCACAGCAGCAGAAGCAACATGGAAGGAAAAAATGAACATTTAACTTTTTAGTCACAAAAATGATTTTTCAGCAACAATTTTTTTATTTTCCCAATGGTAAAAGGAGAAACTGAACCACGTACGTTGTTGTCCAATTTGTCCTGAGTACGCTGATACCTCATATGTGGGGGTAAACCACTGTTTGGGCGCACGGCAGGGCTTGGAAGGGAAGGAGCGCCATTTGACTTTTTGAATGAAAAATTGGCTGCACTCTTTAGCGGACACCATGTCACATTTGGAGAGCCCCCGTGTGCCTAAAAATTGGAGCTCCCCCACAAGTGACCCCATTTTGGAAACTAGACGCCCCAAGGAACTTATCTAGATGCATAGTGAGCCCTTTAAACCCCCAGGTGCTTCACAAATTGATCCGTAAAAATGAAAAAGTACTTTTTTTTCACAAAAAAATTCTTTTAGCCTCAATTTTTTAATTTTCACATGGACAACAGGATAAAATGGATCCTAAAATTTGTTTGGCAATTTCTCCTGAGTACACCGATACTTCACATGTGGGGGTAAACCACTGTTTGGGCACATGGTAAGGCTCGGAAGGGAAGGAGCGCCATTTGACTTTTTGAATGAAAAATTATCTCCATCGTTAGCGGACACCATGTCGCGTTTGGAGAGACCCTGTGTGCTTAAACATTGGAGCTCCCCCACAAGTGACCCCATTTTGGAAACTGGACCCCCCAAGGAACTTATCTAGATGCCTAGTGAGCACTTTAAACCCTCAGGTGCTTCACAAATTGATCCGTAAAAATGAAAAAGTACTTTTTTTTCACAAAAAATTTATTTTCGCCTCAATTTTTTCATTTTGACATGGGCAATAGGATAAAATGGATCCTAAAATTTGTTGAGCAATTTCTCCCGAGTACGCCGATACCTCATATGTGGGGGTAAACCACTGTTTGGGCACACGGCAGGGCTCGGAAGGGAAGGCGCGCCTTTTAACTTTTTGAATGGAAAATTAGCTCCAATTGTTAGCGGACACCATGTCGCATTTGGAGAGCCCCTGTGTGCCTATGCAATGGAGCTCCCCCACAAGTGACCCCATTTTGGAAACTAGACCCCCCAAGGAACTTATCTAGATGCATACTGAGCACTTTAAACCCCCAGGTGCTTCACAGAAGTTTATAATGCAGAGCCATGAAAATAAAAAATAATTTTTCTTTTCTCAAAAATGATTTTTTAGCCTGGAATTTCCTATTTTGCCAATGGTAATAGGAGAAATTGGACCACAAATGTTGTTGTCCAGTTTGTCCTGAGTATGCAGATACCCCATATGTGGGGGTAAACCACTGTTTGGGCGCACGGCAGGGCTCAGAAGGGAAGGCACGCCATTTGGCTTTTTAAATGGAAAATTAGCTCCAATCATTAGCGGACACCATGTCGCGTTTGGAGAGCCCCTGTGTGCCTAAACATTGGAGATCCCCCACAAATTACCCCATTTTGGAAACTAGACCCCCAAAGGAACTTATCTAGATGCATACTGAGCACTTTAAACCCCCAAGTGCTTCACAGAAGTTTATAACGCAGAGCCATGAAAATAAAAAAAAAAAATTATTTTCTCAAAAATGAATTTTAGCCCGCAATTTTTTATTTTCCCAAGGGTAACAGGAGAAATTTGACCCCAAAAGTTGTTGTCCAGTTTCTCCTGAGTACGCTGATACCCCATATGTGGGGGTAAACCACTGTTTAGGCACATGCTGGGGCTCGGAAGTGAAGTAGTGACGTTTTGAAATGCAGACTTTGATGGAATGCTCTGTGGTCGTCACGTTGCGTTTGCAGAGCCCCTGATGTGGCTAAACAGTAGAAACCCCCCACAAGTGACCCCATTTTGGAAACTAGACCCTGAAAGGAACTTATCTAGATGTGAGGTGAGCACTTTGAACCCCCAAGTGCTTCACAGAAGTTCATAACACAGAGCAGTGAAAATAATAAATACGTTTTCTTTCCTCAAAAATAATTTTTTAGCCCAGAATTTTTTATTTTCCCAAGGGTTACAGGAGAAATTGGACCACAAAAGTTGTTGTCCAGTTTCTCCTGAGTACGCTGATACCCCATGTGTGGGGGTAAACCACTGTTTGGGCACACGTGGGGGCTCAGAAGGGAAGTAGTGACTTTTGAAATGCAGACTTTGATGGAATGGTCTGCGGGCGTCACATTGCGTTTGCAGAGCCCCTGGTGTGCCTAAACAGTAGAAACCCCCCACAAGTGACCCCATTTTGGAAACTAGACCCCCAAAGGAACTTATCTAGATGTGTGGTGAGCACTTTCAACCCCCAAGTGCTTTACAGAAGTTTATAACGCAGAGCCGTGAAAATAATAAATACGTTTTCTTTCCTCAAAAATAATTTTTTAGCCCAGAATTTTTTATTTTCCCAAGGGTTACAGGAGAAACTGGACCACAAAAGTTGTTGTCCAGTTTCTCCTGAGTACGCTGATGCCCCATGTGTGGGGGTAAACCACTGTTTGGGCACACGTGGGGGCTCAGAAGGGAAGTAGTGACTTTTGAAATGCAGACTTTGATGGAATGGTCTGCGGGCGTCACGTTGCGTTTGCAGAGCCCCTGGTGTGCCTAAACAGTAGAAACCCCCCACAAGTGACCCCATTTTGGAAACTAGACCCCCCAAGGAACTTATCTAGATATGTGGTGAGCACTTTGAACCCCCAAGTGCTTCACAGACGTTTACAACGCAGAGCCGTGAAAATAAAAAATCATTTTTCTTTCCTCAAAAATGATGTTTTAGCAAGCAATTTTTTATTTTCTCAAGGGTAACAGGAGAAATTGGACCCCAGTAATTGTTGCGCAGTTTGTCCTGAGTATGCTGGTACCCCATATGTGGGGGTAAACCACTGTTTGGGCACACGTCGGGGTTCGGAAGTGAGGGAGCACCATTTGAATTTTTGAATACAAGATTGGCTGGAATCAATGGTGGCGCCATGTTGCGTTTGGAGACCCCCTGAAGTGCCTAAACAGTGGAAACCCCTCAATTCTACCTCCAACACACCCCTAACCTTTATCCCAACTGTAGCCGTAACCCTAATCACAACCCTAACCCCAACACACCCCTAACCACAACCCTAACCCCAACACACCCCTAACCCTAACCACAACCCTAATTCCAACCCTAACCCTAAGGCTATGTGCCAACGTTGCGGATTCGTATGAGATTTTTCAGCACCATTTTTGAAAAATCCGCGGGTAAAAGGCACTGCGTTTTACCTGTGGATTTACCGTGGATTTCCAGTGTTTTTTGTGCGGATTTCACCTGTGGATTCCTATTGAGGAACAGGTGTAAAACGCTGCGGAATCCGCACAAAGAATTGGCATGCTGCGGAAAATACAACGCAGCGTTCCCGCGCGGTATTTTCTGCACCATGGGCACAGCGGATTTGGTTTTCCATATGTTTACATGGTACTGTAAACCTGATGGAACACTGCTGCGGATCCGCAGCGGCCAATCCGCACCGTGTGCACATAGCCTAATTCTAAAGGTATGTGCACACGCTGCGGAAAACGCTGCGGATCCGCAGCAGTTTCCCATGAGTTTACAGTTCAATGTGAACCTATGGGAACCAAAAATCGCTGTACACATGCTGCGGAAAAACTGCACGGAAACGCAGCGGTTTACATTCCGCAGCATGTCACTTCTTTCTGCGGATTCCGCAGCGGTTTTACAACTGCTCCAATAGAAAATCGCAGTTGTAAAACCGCAGTGAAATGCGCAGAAAAACCGCGGTAAATCCACGATAAATCGGCAGCGGTTTAGCACTGTGGATTTTTCAAATCCGCTGCGGAAAAATCCGCATAGGACCAGAATACGTGTGCACATACCGAAACCCTAACCCTAACCCTAACCCTAACCCTACCCCTAACCCTAACCCTACCCCTAACCCTAACCCTAGTTCTTACCCCAACCTTAGTGAAAAAAAAAAAAATTCTTTATTTTTTTTATTGTCCCTATCTATGGGGGTGACAAAGGGGGGGGGGTCATTTACTATTTTTTTTATTTTGATCACTGAGATAGGTTATATCTCAGTGATCAAAATTCACTCTGGAACGAATCTGCCGGCCGGCAGATTCGGCGGGCGCACTGCACATGCGCCCGCCATTTTGGAAGATGGCGGCGCCCAGAAAAGAAGACGGACGGACCTCGGGCGGCCAGGTAAGTATAAGGGGGGGGAGATCAGGGCACGGGGGGGGCGTCGGAGCACGGGGGGGTGGATCGGATCATGGGGGGGGTGGATCGGAACACGGGAGGGAGGATTGGAGCACGGGGAAGGATTGGAGCACGGGGTGAGGGATCGCTGTGCGGGGGGGGTGGATCGGAGCACGGGGGGGTCGCTGTGTGCGGGGGGGGGATCGGAGTGCGGGGGGGTTTGATTGGAGCGCGGGGGGTGTGATTGGTGCACGGGGAAGCGGACAGGAGGACGGGGGAGCGGAGCACAGGACGGAGGGGAGCGGACCACAGATCGGGGGGCTGGGGGGGCGATCGGAGGAGTGGGGTGGGTGCACATAAGTGTTTCCAGCCATGGGCGATGATATTGCAGCATCGGCCATGGCTGGATTGTAATATTTCACCAGTTTTTTAG
Source organism: Ranitomeya imitator (assembly GCF_032444005.1). Lineage (NCBI taxonomy): Eukaryota > Metazoa > Chordata > Amphibia > Anura > Dendrobatidae > Ranitomeya > Ranitomeya imitator. The sequence goes on from NC_091288.1 coordinate 167,590,255, forward strand.
GTGAAATATTACAAATCGCTCTGATTGGCAGTTTCACTTTCAACAGCCAATCAGAGCGATCGTAGCCACGAGGGGGTGAAGCCACCCCCCCTGGGCTAAACTACCACTCCCCCTGTCCCTGCAGATCGGGTGAAATGGGAGTTAACCCTTTCACCCGGCCTGCAGGGACGCGATCTTTCCATGACGCATATGCTGCGTCATGGGTCGGAATGGCACCGACTTTCATGACGCAGCGTATGCGTCAAAGGTCGGGAAGGGGTTAATGGCAGCCTGTGAAGCTATCGAAACTGCAATATGCTGTAAATAATCTATAACAGTCCACTACTTTCAAGAAAAAACTAATCACCAGATCAGCAAAAAACTATACCACCAGATCAGGTTGCTGTCTGGCCTTTATGAACAGTCACAAGACCTTGTTTCTCTAAATCAAAATTACAACTGTTTTACTCCCCTGTCCCTTCTCCTATATATATAGGAATACAAAAATCTATAAACAGGGAGATGGTGAGGGAACACTTAGCTAATTTAAATTAATTTAAATCTCCTGGTCCAGATAAAGTACATCCTATGTTACTGAAAGAGTTAGAAGAGAAAATTACAGATCCACTAGCCAGAATCTTTGAAATATCCTGGAGAACAGAAGAAGTCCCAGAAGATTGGAGAAGGGCAAATGTTGTCCCTATCTTCAAAAAGTAAAGAAGATGGAGCCAGGAAATTACAGGCTAGTAAGCCTTACTTCCAGATCAGGAAAGAGCTTTGAACAAATATTTAAACAGCATTTATGTAACCACATGGATAAAAATATGGTAATTACCCAGAGCCAGCATGGGTTCTAGCAAACAAGTCTTGCCAGAATAATCTAATTTCCTTCTATGATTGAATCACTGACTGGGTGGATCAGAAAATGTGGTAGATGTAGTATATCTCGACTTCAGCAAAGAATTTGATAAAATATCTCATACTATGATTTTTGAAAAAATAACAAATATAGGATTGACAATGCTACATTAGGTTTATTAATAACTGGCTTAGTGATCATTCTACAAGAGTGGTAATAAATGGTTGCACATCCAATAGGAAGAGTGTTTCAAGTGGGGTACTACAAGGCTCTGTCCCGGCTCCAGTGTGTTCAACATTTTTATAAATGATCTAGAAAATTGAACTGAAGGTAAACTGATCAAATTTGCAAATGATGCAAAGCTAGGGAGGATAGCTAACACTAGAGAAGACAGAGAAAGGATTTAGAAGGATCTAGATAAGCCTAAACAATGGGCGGTGACTAATAGAATGAAATTTAATGAAGAAATGCAAGATTCTACATTTGGGCAAGAAAAACTAAAATTACATCTACAGAATAGGAGGAATAGTTAGTAAGGCCGAAAAAAGACATTTGTCCATCCAGTTCAGCCTATATTCTATCATAATAAATCCCCAGATCTACGTCCTTCTACAGAACCTAATAATTGTATGATACAATATTGTTCTGCTCCAGGAAGACATCCAGGCCTCTCTTGAACCCCTCGACTGAGTTCGCCATCACCACCTCCTCAGGCAAGCAATTCCAGATTCTCACTGCCCTAACAGTAAAGAATCCTCTTCTATGTTGGTGGAAAAACCTTCTCTCGTCCAGACGCAAAGAATGCCCCCTTGTGCCCGTCACCTTCCTTGGTATAAACAGATCCTCAGCGAGATATTTGTATTGTCCCCTTATATACTTATACATGGTTATTAGATCGCCCCTCAGTCGTCTTTTTTCTAGACTAAATAATCCTAATTTCGCTAATCTATCTGGGTATTGTAGTTCTCCCATCCCCTTTATTAATTTTGTTGCCCTCCTTTGTACTCTCTCTAGTTCCATTATATCCTTCATGAGCACCGGTGCCCAAAACTGGACACAGTACTCCATGTGCGGTCTAACTAGGGATTTGTACAGAGGCAGTATAATGCTCTCATCATGTGTATCCAGACCTCTTTTAATGCACCCCATGATCCTGTTTGCCTTGGCAGCTGCTGCCTGGCACTGGCTGCTCCAGGTAAGTTTATCATTAACTAGGATCCCCAAGTCCTTCTCCCTGTCAGATTTACCCAGTGGTTTCCCATTCAGTGTGTAATGGTGATATTGATTCCTTCTTCCCATGTGTATAACCTTACATTTATCATTGTTAAACCTCATCTGCCACCTTTCAGCCCAAGTTTCCAACTTATCCAGATCCATCTGTAGCAGAATACTATCTTCTCTTGTATTAACTGCTTTACATAGTTTTGTATCATCTGCAAATATCGATATTTTACTGTGTAAACCTTCTACCAGATCATTAATGAATATGTTGAAGAGAACAGGTCCCAATACTGACCCCTGCGGTACCCCACTGCTCACAGCGACCCAGTTAGAGACTATACCATTTATAACCACCCTCTGCTTTCTATCACTAAGCCAGTTACTAACCCATTTACACACATTTTCCCCCAGACCAAGCATTCTCATTTTGTGTACCAACCTCTTGTGCGGCACGGTATCAAACGCTTTGGAAAAATTGAGATATACCACGTCCAATGACTCACCGTGGTCCAGCCTATAGCTTACCTCTTCATAAAAACTGATTAGATTGGTTTGACAGGAGCGATTTCTCATAAACCCATGCTGATATGGAGTTAAACAGTTATTCTCATTGAGATAATCCAGAATAACATCCCTCAGAAACCCTTCAAATATTTTACCAACAATAGAGGTTAGACTTACTGGCCTATAATTTCCAGGTTCACTTTTAGAGCCCTTTTTGAATATTGGCACCACATTTGCTATGCGCCAGTCCTGCGGAACAGATCCTGTCGCTATAGAGTCCCTAAAAATAAGAAATAATGGTTTATCTATTACATTACTTAGTTCCCTTAGTACTCGTGGGTGTATGCCATCCGGACCCGGAGATTTATCTATTTTAATCTTATTTAGCCGATTTCGCACCTCTTCTTGGGTTAGATTGGTGACCCTTAATATAGGGTTTTCATTGTTTCTTGGGATTTCACCTAGCATTTCATTTTCCACCGTGAATACCGTGGAGAAGAAGGTGTTTAATATGTTAGCTTTTTCCTCGTCATCTACAACCATTCTTTCCTCACTATTTTTTAAGGGGCCTACATTTTCAGTTTTTATTCTTTTACTATTGATATAGTTGAAGAACAGTTTGGGATTAGTTTTACTCTCCTTAGCAATGTGCTTCTCTGTTTCCTTTTTGGCAGCTTTAATTAGTTTTTTAGATAAAGTATTTTTCTCCCTATAGTTTTTTAGAGCTTCAATGGTGCCATCCTGCTTTAGTAGTGCAAATGCTTTCTTTTTACTGTTAATTGCCTGTCTTACTTCTTTGTTTAGCCACATTGGGTTTTTCCTATTTCTAGTCCTTTTATTCCCACAAGGTATAAACCGCTTACACTGCCTATTTAGGATGTTCTTAAACATTTCCCATTTATTATCTGTATTCTTATTTCTGAGGATATTGTCCCAGTCTACCAGATTAAGGGCATCTCTAAGCTGGTCAAACTTTGCCTTCCTAAAGTTCAGTGTTTTTGTGACTCCCTGACAAGTCCCCCTAGTGAAAGACAGGTGAAACTGTACAATATTGTGGTCGCTATTTCCTAGATGCCCAACCACCTGCAGATTTGTTATTCTGTCAGGTCTATTAGATAGTATTAGGTCTAAAAGTGCTGCTCCTCTGGTTGGATTCTGCACCAATTGTGAAAGATAATTTTTCTTGGTTATTAGCAGAAACCTGTTGCCTTTATGGGTTTCACAGGTTTCACTTTCCCAGTTAATATCCGGGTAGTTAAAGTCCCCCATAACCAGGACCTCATTATGGGTTGCAGCTTCATCTATCTGCTTTAGAAGTAGACTTTCCATGGTTTCTGTTATATTTTGGGGTTTGTAACAGACCCCAATGAGAATTTTGTTACCATTTTTCCCTCCATGAATTTCGACCCATATGGACTCGACATCCTCATTTCCTTCGCTAATATCCTCCCTTAAAGTGGACTTTAGACAAGACTTTACATAGAGACAAACCCCTCCTCCTCTCCGATTTTTACGATCCTTTCTAAACAGACTGTAACCCTGTAAGTTAACTGCCCAGTCATAGCTTTCATCTAACCATGTCTCGGTTATTCCCACTATGTCAAAGTTACCTGTAGATATTTCTGCTTCTAGTTCTTCCATCTTGTTTGTCAGGCTTCTGGCGTTTGCGAGCATGCAGTTTAGAGGATTTTGTTTTGTTCCAATCTCCTCGCTGTGGATTGCTTTAGAAATGTTCTTACCTCCCATCTGAGTATGTTTTCCTGGGTCTTCTTTGTTCAAGTCTAATGTTTTTCTTCCCGTCCCCTCTTCTTCTAGTTTAACGCCCTCCTGATGAGTGTAGCGAGTCTTCTGGCAAATGTGTATTTCCCAGGTTTGTTGAGGTGTAGTCCGTCTCTGGCGAGGAGTCCATCGTACCAGTAATTCACACCGTGGTCCAGGAATCCGAATCCTTGTTGTCTGCACCATCATCTTAGCCAGTTGTTTGCATCAAGGATCCTGTTCCATCTCCTGGTGCCATGCCCGTCTACTGGAAGGATAGAAGAAAAAACTACCTGTGCATCCAGTTCCTTTACTTTCTTCCCCAACTCTTCAAAGTCTTTGCAGATTGTCGGTAGGTCTTTCCTTGCCGTGTCATTGGTGCCAACATGTATCAGAAGAAATGGGTGGACGTCCTTGGAGCTGAAGAGCTTTGGTATCCTATCGGTCACATCCTTGATCATCGCACCTGGAAGGCAGCATACTTCTCTTGCAGTTATGTCCGGTCTGCAGATGGCTGCTTCTGTGCCTCTCAGTAGTGAGTCTCCCACCACCACCACTCTTCGTTGCTTCTTGGCTGTACTTTTTGCTGTCACTTGTTGCTGTGTGCCCTTTTCTTTTTTGCTTGCTGGTATTGCTTCATCTTAGGTGTGCCATCTTCATCCTCTACAAAGATTTGATTTCGGTTCTTCAGTTGTGTGGTTGGTGATTTCTCCATGGTCTTCTTGCTTCTTTTGGTCACATGCTTCCACTCATCTGCTTTTGGAGGTTCTCTGACACTTTTTTCACCTTCTGTGACCAGTAGAGATGCTTCTGTTCTGTCTAGAAAGTCTTCATTCTCTTTGATGAGTTTCAAAGTTGCTATTCTTTCTTCCAGACCCCGCACCTTTTCTTCTAAAAGGGCCACTAGTCTACACTTCTGACAGGTGAAATTTGATTCTTCTTCTGGTCGGTCTGTGAACATGTAGCACATGCTGCAGCTCACCATGTAGGTTGTCACATCTGCCATGTTGCTCCTAGATCCTGCTGACTTGCTGTGTGTTTTCCTTCTTGTGTAATCTACTCAGCCAAGCTCTCTTGCAATAATATCCTAAGGCGCGCGGTTTGGCGATGCTTTCCAAGCAGCTGGTCCCGGCTGTACCCAACGATCTTCTAGCTTAGGGAGACTTCGCTTTTCCCAGAAGGCACCTGGAATATGCAAATTAGCCTCCTCAAGCTTGAATCCCTGGTTTGGCGATGCTTTCCAAGCAGCTGGTCCCGGCTGTACCCAACGATCTTCTAGCTTAGGGAGACTTCGCTTTTCCCAGAAGGCACCTGGAATATGCAAATTAGCCTCCTCAAGCTTGAATCCCTGGTTTGGCGATGCTTTCCAAGCAGCTGGTCCCGGCTGTACCCAACGATCTTCTAGCTTAGGGAGACTTCGCTTTTCCCAGAAGGCACCTGGAATATGCCAATTAGCCTCCTCAAGCTTGAATCCCTGGTTTGGCGATGCTTTCCAAGCAGCTGGTCCCGGCTGTACCCAACGATCTTCTAGCTTAGGGAGACTTCGCTTTTCCCAGAAGGCACCTGGAATATGCCAATTAGCCTCCTCAAGCTTGAATCCCTGGTTTAGAACTAAGCAACAGCACATGTGGAAATGGCTTGGGTATACCAATAGATCACAGACTGCAGGTGAGTCAACAGTGTGATGTAGCACAAAAAGGCAAACAGTATTAGGATGTATTAAGAAAAGCATAGAGTCTAATGAAGTAATTATCCCTTTCTACTCTTCCTTGGTCAGGCTGCATCTGGAATACTGTGTCCAGTTCTGGGCACCACATTTTAAAAAAAGACATTGAAAAACTGGAGCAAGTTCAGAGAAGATCGACCAGGATGGTAAGCTGATGGCAAAGTATGTCCTATGAGGAACGGTTAAAGAATCTGGGAATGTTTAGCTTGCAAAAAAAGAAAGCTAAAAGGAGACTTAATAGCTGTCTACAAATATCTGAAGGGATGTCACAGTGTAGAGAGATCATCTTTATTCTCATTTGCACATGGAAGCACAAGAAGCAAAGGGATGAAACTGAAAGGGAAAAGATACAGATTAAATATGTGGAAAAAAAATTGACAGTGAGAGTGATCAATAAGTGCAACAGGCTGCCACAAAAGGTGGTGAGTTCTCCTTCAATGGAAGTCTTCAAACATAAGCTGGACAGACATCTGTCTGAGATGGTTTGGTGAATCTTGCATTGAAAAGGGCCTTGGACATGATCACCCTCGAAGTCCCTTCCAACTCTAACATCCTATGATTCTATCATTCTATGATTGTCTATAAATATATGTCATGAACGACACTCACTCATGACAAATGTCCATGAGATGATATTCTGAAGGGGAACTTCACTTCTGACACTCTCTTGTATTCTCAGCTATCGCAATAGGCTAACAATGAGCCAAGCGCACCCCATAGCCAGTTCACACATCCACACCACACTTTTTGCTGTCACCACTTGCTGTTTTGATAAGCCAGCGGGACGCCAGCTCTGGGTCACACATTATCACATACATCACCCAGCTTTCTTGAGCAGCTGATAGATTTTTTTTTTGCACTCTGGCATTCGCAGACTAATACCACCAAACTAAACTCACACTCTTCATCATTTGTAATGTAAGTATAAAGCAGCAAGGAACAAAATTCTTAAATTTTAGATTCAAATTACAAAGAGCACAGCGCTTTATAAGGTTATAAAAGATTAAATAAAAACACAGCCATAGAAGCAATATAAAATAAAAGGTAAAAAATACAGATACATTTTACAAATTGGATCAATGAGCGCTTCTGGCGTTGGAGATATGCACAGATTTGTTCTACTTGTTGCTTCTCCTTGGGTTTGACCCTGATATTTGTTATATTAAATGTTATAAAGTATCTCACAAGACCTGTCACCCCTTTTTTCAGCTTAGTTAAGAGGAGGATGACTGATTGGAACCTCCTAGAGAAACAATATGGCCATTATCTTACTGAACATACTTTAAGTATTCTATCCACACCAAACATGAATATGATATATCAATAATTCGGGGAGATATTGCATTCCTTAGGGTTACCAACTCTTCTATGATGATATATCCATGATTGGGCCAATATGTTCCCTGATCATGGATATATCCAAGGATTGTATTCAGCTCATGTAATTTTAAAGATAACTTTGAAATATTGTTCTTACTTATGTCCAGTCAGGTACGGCCTGGGGCTGAAATTCAGTCCTGGCATTTGAAATCACACAGGCCCATGTTGTTCCCGTCCCCGTGAACCAGATGGGATATTTTACTAATATTACTCTGGATGGAGGAAAGAAAGACCAATATTTCTGATGATACCGGTGGCCTGCTGGAGTAAGTGACGGAGTTAGCGACTTTGTGCTCCATCACAACTCTTAACAGTATGGGTGTCTTGAGAACACGGGTTCTGTTAACAACGTAGCAGACAAGGCGGCCCACAACCAGACAGGCCCTCTGGCATTTGCCAGAATTGCCAGATAGCCAGTCCGGCCCTGTGTCCAGTGGATTTCTTCCTGCTGCGGAGCCTTTTTTCACCTTTGGTTTGGCGCTTAAGTGCCAGCAAGAAAGCATGTGTCAAACATTTGTTCAACTCTCTGGTTATGTAGAATAGGCAGCTAGTTGCTAATTATTACTCTACACATACACAATATTTGATGTATCTGAAAATGGCTAGCTTCAATTACCTGCTCATGTCGGGTGGGAGCACTGCCAGTGCTCAAATAACCTAATTTATAACTTCATTCATAACAATACAATATCTGTACACATTGTGTATCTGTCAGGTGATATTTCATGGTAAGTTGCCATGTATAGACATGAGGGATAACACACTCTAGGCATGGTATGGCATGAATTGGTCACCAGGTATACTCTCTGCAGACTGTGTCTCTAATATTCAAATGTTTGAGCTAGTATATGGAGATTAGCTGTTATGATGTAGGGTGTAAAAAAAATCAGTACTAACCGGTTTGGCTGCAGTCCACCATCCGGTCCTCCACTGTATCCAGCTTTGCCTCCTTTCTTCCTTGCTCTGGTGAGTAGCATCCTCTTTAGCCATAAAATACTTGTAAGGGGGCACCACGGACCGTGGGATACCACCAGGACCTATACAGAGATGAACATACACAAAGAAGAATAGACTAGGTCCAATAAACGGGGTTCACCACAACGGATATGACATAAATGTAAACACAGCTTTTATTGGGAAACACAGAAAAAGTGACAAAAACACTTACATTTAAAAACATTTAAAAACCATAATAATGCTAAACATTGCAGCCCCTAATACGGCAGTAACCCACGTAGGACTCAACCATATAACATCATATACAATATGTTAGTACAAGAACCAACCTGGCAATGTAGGCTATAGTACCTTGGCACTCCCCCGGGTAATTTACACCTGTGTACAAAGTACTGATGACAAATATAGAAAATAACAACTATGTGAAGCTCATGCGAACTTGCTAATCCCTAAACCCAAGGTCCAGTATAAGGACCGTACCTCACAAACCTGCCTAGTGATAGAAAAACAAATGTGCATATGAATGCATACAATAATTGATAACAAAAGGCATTAGCAAACAGAGCAGTCACTTGTGATATGCGACCAAAAGGTACCACAGGGAGAATATCAAGGCCGCATGTAAAACAAGGCAATCAATGTATAATACCCAGAGGCATATGTTGCCTAAACCTGTAGAGCCTCTAATGGGAGTCCTAATGTGGGCTACTAAGAGACCCAACGCAAGTCGCCACCACACAGGGTGGCTTCATCAGGGGTAATCTCAAGACCAAGTGTGTGCCACTTATATATACAGATACATAATGACGTTACCGCAATCAGCTGTGTTGCTGCTTGTCGGCTGCATGGAGTTTTCCAAGTCGCATCATACAGAGCCCCGTCCCTCCTCTGCCTCCATCTGCGCATGCTCCGGTGTCCAGGCACCATTGGTGTATCAGTAAGGTTGCCAGGGAGACCAGAGTGCTTCCTGTATAATGCCTACAATGTGTAAATAGACCACCACTTGGGCCGCACTATAATACTTCCACTATCAGCAGGATATGTGAGCGCCGATATCCTACACACATATCCGGCTATTTCGCCACTTGTACCCTTAATATAATGAAGCACCAGCACCACAGGATGATAAATAAGCCCAGCTAGGTTGCCTAGGCAGCCGGGACGCCATCTAGTGGGCGCCTCCTATACAGCACCTACTTCCTATTACTATACCACAGCTTGGGACACACTGTGATCCTATCAGCATGATAATTAATTATTACACCGCTTACATGCTTTGTAAAGGAGCACCGCTCCAACCACTCTGCAGATGCTCCAGCGCTACAAAGTGATAAATGCACCAGGCTGGGTTGCCTAGGTCACCAAGCCGCCATCTAGCAGGCGCCAGCGCTGTAGTGCTTCCCAAAACCAACAGGGTATATGAGCGCCGGTAAATAGACATACATCCGGCTACTTCGCCGCTTACATACTTAATATGAGAACGCAAAAGGAGCTCCGCTCTAATCACTCTGCGTATGATTCCACGCCACAGAGTGATAAGTGCACCAAGCTAGGTTGCCTAGGCCACCAAGATTACTTTCAATGGGCACCTGCGTGCTACTCATAGAATACCGGTCAGGCTATGCCAAGGATGCGCCGTACATGATACTTTAGAACAGTGCCCACACACGCACATATATTGTGGTGCCGATACGATGTGAAAGAAAAATATGCCGTATAATAGCAAGCAAACACATACATAGAAAGGTGAAACACGAAAACGCACCGTTCACTGTCTCTTTTAATATGCATACCCCAGCCCGACACAGTGATATATATACCCGAATGGGTTAATGAAAAGATAATACTGTAAACGAGCGACGCACATGCAATGAGGACAATGTCCGCAACCACTTTGATATTGTGGTGCAGGGATAGCGTAGAATACAAGAGCCGTGTACACGACAGCCATAATACAGGAACCTACTGTAATGTTGAAATGTAATATAAATCATTATACTCCCTCTATCGGGCGTCCGCACTGACGCCTCAGGAGGGTAAACATGTCCAACAGGGTTACTGAAAACCCCATGACCCCCTGCACGGGTGCGTATGTACACTACTCCCGTACAAAAACCGGGGCAATGCTATAAATGAGCCATACGCAGTGAATGAAAAATAGTGTCAACATGCACCCCTATAATATCGTACCAGTCCTGTATGACATGTTTTAAACAATAAAACATATATATGGCCCTAATAAGGGAGCCAAGTACAACAGTGTGTACATGGTGGTGAACACATCAAAGCCCTCAGTGTACTCAAATGTATGCCGGCATAGCCGCACCTGTATAATACAAATGCTAACACAGCGGCAATCAATGGTACACATAGTAAAAAAGGGCCATAAGGAAGCTGTCAAAAATAGGATGGATGAATCACGTATCCTATAACAAGCACAACGGGGCCATGCAGATGTATTATCAAACCTTTATTCTGCATGATGCCCAAAAGAACATGTCAAACCTGCTAGATGGTGTGGTAAGAGACATACATACACAGATTACACCAAAAAAGGCGGCGCAGCCTCCCAATACCAAGTGTATAGCACCCCAACCAAATAAGATGCAATACAAGGGGAAGTAGCTGCGTGCAGTCATACCTGCTGTTACGCTAAGCCATAACAGCACACAACCAAGCGGAATCTCCAGGTACAGAAACATAGACCACCCATACATGGATCATGCACAGGGGGCCCAAAAAGGAAAAAGATAAACTTTTTTGGTTATATCCTATGCCAAAAGGCATACTATGAATTAATAATGCAGAATACAGGTTAAATGAATAAATTAACCAGGGGAGCCCACCTCTGTTAGCAAGTTATAGAGGCATTCATCTTGAACCTAGCCCAAAGTAGTGCAAACGACAGAGAGGAAGAGGGAAGAAAGACATGGAACACAACTTCAAATCTGCTTATAGAACCCAGTAAATAAAAGGTCCTCATTTAGACCCAAGAGGGTTAAACAGTTTAATTCAAAGATCCATCTGGATTCACGCCTCAAAAGTTCCAAGGTGACATTGCCCCCTCTGATGTTTGTTTGAACACCTTCCAGTCCAATGATTTTGGTGTCCACCAGCTGAGAATTATGTTCGGCCAGATAATGTGTGGCCACTGACGTAAGAGTCTTTCCTTTTGCTTTGTCCGTTTTGGCAGTAGAAATGTTCGAGAAATGCTGTTGGATGCGTTTCCTCAGTTCTTGTGTAGTCTGGCCGACATACACCTTGTGGCATGGACATATCAAAGCATACACCAGGTTGCAGGATTTGCAGTTAAAATAGGCCTTAATCGGAATCTGTAAAGGCAAAGAGGGCAAAGTAATTAGCTTGTCGCCAACCACGAAAGGGCACATGTTACAATTCCCACAGGGGAATGTACCCGTGAGTCTGACCCCCCTATTCAACCTCTTGGTTGGCCGCTGAAAAGGGCTATGGCTCAAGCAATCCCTCAGATTTCTAGCCCTCCTAGCTATTAGATTTGGTTGAGTTGAAATGTGGGGATGGAGTACGGGAGTAGTGTACATACGCACCCGTGCAGGGGGTCATGGGGTTTTCAGTAACCCTGTTGGACATGTTTACCCTCCTGAGGCGTCAGTGCGGACGCCCGATAGAGGGAGTATAATGATTTATATTACATCTCAACATTACAGTAGGTTCCTGTATTATGGCTGTCGTGTACACGGCTCTTGTATTCTACTCTATCCCTGCACCACAATATCAAAGTGGTTGCGGACATTGTCCTCATTGCATGTGCGTCGCTCGTTTACAGTATTATCTTTTCATTAACCCATTCGGGTATAAATATCACTGCGTCGGGCAGGGGTATGCAAATTAAAAGAGACAGTGAACGGTGCGTTTTCGTGTTTCACCTTTCTATGTATGTGTTTGCTTGCTATTATACGGCATATTTTTCTTTCACATCGTATCGGCACCACAATATATGTGCGTGTGTGGGCACTGTTCTAAAGTATCATGTACGGCGCATCCTTGGCATAGCCTGACCGGTATTCTATGAGTAGCACGCAGGTGCCCATTGGAAGTAATCTTGGTGGCCTAGGCAACCTAGCTTGGTGCACTTATCACTCTGTGGCGTGGAATCATGCGCAGAGTGATTAGAGCGGAGCTCCTTTTGCGTTCTCATATTAAGTATGTAAGCGGCGAAGTAGCCGGATGTATGTCTATTTACCGGCGCTCATATACCCTGTTGGTTTTGGGAAGCACTACAGCGCAGGCGCCTACTAGATGGCGGCTTGGTGACCTAGGCAACCCAGCCTGGTGCATTTATCACTTTGTAGCGCTGGAGCGTCTGTAGAGTGGTTGGAGCGGTGCTCCTTTACAAAGCATGTAAGCGGTGTAATAATTAATTATCATGCTGATAGGATCACAGTGTGTCCCAAGCTGTGGTATAGTAATAGGAAGTAGATGCTGTATAGGAGGCGCCCACTAGATGGCGTCCCGGCTGCCTAGGCAACCTAGCTGGGCTTATTTATCATCCTGTGGTGCTGGTGCTTCATTATATTAAGGGTACAAGTGGCGAAATAGCCGGATATGTGTGTAGGATATCGGCGCTCACATATCCTGCTGATAGTGGAAGTATTATAGTGCGGCCCAAGTGGTGGTCTATTTACACATTGTAGGCATTATACAGGAAGCACTCTGGTCTCCCTGGCAACCTTACTGATACACCAATGGTGCCTGGACACCGGAGCATGCGCAGATGGAGGCAGAGGAGGGACGGGGCTCTGTATGATGCGACTTGGAAAACTCCATGCAGCCGACAAGCAGCAACACAGCTGATTGCGGTAACGTCATTATGTATCTGTATATATAAGTGGCACACACTTGGTCTTGAGATTACCCCTGATGAAGCCACCCTGTGTGGTGGCGACTTGCGTTGGGTCTCTTAGTAGCCCACATTAGGACTCCCATTAGAGGCTCTACAGGTTTAGGCAACATATGCCTTTGGGTATTATACATTGATTGCCTTGTTTTACATGCGGCCTTGATATTCTCCCTGTGGTACCTTTTGGTCGCATATCACAAGTGACTGCTCTGTTTGCTAATGCCTTTTGTTATCAAGTATTGTATGCATTCATATGCACATTTGTTTTTCTATCACTAGGCAGGTTTGTGAGGTACGGTCCTTATACTGGACCTTGGGTTTAGGGATTAGCAAGTTCGCATGAGCTTCACATAGTTGTTATTTTCTATATTTGTCATCAGTACTTTGTACACGGGTGTACATTACCCGGGGGAGTGCCAAGGTACTATAGCCTACATGGCCAGGTTGGTTCTCGTACTAACATATTGTATATGATGTTATATGGTTGAGTCCTACGTGGGTTACTGCCGTATTAGGGGCTGCAATGTTTAGCATTATTATGGTTTTTAAATGTTTTTAAATGTAAGTGTTTTTGTCACTTTTTCTGTGTTTCCCAATAAAAGCTGTGTTTACATTTATGTCATATCCGTTGTGGTGAACCCCGTTTATTGGACCTAGTCTGTTCTTCTTTGTGTATGTTTATCCTCTTTAGCCATCTTATTGCCGGGACTTCCATCTCCGAGTGGACGTTTGACATCACATACATCATCCAAGGCCTAATCAGCTCATTGGACTACATATCTAGTGATGTCATGACATCAAAGGCCAATTTAGCACCAAAATCCACAGTGCAGAATGAAAATAACCAATAACGACATTGCTTCCTGCAGAAAGCAGGCAAGAAGAGGTCATATTGTGGGACAAGTGAGGATTGAGGTGAGTATTGTTTTGTTAAATTCTAGTGATGAGCAAATATACTCATTACTCGAGATTTCTCGAGCATGCTCGGGGGTCCTCCGAGTATTTTTTAGTGCTCAGAGATTTAGTTTTTCTTGTCGCAGCTGAATGATTTACATCTGTTAGCCAGCATAAGTACTTGTGGGGATTCCCTAGCAACCAGGCAACCCCCACATGTACTTATGCTGGCTAACAGATGTAAATCATTCAGCTACGGCAAGAAAAACTAAATCTCCGAACACTAAAAAATACTCGGAGGACCCCCGAGCATGCTCGAGAAATCTCGAGTAACAAGTATATTCCCTCATCACTATTAAATTCCTTTACAAGTCCTCTACATTTTAATAAAATTTCATCCGTCTGGCCTCTGTTTAGCTGAATTCGCACACATTAGCCCATATATACTGTTCTCCTGTCTCTTTGTTGCGCATCTTAAAACAACACCAGCATGGTGGACTTTATGCAGGCGTGTAACTGTTAATTTGGGTCTGTAGTGAGGTAGACCATTTACTAGAAAGCAGGCATGATATCTTTTACTCTGATCAGCTTTTCCTCTATTGACCTCAGTAGGCAACTGTAAAATAAAATAGCTTTGAACTGGTAGTTACTCTTGATTTGACCAAGACAAATTTAAGCAGTGTTTCAATAGTTAACAATGCATTCAGTAGGTGTTCTCGGTAAAATATACAGCAAAATACATCAATTTGCAAATTGTATATTTCTTCGGAGAAACATAAATCTCGTCAACTTCACTACATATTCACTAGAGATGAGAGAATCTGCCGAAATCCAAATCTGGTCAATTTACTCGGATTCAGCTGGGAAATTTGTTCTACCTCAAATTTATTCAGTGTAAATCAAATGTACCCTGGTTGCTGTTAAAAAATAGCCATTTATTAGGCTCCGAGGTTTCTTGACCCAAAAGCATAGTAAATGGACAAATAATGAACAGACCAGACTGCAAGCCTTATGGGGTTAGTGAATGACATTCAGGGAGTGAAGAATGAGGTGAGTATAATTTTGTAACTGTTGTTAACCACTTCCTGGCCCATATGGCTGACTACTCCTTTACCTACATGTGTTCCCCTGAGACAGTGTGAAACGAAGCACATCATGACTTCGTAACAAGCATCAAGGCCTAGTCGGGAGTCGGAAGTTTTGGCAAAATGTGAAAAGAAAACCAGAGCCAGAACTTAGGATGAGAGTGTGGAGGGGAGCAAAGTGGCAAGTGGCAGGCGAGATACAAATGCTGTTTTTTTTGTTTTTGCATTTTAACTCTTGCCCAGCTGATGTGAATCCAGAAAAAATAATTATCACCTTACCATCATTTTGCTAGATTCATGAAAATCAAATTCCTTCAAATTTAGATTTAGTAGAATGCAAAAATTTTGTAAAATTCCAAATGATTTTGATTTATTTTGAATCGATCTGCCTCAGTTAAAATGTTGTATGAAAATGTAAATTTATAATATGAAACAACATAGCACAAACAATACCACTAATGTTCATAGACTGTATGTAGTACTGCAGCTCAACCTCAAGTCATCTTAAAAAGTGCACTGCCCAGACCCCATGACTACATTTGTTAAAGTAAAAAGAAAAATCTCTATTTTTAATCTACTATATAAAGCTGAATGTGTGTGTGTGTGTGTGTGTGTGTGTGTGTGTGTATGTGTGTATGTCCGGGATTGGCATCTGCACCGTCGCAGCTACAGCCACAAAATTTTGCACAGTCACACGTCTGGACCCCGAGAGCGTCATAGGCTATATTGTGAGGCGAAATTTTAACCCCGCGCGTTCCAATTCAGCAAACAATTTTGCCCCTATCTACATAATGGGGAAAAAGTGAAAGGAAAAGTGTTGGAGGCGTCGCAGCTACAGCAACAAAATTTTGCACAGTCACACGTCTGGACCCTGAGAGCGTCATAGGCTACATTGTGAGGTGAAATATTTACCCCGCGCTTTCCAATTCACCAAACAATTTTGCCCCTATCTACATAATGGGGAAAAAAGTGAAAGGAAAAGTGTTGGAGGCGTCGCAGCTACAGCCACAAAATTTTGCACAGTCACATTTTTGGACCCCGAGAGCGTCATAGGCTATATTGTGAGGCAAAATTTTAACCCCGCACGTTCCAATTCACCAAGCAATTTTGCCTCTATCTACATAATGGGGAAAAAAGTGAAAGGAACAGTGTTGGAAGCGTCGCAGCTACAGCAACAAAATTTTGCACAGTCACACGTCTGGACCCTGAGAGCGTCACAGGCTATATTGTGAGGTGAAATATTAACCCCGCGCTTTCCAATTCACCAAACAATTTTGCCCCTATCTACATAATGGGGAAAAAAATGAAAGGAAAAGTGTAGGAGGCAAATTGACAGCTGCCAGATGTGAACAAGGGGGACTTAAAGAATGAGAGCGATGGCACCAAAGAGTATATACCGTATAGTTGCTAAGGTGGGGCCTCGACATGGGATACTCACCGCACACGGGAAAATGAACACACACAAAATGCGCCACACACTACCACGTGCTTGAACACATATTACCCTCAGCACACATTTCACCACAAATACACCAACCTCGCCACATAAAAGTCAAAACACAAAAGTCGCCACTCAAAACTCGCCACGCGCAGAACTCGCCACATGCAAAAACTAGGCTCTTGCAAAACTCGCCACAAGTGCAAAATTCTCATCATGAAAAACTCGCCAGACGCAAAACTTGCACACGCGGAAAGATTGCCACATGCACAAAAGTTGCAACACATGCAAAAGTTGCCTCACACAAAACTTGCACATACTCAAAAGGCACCACACATAATACTCGCAACGCGCAAAACTCGCCATGCTCAAAACTTGCTGCACACAACTTGCTACACTAACCTGTCACATGCAACTCGACACACAAAAAGTTGCTACACGCATGTTGCTACACAAAACTCATCTCACAAAAGTCGCTACATGCATGTCGCCACACGCAACTCAACACACACAACTTGACAAACGAAACTCGCCCTAAAACACACACAAGTCTGGTATTATCCTACAAAAATAAAAATCTGATTAATAAGCAGACAAACTACAACAATTGCACCATATAGGAAATACCGCAGCTGTCAGTCACATGACCTGTCTATTATGTGTATGTGTGAGCTAATATATCAAAAACAAAGGAAAAAGTGAGCTGCACAGCCTTCCTTCTTCCGGCAGATCAGCAGCAGTGAGTGGTGACGGACTGACTTCAGTATAGGGGGTGCTCGCATGGAAGATAGATGCAAACATGTAGATCAGAACAGAAAATGCTGCAGCACTCACCCATCTGTGGTCCAATTCTTTATTCAAAACATGAAAAAGTACAGCCTTGCGATCCGAGGGAGTGCAGGTGGACGGGAGGTGAGCAGGTGAACGACGACAGCTGTTTCGCGCTGATCCAAGCGCTTCTACAGGTCTGGAAGCAGGGGAAGTGACGCCGACTTAAAACAGGTGAGTGACAGCAACCCGCCCCCACCCCGCCGCACGCCCACGACCCCTGTACCAATAAAAACAGGTGCATAACAAACTACACATAAATTATGTTAAAAACAAAATCCCTGGAAAACAAACTATAGGACGAACCTCAACAAGACCAGATGATCAGGGAAATTAAGCCTCCGGTCTGAACGCATAATCCACCCTATCAAAATTATAATAAAGTAAACGAAAATCAATTCAAGCCAGAGAAAACCTATTGCAGGGGCATATTACAGCTCTTCCTACTCACGGTGACAGACCATTCCATAAAAAAAGAAAAGAAAACAGAAAACAAAAAGACAAAAAACTTATGGGGAGAGAGGAAAAACGCAGAAATAAGCAAAATGATAAAGAAAGAGAGAAAAAAAGAAAAAATCATCAAAACTCATGCAGCATAACCAACAGAGGGGGCTATAAAAATACAGACATGTCAATTCTGTCATTGAAGCCAGAGGGACCAGTACCGTTAGTGCGCATGATCCACCGCGCTTCTGCCCTTAATAGCAATTTATGTAGATCCCCCCTCCCGCTGGTAACACAACCCGTTCTATGCCAGCAAACGTGAGAACATCCGATTTCCCCTCATGCATTTCCCTTACATGATTAATAAGTCTGGGAACGCCTTTCCCCGTCTGAATGGATCGGACATGTTCCCTAAATCGCACGTACATCTGGCGTATCGTTTTGCCTATATAGAACATTCTACAAGGACAAAAGATGACATACACTACGTAATCAGTCTTACAGGAAATAAACTGACTTATCGTGTGTCTAATAGGGCCTATGCTCATACTCCGTCCAATGACATGTCGTGCGCAAAAGTGACAATGACCGCAACGGTAATTACCTCTAAGGGTCGACCGCTCCAACCAATTCCCCTGAGTTCCCAACAACCGATTGCGAACCAGAATGTCCCTAACTCGTGTACTCCTCCTATTAGAGATCAATGGACCCCCTGATGCCTTACCTGAGAGATCCCTATCCCTTTCTGGAACATGCCAATGGCGTCTTATCGACGCACGAATCTCCTGGTCCAACGGACCATACTTAAAGCAAAAGGTGAAACGTGGTTCAACTAGAATCTGCCCTCGTCTATTCTGCTTTTCAGTAGTAGAACCCACCCTATCCATAGCTGTATCCAGCAGGGTATTTGGATACCCCCTCTCACCTAAACGTTGGCAGAGTTCACCAGCTTGCTGTGTAAACCCCCTCTGCGTGTTGTTCACCCTCCGCGTACGTAGTAATTGACTATAGGGGAGAGAACGTTTGACATGCGCCGGATGGAAGCTATTAAAATGCAGAATGGCATTGGTGGCAGTGGGCTTACGATAGACAGATGTGCAAATATTGCCCTCCTCGATCGTGATCAGCACGTCCAGGAATTCTAAACGACATCCCCCAAACACTGAGGTGAATGACATACCCATCTGATTAGTGGTGTTCAAATAATTAACAAAACCTTCAAAATCCTCCTCCGTGCCGTCCCACACCAGGAACACGTCATCGACATATCTCAAAAATAATCTGATGTGCTTAAGGAAGGCATTACTGTCCGAATACACATAATCCTCCTCAAACACGGCCAAAAAAAGATTGGCGAAAGTGCATGCGACCGGGGTCCCCATGGCAGTCCCAGTGGTCTGATGATACCATGTATCCAAAAACGTAAAAGCGTTATGGGTAAGTACAAAACTCAACCCATCGCATACAAAATCGACAAAGGCCCGGCTCCTATCAGTAGTGCATAAAACTTGGGGTCGCTTGGGGTCGACTGCATCAGGCGTGTTTTATGCCATTCTGCATTTTAATAGCTTCCATCCGGCGCATGTCAAACGTTCTCTCCCCTATAGTCAATTACTACGTACGCGGAGGGTGAACAACACGCAGAGGGGGTTTACACAGCAAGCTGGTGAACTCTGCCAACGTTTAGGTGAGAGGGGGTATCCAAAAACCCTGCTGGAAACAGCTATGGATAGGGTGGGTTCTACTACTGAAAAGCAGAATAGAGGAGAGCAGAGTCTAGTTGAACCACGTTTCACCTTTTGCTTTAAGTATGGTCCGTTGGACCAGGAGATTCGTGCGTCGATAAGACGCCATTGGCATGTTCTAGAAAGGGATAGGGATCTCTCAGGTAAGGCATCAGGGGGTCCATTGATCTCTAATAGGAGGAGTACACGGGTTAGGGACATTCTGGTTCGCAATCGGTTGTTGGGAACTCAGGGGAATTGGTTGGAGCGGTCGACCCTTAGAGGTAATTACCGTTGCGGTCATTGTCACTTTTGCGCACGACATGTCATTGGACGGAGTATGAGCATAGGCCCTATTAGACACACGATAAGTCAGTTTATTTCCTGTAAAGGCCCCTTCACATTAAGCGACGCTGCAGCGATACCGACAACGATCCGGATCGCTGCAGCGTCGCTGTTTGTTCACTGGAGAGCTGTCACACAGACCGCTCTCCAGCGACCAACGATGCCGGTAACCAGGGTAAACATCGGGTAACTAAGCGCAGGGCCGCGCTTAGTAACCCGATGTTTACCCTGGTTACCATGCTAAAAGTAAAAAAAAACAAACACTAGATACTTACCTACAGCCGTCTGTCCTCCAGCGCTGCGCTCTGCTTCTCTGCACTCCTCCTGTACTGGCTGTGAGCCGGAAAGCAGAGCGGTGACGTCACCGCTCTGCTTTCCGGCTCACAGCCAGTACAGGAGGAGTGCAGAGCACAGCGCTGGAGGACAGACGGCTGTAGGTAAGTATCTAGTGTTTGTTTTTTTTTACTTTTAGCATGGTAACCAGGGTAAACATCGGGTTACTAAGCGCGGCCCTGCGCTTAGTTACCCAATGTTTACCCTGGTTACCAGTGAAGACATCGCTGGATCGGTGTCACACACGCCGATCCAGCGATGTCAGCAGGAGTCCAGCGACGAAATAAAGTTCTGGACTTTATTCAGCGACCAACGATCTCCCAGCAGGGGCCTGATCGTTGGTCGCTGTCACACATAACGATTTCATTAACGATATCATTGCTACGTCACAAATAGCAACGATATCGTTAACAATATCGTTATGTGTGAAGGTACCTTAAGACTGATTACGTAGTGTATGTCATCTTTTGTCCTTGTAGAATGTTCTATATAGGCAAAACGATACGCCAGATGTACGTGCGATTTAGGGAACATGTCCGATCCATTCAGACGGGGAAAGGCGTTCCCAGACTTATTAATCATGTAAGGGAAATGCATGAGGAGAAATCGGATGTTCTCACGTTTGCTGGCATAGAACGGGTTGTGTTACCAGCGGGAGGAGGGGGATCTACATAAATTGCTATTAAGGGCAGAAGCGCGGTGGATCATGCGCACTAACGCTACTGGTCCCGCTGGCTTCAATGACAGAATTGACATGTCTGTATTTTTATAGCCCCCTCTGTTGGTTATGCTGCATTAGTTTTGATGATTTTTTCTTTTTTTCTCTCTTTCTTTATCATTTTGCTTATTTCTGCGTTTTTCCTCTCTCCCCATTAGTTTTTTGTCTTTTTGTTTTCTGTTTTCTTTTCTTTTTTTATGGAATGGTCTGTCACCGTGAGTAGGAAGAGCTGTAATATGCCCCTGCAATAGGTTTTCTCTGGCTTGAATTGATTTTCGTTTACTTTATTATAATTTTGATAGGGTGGATTATGCGTTCAGACCGGAGGCTTAATTTCCCTGATCGTCTGGTCTTGTTGAGGTTCGTCCTATAGTTTGTTTTCCAGGGATTTTGTTTTTAACATAATTTATGTGTAGTTTGTTATGCACCTGTTTTTATTGGTACAGGGGTCGTGGGCGTGCGGCGGGTTGGGGGCGGGTTGCTCTCACTCACCTGTTTTAAGTCGGCGTCACTTCCCCTGCTTCCAGACCTGTAGAAGCGCTTGGATCAGCGCGAAACAGCTGTCGTCGTTCACCTGCTCACCTCCCGTCCACCTGCACTCCCTCGGATCGCAAGGCTGTACTTTTTCATGTTTTGAATAAAGAATTGGACCACAGATGGGTGAGTGCTGCCGCATTTTCTGTTCTGATCTACATGTGAGCTAATATATACTGCCGGGGGGAGGGCTTCCTGTTGGCTGGGGATTTATCAGGCTGCCAATTTAGCTTACATATACTGAGGTACAAATACTGAGCAAATAACGTGTGAACGAGGTCTAATACAGGAGGAGATGACACACAGGTATATACTATATACAGGGGAGATGACACACAGATATATACTATATACAGGAGAGATGACACACAGGTATATACTATATAGAGGAGGAGATGACATATAGGTACATATATATACAGGAGGAGATGACATACAGGTATATACTATATACAGGAGGAGATGACATACAGGTATATGCTATATATAGAAGATGACATGCAGGTATATACTATATGCAGGAGGAGATGACACTCAGATATATACTATATACAGGGGAGATGACACACAGGTATATACTATATACAGGAGGAGATGACATACAGGTATATGCTATATATAGAAGATGACATGCAGGTATATACTATATGCAGGAGGAGATGACACTCAGATATATACTATATACAGGGGAGATGACACACAGGTATATACTATATACAGGAGGAGATGACATACAGGTATATACTATATATAGAAGGAGATGACATTCAGGTATATACTATATATAGGGGAGATGACACACAGCAGGTATATACTATATATAGGGGAGATGACATACAGGTATATACTATATACAGGAGATGACATACAGATGTATACTATATATAAGGGAGATGACAAACATATATATACTGAGGTGATGAGGTGAAAATGAGAGGTGTGAGGTGAAAATGAAAAGGTGTGAGTGCAAAGTGTTAGGGGGGAATGAGAGGAGTGAGGGAGAAAATGAGAGGTGTGAGGGAGAAAATGAGAGATGTGAGGGGGAAAATGAAAGATGTGATTGGGAAAATGAGAGGCGTGATGGGAAAATAAGAGAAGTGAGGTGCTATAACTAACCACAGATATTTACTATGCCCAGGCAACGCCGGGCTCTTCAGCTAGTCTACTATATAGTTGTCTAAGGGGTACTTCCGTCTGTCTGTCTTTCTGTCTGTCCTGGAAATCCTGTGTCGCTGATTGGTCGCGAATTAGTCCCTCCCTACTCCCCAGCCGTCAGTGCCCACTCCATACTCCCCCCAGTCAGCACTCACAAAGGGTTAATGGCAGCGTTAACGGATCGCGCTATGCCGCGGGTAACGCACTCCGTTAACGCTGCTATTAACCCTGGGTGACCAACTTTTTACTATTCATGCTGCCTATGCGGCACCAATAGTAAAAAGATCTAATGTTAAAAATAATAAAAAAATAAAAAATCATTATATACTCACCTTCCGTGGGCCCCCGGATCCAGCCAAGGCCTTTCCCGCTCCTCGCGACGCACCGATGACCGGTCCATGCATTGTGGTCTCGCAAGATGATGATGTAGCGGTTTCGCGAGACCGCTACGTCATCATCTCGCAAGACCACAATGCACTCTTGGGACCGGAGCATCGCGAGGAGCATCGGTAAATGCCTCGCCTGGATCCAGGGGGCCGACGGAGGGTGAGTATATAACTATTTTTTTTAGATTTTTTTTTAACAGGGATATGGTGCCCACATTGCTATATACTATGTGGGCTGTGTTAGCTACTGCGTGGGCTGAGTTATATACTATATATCTGTGCTATATACTATATGGGCTGTGCTATATACTATGTGGCTGTGGTATATATTACGTGGCTGGGCTATATACTACATGTCTGTGATATATACTATGTGTCTGTGCTATATACTACATGTCTGTGCTATATACTTTGTGGCTGTGCTATATGCTATGTGGCTGGGCAATATACTACGTGTCTGTGTTATGTACTATGTGTCTGTGTAATATACTACATGGCTGGGGAATATAATACGTGTCTGTGCTATATACTAAGTGGCTGTGCTCTATACTATGTGACCTGTGTTATATACTGCATGGGCAGTGATATATACAACGTCTCTGTGCTATATACTATGTGGCTGTGCTATATACTAAGTGGCTGTGCAATATATATTACATGGCTGTGCAATATACTACGTGGCTGAGCAATATACTACGTGCCTGTGCTATATACTACGTGTCTGTGCTATATACTATGTGGCTGGGCAATATACTATGTGGCTGGGCAATATAGTACATGGCTGGGCAATATACTATGTGGCTGTGCTATATACTACGTGTCTGTGCTATATACTATGTGTCTGTGCTATTTACTATGTGACTGGGCAATATACTACGTGGCTGGGCAATATACTACGTGTCTATGCTATATACTACATGTCGGTGCTCTATACTATGTGTCTGTGCTATATACTATGTGTCTGTGCTATATACTATGTGTCTGTGCTATATGCTACGTGGCTGGGCAATATACTACGTGTATGTGCTATGTACTATGTGTCTGTGTAATATACTACATGGCTGGGGAATATACTACGTGGCTGAGCAATATACTACGTGACTGTGCAATATACTATGTGGCTGGGCAATATACTACATAGCTAGCCAATATACTATGTGGGCTGTGCTATATACTATGTGGCTGGGCAATATACTATGTGGCTGTGTTATATACTACGTGGCTGTGTTATATACTATGTGGCTGTGTTATATACTACGTGTCTGTGCTATATACTATGTGTCTGTGCTATTTACTATGTGACTAGGCAATATACCACGTGGCTGGGCAATATAATACGTGTCTGTGCTATGTACTATGTGTCTGTGTAATATACTACATGACTGGGGAATATACTATGTGGCTGAGCAATATACTACGTGGCTGGGCAATATACTACATGGCTGGGCAATATAGTATGTGGCTGGGCAATATACTACATGTCTGTGCAATATACTATGTGGCTGGGCAATATACTACATAGCTGGCCAATATACTATGTGGGCTGTGCTATATACTACGAGGCTGGGCAATATACTATGTGGCTGTGTTATATACTACGTGGCTGTGTTATATATTATGTGGCTGTGTTATATACTACGTGGCTGTGCTACATACTATGTGGCTGTGTTATATACTACGTGGCTGGGCAATATACTACGTGGGCTGTGCTATATAGTGTTATATACTGCGTGGCCTGTGTTATATACTGCATAGGCTGTGCTATATACTGCATGGGCTGTGCAATATACTGTGCAGGCTGTGTTATATACTGCGTGGGCTGTGCTATATACTACGTGGGCAGTGTTATATACTGCGTGGCTGCTATATGCTACGTGGGCAGTGTTATATACTACGTGGGCAATGTTATATACTGCGTGGGCAATGTTATATACTGCGTGGGCTGTGTTATATACTGTTTGGGACGTGGCCTGTGCTATATACTATGTGGCTGCTATATACATACATACATACATATTCTAGAATACCCGATGCATTAGAATCGGGCCACCATCTAGTCTACTATATAATTGTCTAAGGGTCACTTCAGTCTTTCTGTCTGTCCATCTGTCTATCACAGATATTCATTGGTCACGGTCTCTGTCTGTCATGGAATCCAAGTCACTGATTGGTCGTGGCAAAACGCCCACGACCATTGCCACAACCTATCAGCGACGGGCGCAGTCCGGCGGCAACATGGCCGCTCCTTTCTCCCCGCAATCAGTGCCCGCTCCGTACTCCCCTCTAGTCAGCGCTCACACAGGGTTAATGGCAGCGCTAATGGAC
Source organism: Ranitomeya imitator (assembly GCF_032444005.1). Lineage (NCBI taxonomy): Eukaryota > Metazoa > Chordata > Amphibia > Anura > Dendrobatidae > Ranitomeya > Ranitomeya imitator. The sequence goes on from NC_091288.1 coordinate 167,615,727, forward strand.
CGCAGTGTAACACACTCCATTAACGCTGCTATTAACCCGGTGTGACCAACTTTTTTACTATTGAGGCTGCCTATGCAGCCTCAATAGTAAAAAGATCTAATGTTAAAAATAATAAAAAAATAAAAAATCATCATATACTTACCCTCCGGCGCCTTTCCCGCTCCTCACGACGCTACGGTGACCGCTCCATGCAAGCGGCCGGTTCCGGTGGCAAGGATGTATGAGACAAGGACCTGCCATGACGTCATGGTCATGTGACCGCGACCTTATCACAGTTCCTGTGCGCCTGGGCAAGAAGGACCTGCCATGACGTCACGGTCATGTGACCGCGATGTCATCACGGGTCCTGCACTACCAACCCTGGGACCGGAAGCTCCCTCGGAAGGTGAGTATATGTTTATTTTTTATTTTCTAACCTGTGACATACATGGCTGGGCAAAATACTACGTGGCTGGGCAATGTACTACATGACTGGCCAATATACTACGTGACTGGGCAGTATACTACGTGGCTGTGCTGTATACTACGTGGCTCTGCTGTATACTATGTGGCTCTGTGCTGTGTACTACGTCACTGTGCAATATACTACGTGGCTGGGCATTATACTACATGACTGGGCAATATACTATGTGGCTCTGTGCTGTATACTACGTCACTGAGCAATATACTACGTGACTGGTCAATAAACTACGTGGCTTGGCAATATACTACGTGGCTGGGCATTATACTACATGACTGGGCAATATACTACATGACTGGGCAATATACTACGTGACTGGGCAATATACTACGCGACTGGGCAATATACTACGTGACTGGGCAATATAATACGTCGCTGGGCAATAAAGTACGTGACTGGGCAATATATTACGTGGCTGGGCAATATACTACGTGACTAGGCAATATACTACGTGGCTGGGCAATATACTACATGGCTGGGCAATATACTACCTGGCTGTGGAATATACTACGCGACTGGGCAATGTACTACGTGGCTGGGCAATATGCTACGTGGCTGGGCAATATACTACGTGGCTGCGCAATATACTATGTAGTTGGGCAATATACTACGTGACTGGGCAATATACTACGTGGGCTGTGCAATATACTACGTGGACATGCATATTCTAGAATACCCGGTGCGTTAGAATCGGGCCACCATCTAGTATAATATAACGGTCTTAAATGTCTAATATTGAAGTGATGGCATTTACAATATTTCTAATATTTTCAGGTTTATAGAAGCATAAAGTTACACTTACAAAACAAAAATAAAGTAAAAACTAAAACTCCGTAAGATACAGTAAGAGTGCATAAAAAGCTTTTGTCATTCCAGACCTTCAGCTTCTACAATCACTATCCTGCTGGGAAAGATATAAAAAACATCTGTTTTGTTGGATAAGGTTAGCTATTTCCAAAGCGCTTGTAATGCAATCACCTTTTAGAAATATACAATGAAAAAAGTCTAAAAATGGAATTGATTTTGTCCCCCAAACAGAAACGGAGGATGAATGGTCATTTTTTTTTGGCAATCTGCATTATACCATATAATACAATAGGTATATATTCACATTATGATTGAAACAATCTGTTAGTAGTGGAATTATATAAACCGGGTTAAACACTTCTATCTCTTTATATTGTAAATCAAGACGCATTGCTTGTGTGTTGTCCTGGAAATTGTACAATCTCATTACTGAGCTCGTGAATATAGAACATTCATTTGTCATATATCATAAGGCCAGAAGTGGCATTATTTCTCTTATGACTTCATTGGATTCTTCCGCAGCATGCTATACAAGCAGAGAAACATGTATTTTTACTTTCAGCTTCTGGCACAAGCAGATAAGGACTACGTGAGTCACTCGTCTATCATTAAGAAAGCAAAGAAGCTTAAATTCACAGTTCTTCCACTTGCAGATTTGTCAGAGATTTCGAGCCAACAAAACCATGAACTGCTACATTTATGACAAGCAAGCATTTAAGCAAGCAAATAGATGATACAGTGTTAGCTTGCTGCTATAGATAGCAAAAATATTGTAATAGTGGAGAAATTTTTCTTAACCCCTTAACGACGTTGGGTGTAATAGCACCCGTTAAATGCCGCTGTCAAATGCTGACAGCAGCATTTAACATGCACTTCAGGAAATCTGCCCATCGGTGACCCCATAATGTGATCGCGGGTCACCGATGGGTTGGCATGGCAACCAGAGGTCTCCTGGAGATATTTGGTATCACCGCGTTCAGAATCGCCCAATCTATCAATAAAATAAAAGGATTAACCTGATCGATAAATGGAGAGACAAAAAGTCAAAACACCAGAATTACTTTTTTTTGTTAAAATGCAATAACGGGTGATCAAAAGATCGTATCTGCAATCAATCAATCTACTGACAGCTTCAGCACGTACCAGATTGGATGGCTGAGCTGTCAGTAACTGCATCCCAGATACCCTCAGGGGTGGAACCGTGACACAATGTCTGACTTTCATTTGTTCATTTTCATAGATTTTTACTTTTGTCAGATTCAAGTTATTTCTGTGACCATTGTGGGTTTTTCTGTCATTAAACGAGGGGTACCAACAATTTTGTGAATGTTTGAATGTCAGTACTAGTGTTGAGCGATACCGTCCGATACTTGAAAGTATCGGTATCGGATAGTATCGGCCGATACCCGAAAAGTATCGGATATCGCCGATATCGATATCTGATACCAATACAAGTCAATGGGACACCAAGTATCGGAAGGTATCCTGATGGTTCCCAGGGTCTGAAGGAGAGGAAACTCTCCTTCAGGCCCTGGGATCCATATTAATGTGTAAAATAAAGAATTAAAATAAAAAATATTGATATATTCACCTCTCCGGCGGCCCCTGGACATCACCGCGGGTAACCGGCAGGCTTCTTTGTTTAAAATGAGCGCGTTTAGGACCTGAGGAATGACGTAGCGGCTTCTGATTGACCAATCAGAAGCCGCGACGTCTTTCCTCAGGTCCTAAATTCCTAGAATGAGGAGTTTAGTGCCTGAGAATGACATCGCGGCTTCTGATTGGTCGCGTGGCGGTCACATGGGCAGCACGCGACCAATCAGAAGCCACGACGTCATTCTCAGGTCCTAAACGCGCTCATTTTAAACAAAGAAGCCTGCCAGTTACCCGCGGTGATGTCCAGGGGCCGCCGGAGAGGTGAGCATATCAATATTTTTTATTTTAATTCTTTATTTTACACCTCACTATGGATCCGATACCGATACCCGATACCACAAAAGTATCGGATCTCGGTATCGGAATTCCGATACCGCAAGTATCGGCCGATACCCGATACTTGCGGTATCGGAATGCTCAACACTAGTCAGTACCATAAAATAGGTATAGAATGCCTAAAGATGCAGAAAATTAAACCAGCTCACTCTCCACCAGCTGCAGCAGGTCCAGAAGTCCGCGATCAGCACTGTTGCTGGCGCTCTGCTTGATGTAAAGAAGGAAGAAATGATCCAGCTCCCAGTACGAAATGGATAGAAACGGTGATTTATTTATTCCATCATAAAATAAAATGTCCAAAAAAAAAATTGGTGATAGTATTCCCTTCCTTTTTCCTCCCATGTTCCCCTATTTTTCCTATCATGGATGTTGATTAGATTATAAAAAAAAGAAAGGGAAATGTATTTTTTTTTTGGACATTTTATTTTATGATGGAATAAATAAATCACTTGTTTTATCCATTACATACTGGAAGGTGGATCATTTCTTCCTTCTTTGCATAGAATGCCTAACCATGGCTAAAGGACCTTATCTTCCATAGGCTGGTGGGCCTTGCTGTAAGGCACACAGTTCCATATTTTTATTCTAAATACCCAAACCACCGTCATAACATTGTATAAAGCCAGTCTGTCTTGGCTACCTGGGAAAGAGTCTATAGCCCAGTCAGCCCCGGAATCCTGGATATATAAATCCTCTTTATCTTCTGGAGTGATCCAGTGATGACTGCCAATTAGAGGAATTTTTTAACATTTGGTCCCGATTATGATCGACGCTGAATATTGTTTTTGTAAAATTAGCAGAACACAGCCGAACATCATTGGAGTCAATGGGAGTAGAAATGAGCAAATATGTTCCGAACCGATCATCAAACATAAATGAGACACAAATAGGGTAGTAATATGGCACGAATATGGAAAATTCAGATTCGGCGACCGATTCCGAACGTATTCGCTCAACTCTACTGCTGATACATGGACTGTTACAACTGTTACAACTCCGGATCTTCTGTTCATATGTCCAAATAATGGCAGTTATATCACTGAAGCCTCCAAAGGCAACGCTGAACTGGTACTAGGGTGGGAGTGGGTGGTTATAGGCAATATATTCACGTTCATAGAATGTTAGAGTTGGAAGGGACCTCCAGGGTCATCGTGTCCAACCCCCTGCTCAATGTAGAATTCACGAAACCGTCTCAGACAAATGTCTGTCCAGCCTCTGTTGGAAAATTAATTTAATCTTATTATGGTTTGACATGTATGCCTATAATGTGGAATGCAGTGGCTATAAAAAGTCTACACACGGCTGTTAAAATGCCAGGTTTTTGTTGTGTAAACATATTATACCAAGAAAAATATTTTCCAAACTTTTTTGCTGTTTAGTATCACCCATAATCCGCTCAAGTCCATTGGGAAACAAATTGTTTTGAGTTGGGAAATAAAATAACAAAATTAAAATAATGCTGTTGCATAAGTGTGAACAGGCTCTTTTAATTAGGGATGTTGTTGTGCCCAGAATGAGCCAATCACATTTCAAATCATATTATATAGTAGCCATTGCATAGTTACCATCATTTAAAGTAATTCTGATTAACTCCGTATAAAGTTTAGCTGCTCTATTAGGATTTTACTCACATTTTTTGTTGTATTTTACTAAAAAAAAGCCAAGGTCCGATTTGTAAATAGCTTACAACACAGCAAAGGGATTTCATTGTTGAAAGTTATCACTCAGAAAAAGGGTGCAATTTTTTTTTTTAGGATATTAGATAAACAATGGGACACTGTGAAGAGGGTGAGCAAGAAGTTGCTTAAATTTGGTACAACAGTGACATTATTTGGAACTTGAGGTCCCTAATAATTGAGGGAAAGACATCAAAATTGGTGCTGGAGGCTGCCAGAGCCCTACAGCAATATTGAAGGATCTGCAGGAATTTCTGGCAAGTACAGGTTGTGGACTACTTGTGACAACATTGTCATATTTTCCATAGGTCTGGTCTGTGGAGTAGGGTGGCAAAGATTTGGAAGCCTTTTCTTAAAAAGAAAGATATGCAATCCTGGCTATATTTTGCCAAAACCTACACTGAATCTGCGAAAAGCAAGTGGGAAAACGTGTTACGAGACCAAGGTTGAACTTTTGGGTATAATTCCAAAGCCAACAATGTGCATCACTAACAGAACGCGCATGGTGGAGTCAGAATTATGATTTTGGGCTATTTTTCAGATGCTGGAACTGGGGCTTTAATCACGGTATTGTAAATTATGAACAGTTCTAAATATCTGTCAATTTTAACAATAAAACCTTCAGGCCTCTACTAAAAAGCTTAAGATGAAGACAAATTTCACCTTTCAGCATAACTGCAAAACTAAACATGACTCTTAAGGTACCGTTACACTAAACGATTTACCAACGATCACGACCAGCGATACGACCTGGCCGTGATCGTTGGTAAGTCGTTGTGTGGTCGCTGGAGAGCTGTCACACAGACAGCTCTCCAGCGACCAACGATGCCGAAGTCCCCGGGTAACCAGGGTAAACATCGGGTTACTAAGCGCAGGGCCGCGCTTAGTAACCCGATGTTTACCCTGGTTACCATTGTAAATGTAAAAAAAAAACCAAACACTACATACTTACATTCCGGTGTCTGTCACGTCCCTCGCCGTCAGCTTCCTTCCTTCCGGCCGTAAAGCAGAGCACAGCAGTGACGTCACCGTTGTGCTTTACAGCCGGCGCTCACAGTCAGTGCAGGGAAGCTGACGGCGGGGGACGTGACAGACACCGGAATGTGAGTATGTACTGTTTTTTTTTTTACTTTTACAGTGGTAACCAGGGTAAATATCGGGTTACTAAGCGCGGCCCTGAGCTTAGTAACCCGATATTTACCCTGGTTACCAGTGAACACATCGCAGGATCGGCGTCACACACGCCGATTCAGCGATGACAGCGGGTGATCAGCGACCAAAAAAAGGTCCTGATCATTCCCCAGCGACCATCGATCTCCCAGCAGGGGCCTGATCGTTGGTCGCTGTCACACATAACGATTTTGTTAACGATATCGTTGCTACGTCACAAAAAGCAACGATATCGTTAAAGAAATCGTTATGTGTGACAGTACCTTTAATTAACAAAAGAATGGCTATGACAAAAGAAGATCAAAGTTTTGGAGTAGCCCAGCCAGAGGCCAGACCTGAGTCCAATTGATAATTTGTGGGTAGACCTGAAGAAGGTGCTGTACCCATGAGATGTCTTTGCAATCACACAGATTTGGAGTGCTACGGCAAGAAAGAGTGGGCAAAGATTACCAAATCTAGATTTGTCATATTGATAGTTTCCTACCCAAAATCAATGAATGCTGTCATAAATTCAAAGGGACCATCAACAACTTATTAGATTAACCCCTTAATGACAGCCAATACGTCTTTTAACTGACCTGAGATATAAGCGAATAGCCTCCCCATACAGGTGACAATCCTGTAGTTGTCAGCTGTCCACTATAGCTGACAACTTTCTGCATCAGCCACTATCAGTGTTTGCACCATCCAAATCTGTTTAACCCCTTAGATGCTGCTGTAAATAGTGACTACATCATTATAAATGGTTATCAGAGTGTGGGGGCCTCCTCTTTATCCAAATTGGTGCCCTCAGATCATGATTATGTGGTCCTGATGTTTGCGATGGCAATTCATGACCAAATAGCGGCCTTAGAGTCTGTCGGCTGTTGTAACCTGTTCAGAAGTTAGAGGCATTTAGGTGATAAAAATACACATTTTCATTTCTGTCATACCACTTTGCATTAATTCCTGTAAAGCACCTGAAGGGTTAATAAACTACCTGACTGCAGTTTAATATGTCTGGGGGTGCTGTTTTGGTATCACGTTTGGGGGTTTCCCAATATATGAGACCCCTAAAGTCACTTCGAACATGGATAAGTCCCTAAAAAAATAAATTTTGTAAATTTCCTTGAAAAAATGAAAAATTGCTGCTACAATTTTAAACCTCCTAAAATGCTAAAAAAAAAATAAAATAACATTTTACAAATGGTAATGATGTAAAGCAGACATGTAGGAAATGTTATTTATTAATGTTTTGCTGTGGTATGACTATCTGGATTAAAGGGATAATCATTCAAATTTTGAAAATTGCTAATTTTTTAACATTTTTCTCAAATTTTTGATATTTTTTATAAATAAACACAAAACATATCAACCTAAATTTACCATTATCATAAAGTATAATGTGTCACGAAAAAACAGTCTCAAAATCACTGGGATTTGTTGAAGCGTTGCAGAGTTATTACCACATAAAGTGACACTGGTCAGATTTCAAAAAATTGGCTCCGTCACTAAGGGGTTAAGGCTGTGCCTACTTTATATATGCCACCATTTCATATTAGTTCTTTATTTTTATTTTTCAGCAGAAAAGATTTCAGTTTTTTTATCAATTGAATTGTACATATTACGGGTTATATTAAAAGGTAGATTTTTTTTTTAAATGATTAAAAGGAATCTGTCGACATATTTTTGATATGTAATCTGAGGACGACATGAGCTTGGGGCTGATTTGAGTGATATATTATTTGCTAGGCTGTGTGCTGTTGTTTCCATACATTGAAGGTTTTTATCATCAGGAGATTATCATTGCCTGAAACACACTGCATGTGAGCCCCAGACAGATCATGCCCCTTCCTCTGATAAGCAGCTTATTGTAAATAGACAATAGGGCGGCACGGTGGCTCAGTGGTTAGCACTGCAGCCTTGCAGCGCTGCAGCCCTGGGTCCAAATCCCACCTTGGACAACATCTGCAAGGAGTTTGTATGTTCTCGCCGTATTTGCATGGGTTTCCTCCAGGTACTCCAGTTTCCTCCCACAATCTAAAGACATATTGATAGGGATTCTAGATTGTGAGCCCCATCAGGGACAGCTATGATAATGTGCAAACTGTAAAGCGCTGCGGAATATGTTAGCGCTACGTAAAAAAAATAAAAACAAAGACAGACCATGTAAAGAGTGGTGTGGGTGGAGTTAGCGTTCTGAGCTCTGCTATATGCTGCATCTGAAAACCCTGACTGTATTACAACTACTGCACCCAGTAAACTAAGTGATGCAAGGTTGGAATAAGGGTCTCTTTTCCCACATTATGCTGCTCCCTGGCGAGGTAACAAAAAGCTTGGGACCTGATTCCTTTTAAACTTGGTATTATTTTTTTATATTGCAAACACCTGGATTTTTAACAGGGGTGTATATAATTTGCGTACCCACTAGCCACTACATGTACCATCCTTCCAATTATGTGAACATAGCATTATAACCAACCAGCTATTTTATGTACAACCGAAAAAAGGAGAGATGAAGAGCACCATAAATGATCAAGTTATATAAAAAGGCTTTCTGCAGACATTGACCGTATTTTCTGGCGTATAAGACGACCCTCAACTTTTCCATATAAAATATGGAGTTTGGGATATACTCGCCGTAATTCAATTGTCGGCTTTTGCTAAATCACTACCGAATCCGACAGGATATGAGACATGGTTTACATGTTTTTAGCAAGGGGGGGCAATAACCATGGTCCCTCTCTGGGCGATTAATATCTGCCCTCAGTCACTGGCTTTCCCAAGTCAGTTTTTTCTGTGAATTAATCCTTTAATTTAACACTTACAGCTCCATAATTTTACACACATACACTACTAACATTATTAGTGAGGGATATATAAAAATATAACAGATATGCAATGGTTTACTGTATGTAAACCATGTCTCATATCCTGTCAGGTTCTGCAATGATTTTACAAAACCCGACAATTGAATTATCGGCTTTTCTGCTATATATATGCCTATAACATGTGTATGCAAATCGCCTCTTCTGAGAAAAAGAGGACTTAAACTCTATAGAGCCACCTGTCGGAAGTAGCGATCCTACAAGTCACGATCAACTCTTTAATGAGTCGTGCAATATGACTTAGGATAAAAGCCAAATCAACATCTCAATTCGCAGACACGGTGTTTCGGTAACGGTGTGCTAGTTTTTTCGCACCCATAGACTTTCATTGGCGAGTCTCGGCCAATATGGTTCAAATCGCAGCATGCTGCGATTTCTCTTGCACATATAATACGGCCTAGAAAAACCACGGATGATAGGAGCTGCCCCGTAGATTAACATTGGTCTAAGTGTTATGCGATTTTTTGATCGTATAGCACTCGTCCATATAACGGTCTAGTATGACTGCGGCCTGATTGTTAGACTACTATCATTTTATAGACAATTACCTTGTCTAACTGATACAGAAATTTGATTTGCGACTATCTAGTATCTGATTAATTATGCAGATTCTTGTCATGTCACTGCATTGTTACTGTTTTGCTCCTGGCAGTGAAAATTGTTTTTCTTCCTGTATACTACAAAACACAACCTGTTCTCACATTCCCTAATAGCTCAGTGCGTTATTAGGGTATCGAATCGAAGAGCGGCCATGAAGAAGATTTCCAAAGAAACGAGAAATGGCATCGTCCAGCTCATCGATAGCGTTCTCTCGGGCAATTAAATTGCCAAACTGCATCATGTTGTAAGTGCGGCACACTCCCATCCGAGACCACCCAGATTATTTCTTCTAATTCAGTGTCAGCCAGTGAAGTGTGGAGGTGAGTGCAGGTGCAGATGGGGAGGTGGGTTGCTAGTGACAGCTTAGGCCAAATGTTTAGGGCAGTGAGCGCTATATGGAGGTCCCCGATGGATAATCCAACAACGTCTGGGCCAGTTACTATGAAGCGAGCCCAGTCTTCTGAAATCACGGGGTCGGTGGACAGGAAGATACATGGGGGGCAGGTGACCATTCCAGGGTGCACTTCCAGAGTGGACAAAGAATCCCTGAGGATGATAGAAACAGTGCTTTTGGGGTTGTCCAGAATGAACGGGTGGCAGAACAGAAAAAAGTTGTGGTAAGGAGGAATGAGGTCTGCATTGCTGTGCCATACTCAACCTGTGCCCATCTGATGAACTTGGACTGTTTAATAAAAGTTTGACTGTTGACAAGAACCTGGTGTCCCATTAATTGTGTGCAGTGGCTCCTGAGGACAGAAGCCTGGAGACAGCAGAGGCTTGTGGCCTCCAAGTGAGTGTGAAGCACCCCACACACTGGAATTGGGACACCCCTTTCTGTAGAGTGCCAACGGACAGCAGCTCAGTCGCAACTACTGCCCTGAAGCACTTTACATTAACACGTACCCGGATGCCCTTAAATAGCAAAACTTCTACTTTTATAGAGGTGGTCACATTTTCTAATGAACAATTAATCAAGGGCTTTTGATTAGCAGCACCTAACTGCTACTTACCCTCTCAATTCCTGTGGAACCATAAGGAAATACTTATTTTTTTAACACAATGGTTCAGCACTTTGGATTAGTTTTTGTTAAATAAATAATAAAATGGTGCAGTTTGTCATGTGTTCTTTTTCTGAGCTTGCGGTTATCTATTTTAAAAAGAAATTCTAAGCACAAGTTATCTTTTTCATTATGCTAAGATAATTAAAACCATATAATTAAAAAGGATGTACTTAGTTTTTTTCATAACTAAATATCCTTGTCAACTGTAATACTGTGATATGTGATATTCAACCTATGCCTCACCAGACTCTCTCTTTACATCACGCATCTTGTAATATCTTTTTAAGGTCACTGGGCCACATCAATACAAGATATAGAAATCTCCAAGGCTAACATTGTCTGCCAGAGACATGCCATGGGAAGGTCTAAAAAATAATTTGGATGTTATTGCTGAAAATTCCTTGTATGAATCACTCGCATTCAGAAATAGCCAAGGCAAGGATTGGGTTGTTTCCGAATATGGCTTCACGCTTGTGTCTGACAGCTCTTCCTTGCTATTCAAAATATTAAAATATTACAATACACAAAACAACTTGTCTCATATTGCTATTCTCCCAATGCACAAGTTTTTGCTCACTTTATTACCGTATATACTCGAGTATAAGCCGAGATTTTCAGCCCATTTTTTTTTGGCTGAAAGTCCCCCTCGCGGCTTATACTCGAGTCATACCTGGGGGTCGGCACGGGAGGGGGAGTGGCGGCTGTGTAATTATACTTACCTGCTCCCGGCGCGGTCCCTGGACGTCCCTGCTTCTTCCCCGGCGCTGCAGCTTCTTCCTGTACTGAGCGGTCACATGGCACCGCTCATTACAGAAATGAATATGCGGCTCCGCCACCCATAGAGGTGGAGCTGCATATTCATTACTGTATATGAGCGGTGACGCTGCCCGCTCAGTACAGGAAGAAGATGCAGTGCCGGGGAAGAAGCAGGGACGCAGCGCCAGGACCAGGTATGTATACGGGGAGGGGGAGCGCTGCGCGATAGTCACCTGCTCCTCGGTCCGGGTGTCGCTCTGTCTTCAGCAGTGACGCTCAGGTGAGAGGGCGCGGTGACATAGTCAGTGCGCGCCCTCTGCTGACTGTCAGTGCCGAAGACGGAGCCGCACGAAGAGCAGGTGACAGTGCCGGGGTCCTGAGCGAAGAGAGGCGAGTATGTGATTTTTTTTTATGGCAGCCACAGCATATGGGGCAAGTGGCTGTGCAGAGCATCTTATGGGGCCATACTTGTGCAGCACTATATGGAGCAAGTGGCTGTGTGGAGCATCTTATGGGGCCATACTTGTGCAGCATTATAAGGGGCAAGTAGCTGTGCAGAGCATCTCATGGGGCCATACTTGTGCAGCATTATAAGGGGCAAGTGACTGTGCAGAGCATCTTATGGGGCCATACTTGTGCAGCACTATATGGAGCAAGTGGCTGTGTGGAGCATCTCATGGGGCCATACTTGTGCAGCATTATAAGGGGCAAGTGGCTGTGCAGAGCATCTTATGGGGCCATACTTGTGCAGCATTATATGGGGCAAGTAGCTGTGCAGAGCATCTCATGGGGCCATACTTGTGCAGCATTATAAGGGGCAAGTGACTGTGCAGAGCATCTTATGGGGCCATACTTGTGCAGCACTATAAGGGGCAAGTGACTGTGCAGAGCATCTTATGGGGCCATACTTGTGCAGCACTATAAGGGGCAAGTGGCTGTGCAGAGCATCTTATGGGGCCATAATGCTTGTGCAGCATTATAAGGGGCAAATGGCTGTGCGGAGCATCTTATGGGGCCATAATGCTTGTGCAGCACTATATGGGGCAAGTGGCTGTGCAGAGCATCTTATGGGGCCATACTTGTGCAGCACTATAAGGGGCAAGTGACTGTGCAGAGCATCTTATGGGGCCATACTTGTGCAGCACTATAAGGGGCAAGTGGCTGTGCAGAGCATCTTATGGGGCCATAATGCTTGTGCAGCATTATAAGGGGCAAATGGCTGTGCGGAGCATCTTATGGGGCCATAATGCTTGTGCAGCACTATATGGGGCAAGTGGCTGTGCAGAGCATCTTATGGGGCCATACTTGTGCAGCATTATAAGGGGCAAGTGACTGTGCAGAGCATCTTATGGGGCCATACTTGTGCAGCACTATAAGGGGCAAGTGGCTGTGCAGAGCATCTTATGGGGCCATACTTGTGCAGCACTATAAGGGGCAAGTGGCTGTGCAGAGCATCTTATGGGGCCATACTTGTGCAGCACTATAAGGGGCAAGTGACTGTGCAGAGCATCTTATGGGGCCATACTTGTGCAGCATTATAAGGGGCAAGTGGCTGTGCAGAGCATCTTATGGGGCCATACTTGTGCAGCACTATAAGGGGCAAGTGACTGTGCAGAGCATCTTATGGGGCCATACTTGTGCAGCACTATAAGGGGCAAGTGGCTGTGCAGAGCATCTTATGGGGCCATACTTGTGCAGCATTATAAGGGGCAAGTGGCTGTGCAGAGCATCTTATGGGGCCATAATGCTTGTGCAGCATTATAAGGGGCAAGTGGCTGTGCAGAGCATCTTATGGGGCCATAATGCTTGTGCAGCACTATATGGGGCAAGTGGCTGTGCAGAGCATCTTATGGGGCCATACTTGTGCAGCATTATAAGGGGCAAGTGACTGTGCAGAGCATCTTATGGGGCCATACTTGTGCAGCATTATAAGGGGCAAGTGGCTGTGCAGAGCATCTTATGGGGCCATACTTGTGCAGCACTATAAGGGGCAAGTGGCTGTGCAGAGCATCTTATGGGGCCATACTTGTGCAGCATTATAAGGGGCAAGTGGCTGTGCAGAGCATCTTATGGGGCCATAATGCTTGTGCAGCACTATATGGGGCAAGTGGCTGTGCAGAGCATCTTATGGGGCCATACTTGTGCAGCATTATAAGGGGCAAGTGACTGTGCAGAGCATCTTATGGGGCCATACTTGTGCAGCATTATAAGGGGCAAGTGGCTGTGCAGAGCATCTTATGGGGCCATACTTGTGCAGCACTATAAGGGGCAAGTGGCTGTGCAGAGCATCTTATGGGGCCATACTTGTGCAGCATTATAAGGGGCAAGTGGCTGTGCAGAGCATCTTATGGGGCCATAATGCTTGTGCAGCACTATATGGGGCAAGTGGCTGTGCAGAGCATCTTATGGGGCCATACTTGTGCAGCATTATAAGGGGCAAGTGACTGTGCAGAGCATCTTATGGGGCCATACTTGTGCAGCACTATAAGGGGCAAGTGGCTGTGCAGAGCATCTTATGGGGCCATACTTGTGCAGCACTATAAGGGGCAAGTGGCTGTGCAGAGCATCTTATGGGGCCATACTTGTGCAGCACTATAAGGGGCAAGTGACTGTGCAGAGCATCTTATGGGGCCATACTTGTGCAGCATTATAAGGGGCAAGTGGCTGTGCAGAGCATCTTATGGGGCCATACTTGTGCAGCACTATAAGGGGCAAGTGACTGTGCAGAGCATCTTATGGGGCCATACTTGTGCAGCACTATAAGGGGCAAGTGGCTGTGCAGAGCATCTTATGGGGCCATACTTGTGCAGCATTATAAGGGGCAAGTGGCTGTGCAGAGCATCTTATGGGGCCATAATGCTTGTGCAGCATTATAAGGGGCAAGTGGCTGTGCAGAGCATCTTATGGGGCCATAATGCTTGTGCAGCACTATATGGGGCAAGTGGCTGTGCAGAGCATCTTATGGGGCCATACTTGTGCAGCATTATAAGGGGCAAGTGACTGTGCAGAGCATCTTATGGGGCCATACTTGTGCAGCATTATAAGGGGCAAGTGGCTGTGCAGAGCATCTTATGGGGCCATACTTGTGCAGCACTATAAGGGGCAAGTGGCTGTGCAGAGCATCTTATGGGGCCATACTTGTGCAGCATTATAAGGGGCAAGTGGCTGTGCAGAGCATCTTATGGGGCCATAATGCTTGTGCAGCACTATATGGGGCAAGTGGCTGTGCAGAGCATCTTATGGGGCCATACTTGTGCAGCATTATAAGGGGCAAGTGACTGTGCAGAGCATCTTATGGGGCCATACTTGTGCAGCATTATAAGGGGCAAGTGGCTGTGCAGAGCATCTTATGGGGCCATACTTGTGCAGCACTATAAGGGGCAAGTGGCTGTGCAGAGCATCTTATGGGGCCATACTTGTGCAGCATTATAAGGGGCAAGTGGCTGTGCAGAGCATCTTATGGGGCCATACTTGTGCAGCACTATATGGGGCAAGTGGCTGTGCAGAGTATCTTATGAGGCCATACTTGTGCAGCACTATATGGGGCAAGTGGCTGTGCAGAGCATCTTATGGGGCCATAATGCTTGTGCAGCATTATAAGGGGCAAGTGGCTGTGCAGAGCATCTTATGGGGCCATACTTGTGCAGCACTATATGGGGCAAGTGGCTGTGCAGAGTATCTTATGAGGCCATACTTGTGCAGCATTATAAGGGGCAAGTGGCTGTGCAGAGCATCTTATGGGGCCATAATGCTTGTGCAGCATTATAAGGGGCAAGTGGCTGTGCAGAGCATCTTATGGGGCCATACTTGTGCAGCATTATAAGGGGCAAGTGACTGTGCAGAGCATCTTATGGGGCCATACTTGTGCAGCATTATAAGGGGCAAGTGGCTGTGCAGAGCATCTTATGGGGCCATACTTGTGCAGCATTATAAGGGGCAAGTGACTGTGCAGAGCATCTTATGGGGCCATACTTGTGCAGCATTATAAGGGGCAAGTGACTGTGCAGAGCATCTTATGGGGCCATACTTGTGCAGCACTATAAGGGGCAAGTGACTGTGCAGAGCATCTTATGGGGCCATACTTGTGCAGCACTATAAGGGGCAAGTGGCTGTGCAGAGCATCTTATGGGGCCATAATGCTTGTGCAGCACTATATGGGGCAAGTGGCTGTGCAGAGTATCTTATGAGGCCATACTTGTGCAGCATTATAAGGGGCAAGTGGCTGTGCAGAGCATCTTATGGGGCCATAATGCTTGTGCAGCATTATAAGGGGCAAGTGGCTGTGCAGAGCATCTTATGGGGCCATACTTGTGCAGCATTATAAGGGGCAAGTGACTGTGCAGAGCATCTTATGGGGCCATACTTGTGCAGCATTATAAGGGGCAAGTGGCTGTGCAGAGCATCTTATGGGGCCATACTTGTGCAGCACTATAAGGGGCAAGTGGCTGTGCAGAGCATCTTATGGGGCCATACTTGTGCAGCACTATAAGGGGCAAGTGACTGTGCAGAGCATCTTATGAGGCCATACTTGTGCAGCATTATAAGGGGCAAGTGGCTGTGCAGAGCATCTTATGGGGCCATAATGCTTGTGCAGCATTATAAGGGGCAAATGGCTGTGCGGAGCATCTTATGGGGCCATAATGCTTGTGCAGCACTATATGGGGCAAGTGGCTGTGCAGAGTATCTTATGAGGCCATACTTGTGCAGCACTATATGGAGCAAGTGACTGTGCAGAGCATCTTATGGGGCCATAATGCTTGTGCAGCATTATAAGGGGCAAATGGCTGTGCGGAGCATCTTATGGGGCCATAATGCTTGTGCAGCACTATATGGGGCAAGTGGCTGTGCAGAGTATCTTATGAGGCCATACTTGTGCAGCATTATAAGGGGCAAGTGGCTGTGCAGAGCATCTTATGGGGCCATAATGCTTGTGCAGCACTATATGGGGCAAGTGGCTGTGCAGAGCATCTTATGGGGCCATACTTGTGCAGCATTATAAGGGGCAAGTGACTGTGCAGAGCATCTTATGGGGCCATACTTGTGCAGCACTATATGGGGCAAGTGGCTGTGCAGAGCATCTTATGGGGCCATACTTGTGCAGCATTATATGGGGCAAGTAGCTGTGCAGAGCATCTCATGGGGCCATACTTGTGCAGCATTATAAGGGGCAAGTGGCTGTGCAGAACATCTTATGGGGCCATACTTGTGCAGCATTATATGGGGCAAGTAGCTGTGCAGAGCATCTCATGGGGCCATACTTGTGCTGCACAAGTATGGCCCCATAAGATGCTCTGCACAGCCACTTGCCCCATATAGTGCTGCACAAGCATTATGGCCCCATACAGATGCTCTGCACAGCCACTTGCCCCTTATAATGCTGCACAAGTGGCTGTGCGGAGCATCTGTATGGGGCCATAACGCTTGTACAGCACTATATGGGGCAAGTGGCTGTACGGAGCACTATAATGGGGCCATAACACTTGTGCAGCATTATATGGGGCAAGTAGCTGTGCGGAACATCTGTATGGGGCCATAACACTTGGGCAGCACTATATGGGGCAAGTGACTGTACGGAGCATCTTATGGGGCCATAACACTTGGGCAGCACTATATAGGGCAAATATCTCTATGGAGCATCTTATGGGGCCCTTATTACCCTTTATGCAGCATTATATGGGACATATTTTAATATGGAGCATCTAATGGGGCCCATCAAACTTTATGGAGCATTATATGGAGCTCCTGATTCAATATGGATATTCAAAAACACTTAACCTTCTGATGTCTCAATTAATTTTACTTTTATTGGTATCTATTTTTACTTTTGACATTTACCGGTAGCTGCTGCATTTTCCACCCTAGGCTTATACTCGAGTCATTAAGTTTTCCCAGTTTTTTGTGGCAAAATTAGGAGGGTCGGCTTATACTCGCGTATATACGGTAAGTTGTGACTAAACATGATTGAATCTTTTAAAACTTGAATTACCCAAATTAGACAAACTTTTCTGAACATTTTTTTATGACAAATATATTTACTGCAAATCCCAGATATTCACTCTGAAGTTTTTTAGGACTTTTTCCAATCCCTTTTAATGTTTTTAACATAATCACAGCATTAGTAACATCAAAGAGACCACATAATAGAAATAGACGGTAAACCGTAATACCCAGCATTCCATTTAATAAAACAATGCACTAACTAATGTTTTTTTTTAATTAACAAAACTGTCAAAAATTATCCCTCTTAATTATTTGTGATCAGGTAGACAATTACATGCAGAACACTGAGTAAAACTAATGGGGACGCTGTATTGTCATCCTTTTGTGAGGTACACAAATGCATAAATGATGTGCCATATATTCAATAATGCCTTTTGCTTCTTTCCTACTAGTATTGCTGAAAAGGATATAATAAGAAGAAATGCACAACAAAATATTATGAAATGCTAATGCTAGGTAGGTACACATCCAAAAAAACAACTGCAACAGGGCGGTGCATTAGTGTGGCTTGCGATGTGCACATTTTGTAAGTTTTAAAGTCGCAGTTGAAAGTCTGGGTTGTAGGGAATTTTCTTTATATTTTTTAAAAATAATTATTTTCCCCTATCACAAAAACAATTGCATAAAAAAAGCAAAAACATAGGAAATTCACTCTTGAAAAGCAGATTTTTTTTCCTTTAAAAAACTATTGTGCTGTCTTTTTCTCTGCTTTCTATTGCGTTAAAATAAAAGAAATGTGCACTTGTAGTTCAAATAGAGTAGCACAGCTGCCAGCTACACCATATCACTGATCAATCACACTGAGTCTGGCACATCTAATATTGTTGTCATGGCTGTATCAGAGGCTGCAGACTGTCGCTCTGCATCTGACTGCAGAAGGTCTCAGCAGTTTGCTTTGCAGACATCTTCCTGGGCCTTCTGGCTTTAGGACCCGGTGGCAACATCCCCCCGGCTCTAGTTGACACACCAGGACCGGGGTGTATATAACTCCCAGCTTGCTGCTGGAAGGCACGGTTGATATTTCTATTTCCAGTTCCTTGTTGCGGCTTGGAGTTATAGCAGTTGGCTAACTTCCTCTCTGGTGTTTGGAGGACGTCCATGTTTCTCTCTGAGTCTACTCAAGCTAAGTATTCCCCCTATTTGTGTATTCCATCTGTCTTTAGTGGTAGTGGGTACTGACTAGTGGACATCCCATACCTCCCGCTGCAGGGCTTATTTCATGGGTTAGGCAGGGATTAGGTACCCTGCTTGGTGATAGGGAAGGTAGCGCAGACAGGGTGACCTTAGATCTGTCTAGAGGTCTTCACTCCCCCCTTCCTTAGTGTTTGGTTCCTTTTTCCTTATCCTTTTGTGTTGCACTTAGCCGTTCCTAAACGTTGCATGACAATTATTCTCTCTTCCTATAAGCTGATTATTTGAAATATTCCCAGACGATTGCTCTCATCTTTTACCCTGATGCAGCTAATCAACACATTACTGTCTGGAGTATTTGTGCAAAGTTTTAGCGTTTTCTCTTTAAACTTTCATTACTTCATTGCACTCTCACTATCCTAAAATCATCCTAAAATGGTTGACGCCTACTCTGCCTAGGCGTTTACACAGGCCGTGATAGTCCCACATGCTTGACTGTGCTATACTATTTGAAGGGTTCATGTGGTTGCTCCTGAGGTCATGTCCACCTGACCGATGCCATCTTCTGCAATGTGTAAAAAGGCAGTGAGCATTTTTTTTTTTTGCAATTTATGCTAATTGATCTAATTTACCTGGATCTGCAAATTTCATGGATTTAATTTGCATTGAGTCAATTCAATCATTTCTAGTAGTTACCATTTTTAGCACATAAATACATTTGGAAATTAAGTTGTATTATAAAAGAAACCTGAATATCCTTTTGAAACACTTCTTAAAGATAAGGGCAAAGGTGTATGCTTTGAGACTTTTTGAGTTATAGAATATTACCCAGTAGAAAACATTTTAGTAGCAAGTATAAAATTTATTCCCAGTATTGCAAAATGCCAAAGTATTTACCATTCCTCAGAGAGAAGGATGAGATTTTGGGCTGCTTACTTGTATTCATATCCATTTAATCTTACCATAGTTTGACAAGGTTCCTAATTCCTGGAGGTCTCGACTGCTTTAGAATTCTGTTCATGATACAGCATCATTGCTCACATTTTTGAAAATCACAACACAGCACATTTATTTTTTTCTCTCATCATTTATTTGTAACTTTGTAAGTAATGCTAAAATATTTCATTCTATAGTGCTAAATTATAGGGGAAATGCTTTATCCGTAAAACAAATTTAATTCTATAGCCATGGTTTTTAATGACTAAGTAGAGAATTGTGCTTTCACTTTTACTAATTATCATATACACGGGAAGTTTGATAGCACTTAAAGCACATGCTTAATATTGTGTAGGTCCTAATCATGCCAACAAAGATTAATGACTAATCTAGGAATGGGTATAAGATCTCTGATGGTGTCCTTTGGTATAAGGCATCAAGAAATTAGCAGTAGATAACTAAGTCTTCAAATTTGGTTGGCGAGTCCTCCATAGATTGAACCTGTTTTACAAACGCATCCCACAAAATCTGATTCTAAAGTCTGGAGAATTTGGAGCCAAATCAACACCTTGAACTATTTGTCATATATTTCAAACCAGTGCTGAATAAATGGAACACTATATTTAAGAAATTGCTTTGCCATGAAGGCATGTAACGCACTTGGTCTACAGCAACATTTAGGTGAGCGGTAGTTGTCAAATTAGTATCTACTACAATGCCAAGATCCAAGGTTCCTCTGCAGACACATGTAAACAGACTCACATTGCCTCCGACAGCTTGCATTGTTTCCATGTTTTATTGTGGTGCCATCTCTTTTTTGTAGTAAACCTAAAAGCATCCCACAAGTTCTAATGTTTACAGTCCCTTATATACCATCGGCACTGGACATTGTTCAGAATGGACTTACAAAAGTACCAATGCACAGTGAGTCATTTGTAACTTTCTGTAATAGCCAAAAGTAGCTTTTTTTTAGCAATTTGTGCTGTTTAAAGCCTTCTGTGGTATCATAGGTTAACAAGACTTTGCTTGCCATAGACTTTACTCAGGGGCGTATCTAGGGGAGAACAGAAGGGCTATCTACCCTGGGGCACAGTCGGCAGGGGGGCACATTTGGGCCACCTGATGTTTGGATCTGAGGTGTCTCCATGGCAGCCGCATTTAGTGGGAGTCGGCAGTTTTCTGAGCCAGCTCTTAAGCTGACAGCATGCTCATAGAATGTGTCGTATGCTGGCTCTCAGCAATCAATTGTACTTGTGTCTTAGGCTACGTTCACATTAGCGTTGCGCCGCCCTGCGTCGGCGACGCAACGCGCGACGCACGGAAAAACGCGCGCAAACGCGCGCAAAAACGCGCGCGTTTTGCGACGCGTGCGTCGTTTTTGACGAAAATCGGACGCACAGAAAATGCAACTTGTTGCATTTTCTTGCGTCCGACGCTAGCGTCGGAAACGACGCACGTGGCGAAAAACGCCACCCAAAAAACGCACGCGTCCCCTATGTTAAACATAGGGGCGCGTCGCCGCTGCGTCGCCGCTGCGTCGCCGACGCAACAGCGGCGCAACGCTAATGTGAACGTAGCCTTACAGATGCAAGTACAATTAAAGCCCTGATTGCCATCACTTCTGGGACAGGAGAACATCAGCAGTGTGATCAGATCAGCTACTGCTGACACAAGTAGCTGCCACTGCAGGGGCACAACATTGGTGGTAGTGCTCCAGTGGAGCTGAAGACACTGAAGATTTTTTGTAATAGGTTGGGGAGGGATTTGAGAACAAAATATGGGGAGCAAGCAAAGTGATGGGTCCAGGCACAGTATGGGAACAAGGTGGGTAGGGTGCACACAGTATGAGGAACAAGGGATGATGGATACAGATGCAGTGTGGGTTGTGGGGGGTGGGAGCAGACACAGTAATGGGAGCAAAAGGGAGAAATCGGTGCAAACACAGTATGGTGAGTGAGGGGGGTAGGTGAAGACACAGTATGGGGATGTGATGATAGGGCTCAGTATAAAGGGGTGACATAGTGTGAGAGGACAGTGTAAAAAGAGGACCCCGAGTGGACAGGGGAGGGAAGTGTGGAGGGTTTGTACCATAAGAGGGACATTGTGTGGAAGTCATATTTTGTGCACAGAACACAGTGAGAAATAATAATATATTCAGATACTCTGCATAGGGCAGATAGTTTTTTTCAGGAGCATTATAATCATGCTGCTATTTTTAAGGTCATCGTATGGAGATGTGCTGCAGAAGACCGGAGAAGATGGAAGTCTGCAGAGGCAGGCTGTGAATGGGAAACGTCATTATGGCATCTGGACAAGATGAAGAAAAGAAAGAGGATGTTTCCTATCAGTGATGATGGCATCTATAAAGTACCTAGATGTAAATGTTAATTTGTGATACTGATTTTGCGATTCTGATTTTCATCAGTACTGTGGTTCTTGTTTGGACCGCAGTGTGATGATGACTGATAACAATTCTCAGCACCTCCTTACCATTGTTAAGGACACACTAGATGTTGTGGGTTCATGCAACACAAATGTATATGGGTCTAACCTGACATTAAAATTAATGTACCATGAACTGATGGTTATTCTGGTGATGTATTTATGTACTGATCATGGTTATTGTGATTTATTCATTTAATGATGGTGGTTCTGGTGATGTATTTCTTTACGGATCGTGGTTCTGGTGCTGAATTCATGTACTAAAGGTGGTTCTGGTAATGTATTCATGTATTGATTGGGGTTTTAGTGATCTGTTTCTGTGCTGCTGTTGACTCTGGTAATGTATTTCTGTACTAATGGCGATTCTAGTGATTTTTTCTTGTGCTGTTATTGGTTCTGATCTTGTACATACAGTACAGACCAAAAGTTTGGACACACCTTCTCATTTAAAGATTTTTCTGTATTTTCATGACTATGAAAATTGTGCATTCACACTGAATGCATCAAAACTATGAATTAACACATGTGGAATTATATACTTAACAAAAATTAACTGAAATTATGTCTTATATTCTAGGTCATTCAAAGTAGCCACCTTTTGCTTTGAGGACTGCTTTGCACACTCTTGGCATTCTCTTGATGAGCTTCAAGAGGTAGTCATCGGCAATGGTCTTCCAACAATCTTGAAGGAGTTCCCAGAGATGCTTAGCACTTGTTGGCCCTTTTGCCTTCACTGTGCGGTGCAGCTCACTCCAAACCATCTCGATTGGGTTCAGGTCTGGTGACTGTGGACGCCAGGTCATCTGGCATAGCACCCCATCACCCCTTCTTGGTCAACTGTATGTACAATCCATAACTTGATAAATTATATGATACATGTCTATAATGTTTGCATATCCCCTGATGTCCCTAAATGATAGAAACTCATCACAAGTCACCCTGTATTGGAAATGACCTAGTGTGTAGCACTGGTATCTCTGTCCTCTGCCCCTCCCAGCAGAGATGCCAATTTACTCACTGCTTTGGCCTTTGTTCCTCACTTTCTGCTTTGGCTACTGATACCCGGGGTGCGAACACTGCGTGCAAATCCACGGGTCCTGTGCTTAGGGCGAACAAGTGCGGTTCTGTCCTATTAAAGGGACAGTGCACACCATCCTAAAGTGTCCCCAGCCAATCGCTTTCCATGATTCTAATTGCTTCAGCTTAGAGACCCTTGTTGCCGGCCAGTATTGTGACTGATTTACACCAGCCACTTTGTGTTAGGTCTCACCAATCGGGTTAATCTGTGCATTGTTTATGTGGGCTCCATTTTTTCTGTACTGTGGTTGTTGTGACGCATTTTAGCCATGACGTACCGTGTACTTTTAAGGTCAAAGTCACTCCCTTCCATGATGTACTGGGTACATCCAAGGTCAAGAAGGGGTTAAAAAAAATTTTTTTACTCTATTTTATAGCTCCCTTAGGGATCATCCAATCACCTATGCTACACATAACAATGCTTATGGACTGCGGTATATAACAGAAATGGAGCTCACGTTCACAGGAGTATCGTATTGACAGACAGAAGGGTTTTCTGTAGGCCCATTGTTGTTATGACAATGTCACGTGATCGTGGGATGCTGATGGGCAGGACTTTTGACACACTTCCGGTCGCCACATGTTAAATTCCGCTGCCATTGTTTGACAGCGGCATTTAACGTTTTAACAGCTGAAATCCACCTGCGGCTGTTAGAGGCACATGACAGCTGATCAGATCAGCAGGTATGTGTGGGGAAATATGCAGGATCAGGGTTGGATCCCACATCAAAGGTGGGTACATGGCCTTTGACACATCTATATGTCAAAGGTCATGAAGGGGTTAAAGTAAATTAATTCTTTGTGCCTAAAATGAAAAAAATTACAATAAATGCGAATAGGGAGGGACATGCCAAAAATTAAATTATGTGTGTGTAATGTTTTCAAATTATTATTAGTATTTTGCAAAACACTTTTCCCCCTCTGAGAAAAAGCCATACCAAGATTGCTACATGGTTTGCTAGCTTCAAACATAGAAAGAACTTGTGGCAACAGAAAATAGTACATTTTTTTCAAATACGTTATTTATATATTTAGTTTTTGATTAAAATTCCACCCTGAGCAAAAGTTTTGTAACCCTAAAAAAGTTATTACTTATTAGGTACATGCATGGAAAGCATAGCCACCAGCCAGGAGTATTGTGGTGTGCAGTGTTGTAAAATGCAAAGAAACTATAATGTATTTTTTTCCAAAGTAACTGCACAAAGTTTGATGCCCAGAAAAGAACATGCGGCAACAGCATGTAGCATGGTCATGAGATGTGCGGGTGTTAAATTAGACTATTGAAACAGGTTAAATGTGTCCTTTTATAAAAAATCTGCCTATTTATTAATATCTGCATTCCTGCAAAGAACTATTGCTTATTATTAACTGGCTATTTTCCTACTACCTGACACTGCCTCTTATTAACCTGTTGTTTGCCACCACCACGCTTAAAGCTGTTTAGCTTAGCCAACATGAGCTCTAATAGTAAGGATACTAATGACACAGAGCCCAAAGCTGCTGATGGCGCACGTAAGATCAGGTCTGATATAAAGTATGGTAATGATGCAGAGCGAAAAGCCGCCGATGCCGCACGTAAGCGCAAACAGCGTGCTAACAAGAGTACAGAGGATAGATGCAAGCGCCTGGACACTGTTAAGTATACTAATGACACAGAGTCCAAAGCTTCTGATGGCGCACGTAAGATCAGATCTGATATAAAGTATGGTAATGATGCAGAGCGAAAAGCCGCCGATGCCGCACGTAAGCGCAAACAGCGTGCTAACAAGAGTACAGAGGAGAGATTGTATTATTTTTACATTTGAATAAATAAAGTATATATGGATTCTAGACTCCCGATTCTTTAGAATCGGGCTGCCATCTAGTAAATACATAAATAAATAAGTAACATCATCTTCAGGCCTTTTGCTATTTGCTATTTCAAACTGATTGCTGACTGTGTACTCTAACACAGAGCACTACATTTTCATTATTGATTCATCAGGAACCTAGCATTATTGCTCACCCACACAGCACTTGTCACAGTCGTCCTCACAGGGCTGTTCTTTATAAACCCTTAAGAGCCAGTTCTCACTACCAGTCAATAGTGTTGCTATTATTGTGTATATATTGCTCTAAATTCCTGTTGTCTAACCTCATTTTGACTTTTTACTACCCGCTAACCTGGCGTCCGTGACTTCCTGGATATGACCCAGCTACTTGACTATCCTTCTGGCCATCTTGAGCCAGCAAACAGCAGTTGACTCTGTGGCCCCTGCCAAGGGACACTTCTGAAAGTCCAGATGCCTGTTTAGGGGTTAAAAGGTGAAGGCGAGGGCAACCTCAGGGCTCTGAAAAACAGAGTAACTTGAACCAAGCCTGTTCGTTGCAGCAATTTTTGAACTGTGAGGTGACTAGGACATGCATGACACCAACATTATCTCTTGTCAATTTACACATTATTGCGGTCTACTCACTCATTATCGTGGTATTAAGCCCTCACACAGATACCAGTTTCTTGCTATTTTTGGTGTGACCATCAAGTCAAGAATGAGCATACATACTCCAGTGCTTTAATAAATCCTCGAGGAAAATCTTTGTTCTGTCAGTAGATGCACTTTTCAGTTACATTAACAAGCCTCTTTGCTGCCTTCTGCAGTGGAGCTCCATATCTTTATTTTCTGGTGACGGTAGTCTCATGGAGGTGGGTTGGTATCCTGCGCCTAGCAAAAACTGCACAAACAGCAGTACAAGTTGGAAGTTTCTAGTTTGCTCCTACACCTCTCTCTAGCAATGCACCATTATTGCTACTCACCCCCACTCCTAACTAGCTATGATGCACACACTCTCTTCTGGGCAGTACAAGTTCCCCTTTTATGTAGCACACTGTCTGAACAGAAATGGACGTGGCATGCAAGCTAATGTTGAGCTCACACTGTCCCATGATCCAGTCATTTAATCATCAGTGCACTTTACGTAAAGGGAATTTAATATCAAATTGGCCATTAATCTGGTCCTTTGATACAGCCGGTAATTAAAGGACAATTAAATGGTACTTGAATTAAATCTTATCAAGCCATCCATACAACAAGCCCATTTTTGATTGCTCGCTCCACAATTTGTTGATGTCAGCGCAGATGTCTCTGAAATCCAGTGCATTCTCTTTGAACGTCCTTGCTCAGAAGGCCTCTGTCAAGCCTGGTGAGGCTTAGCTGTATTCACCTCGGCTCACTGCACAAGAAAGGGGGCATTCTGAGCCTAGACCCCTAAAAGACCAGGTGCTGGATTTCGAAGACGTTTGTGCTGACATCACCGGACTGTGGATCGATCACTCCAAAGAGAATGGGTGTGTTTACTGAGTGACTCCATAAGGAAGCTATACTGCCCTTAATACTCATGGTAACCAGGCAGTATAGCAAGTTTTTAGTTTATCACCCAGACAAATTTACAAATCTTAGAACTTAGCTACAAAGACCATTGTAATTATCATTTAATTGAATGCATGAGCATGGGGTCCGATTAGTACCTGATTGTTTAAGGTCAAGTTCTCGTTAATGAACACAGCAGAAGGCTATTGCTTCTATTAGGTGATACGTCAAATACCCTGGGCTTGGCATTTTTTTGACTAGCTGTGATAGGGACATAGCCGTATAGAAATGGGCCTCCAAGTTTTTCTTATGGCCCCAAATCATCATGATCTATCTATATGGTATGTATGGCTTCATTTGTGTAGTAGACCCTAGTTGAAGAGCTATATTTTGTGCATACCTAAAACTTTAATAAAATGTCCCAGTAATCATTTACTAAATGTTCAATATATTTGCATTGGTTTCTATTGCAGTTGGAGACAGTACCATTAAGTATACAGACACAGACGCTTGTCTCCTGCAAACAATTTCTAACCATTACAAAGTGCTTCCTTTCTTGATTTTCTTTCATTAGTTCCAGCATTTTAAACATAAATCAAAATGACAATGATTGATTAATATAAGGACTTTGTAAGGGAAGCGGTTATTTTCTGTTCAGTTGCTAGCTTGAATAAGGGAAAAATAGCTCCGGTACCAGCAATACAAATGTGAAAGTCATTTTTTTAAATAGTCCATGTCAACAGTTTGTGACACAGATAAAGGAACACTGAGCTTTTACTTCTAACAGTTTGTTCACCTTTCATATCGGCAGCTGTGTGTGCAGCAGTATAGTCTCTTGTGTTGTGGATTGACACTCCTCACAAATATTACACTGATTGGCTTCTTCATATCTTTTCTCCTGATGTTTGTCAGAAAATAGCAATCCCGTGACTAAAAGACTGACACAATTTTTGGCTCTTGCAGCAAAATCTTTTTTATGAACAAAGGCAACATTTTTCTATTTTGGTATGAGTTTGCCAGACAACGATGTTCCTACTTTCAAAATACATATTAAGAGTTATATACAGTGGGTACGGAAAGTATTCAGACGCCTTTAAATTTTTCATTCTTTGTTTTATGGCAGCCATTTGGTAAATTCAAAAAAGTTCATTTTTTTCACATTCATGTACACTCTGCACCGAATCTTGACTTAAAAAAACAGAAAAGTATACATTTTTGCAAATTTAATAAAAAATATAAACTGAAATATCACATAGTCGTAAGTATTCAGACCCTTTACTCAGACACTCATTTTTAAGTCACATGCTGTCTATTTCCTTGTGATCCTCCTTGAGATGGTTCTACTCCTTCACTGGAGGACAGCTATGTTTAATTAAACTGATAGGACTTGATTTTGAAAGGCACATACCTGTCTATATACAGTAAGACCTCACAGCTTCCAGTGCATGCAGACCAAATGAGAATCATGAGGTCATAGAAACTGGCCAAGGAACTCAGAGACAAAATTGTGGCAAGGCACAGACCTGGCCAAGGTTACAACAGAATTTCTGCAGTACTCAAGGTTCCTAATAGCACAGTGGTCCCCAAAATCCTTAAATAGAAGATGTTTGGGACCACCAGAAGTCTTCATAGAACTGGCCGTCCAGCCAAACTGAGCAATCGTGGGAGAAGAGCCTTGGTGATAGACGTAAAGAAGAACCCCAAGATCAATGTGGCTGCGCTCTAGAGATGCAGTAGGGAGATGGGAGAAAGTTCCACAGTCAATAATCAGTGCAGCCCTCCACCAGTCGGGCCTTTATGGCAGAGTGACCCGAAGGAAGCCTCTCCCCAGTGCTAGACATATACTGTATAAGCCCGCATAAAGTTTGCTAAAAAACACATGAAGGACTCCCAGACTATGAGAAATAAGATTATCTGGTCTGATGAAAGAAGATAGATCTTTTTGGTGATAATTCTAAGCAGTATGTGTGGAGAAAACCAGGCACTGCTCATCACCTGCCCAATACAATCCCAACAGTGAAACATGGTGGTGGCAGCATCATGCTATGGGGGTGTTTTTCAGCTGCAGGGACAGGACAACTAGTTGTCATTGAAGGAAATATGAATGCGGCCAAGTACAGAGATATCCTGGATGAAAACCTCTTCCAGAGTGCTCTGGATCTCAGACTTGGCCGAAGGTTCACCTTCCAATAGGACAATGACAGAAATAAGCTAGGCTCAGGTAATCAAGAAGAACCAAGAATGACTAACTGGAAAAGCGGGTTCCTATATACAATTAAAATATAACCTTTATTCTTCAAATTTAAAAGAAGGTGCAAACATCTAGTGCTGACAAAAGTGCAAAGTGCATACGTACAACATAGAGACACATATAAAAATATATATAAATGAGCATATAACCGCAAAGTAAGATATTGTCTGGTGTGAGGAAAACACACCAGTATATTCAACAGAAACAGGCTAGAGACTATGAATCCGTATATCTCTAGATCTCACGGCTCTATACCACAACTGTAATCAAATGGCGGGATAACGTTCCAGCAGGCTATGTCTATAATCAGTTAACAGCCTCTGGATAGCTGCTGTTGCAGTATCAACGTATCCCTACCCAATGGTATATAGCTCTTCCTAATGCCCAAAAAACCACGGTGACCCTATTGCCATATATGCGCCCTCCAATAACAACACGTTAGGGCAAAGTAACATATAGAGTCATATACGTAGTATAACCAATGATACTCATCTGGCTTCTGCTGATCATATTTTGGCAGCCTAATGCAGTGATGAGTATCCGTCGCCCAGAGTACCGGTCATTTCACTTCCAACCGCGTTATTCCCTGTGGGCCCGTTTTCTTGTATAGTGCTTCCCAACGCGTTTCATATGGGTCATATTCATCAGGGGATTATATCACTTATACATATATAGCGTGAGCATACAGCTATGGCGGACCGATTACCGCCTCTTTTTATATGTTGTTACCCGGCGTCTCATCGCATCAAACTTCCGGACGCCGGGCGCCTCACTTCCGGTGTAACCAAAACAACAGCACCCTGGATCAAGGGGGAATGCGAACACCGTTCCGGATAACAAGACGTCGGCGTATCATGCCGTAACGTCATATCCGGTGGGCGGGCTAAAATCTTGCAGATCTCTTACAAAAAATTTGTGCTTTTTCTCTTTAAGGTGGTACTGAAATTTTTCTATGGTGTTTTGTAGGCTTTTTTCTTTAACACCGAACTCTGGTTCAGTGGAGAAACTTTTGGTGATGTCTGTTTGTTCTTTAAGACTATTGTTGAGTTTAGATAACATCAATCTTTCTTCCTCCAGAAGTAATCTCATGAGTTTCAGGGAACTTTCTGTAGAAGCAGGGGTTAATAGGGTATCCTGACTATAGGGGCAGCCGCCGTCGAGTGGGGGCGCCACTGCGCAGGTCTAGGGTGCCAACCTCCGCGTCAGGCAGGGATCAGAAGAGAGAGGGTCGGCATAGGGATTTTTTTCAGCTGCACCCTGTTCTTCTTCTTTTTTTCTGTCTATGAGGGTCCGCTGTGTCGCCTATGTAGGTTTCTCCTTCGATTATCAGTGGTTTTTTAGTACATCATGCCATCGATTTTTTGTAAATTACACTGTGCTGTGGGGTTTCAAACCATCATCAGTACGTGTGTGTCGATTTTTTCATTTATTTATGTTCTTTTTGGGTGAAATATACTGTACTCCGTGATCCTGTGCACCTCATACCATGGGGTCATCACTAGCGTATTTGGGTAGTGAAAGCCTGCATGTACATGCTTTGTAAAGGGCTCTGGGGGAGTTGGTGTTTGCTTTCTCCCCTTATGGAGTTGTAGGTGCAGAGGAGGTTAGAGAGATGGATGTCTTCTTCTCCCTGTACTTGAAGAAGCGCTAAGCGCTAGAATGCACCGGCGTGTGGGCGAGAGGCATGTGATGCCCGCCCACCGGATATGACGTTACGGCATGATACGCCGACGTCTTGTTTTCCGGAACGGTGTTCGCATTCCCCCTTGATCCAGGGTGCTGTTGTTTTGGTTACACCGGAAGTGAGGCGCCCGGCGTCCGGAAGTTTGATGCGATGAGACGCCGGGTAACAACATATAAAAAGAGGCGGTAATCGGTCCGCCATAGCTGTATGCTCACGCTATATATGTATAAGTGATATAATCCCCTGATGAATATGACCCATATGAAACGCGTTGGGAAGCACTATACAAGAAAACGGGCCCACAGGGAATAACGCGGTTGGAAGTGAAATGACCGGTACTCTGGGCGACGGATACTCATCACTGCATTAGGCTGCCAAAATATGATCAGCAGAAGCCAGATGAGTATCATTGGTTATACTACGTATATGACTCTATATGTTACTTTGCCCTAACGTGTTGTTATTGGAGGGCGCATATATGGCAATAGGGTCACCGTGGTTTTTTGGGCATTAGGAAGAGCTATATACCGTTGGGTAGGGATACGTTGATACTGCAACAGCAGCTATCCAGAGGCTGTTAACTGATTATAGACATAGCCTGCTGGAACGTTATCCCGCCATTTGATTACAGTTGTGGTATAGAGCCGTGAGATCTAGAGATATACGGATTCATAGTCTCTAGCCTGTTTCTGTTGAATATACTGGTGTGTTTTCCTCACACCAGACAATATCTTACTTTGCGGTTATATGCTCATTTATATATATTTTTATATGTGTCTCTATGTTGTACGTATGCACTTTGCACTTTTGTCAGCACTAGATGTTTGCGCCTTCTTTTAAATTTGAAGAATAAAGGTTATATTTTAATTGTATATAGGAACCCGCTTTTCCAATAGGACAATGACCCTAAAATCTCTAAATTTCTCTAAAATGGTGCATTTGGTGCCTCTCCCACGGATACCTTCTGCACAAGCCTTGGCGGCGTTGTTTGTCAAACATGTCTTCCATTTACACGGTATGCCGGTCGCCAGTTTGTGTCACGGTTCTGGAGAGAGCTTTGTCACCGACTTAGTATTGAGCTGAATCTATCTTCAGCGTACCATCCCGAGATGAATGGGTTGGTAGAGAGGGCCAACTAGACCATATCTATGACATTTTTTTTGCCAGGCAGGATGACTGGGCATCCCTGTTACCTTGGGCAGAGTTTGCCTTAAAGAACACCGTAGCCAACTCCACTGAGCAGACCCCATTCCTCCTTAATTACAGCCAGCATCCGCGGGTTCCTGTGCCCATGCCCGTGTCTTCTGCCGACACTAGGGTGGCAGACTGGGCAGTAGTAGCACGGGACATCTGGGACCGTACCCAGGATGCTATCTTCCAAGGAGAGAATAAGGGTCTCTGCCGATGCACATCGGCGCCCCGCTCGGACCTTTGCTCCTGGCGACTTAGTGTGGCTCTCCGCCCACAATATCAGGCTGCGAGTTGAGTCCACTAAGTTTGCGCCTCGCTACTTACGGCCTTTCAAGTTTCTGGAACAAGTTAACCCTGTGGTCTATCGTCTGGCTCTTCCTCCATGCCTGGGTATCACCGACACCTTTCATGTGTCCCTCTTAAAGCCCGTTCACATGTCCCGGTTTTCTGAGTCATCTGCCGGGACATCCGATTCATCCACGGACGATTATGAGGTGTATGCTATCTTGGAGTGCAAGGTGGTACGTGGCAAAAGTTCTATCTGGTGGACTGGAAGGGTTTTTATGAAACGCCTGTTCACAAAGCATCCTTTGCAAAGCGCAACTAGAAATAAGAGGTGGAAGCAGACATGCGACTATCTTTCTTCCTGAACTGCAGAGCCTGGCAAATAAACAGAAGCACACATAGATACAGCCTGCTCAGCAAGCAAATCACTGTAAAGGTACTGTTACACTAAACGATTTACCAATGATCACGACCAGCGATACGACCTGGCCGTGATCGTTGGTATCATGCCCTCAGCTGCAGGTTCGGTCTCTGCTGTGAAGGGAGACCGGCACCTTTCACACAGCTCCATTGGTACTACTCACCCTGTCCGTGGCTCCAGACGATCAGCGGCTCCTTTCTCTGCTAAGAACCTGCATCCTCTTGGCAGGTCTCCTGGAAATGCTCTTAGGAGGCGCGCCCCGCTTCCTGCACATACTTAAAACGGCAGAGCACCTGTTCTCTATTAAGGCTCTCTGTGCTATGATGCTCTGTGCATAAAAGGCATCCTCCTATTATGGGAGGTGCATGGACAATGTGTTCATTCTATTGTTTATGGCCCTCTGCTCAGTCCACACTCTGCTGTGCTCTGCAAAGTGTAGTTTACTTTTGGTTTTCTAATCCCTCTGTCTCCTCAGTAACCTCCGCTGGCAGTTCCCTATTCTGGATTCTTCTGGACTCCCCGGTTTCCACTCCAGGCTGACTGAGCTGCTCCTCGCAGAACTATCCAGATATTGCTGCCGGCTGGATCAGCCTTTCTGAAACTACACAGAGCTTCCAGGATCCTCTTCACTGATAGAGCCTGAATTCCACTGTCTTGTTAATACCGTCTGTACGGGTCGTCCCTCTGGTCTGGGTACTGCGGCATTTAGGCCATCTGGTGT
This sequence comes from Ranitomeya imitator, assembly GCF_032444005.1. Classification (NCBI taxonomy): domain Eukaryota; kingdom Metazoa; phylum Chordata; class Amphibia; order Anura; family Dendrobatidae; genus Ranitomeya; species Ranitomeya imitator. The sequence goes on from NC_091288.1 coordinate 167,648,602, forward strand.
TGTGACGGGGGAATCCCTGTATAGGGGTACACCTTGCCCGGTGCTCCACTACATGGTTCAGTGTTTTGGTCCAGAGGGTTCTTCTCTCAGGCACCTCTGTTTGTTTAAAACTTCATTTAATTAAATACCTTTGCTTTTTGAAGCCATTCTCCTGTCTCTTGTGTACCGGGTATACAGCTACCACTGCTCCATCAGTGGTCTAGTGAGTCCACTATATTTCCCCATGCCCTGTGGGTGTAACAGTTGGTAAGTCGTTGTGTGGTCACTGGGGAGCTGTCACACAGACAGCTTTCTCCAGCGACCAACGATCAGAGAACAACTTCGGCATCGTTGAAACTGTCTTCAATGATGCCGAAGTCCCCGGGTAACCAGGGTAAACATTGGGTTACTAAGTGCAGGGCCGCGCTTAGTAACCCGATATTTACCCTGGTTACCATTGTAAAAGTTAAAAAAACACTACATACTCACATTCTGATGTCTGTCACGTCCCCCACCATTAGCTTCCCTGCACTGTGTCAGTGCCGGCCGTAAAGCAGTACTGATCAGCAGCGAGCAGGCCTTTCTGGGACTAAGTGCCACTTTTCTCATACTGAGCATGCCCTTGGGACAACCTCCCATTGGTGGTCGGGTGTCACATGTTCAGGTCCTGTTGCAGCTCCTATTGGACAATCTGGAAGGTCCCGGTGTCCTACTGCTATAAAGGCTTTGCATGGCCGCCTGGCCATGCGCTAGTGTAAACTTGCTAACGTGTGTGTGTAGATGAATGTCTGTTGATGGATTAAAGCTCCTTAATCATTCCCATCCCTAGTGTTGATGGCTGATCGCGAATGGTGGAAGCTACCTAGCGCCTGACAGTGCTACCTGCACACTCAGCACACAAAAATGGAAGCAAAATTGTCAACAAATCTCAATGTATTTAGTATGGAGTATAAGCACCATGCACAGAAATACACACAAGCCGTAATGTTTGTGTGATTGAGGTTATCATTAATGGTTGTCTAAGGAATGTTCTTCCACACTGAGCAAGCAAATCATCATCATCCTTTACTGCCAGCTCCCTTTGCAATCGCCGACCAATGGTGTCCCAGATGTGCTTGATTGGAAACAAGGCTGAAGAAACTGCAGGTCGTAGTAGAACATTTAGTCCAACAGCATCATGCAGCCTGGCATGCTCGTGTTAAAAAAATTAAATAATGCGTCGATTCACCAACCCCCAAAAAATCACTAACCATTTTGACAAAAATTGTGCATTTAAAAAAATAAATTTTCATTTATGGAATTGTAAGAATTTTGGTTTAACAAGTTACACCTAGAGTTGAGCGGATTGATCAGCAAAGGATCAAGCTTTAGCCAAAATTTCCTGAAATCTGCGGTTTCACACACATTTGACCAATCTGCGATAAGGTTCACAGTTAGGAATTAAAAAACAAAGTGTCCCATACCATTACACTCAGTGAGCAGGGTCAAGATATTGGGTGTGGTAGCATGGACTTCCCCGAAATGCCTTCCAACAATCCGATCACACACCATTGCACAATCAATGAGTGGGGGTTATCACACACAGTGTAAAACATGGCGCCGGGCAAAGAATGACACTTTATGCCTGTACTTTGTTAGGGATAGGACTGCTCAGAGCACAAAGGATAGGGATAGAAAAAGTCCTAATATGATTGAGATGTACTACTTCAGTGCTATTGTATGATGTTAAAAATGGAAGTGAAAGCGTACTGTAGTCTTCGAATAGAAATCCAAGATTCAAGCGATATTCAGTGAACTGTTGTAGCAGTCTCATCATCAACATTCTGTGTGTGACTGTGAATTAATACAATTGTGATATAAAGCAGCAACAACATTAATAACTGCCTATTTTTTGGTTTTCACACATAGCAGCAAGCAAGTTTGCAACTAAATCTGAACTCAGGGGTTGCTTCTGTGAAAATGAACGTGTGATTCCTGTGTTTTGAGATCCGTCATTTTTCTTTCTGGTTTTTTTAAAGAGAAATTTTCATACTGAAACTTAAACACAAGTGTATGCCTATCAAAGTGAGCACAATGTTTAAAACAATTTTTGGAGCCTGCTTCATTTATCCAATAGACTTTAGACGTGTGCACATGCCACCTGAATACAGAGGCAAGTTACGCGTGCTTGCTCTTGAGACGCGATTCCACCTAGATTTGTCCTCTAATTTAGTAAAGGTACGTGGCCATTTCTTTATGGGAAAAATGTTATTATTCTGAAACTAAAATAGAAAAGTGTTCACTTACTAAAGTGAATGCACTGTTTTAAATACTTTGTTTAGCCCTCTTCATTGCTCCAATTAGTTTAACATTAGATGTGGACACACACCACTTGAATACAGCGGACAGTTGCATGTTCTTGCTTGAGACAAGTGATTCTAGGTTCAGTACACTTAAGTGTACTGCAATGAATTAGACCAGAATTTAATATGATGTGTACTGAATGCACCTGGTCATGTGCCACCACCGCTCTCTAAAAAATGTCTATTTACCGTATCTGTTCTTCCTGCAGGTATGTTTGCTACTGCTGACCAACATGCCCAACCTGTGATATCCCCTACTTCTACTGCTTGTACTTACTTGGTATGTTTTGGAACTGAACACTGCACAACCCCCTCTCTCCACTTTTCTATACTACCTGCTTGTTAGCTCTGCTTGTGATTAGGATTGAGCGAAACGGGTCGGCCAGATTCAGAAGTCGCCGACTTTTGGCAAAGTCGGGTTTCATGAAACCTGACCCGACCCCTGTGTGGGGTTGGCCATGAGGTCGGCGATCTCCTGATCTGGAATCGGAATTCCGATACCGAGTTCCAATATGTTTAAGATATCGGGAATCGGTATCGGAATTCATATTTAAGTGTAAAATAAAGAATAAAAATAAAAAAATATTGATATACTCACCCTTGGACGCGCCCTGGTTCTCACCGGCAGGCTTCCTTCCGACGAATGAGCGCCTGAAGGGCCTTCGATGACATTGCGGCTTGTGATTGGTCGCATGAGCGGTCACATGGGCATCACGCGACCAATCACAAGCCACGACGTCATCTAAGGTCTTTCAGGCGCTAATTCTTAGGAAGGAAGCGTCCGAGGGCGCGTCTGAGGGTGAGTATATTCCTAATAGGTATATACTCACCCTCGGACGCGCCCTGGTTCTAACCCGCAGCCTTCCTTCCTAAGAATCAGCGCCTGAAGGACCTTAGATGACGTCGCGGCTTGTGATTGGTCGCGTGACGCCCATGTGACCGCTCACGTGACCAATCACAAGCCGCGACGTCATCGAAGGTCCTTCAGGCGCTCATTCTTAGGATGGAAGGCTGCCGGTGAGAACCAGGGCGCGTCCGAGGGTAAGTATATCAATATTTTTTATTTTGATTCTTTATTTTACACGTAAATATGGATCCCAGGGCCTGAAGGAGAGTTTCCTCTCCTTCAGACCCTGGGAACCATTAGAAACCCAATGCACTGCATTGGGTTTCGTGTTTCAGCCGACCCCGACCCCAACTTTTCTATAGGATCGGCCGATTTCACTTGACCCGACTTTTGAAAAAGTCGGGTTTCGTGAAACCCGACCCGATCCTATAAAAAGAAAAGTCGCTCAACCCTACTTGTGATATATCCTGCATCTAGCTCTGTTTTAATTATCTGATTAAGATGAGCACAGGCTTCTCCCCTTTGTTTCACGCCTGAATGCATTTCTAAGCAAATATATTGTGAGTAAGGTGTATGCATAGACTTGTATGCTCAATGCATCACCTAAGTGCAACACTTAAGTATACGGCAATGAATTAGAGGTAATAGAGTTGTAGCATACATTTTACACACATAGAGACATCAGAGAGGATACAGCAATAAATACCCCATGTTTGCATGCTAGGACCAAATAGGGACAACTGCCAAACAACAGATATCCTAATCACCACAGAAACGCAGTCAATAGATCCCATAAAATATCACTTTTATTAATTACATACTAAAACCCAATACATAGAAACAGGTACAGCGGAAAAGATGGGGACAGTGGAGCACTATGTGGCAGTACAATAAACACACAAGGGGCTAAGAGGTACAACCCACTACCTACACATACCGTGAAACAGAGTACTTTGGCTAACAGACCATAAATATGATAAAGTGGATATATAGATATAAATTAAATCACTAAGAACTAGTCATTATCAAGACAATCTAACTAAAATAACCAAATAATACCTGGTATGTGCAGCGGTGGGGGACCCAGAGCCCACCCCGACACGCGTTTCGGAGCACAGAACGGCTCCTTCCTCAGCATTGGTTTATCACACCGCGAAAGTATAATACTAAATCCCATGTAGGATCGCTTCAGGTGCAGTTTACACAGTCTCACAAAAAGAGTAAGTGTATTTTTCCAATACTCCTGGCAGTCCATTTTACGGTCCAAATAATATACCTATTTTTCTGTATATTCTGCTTTCCAGCAAGTCGCTGTAACCAGGTGCAACTCTTCACTCACAAGAGTCCCTTAGTCATACACTACAAAAACAGCTGTAATATAAGTAAGTACTGCATGTTACTAAACCACAATAATTTAGGATCAATCTAGCCTCAGGTTAGCGCGGTGGTTTCACAGTATTATTTACTGTTTCTATTACATCTTGGTCTCAGAAAGATAGTGTATCCCACACCTTTACTTATGCAATCACTTGCTCCCTGACAAATGACATATGAAAATGATGCTTACGTGATCTGAGTGCGTTTAAGAACTTCTCAAGCCGTAGCCTCCCTGGCTCTGTTTCCTGCCCAGTCCCACCTTCTTCAGTTTGTCTGAAAGCTCACTGATTGTGTAGCCAATGAGTTTTCAGTCAAGCAGGGTAAGGTTTGATTAGGTGGGAATTAGAGCTGGAGACGCAGAGGCTTAGGAATTACTTTTACCCTACAAGAAGTAGTGTAGCTAGAGTCCTATGGGACCCAATGCAAAATTTGGAACTTGGCTCCCACCGGCACGTTGGTTAGAAGCATAAGCCTTTGTAGCATTCTAGATTCTATAAAGACATATGTGTTTGCCTCGCATGTAAAAATGTCTCCTGTCCTAACTTCTTTTGTAATAATCTCCCCCATCCTGGGCGTCTTAATGCAATAATGCCCCTGTCCTGGGCACCATTCTATAACATTTTCCCTCATCTTGGACTCCTTCCTAGTATAATATCCCCATCATGGTCAAAGGTAGCCTTCCTGGTAGAATGTCCCTTTTGTTTATAATGTACCACATCCTAGCATAATGCCCCCATCCTTGAATAATGTCTCAATTCGGATATAATGTCCCACATCCTAGTATAATGTCCCCCATTCTGCTTATAATGTTCCCATTCTGGAATAATGTCCCAATTCTCTCATATTGTCCCTATTCTGATATAATGTCCACATTCTGGTATAATACCCCCATCCTTGTATATTAACCATATTTTGGAATAATGTTCTTCATCTTGGTATAATGTCTCAATTCTGTTACAATGTCCCCCATTCAGGTATAATGTTCCCCATACTGGTATAATATCCCCATTCTGGTATAATGTGCCTATCCGGGTATATCATCATCCTGGTATAATGTCCTGATTAGGGTATAATGTCCCTCATTCTGTTATAATGTCCCCCATCTGGAATAATGTCCCCCATCCTGGTAGAATGTCTTGATTCTGGTAAAATGACATGATTCTGGTAGAATGTCCCCATTCTGGTATAATGTCACCTATTCTGGTATAATGTATCCATTCTGGTATAGTGTCTCCCATTCTAGTATAATGTCCCCATTCTGGTATATTGTCCCTCATCCTGATATAAAGACTCCATTCTGGTCTAATATCCCCATCCTGATATAATGTCCCCATTCTGGTATAATGTCCCCATTCTGGTATAATATCACCCATTCTGGTATAATGTCACCCATTCTAGTATAATGTATCCATTCTGGTATAGTGTCTCCCAATCTAGTATAATGTCCCCATTCTGGTATATTGTCCCTCATCCTGATATAATGACTCCATTCTGGTCTAATATCCCCATCCTGATATAATGTCCCCATTCTGGTGTAATGTCCCCATTCTGGTATAATGTTCCTCACTTTAGTATAAAGTCTCCACAATGGAATAATGACTCCTTTCTGATATAATGTCTCCTATCCTTGTATAATGTTTATCTGAGGATGCACATCCAGGTGAAATAGGTGTCAGCGGGTCCTCCACTCGTATAGGCCTGGTCATTGTGACTCTGACTCCAGGAACACTTGAGTGATTGATTAGTCAAGGTTGATCAGTTTGCATATGTGATGGTAAGGACAACATTATCTCATAGAGAACAACATGACCATTTAAACAGTTTAGGGGAGGATAGATTATGCTGACAGGTGACCTTTAACGTTTATGAAGAGGTCTACAGATGAGGTCAGGTGGGTGGATAAATGGATCATGTTTTCTAGCTTAGTGTTTGGGGTATTGGGATATTGAAGGAGATTAAGGAGTAGGGGAGCAATACATGTGAGTACATGTGTAACCATTTTGAAAGATAATTTTTTGCTGTTTAATGTTTTTAAAAATGGGAGGTGTAGTTATATTCATGTAGTTGTGGAACATTTATAATGTGCATTTATAAAGAGTTCAGAAAAGATCTATGGCTACAAATTTATAATGCTTTAATTGCTCATGGATGTTGCCAAATGTGAATAAAAGGGGAAGAGGAAGATGTGAGACTGATCAGATAATCAAAGAAGAAAGGATGTACAAAGTAAGAGAAACAAATTAAAATAATCTGCTAATTTACGTAGCCGGAAAAAAATTGGAAACGTCCCTATCCTGTCTATTCCGGATAAGTCTCACTTGTGATTGCTGCACGACCTATTTAAGGAATTAGAATCGGAAAGATTCAGAAGTATCAAGGCTGGAGCCCTTAGTGTTGTGTTTAACCCCAACATCATCATGTTCTCTGATCCTGCCCCTTCAGTCGTTTCTGGTGCTCATTTTATCTTCCGTAGGAATACCCTAAGTGCTCTCTTATTAATGCCTATGCATTTTATATATGATGAAACATTACAAAAAAATGTTTAAATGTACAATCCTCTAATGCTTTTTCATTCATTCCACCACTCTAAAAAACTAATAAAGATTAAAATTAAACCTTTATGCACCCCAAAACATAAAAAACAACATAAACGTCATAAAATGTTACCGTAGCCTGTGTACTTTTTTTTACATACAGTAAGTGATGTTTCTATTCTTTGATACATTGAGGTCAAATGGCTAGATATACACCAATAGTTGCTGTGGGCAATACTTTTTCCTCTACCAGGTTAATAGAAAATGTGTCCTGTATATAACTATGAGTAACTGGTCCCATTCCACATCCCAAATTACGGAGGTCAATATTTTCTGTTCTTCAAAATATTCTTTCCCCTGTAGGCACTTTCTGCACCATGAATTATATAGCGCTTTGTATTTAGCTATATTTTTTTATTTTATTTTATCCAAAGACCATAGGTCAATTTCTAATTTCTTTCTCTGCTTTTGTTTTTACTTCTTTCACTGGCACAGATTCCTCTAAAGCTATATATTGCTTGTGAAAGCTCAGTCTGCAAGGTTTTATCATCTGTATAAATGATAAACGAGATGAAGCGTGTGATCCCTACGTGATTGTTTTACATAAAAATGTCTTCTCCATATAAAAAAAGACCAAGTTATAAAGTACATTTTAACAATATGTACTACTGCAATTACTACTACAACTGTTACTATGATTAAATCTAATTATAATACATGTTAGTCATTACAACTGAGCTGTAATGATAGACATTTTATGTGTGAGTTTTCTTTAGGAAAGTAATCATTTCTATCATACGTTTTAGAAAAACTGTGATAGGAGCAGAAGAAAAATAGCTTTTAATGTTGTATACGGTCTCAATACTTCAATGCTTGTGTTCAAGTATCGTCCATGTGTTGTAACATAAATTGCTGATGTGCCATTGTGTGTATTTAAGTTAGTACCAGGCCCTGTTAGACCCGGGCACAACCATCAATGTGTGTGTAAGCAGGTTGCGTGGTGCAGTGACACAAGGGTTAACAAATTAACAATTTAATTGGAACAATAGAGGAACTCCTGGCAAGGGAGAAAACAGTTAAATTGAAAAGGAGAAATTGCAATGTAGCAATAGTCCAGTAATCAAACTTATCGTGTCCTTAGGGTCCTCAGCTGCAGGTGATCCTTTGGGGGTTGTAGTACCAGCAACGTCCAGTAGAATGTTCTCAGATGGGGTCCCACAAATAACGGTCCTACTTCTGGTGGCAGCGGGCGGTCACCGGTTTTACCCGCTGAGTCCCTAGTCCATAAGCCTGTTCAGCTAAAGCACAGGGAGATGCAGAAATCCCAGTGCCAAGCGTGGGTTGTTCGGCTCTGGTGGGCTGGTGGGCAGAGGGAACTGCAACTCAATGACCTGCAGCCATCCCACATTTCCTGGTTGAGCGTGGTCTTGCGTTTAGCCGGGCGCACTGCACTCTCCACTCTTACCATCCTGCCCAAGTGGCCAGGAGATGTCGGCCGCAGTACGTTGCAGCGCTGATGCTTGGGGTGCGGAGCGTGCTGCTCACCCTCTTGCTCTCACACTGATGGCGGGAAACTGCTGCTTTGCACGCTTTCAGATCTGTTTCCGGTTTAAAGACGGCCCCTCTCCCGGGTCATGGGGCCTGTCCGGTCCTCTATTTCTTTCCCCGGGCAACATGGGGCGCAGCCTCAACATTTTCGGACTCGGCTCAATACAGATATCTGCAGCCCGGTCCTCCGCCTTACACGTGCATTACTGGGCTGAAAGCAAGAGGAAAGTTTGTGAACCATAGTCAAGTAGAGCCGGAATTAGACTGTTCTGTATGTAGGCGAAGTGTAGTAAAAGAAAATTTACCAAGACAAGCAGCACAATAAGACACTTAAGTTTTTTTGTTGGGAGACACACCAGAGCACTGACACCCTGAGATTGAGAGTGAGACACTGAGACCAAGCCAAATTGTAGTGTGTAAAGGCCTACTTACACATTGAATAGTTGTTGGTTTGACTGACGGCTACCTGTCTCTACTCGCCAGTACACAAGAATTCTAATCTCAGCTGAACATTCACGTGTTGTCAAAGAGGAGAGCAAAGAAACCTGCTGATAAACATCACTGGGGTAAAGTTATTTTCTCTAATGAAGCCCTCCTTGGGACATCTGGAAGAATAATTGTCCGGAGAAGAAAAGTGATTACTAACAGGACTCCTGGCTCATGCCAACCGTAAAGCATCCTGAGACAATTCATTTATAGAGTAGCTTTTCATCCAAGCGAGTAGGCTCACTCAAAATTCTAGCTAAAAATACTGGCATGAATAAAGAATGGAATCTAAACATAATCCAAGAGCAGCTTTCTCCAATGATCCAAGGATAATTTGGTGGTGAACAATGCCTTTTTCAGCATGAGGGAGACTGTGAGGAGCTGGCCACAGACTAAAGACTATCGTACTAATGGACGTAAAGCAGAGTCCATGGCTCTATGGGATGCAGACTTTTTCCATCATTAATCACTAGTTACATTGTTATTTTTTGTTAGAGATTTGCCTGCTCATCAGTTTAAGGCCGGCGTCACACTTGCGAGTTTTACGGACGTAAGAGCGCAGAATCTACGTCCGTAAAACTTGCAAAAAATACGGCACAATTATTCTCTATGCCCCTGCTCCTATTTGCCGTATTTTACTGATCAGTATTATACGGCTTTCTACGGCCGTACAAAATCGCAGCATGCTGCGTTTGTCACCGTACTGCGCAAGAAATACGCCAATGAAAGTCTATGGAAGCGTGAAAAATACGGATTACACACGGACAAGCAGTGTGACTTGCGAGAAATACGTAGCGCTGTTAGAGAGAAAAGCCGGCAATTCAGTGCGGTGTACAGTAAAATCACACTGACAGCTTACAGTAGAATAGGTAGAATAAATGTGTACACATAGAATAGGTATATATATATATATATATGTCAGTGAGACACATATATGTATATATATTAATATTTATTCCAGCGCTAGACAGCTTGAAAGCCGGTAATTCAATTACCGGCTTTTTCCTTCTCCTTCCTAAAACCCGACATGATTTGAGACATGGTTTACATACAGTAAACCATGTCTTCTCTCCATTTTTTTTGCAGATTCCACACTACTAATGTCAGTAGTGTGTATCTGCAAAATTTGGCCGTTCTAGCTCTTAAAATAAAGGGTTAAATGGCTGAAAAAATTGGCGTGGGCTCCCGCGCAATTTTCTCCGCCAGAGTAGTAAAGCCAGTGACTGAGGGCAGATATTAATAGCCTGGAGAGGGTCCACGGTTATTGGCCCCCCCCTGGCTAAAAACACCTGCCCCCAGCCACCCCAGAAAAGGCACATCTGGAAGATGCGCCTATTCTGGCACTTGGCCACTCTCTTCCCATTCCCGTGTAGCGGTGGGATATGGGGTAATGAAGGGTTAATGCCACCTTGCTATTGTAAGGTGACATTAAGCCTAATTAATAATGGAGAGGCGTCAATTATGACACCTATCCATTATTAATCCAATTGTAGTGAAGGGTTAAATAAAACACAAACACATTATTTAAAATTATTTTAATGAAATAAAAACAATGGTTGTTGCAGTATTTTATTCAACGCCCAATCCAGTCACTGAAGACCCTCGTTCTGTGAGTAAAAAAACATAATAAACCAACAATATACTTACCCTCCGCAGATCTGTAACGTCCAACGATGTAAATCCTTCTGAAGGGGTTAAAACATTTTGCAGCAAGGAGCTGTGCTAATGCAGGCTGCTCCTCGCTGCAAAACCCCAGGGAATGAGGCTAAAAATAGATCAATGGCCAGGGAGCTTTCTAGGTAATTTCCCACGATCTATGAACAGCCAGCAGAGGGCGCCTCACCGCAAATGAAGCTAAATATAGATCATTGATCTATTTTTAGCCTCATTCCCTGGGGTTTTGCAGCGAGGAGCAGCCTGCATTAGCACAGCTCCTTGCTGCAAAATGTTTTAACCCCTTCAGAAGGATTTACATCGTTGGACGTTACAGATCTGCGGAGGGTAAGTATATTGTTGGTTTATTATGTTTTTTTACTCACAGAACGAGGGTCTTCAGTGACTGGATTGGGCGTTGAATAAAATACTGCAACAACCATTGTTTTTATTTCATTAAAATAATTTTAAATAATGTGTTTGTGTTTTATTTAACCCTTCACTACAATTGGATTAATAATGGATAGGTGTCATAATTGACGCCTCTCCATTATTAATTAGGCTTAATGTCACCTTACAATAGCAAGGTGGCATTAACCCTTCATTACCCCATATCCCACCGCTACACGGGAATGGGAAGAGAGTGGCCAAGTGCCAGAATAGGCGCATCTTCCAGATGTGCCTTTTCTGGGGTGGCTGGGGGCAGGTGTTTTTAGCCAGGGGGGGGCCAATAACCGTGGACCCTCTCCAGGCTATTAATATCTGCCCTCAGTCACTGGCTTTACTACTCTGGCGGAGAAAATTGCGCGGGAGCCCACACCAATTTTTTCCGCCATTTAACCCTTTATTTTAAGAGCTAGAACGGCCAAATTTTGCAGATACACACTACTGACATTAGTAGTGTGGAATCTGCAAAAAAAATGGAGAGAAGACATGGTTTACTGTATGTAAACCATGTCTCAAATCATGTCGGGTTTTAGGAAGGAGAAGGAAAAAGCCGGTAATTGAATTACCGGCTTTCAAGCTGTCTAGCGCTGGAATAAATATTAATATATATACATATATGTGTCTCACTGACATATATATATATATATACCTATTCTATGTGTACACATTTATTCTACCTATTCTACTGTAAGCTGTCAGTGTGATTTTACTGTACACCGCACTGAATTACCGGCTTTTCTCTCTAATATATGTGTCTACTGACACATATATATATATATATATATATATATATATATATATACATATATACAGTGGGGCAAAAAAGTATTTAGTCAGTCAGCAATAGTGCAAGTTCCACCACTTAAAAAGATGAGAGGCGTCTGTAATTTACATCATAGGTAGACCTCAACTATGGGAGACAAACTGAGAAAAAAAAATCCAGAAAATCACATTGTCTGTTTTTTTATCATTTTATTTGCATATTATGGTGGAAAATAAGTATTTGGTCAGAAACAAACAATCAAGATTTCTGGCTCTCACAGACCTGTAACTTCTTCTTTAAGAATCTCCTCTTTCCTCCACTCATTACCTGTAGTAATGGCACCTGTTTAAACTTGTTTTCAGTATAAAAAGACACCTGTGCACACCCTCAAACAGTCTGACTCCAAACTCCACTATGGTGAAGACCAAAGAGCTGTCAAAGGACACCAGAAACAAAATTGTAGCCCTGCACCAGGCTGGGAAGACTGAATCTGCAATAGCCAACCAGCTTGGGATGAAGAAATCAACAGTAGGAGCAATAATTAGAAAATGGAAGACATACAAGACCACTGATAATCTCTCTCGATCTGGGGCTCCACGCAAAATCCCACCCCGTGGGGTCAGAATGATCACAAGAACGGTGAGCAAAAATCCCAGAACCACGCGGGGGGACCTAGTGAATGAACTGCAGAGAGCTGGGACCAATGTAACAAGGCCTACCATAAGTAACACACTACGCCACCATGGACTCAGATCCTGCAGTGCCAGACGTGTCCCACTGCTTAAGCCAGTACATGTCCGGGACCGTCTGAAGTTTGCTAGAGAGCATTTGGATGATCCAGAGGAGTTTTGGGAGAATGTCCTATGGTCTGATGAAACCAAACTGGAACTGTTTGGTAGAAACACAACTTGTCGTGTTTGGAGGAAAAAGAATACTGAGTTGCATCCATCAAACACCATATCTACTGTAAAGCATGGTGGTGGAAACATCATGCTTTGGGGCTGTTTCTCTGCAAAGGGGCCAGGACGACTGATCCGGGTACATGAAAGAATGAATGGGGCCATGTATCGTGAGATTTTGAGTGCAAACCTCCTTCCATCAGCAAGGGCATTGAAGATGAAACGTGGCTGGGTCTTTCAACATGACAATGATCCAAAGCACACCGCCAGGGCAACGAAGGAGTGGCTTCGTAAGAAGCATTTCAAGGTTCTGGAGTGGCCTAGCCAGTCTCCAGATCTCAACCCTATAGAAAACCTTTGGAGGGAGTTGAAAGTCCGTGTTGCCAAGCGAAAAGCCAAAAACATCACTGCTCTAGAGGAGATCTGCATGGAGGAATGGGCCAACATACCAACAACAGTGTGTGGCAACCTTGTGAAGACTTACAGAAAACGTTTGACCTTTGTCATTGCCAACAAAGGATATATTACAAAGTATTGAGATGAAATTTTGTTTCTGACCAAATACTTATTTTCCACAATAATAAGCAAATAAAATGATAAAAAAAGAGACAATGTGATTTTCTGGATTTTTTTTCTCAGTTTGTCTCCCATAGTTGATGTCTACCTATGATGTAAATTACAGACGCCTCTCATCTTTTTAAGTGGTGGAACTTGCACTAATGCTGACTGACTAAATACTTTTTTGCCCCACTGTATATATATATATATATATATATATATATATATAGACAGTATATATATATTTTCTTTTCTTTTTGGGACACATGGATCACTTCTATAGCGGTATGTTGGTTTTGCTAGCCTGCGAGAAAACCACGCAGTACGGATGCCATACGGATTACATACGGAGGATGCCATGCGCAAAAAACGCTGACACACCCTGCCTACGGAGGAGCTACGGACCACTTTTTTCGGGACTTTTCAGCGTATTACGGCCGTAATATACGGACCGTATTGTTTTACGCTGTGTGTGACGCCGGCCTAAGATGCACAAATCTCTATTGGAAAGTATCCAATCCCAGGAATGGATGTTTCCTTTCAGTGACAGTAAGCAGAGAAAGACGTGTGGGCTGGATCTTATGTATACATAAGACCAGACACTAGATTGGTAATCAGGTAAAGCAATCATTCCATTCCATTAGGGTACCGTCACACTATACGATTTACCTACGATCACGACCAGCGATATGACCTGGCCGTGATCGTAGGTAAATCGTAGTGTGGTCGCTGGGGAGCTGTCACACAGACAGCTCTCCAGCGACCAACTATGCCGAGGTCCCTGGGTAACCAGGGTAAACATCGGGTAACTAAGCGCAGGACCGCGCTTAGTTACCCGATGTTTACCCTGGTTACAAGCGTTAAACTAAAAAAAAAAAAACAGCACATACTTACATCTGGTGTCCGTCAGGTCCCTTGCCGTCTGCTTCCCACACTCAGTGACTGCCGGCCGTAAAGTGAAAGTGAAAGCACAGCCGCTGTGCTCTGCTTTCACTTTACGGCCGGCAGTCACAGTGCGGGAAGCAGAGACGGCAAGGGACCTGACGGACACCAGAATGTAAGTATGTGCTGTTTGTTTTTTTTTAGTTTAACGCTTGTAACCAGGGTAAACATTGGGTAACTAAGCGCGGTCCTGCGCTTAGTTACCCGATGTTTACCCTGGTTACAAGCGAACGCATCGCTGGATCGCATCGCTAGATCGCTAGATCGGTGTCACACACACCGATCTAGCGATGACAGCGGGAGATCCAGCGATGAAAGAAAGTTCCATACGATCTGCTACGACGTACGATTCTCAGCAGGATCCCTGATCGCTGCTGCGTGTCAGACACAGCGATATCGTAACGATATCGCTGGAACGTCACGAATCGTACCGTCGTAGCGATCAAAATGTTATAGTGTGACGGTACCCTTAGGGTATGTGCACACGTCAGGATTTATTGCCGAAATTTTCCTGACAAAAACCGGACATTTCTGCCAGAAATCCGCATGCGTATATACCGCGATTTTACCGAGTTTTTGACGCGTTTTTGATGCGTTTTTTATGCCTCTTTTTCCAAATGCATAGAATCACGGGAAAAAAGCAGAAAATCCACAAAATTAATGAACATGCTGCTTTTTTTACCGCGATCCGTTTTTTTCCCAGAAAAAAATGCATCATATGCACAAAACATGCAGAATGCATTCTAAATGATAGGATGCATAATGTATGCATTTTTAATGAGTTTTTCTAGTGTTTTTACCGCAAAAAAACGTGAAAAAAATGCGAAAAAACCTGAACGTGTGCACGTAGCTTTAGTGTCACTGGAACCTCAATTAAGCCATTGTTCTCCCAGCCACTAGTCCCATTATATGAATGGCAAAAGCAGACCCAGTAGAGCTGTCACCATAGGGGGTCTCACATGCAGTCCCAGGTTTCCCATGCAGTCTCTGAAAATACTTCCACCAATGCACAGTTAGGTTTGGGAGTGTGTTTCCCGAGGGCAGGGCTTAGTTCTGGGGGGCAGATTAGGGTATTTAGGATATTTAGGATACTGAAATGGGAATGGGGGATTTGTTACTGATTGGAGCTGGATACACATGCTGCGGTCCTGGTATCCTTCATCTGAAGAAGCATAGGCTGTGACTGCAGACTGTACTGGCAGGAGATACAAAAGTTGTTGAACAACCAAAAATTGGGTATGATGGAATTATATAACATGGGTCAACACAAAAAAAATCATCAGCAAAGCTAATATGTCTGTTTTATGGAGTTTGATGTGCTGATTCCAAAAATATGCTTAGTTTTGGTCTATCACATAAATTTTATGAGATAGAAGTATTTTTGTGACGTTATTTCTGCATTTTCAATGTATGTGGTTTTTCCTATGTTATTCCCATTTCTTTGCTTGTCTTACTTAATTGTGAATTTTCTTACAGGGACAACATCACTCAAGGTTATAGTGAGCTTTAAGAGAAGGAGTATTGACAGTGCAGTCCATGAATGACTGCTTCTTGGAAAGTCACATGTTATGGGGAGGAGCTAACTGTTATGAGGCGGTAAGATTTGAGTCAGTTAGAAAAGGATGGTGATGGCAGTAAGGACTGGTATGTGAGGCTCTGACAGGAGACAGGCCTCTACGTGGACCTGAGACCTGCCACAGGGAGATAGCAGGGAAGGCAGCGGACAGCTGCCATTGTGAGAGGATTTTCACTGCATTTCAAGGAGGGCAAGTTGCCTGAGAGGGAAGAAAATATCTCAGCCACTGAGGTGTAACTAAAGGTACCTTCACACATAACGATATTGTTAACGATATCGTTGCTATTTGTGACGTAGCAACGATATCGTTAAGGAAATTGTTATGTGTGACAGCGACCAACGATCAGGCCCCTGCTGGGAGATCGTTGGTCGCTGAATAAAGTCCAGAACTTTATTTCGTCGCTGGATCTCCCTGGAGACATCGCTGGATCGGCGTGTGTGACACCGATCCAGCGATGTCTTCACTGGTAACCAGGGTAAACATCGGGTAACTAAGCGCAGGGCCGCGCTTAGTAACCCGATGTTTACCCTAGTTACCATGCTAAAAGTAAAAAAAACAAACACTAGATACTTACCTACAGCCGTCTGTCCTCCAGCGCTGTGCTCTGCACTCCTCCTGTACTGGCTGTGAGCCGGAAAGCAGAGCGGTGACGTCACCGCTCTGCTTTCCGGCTCACAGCCAGTACAGGAGGAGAGCAGAGAAGCAGAGAAGCAGAGCGCAGCGCTGGAGGACAGACGGCTGTAGGTAAGTATCTAGTGTTTGTTTTTTTTTACTTTTAGCATGGTAACCAGGGTAAACATCGGGTTACTAAGCGCGGCCCTGCGCTTAGTTACCCGATGTTTACCCTGGTTACCGGTATCGTTGGTCGCTGGAGAGCGGTCTGTGTGACAGCTCTCCAGCGACCAAACAGCGACGCTGCAGCGATCCGAATCGTTGTTGGTATCGCTGCAGCGTCGCTAAATGTGAAGGGGCCTTAAGTGAAGGTCTCCACAGAGAGAGAACCCGAAAGCAGCCAATATCACACTGAGAAACTGCCTGTCTGCATATGTTCCTCTGTAAGGAATAGGCTGACCTGTTTACCTCACAACTGTATATAGTTATCTACCAGATTAACTCCAGTAAAATCAGTTCTAAATACAAGCTGCCTCTCATCTCTGGGGAAATATCTACATATCATCTATTGGCTTATCGCACTTTTTTTAGTTTGTCACCACCATTGAACTGAACTCACTCTACTGTTTGATCTGATTTAACCCCTTCATGACCTTGGGATTTTTCGTTTTTTCCGTGTTCGTTTTTCACTCCCCTCCTTCCCAGAGCCATAACTTTTTTATTTTTCCGTCAATTTGGCCACGTGAGGGCTTATTTTTTGCGGCACAAGTTGTAATTTTGAATGACATCATTGGTTTTAGCATGTCGTGTACTAGAAAACGGGAAAAAAATTTCAAGTGCGGTGAAATTGCAAAAAAAAGTGCAGTCCCACACTTGTTTTTTGTTTGGCTTTTTTGCTAGGTTCACTAAATGCTAAAACTGACCTGCCATTATGATTATCCAGGTCAGTAAAAGTTCATAGACACCTAACATGACTAGGTTATTTTTTACCTAAGTGGTGAAAAAAAATTCCAAACTTTGCTAAACAAAAAAAAATTCCGCCATTTTCCGATACTCGTAGCGCCTCCATTTTTCATGATCTGGGGTCGGCTGAGGGCTTATTTTTTGAGAGCTGAGATGACGTTTTTAATGATAGCATTTTGGTGCAGATATGTTCTTTTGATCGCCCGTTATTGCATTTTAATGCAATGTTGCGGTGACCAAAAAAAACGTAATTCTGGCGTTTCTAATTTTTTTCTCGCTACGCGGTTTAGCGATCAGGTTAATATTTTTTTTTTATTTGATAAATCGGGTGATTCTGAATGTGGCGATATCAAATATGTGTAGATTTGTTTTTTTATTGATTTATTTTGATTGGGGCGAAAGGGGGGTGATTTAAACTTTTATATTTTTTTTATTTTTTTCCCATTTTTTTAACTTTTTTTTAAACTTTTGCCATGCTTCAATAGCCTCCATGGGAGGCTAGAAGCAGGCACAGCACAATTGGCTCTGCTACATAGCAGCGATCTGCTGTTCGCTGCTATGTAGCAGAAAATCAGGTGTGCTGTGAGCGCTCACAGGGTGGCGCTCACAGCTGCCGGGGATCAATAACCATAGAGGTCTCAAGGACCTCTATGGTTACAATGTACAAGCATCGCCGACCTCCGATCATGTGACGGGGGTCGGCGATGCCGTCATTTCCGGCCTTGGCCGGATGCGGTAGTTAAATGCCGCTGTCTGCATTTGACAGCGGCATTTAACTAGTTAATAGGTGCGGGCAGATCGCGATTCTGCCCGCGCCTATTACGGGCACATGTCAGCTGTTCAAAACAGCTGACATGTCCCGGCTTTGATGCTCGGCCGTACTATCCCATCCGAGGTCAGAAAGGGGAAAAATGTCCCAACAGTGTATCAATCATCCGAACAGATTCTGCTATGCGTGTGGTTCTTTTACACCAAAAGGCCAAGTACGTTCAATAACTCATGACATTAAAAAGATGTACCAGATGTACTTTAAGTGTCCACTTTGTGATTAAGACAAAAGCTGGGCCCCTCATGTGATATGCACATGTTGTTCAAATGGTCTTCGTGACTGGTTGAATAAGAGGAAAGTGGCTATGCCATTTGCTATTTCCATGATTTGGAGAGAACTCAAAAAAAATAGTGATGACTGCTACTTTTGTCTTGTGAAACTGAAGGGCTTTTCTACAAAGAACAAAATAACATTAATTACCCTGAACTTGAATCTGTGATTAGGCCAGTTCAACATGATGTTAAGGTACCGTCACACTAAACGATATCGCTAGCGATCCGTGACGTTGCAGCGTCCTGGCTAGCGATATCGTTCAGTTTGACATACAGCAGCGATCAGAATCCTGCTGTGATGTCGTTGGTCGCTGCAGAAAGTCCAGCACTTTATTTCGTCGCTGGACCTCCTGCTGACATCGCTGAATCGGCGTGTGTGACGCCGATTCAGCGATGTCTTCGCTGGTAACCAGGGTAAACATCGGGTTACTAAGCTCAGGGCCGCGCTTAGTAACCCGATGTTTACCCTGGTTACCAGCGTAAAAGTACAAAAAAAACAAACACTACATACTTATCTTCCGCTGTCTGTCTCTCGGCGCTCTGCTTCTCTGCCCTGTGTAAGCACAGCGGCCGGAAAGCACAGCGGTGACGTCACCGCTCTGCTTTCCGGCCGCTGTGCTCACAGCCAGTACAGAGAAGCAGAGCGCCGGGGACAGACAGCGGAAGGTAAGTATGTAGCGTTTGTTTTTTTTACTTTTAGGATAGTAACCAGGGTATACATCGGGTTACTAAGTGCGGCCCTGCGCTTAGTAACCCGATGTTTACCCTGGTTACCGGCATCGTTGGTCGCTGGAGAGCGGTCTGTGTGACAGCTCTCCAGCGACCAAACAGCGACGCTGCAGCGATCGGCATCGTTGTCGGTATCGCTGCAGCGTCGCTTAGTGTGACGGTACCTTTACCTTGCCATTTCCTGTACCACCGTTGTCTGGATTGGATGAAAATGAAGTAGAATATGAAGACTAAATGAGCAATCATTTACATTGCATGCTCAGTCCTACAGATGTATAATGCAGACCAGAGAGTAGGGAACTAATTTCTGGACACATGAGACGCCCCACATGTTTGGAAGATATATTCAAGTTTGCCAAAAGCTTTCAGGATATAATGAAAACTACAACTTTGGCTTCTGACACTAAAGGTACCGTCACACTTAGCGACGCTGCAGCGATACCGACAACGATCCGGATCGCTGCAGCGTCGTTGTTTGGTCGCTGGAGAGCTGTCACACAGACAGCTCTCCAGCGACCAACGATCCCGAGGTCCCCGGTAACCAGGGTAAACATCGGGTAACTAAGCGCAGGGCCGCGCTTAGTAACCCGATGTTTACCCTGGTTACCAGCGTAAAAAAACAAACAGTACATACTTACATTCAGCTGTCTGTCCCTTGCCGTCTGGTTCCTGCACTGACTGCTGGCCGTAAAGTGAAAGTGAAAGCACAGCACAGCGGTGAGTCACACAGCGGTGACTCACCGCTGTGGCTGTGCTCTGCTTTCACTTTACGGCCAGCAGTCAGTGCAGGAACCAGACGGCAAGGGACAGACAGCTGAATGTAAGTATGTACTGTTTGTTTTTTTACGCTGGTAACCAGGGTAAACATCGGGTTACTAAGCGCGGCCCTGCGCTTAGTAACCCGATGTTTACCCTGGTTACCAGTGAAGACATCGCTGAATCGGTGTCACACACGCCGATTCAGCGATGTCTGCGGGGAGTCCAGCGACGAAATAAAGTTCTGGACTTTCTTCCCCGACCAGCGACAGCACAGCAGGGGCCTGATCGCTGCTGCCTGTCACACTGGACGATATCGCTAGCGAGGACGCTGCAACGTCACGGATCGCTAGCGATATCGTCTAGTGTGACAGTACCTTAAGTAGCAGAAATACTAAACAAATGGACATGTAGAGCTAATATTCAATTGTGGCTCTAAGAGGCTGGCATTGCATAATGGGATCATGGGCATTTAATGACACAAGTAGTAATTTGATCCATTATTCTTTCATTACAGAAGTGCTGTGTCAAAGGATTTTCATTATCCTCTCAGCATGTTATTTGCTGTGGACTACACTATATCACTAGAATTCCATTACATTTGTCTAATGAAAGCTCTTAAGGGGTCACAATTACTGGTATAAATTAAAGCGAGATAAGATGAAAAAACGCAATTAGCTACTACTTGACATTATAGGTAGACAATTTTTAGAATTAACCTGATTTAGCAAAAAATACATTTCTTTATGAATGAAATATTTTGGAGTGTATAGACTTTGACAAGTACAGGTAGGCTCAGTAGGAATACTGGAAGGCAAGTGTAAACAGGTACGACTGGTATACAGATTGACATGGCAGGTGCAGGTGGGTACAGCTGGTATACAGAATGGAACAGCAGGTGCAGGTGGGTAAGGCTGGTATACGGAATGGAACAGTAGATGAGGGCAAGTATGGCTGAAAAGGCAGGAGTGTCCAGACCCCGAGAAGCAGCAGGAGGAGGACGCTTGGGATGACGGTCGGTGAGGCGAATGAGTCAGCATCCCTGCTGGTGGAGGGGAGCATGCAGGGTCGCTGATGCTACAGTACCTCCCCATTAAGCTTCCTCTTCTTCAAGCCTGCAAGAAATCTCTCCACGAGGAGAGGTGTTATGGCTGGCAATCAGGCAACACAGCGTGCAGTAATCAGCGCACATACAGAGATCTGGCAATAACCAAAAACAATAGGACGAGCTCTGAGACGTGGAATCTCTGTAGACTGCAGTACCTGATCTATCCTCACACAACTATAAGCAGCAGTGGATTGCGCCTATCAACTACCTATGCAACTCGGCACTGCCTGAGGAGCTGACTAGCCTGAAGATAGAAATACAAGCCTGACTTACCTCAGAGAAATACCCCAAAGGAATAGGCAGCCCCCCACATATAATGACTGTTAGCAAGATGAAAAGACAAACGTAGGAATGAAATAGATTCAGCAAAGTGAGGCCCGATATTCTAGACAGAGCGAGGATAGCAAAGAGAACTATGCAGTCTACAAAAAACCCTAAAACGAAAACCACGCAAAGGGGCAAAAAGACCCACCGTGCCGAACTAACAGCACGGCGGTGCACCCCTTTGCTTCTCAGAGCTTCCAGCAAAAGTTAATAGCAAGCTGGACAGAAAAAACAGAAAACAAACTAGAAGCACTTATCTAGCAGAGCAGCAGGCCCAAGGAAAGATGCAGTAGCTCAGATCCAACACTGGAACATTGACAAGGAGCAAGGAAGACAGACTCAGGTGGAGCTAAATAGCAAGGCAGCCAACGAGCTCACCAAAACACCTGAGGGAGGAAGCCCAGAGACTGCAATACCACTTGTGACCACAGAAGTGAACTCGGCCACAGAATTCACAACAGTACCCCCCCCTTGAGGAGGGGTCACCGAACCCTCACCAGAACCCCCAGGCCGACCAGGATGAGCCACATGAAAGGCACGAACAAGATCTGGGGCATGGACATCAGAGGCAAAAACCCAGGAATTATCTTCCTGAGCATAACCCTTCCATTTGACCAAATACTGGAGTTTCCGTCTAGAGACACGAGAATCCAAAATCTTCTCCACAATATACTCCAATTCCCCCTCCACCAAAACAGGGGCAGGAGGCTCCACAGATGGAACCATAGGTGCCACGTATCTCCTCAACAACGACCTATGGAATACATTATGTATGGAAAAGGAGTCTGGGAGGGTCAGACGAAAAGACACCGGATTGAGAATCTCAGAAATCCTATACGGACCAATAAAACGAGGTTTAAATTTAGGAGAGGAAACCTTCATAGGAATATGACGAGAAGATAACCAAACCAGATCCCCAACACGAAGTCGGGGTCCCACACGGCGTCTGCGATTAGCGAAAAGCTGAGCCTTCTCCTGGGACAAGGTCAAATTGTCCACTACCTGAGTCCAGATCTGCTGCAACCTGTCCACCACATAATCCACACCAGGACAGTCCGAAGACTCAACCTGTCCTGAAGAGAAACGAGGATGGAACCCAGAATTGCAGAAAAATGGAGAGACCAAGGTAGCCGAGCTGGCCCGATTATTAAGGGCGAACTCAGCCAACGGCAAAAATGACACCCAATCATCCTGGTCAGCGGAAACAAAACATCTCAGATATGTTTCCAAGGTCTGATTGGTTCGTTCGGTCTGGCCATTAGTCTGAGGATGGAAGGCCGAGGAAAAAGATAGGTCAATGCCCATCCTACCACAAAAGGCTCGCCAGAACCTCGAGACAAACTGGGAACCTCTGTCAGAAACAATATTCTCAGGAATGCCATGTAAACGAACCACATGCTGGAAGAACAAAGGCACCAAATCAGAGGAGGAAGGCAATTTAACCAAGGGCACCAGATGGACCATTTTAGAAAAGCGATCACAGACCACCCAAATGACCGACATTTTTTGAGAAACGGGAAGGTCAGAAATGAAATCCATCGAAATATGTGTCCAAGGCCTCTTCGGGACCGGCAAGGGCAAAAGCAACCCACTGGCACGTGAACAGCAGGGCTTAGCCCTAGCACAAATTCCACAGGACTGCACAAAAGCACGCACATCCCGTGACAGAGATGGCCACCAGAAGGATCTAGCAACCAACTCCCTGGTACCAAAGATTCCTGGATGACCGGCCAGCACCGAACAATGAAGTTCAGAGATAACTTTACTAGTCCACCTATCAGGGACGAACAGTTTCTCGGCCGGACAACGATCAGGTTTATTAGCCTGAAATTTCTGCAACACTCTCCGCAAATCAGGGGAGATGGCAGACACAATGACTCCTTCCTTGAGGATACTCGCCGGCTCAGATAACCCCGGAGAGTCGGGCACAAAACTCCTAGACAGAGCATCCGCCTTCACATTTTTAGAGCCCGGAAGGTATGAAATCACAAAATCAAAACGAGCAAAAAATAACGACCAACGGGCCTGTCTAGGATTCAAGCGCTTGGCAGACTCAAGATAAGTAAGGTTCTTATGATCAGTCAAAACCACCACGCGATGCTTAGCACCCTCAAGCCAATGACGCCACTCCTCGAATGCCCACTTCATGGCCAGCAACTCTCGGTTGCCCACATCATAATTACGCTCAGCAGCAGAAAATTTCCTGGAAAAGAAAGCACATGGTTTGAACACTGAGCAACCAGAACCTCTCTGTGACAAAACCGCCCCTGCACCAATCTCAGAAGCATCAACCTCGACCTGGAACGGAAGAGAAACATCAGGTTGACACAACACAGGGGCACAGCAAAAACGACGCTTCAACTCCTGAAAAGCTTCCACGGCAGCAGAAGACCAATTAACCAAATCAGCACCCTTCTTGGTCAAATCGGTCAATGGTCTGGCAATGCTAGAAAAATTACAGATGAAGCGACGATAAAAATTAGCAAAGCCCAGGAATTTCTGCAGACTTTTTAGAGATGTCGGCTGAGTCCAATCCTGGATGGCCTGAACCTTAACCGGATCCATCTCGATAGTAGAAGGGGAAAAGATGAACCCCAAAAATGAAACTTTCTGCACACCGAAGAGACACTTTGATCCCTTCACGAACAAGGAATTAGCACGCAGTACCTGGAAAACCATTCTGACTTGCTTCACATGAGACTCCCAATCATCTGAGAAGATCAAAATGTCATCCAAGTAAACAATCAAGAATTTATCCAGATACTCACGGAAAATGTCATGCATAAAAGACTGAAAAACAGATGGAGCATTGGCAAGTCCGAACGGCATCACCAGATACTCAAAATGACCCTCGGGCGTATTAAATGCCGTTTTCCATTCATCTCCCTGCCTGATTCTCACCAGATTATACGCACCACGAAGATCAATCTTAGTAAACCAACTAGCCCCCTTAATCCGAGCAAACAAGTCAGAAATCAATGGCAAGGGATACTGAAACTTAACAGTGATCTTATTAAGAAGGCGGTAATCAATACACGGTCTTAGCGAACCATCCTTCTTGGCTACAAAAAAGAACCCTGCTCCCAATGGTGACGACGATGGGCGAATATGTCCCTTCTCCAGGGACTCCTTCACATAACTGCGCATAGCGGTGTGTTCAGGTACGGACAAATTAAATAAACGACCCTTAGGGAATTTACTACCAGGAATCAAATCGATAGCACAATCACAATTCCTATGCGGAGGTAGGGCATCAGACTTGGACTCTTCAAATACATCCTGAAAGTCCGACAAGAACTCTGGGATGTCAGAAGGAATGGATGACGAAATAGACAAAAATGGAACATCACCATGTACTCCCTGACAACCCCAGCTGGTTACCGACATAGAGTTCCAATCCAATATTGGATTATGGGTTTGTAGCCATGGCAACCCCAACACGACCACATCATGCAAATTATGCAGTACCAAAAAGCGAATAACTTCCTGATGTGCAGGAGCCATGCACATGGTCAGCTGGGCCCAGTACTGAGGCTTATTCTTGGCCAAAGGTGTAGCATCAATTCCTCTCAACGGAATAGGACACCGCAAAGGCTCCAAGAAAAATCCACAACGTTTAGCATAATCCAAATCCATCAGATTCAGGGCAGCGCCTGAATCCACAAACGCCATGACAGAATATGATGACAAAGAGCACATTAAGGTAATGGACAAAAGGAATTTGGACTGTACAGTACCAATAACGGCAGAGCTATCGAACCGCCTAGTGCGTTTAGGACAATTAGAAATAGCATGAGTAGAATCACCACAATAAAAACACAGTCTGTTCAGACGTCTGTGTTCGTGCCGTTCTACTTTAGTCATAGTCCTGTCGCACTGCATAGGCTCAGGCTTACTCTCAGACAATACCGCCAGATGGTGCACAGATTTACGCTCGCGCAAGCGACGACCGATCTGAATGGCCAAGGACATAGACTCATTCAAACCAGCAGGCATAGGAAATCCCACCATTACATCCTTAAGAGCTTCAGAGAGACCCTTTCTGAACAAAGCCGCTAGTGCAGATTCATTCCACAGAGTGAGTACTGACCATTTCCTAAATTTCTGACAATATACTTCTACATCATCCTGACCCTGGCATAAAGCCAGCAGATTTTTCTCAGCTTGATCCACTGAATTAGGCTCATCGTAAAGCAATCCCAGCGCCTGGAAAAATGCATCAACATTACTCAATGCAGAATCTCCTGGTGCAAGAGAAAACGCCCAGTCCTGTGGGTCGCCGCGCAAAAAAGAAATAATAATCAAAACCTGTTGAATAGGATTACCAGAAGAATGAGGTTTCAAGGCCAAAAATAGCTTACAATTATTTCTGAAGCTCAAGAACTTAGTTCTGTCACCAAAAAACAAATCAGGAATCGGAATTCTTGGTTCTAGCATCGATTTCTGATCAATAGTATCTTGAATCTTTTGTACATTTACAACGAGATTATCAATTGAGGAGCACAGAGCCTGAATATCCATGTCCACAGCTGTGTCCTGAAGCACTCTAATGTCTAGGGGAAAAAAAAGACTGAAGACAGAGCTAAGGAAAAAAAATGATGTCAGGATTTCTTTTTTCCCTCTATTGGAAATCATTGGAGGGCTCCTTGTACTGTTATGGCTGGCAATCAGGCAACACAGCGTGCAGTAATCAGCGCACATACAGAGATCTGGCAATAACCAAAAACAATAGGACGAGCTCTGAGACGTGGAATCTCTGTAGACTGCAGTACCTGATCTATCCTCACACAACTATAAGCAGCAGTGGATTGCGCCTATCAACTACCTATGCAACTCGGCACTGCCTGAGGAGCTGACTAGCCTGAAGATAGAAATACAAGCCTGACTTACCTCAGAGAAATACCCCAAAGGAATAGGCAGCCCCCCACATATAATGACTGTTAGCAAGATGAAAAGACAAACGTAGGAATGAAATAGATTCAGCAAAGTGAGGCCCGATATTCTAGACAGAGCGAGGATAGCAAAGAGAACTATGCAGTCTACAAAAAACCCTAAAACGAAAACCACGCAAAGGGGCAAAAAGACCCACCGTGCCGAACTAACAGCACGGCGGTGCACCCCTTTGCTTCTCAGAGCTTCCAGCAAAAGTTAATAGCAAGCTGGACAGAAAAAAACAGAAAACAAACTAGAAGCACTTATCTAGCAGAGCAGCAGGCCCAAGGAAAGATGCAGTAGCTCAGATCCAACACTGGAACATTGACAAGGAGCAAGGAAGACAGACTCAGGTGGAGCTAAATAGCAAGGCAGCCAACGAGCTCACCAAAACACCTGAGGGAGGAAGCCCAGAGACTGCAATACCACTTGTGACCACAGAAGTGAACTCGGCCACAGAATTCACAACAGAGAGGGTCATGGATGTTCTCCTTGGGCTCCCAAGATCTCCCTCAGGAGCAAACCCCTTCTAAATCACATGGAATAAGGTATTTCCTCTTACTTTTTTTGTGGCTAGAATTTTCTTTACCTCAAAAACATCTTCAGAACAGACTGGAACAGAAGTGGTACCCGGGTCATTGAAGAAGGAGCTTTAGATGACAGGCTTGAGGAGAGACACGTGGAAACAATTGGAAATCTGTAAAAGATGCATGGAGTTTGAGCTTGTAAGCTATGGCATTCATCTGCTTTAGAACCTCTAACAGACTGAAGAAGCGAGGACCCGACTCCTACAAAGGTAGCTTGAGATTTGCAAACTTCAAAGAAAGACAAACTTTCCCCCAAGAAGAAACAGATGCCAGTAAAGATGTCTCTTGTCTGTGTGTATCTTCATCTGTTCTGAATACTTAAATAATATGGCCTTGGTGTACTCCCAGATTTTAGGGCAGCCCTTGGTGAGAGTTTCAACAGCAGGAATGTCAGTGGTAGTAGACACAAGGAACAAAATATTGGGGTGTTGACTATGCACAACAAAAAACGGAGATTTAACTAAGGATTCACTCACATGGTTGTTATATGAGAATTTGACCCAAGGCAGGAGACTGACCTAGTCATTTTGATGGGCATTGAGAAAATTCTGTAGGATGTTTGATAGGATCTCTAATTGACCTAATCTACTTGGCCATTGGATTGTGGATGGTAGGCTGAAGAGAATTCTTGGTCCGAAGACAGAAAGGACCCAGATAGTGCATCCACTTTGACATTCTTGTCCTCTGGCCAGAATGGAAGAATAAAATCAAAACAAATGAAGAACGGAGACCACCTGCCTTGACGTGGATTTAGGCACTGTGTGGACTGCAGATAGGCTAAGTTCTTGTGATCAGTGTAAAAAATTACTGGATATATCGCTCCTTTAAAAAAAAAGTGCCACTCCTCCAGAGTCAGTTTAATTGCCAACAGTTCCTGATAGTCTATCAAATAGTTGAGTTCTGGAGCAGAGGAGACTTTGCAGAAGAAACCACAGGTCACCATATGGTCGGAAGGAGACTTCTAGGTGGGGATGGCTCTGAACCCTGAAGGGGAAGCATTCCCCTCCAAGAATAATTGCTTATTGTTGTCAGGTCAGTACAGCACTGGAGTGGAGGAGAAGTCTTATTTTAAGGAGACAAAGGGGCTTTCAATCTCTGGAGTCCATTCCCTAGGGTTGGCTCCCTTGCGGATCAGGTAGAGATGGGGCAGGCCAAGAGGAGAAATTTGGAATCAACTGGAGGTAGAAAATAGCAAATCCAAGGAACTGCTAGATTGCTTTCAGACTGTCAGGATGAGGCCATTTCAGGACGGCAGACACTTTCTCGGGATACATCTTCAGTCCAGTATCAGAGATGATGTGCCCTAGAAATGGAAGAGAGGTTTGCTCAAAACGCACTTTTCAAATTTGGAGTACAAACAGTTCTTTTTCAGTCTCTGCAGAATATGGTGTACATCCCTCCTGTGTTTGGACACCAATGGACACCAATATGTCATCAATGCAAACCACCAAACATGAGTAAAAATGTCCCTTGAAGATATCTTTCACCAGATCTTGCTGAGGTATTACAGAACCCAAACAGCATTACGCGATACCCATAATTACCATACTGGGTTTTAAAGGCAGTTTTAAACTCGTCCCCCATATGTATTTGGATCAGGTTGTATGCCCCGCAGGTCAAGTTTAGTGAAGACTATGGAACCTATGAGATGATCAAAAAGTTCTGGTATGATGGGCAGAGGATATTTATTTTTGATCGTTATCTGGTTGAGATCCTTATAGTCAATATAGGTAGAAAGTGAACCATCCTTTTTCTCTACAAAGAAGAATCCTGTTCTAGAAGGGCATGATGACTTCAGGATAAATCCCCTGGCTAGGTTCTCATTGATATATTTGGACATGACTTGGGTTTCATCCTAGGACATAGAGTAGATACAGCCGTGTGGAAGAGAAGAGCCAGGAATGAGGTCTATAGGGCAATCATACTCCTGTGTGGTGGTAGCGACTCTGCCTCCTTTTTTAATCGGAGACATCCGACTAAGTCCAATAAGCAGGAGGGAAGCCGGGTAAGTTTGATGGAGAAGCTGATGGTCGGCGGTGGGACCAAGATATCTCTTGTGACAGTCAA
Source organism: Ranitomeya imitator (assembly GCF_032444005.1). Lineage (NCBI taxonomy): Eukaryota > Metazoa > Chordata > Amphibia > Anura > Dendrobatidae > Ranitomeya > Ranitomeya imitator. The sequence goes on from NC_091288.1 coordinate 167,677,733, forward strand.
GGCCCCAACTGAGTACTTCTCCAGATTTCCAATACAAGACAGGCTCTTGTGTTTTTAGCCATGTCAGGCCCAAGAGCAGGGGTTGAGACAGACCTGATAGGACATAAAGAGGGATCTTCTTTTAGTGCAATATTGCTACCCGAAGCTCCATAGGCTCGGAAACTAAAAGAACAGCCTCAGATATATGCTTTCCATCCACGGACGATGCCACAGAAGGATTCTGCAGACGTTGTGTGGAATCTGATACCGCTCCACAGTGGTGTGTTGAATAATATTTCCTGTGGAACCAGAGAGAAAATAGGCCAAACCAGATGTTGCCCACAGGGAACAGAAACTGACAAAGTCAGTTTAGGAGAGGAATAGTCCTCACCCTGGGTAACCTCTCCAACAGACCCTAGGCTTTGGAGTTTCCTGTTTCTCAGGGCAATAATGGATTTAATGTTTGGGACTGCCACAATAGAATCATCTCCATGATCGGCCTTTGAAGAGTAGTAGCACAAGCTCACAGATCTTCTTTCTCAGGACACCTCCTTGGAGCACTCTGGAAACCTGATGTCAATGCCTGTAGCTAGGGACACAAGGTTGTCCAGTGAGGGAAGAACATTACAACCAGCCAGTTTGTCTTTATTTATCCTGGAAAGGCCCTCCCAGAAGCAGAAGGTGGCCACCAGCATCTCCTTGTTCCAGGAGTGTTCAGAGGGCAGGCTACGAAACTAGACAATGTAATGACGCACTGTGAGGTCTTCCTTATGCATTCTGAGGAGGAACTGAAACAATATTCAAAAAGCAGAGTATGTCATGAGCCTACAAAAAAGAAAAGAAAGGAAGCGGTGAGAAGGAGTGATGAGAAATGTGAACGTGAAGAAAAAGAATGAAAAAGGTAATTGTGTAAGCACGAAAAAAGGGGGGATACAGTAAAGTGAACAATGAAATTTCATTGAAATGCTGATAGGCACTAACAGGGACTTGCAGGAACTAGCAGTAACAAGTAGTGTTGAGCATTCCGATACCGCAAGTATCGGGTATCGGCCGATACTTGCGGTATCGGAATTCCGATACCGAGATCCGATATTTTTGTGATATCGGGTATCGGTATCGGAAGTGTAAAATAAAGAATTAAAATAAAAAATATTGTTATATTCACCTCTCCGGCGGCCCCTGGACATCTGCGCGAGGAACCGGCGTCCGGCACGGCTTCTTTCTTCAAAATGCGCGCCTTTAGGACCTGTGGTATGACGTCCCGGCTTCTGATTGGTCGCGTGCCGCCCATGTGACCGCCACGCGACCAATCAGAAGCCGCGACGTCATTCCTCAGCTAAAGTCCTAGAATGAGCGCCTTTTAGGACCTGAGGAATGACGTCGCGGCTTCTGATTGGTCGCGTGGCGGTCACATGGGCGGCACGCGACCAATCAGAAGCCGGGACGTCATTCCACAGGTCCTAAAGGCGCGCATTTTGAAGAAAGAAGCCGTGCCGGACGCCGGATCCTCCCGCTGATATCCAGGGGCCGCCGGAGAGGTGAATATAACAATATTTTTTATTTTAATTCTTTATTTTACACTTTAATATGGATCCCAGGGCCTGAAGGAGAGTTTCCTCTCCTTCAGACCCTGGGATCCATGAGGATACATTCCGATACTTGATGCCCCATTGACTTGTATTGGTATCGGATATCGGTATCGGCGATATCCGATATTTTTCGGGTATCGGCCGATACTATCCGATACCGATACTTTCAAGTATCGGACGGTATCGCTCAACACTAGTAACAAGTGAATACTGGTAGGAACTGGCAATTACTAGCGAGAACTAGCAGGTACTTGCAGATGCTAACAGACAGGGGACCTGAGAACTAGCAGACTCACTGACTTAACATGTTGCTCAGTCACCTCCCAACAGGTGGAGGTTCCATAAAAAATAAGTGTGAAGTGTAGCGTGGCACTACGGTGAGGTGCTCAAGTAGGTTACCAAAACCAATATGCAGTAAAATAAAAAAAACTTGGCACTCAACTCAGTATGTCATTGCTTGTGACAAGCTGTTGGACTGATGAAGGTTTAGATAATACAAAACATTTATAGACTGCAAAAATAATAAAAAAAAATCTTGTGCAATGACATTCTAAGTTGAGTGCCAAGTTTTTTATTTTACTCCATAAAAGATAAGTGTCTCCCAGAAATTGGCTGAGAACACATTTGGACGGTGCACACTGCCTCTTCAAGAGACAGGGGGTGCACACGAACTAAAGCGCAGCGCCCAAAGTTCTGCTAGATGTGCGCAGACCCTGGGAAGCAGCAGGAGGAGGAGAATGCACCGAATGATGGCTGGGGCGGTGAGTGAGCCTTGTACTTCATGTGGAATATCAGTTTGTCTTTTATGTTTTTCTTTGAAAGAAGCAGTATCTTGGCTACCCTTCCTGATACCAGGTCAACCTTCAAAAACAATCTCCCAATTATCCATACTAACACCTGCCTTCTACCATTCCAGCTAATCCTGTAAAACTATATGCAGGTTTAAAGCCCATGCAATGAGACTTACTATGAATATGGGGTACGTGCTATGTCCCTCCACCCCTGGGTGGACCTGCATATAGTATTAAATATGGTGGTGTTTGCCTGTCTATAAATTGATTATATTGAGGATGCTGTCACTATATATTGTTGGCATGGAGCCCTATTTTAGCATGCTGTTCCATCAGGACATCCGCGTACTGAATCTAGGATACTTACTGCCATACCTCACCAATCTTTGGAATTACTGGTTTTTTCCCTCTTATGCACTTGCAGTTTATGTGACGGGGTGTACGGCAGAGCAAGAAGGGACAACAGGCCGAGGGATGATTCCACAGATTTATTATCAAGAACGCTGGAACAACACATGCATGTAGATCTACAGAGTCCACTATTAGTCCAACGAAACAGGTTCGTGGCACCTCCCGATAATCCTTGTGCCAGGTAACAAAGCAATAGTCCACAATTAGTCCAATGGATCCCAAAACAATCTCACGAACAACGAGATATGTCCTCAGCTCAAGTCTCGCCCCGTTCGCTTCCACAGTCACAGCTGGACATGGGGTCTTGCCTCAGCTAAGAATCCCCACTCCTTCTCCTTCAAGGATCAACTCACATCTGATCTCAAAATAAGAATGAATTGTCTGAGCTCCTGGGATCCGCCCATGAAGGAGTAGGGGTTACACCTTCTATTCAATGGTTGGGTCCACCAGAAGATTCTAGACTGGTGGGCTCCAGGCAGTCTATGTAATATGTACATTTGACTAGCCACCTGCTGTGAGGAAGAATGGCTATTCCTCCACTAATGATGTTGACAAAGCTTAATTACATTAGAGCTTAGGGCTACAAGTATTGGGGGAAGGAGACATTACATAGTAACATAGTAACATAGTTAGTAAGGCCGAAAAAAGACATTTGTCCATCCAGTTCAGCCTATATTCCATTATAATAAATCCCCAGATCTACGTCCTTCTACAGAACCTAATAATTGTATGATACAATATTGTTCTGCTCCAGGAAGACATCCAGGCCTCTCTTGAACCCCTCGACTGAGTTCGCCATCACCACCTCCTCAGGCAAGCAATTCCAGATTCTCACTGCCCTAACAGTAAAGAATCCTCTTCTATGTTGGTGGAAAAACCTTCTCTCCTCCAGACGCAAAGAATGCCCCCTTGTGCCCGTCACCTTCCTTGGTATAAACAGATCCTCAGCGAGATATTTGTATTGTCCCCTTATATACTTATACATGGTTATTAGATCGCCCCTCAGTCGTCTTTTTTCTAGACTAAATAATCCTAATTTCGCTAATCTATCTGGGTATTGTAGTTCTCCCATCCCCTTTATTAATTTTGTTGCCCTCCTTTGTACTCTCTCTAGTTCCATTATATCCTTCCTGAGCACCGGTGCCCAAAACTGGACACAGTACTCCATGTGCGGTCTAACTAGGGATTTGTACAGAGGCAGTATAATGCTCTCATCATGTGTATCCAGACCTCTTTTAATGCACCCCATGATCCTGTTTGCCTTGGCAGCTGCTGCCTGGCACTGGCTGCTCCAGGTAAGTTTATCATTAACTAGGATCCCCAAGTCCTTCTCCCTGTCAGATTTACCCAGTGGTTTCCCGTTCAGTGTGTAATGGTGATATTGATTCCCTCTTCCCATGTGTATAACCTTACATTTATCATTGTTAAACCTCATCTGCCACCTTTTAGCCCAAGTTTCCAACTTATCCAGATCCATCTGTAGCAGAATACTATCTTCTCTTGTATTAACTGCTTTACATAGTTTTGTATCATCTGCAAATATCGATATTTTACTGTGTAAACCTTCTACCAGATCATTAATGAATATGTTGAAGAGAACAGGTCCCAATACTGACCCCTGCGGTACCCCACTGGTCACAGCGACCCAGTTAGAGACTATACCATTTATAACCACCCTCTGCTTTCTATCACTAAGCCAGTTACTAACCCATTTACACACATTTTCCCCCAGACCAAGCATTCTCATTTTGTGCACCAACCTCTTGTGCGGCACGGTATCAAACGCTTTGGAAAAATCGAGATATACCACGTCCAATGACTCACCGTGGTCCAGCCTATAGCTTACCTCTTCATAAAAACTGATTAGATTGGTTTGACAGGAGCGATTTCTCATAAACCCATGCTGATATGGAGTTAAACAGTTATTCTCATTGAGATAATCCAGAATAACATCCCTCAGAAACCCTTCAAATATTTTACCAACAATAGAGGTTAGACTTACTGGCCTATAATTTCCAGGTTCACTTTTAGAGCCCTTTTTGAATATTGGCACCACATTTGCTATGCGCCAGTCCTGCGGAACAGACCCTGTCGCTATAGAGTCACTAAAAATAAGAAATAATGGTTTATCTATTACATTACTTAGTTCTCTTAGTACTCGTGGGTGTATGCCATCCGGACCCGGAGATTTATCTATTTTAATCTTATTTAGCCGGTTTCGCACCTCTTCTTGGGTTAGATTGGTGACCCTTAATATAGGGTTTTCATTGTTTCTTGGGATTTCACCTAGCATTTCATTTTCTACCGTGAATACCGTGGAGAAGAAGGTGTTTAATATGTTAGCTTTTTCCTCGTCATCTACAACCATTCTTTCCTCACTATTTTTTAAGGGGCCTACATTTTCAGTTTTTATTCTTTTACTATTGATATAGTTGAAGAACAGTTTGGGATTAGTTTTACTCTCCTTAGCAATGTGCTTCTCTGTTTCCTTTTTGGCAGCTTTAATTAGTTTTTTAGATAAAGTATTTTTCTCCCTATAGTTTTTTAGAGCTTCAATGGTGCCATCCTGCTTTAGTAGTGCAAATGCTTTCTTTTTACTGTTAATTGCCTGTCTTACTTCTTTGTTTAGCCACATTGGGTTTTTCCTATTTCTAGTCCTTTTATTCCCACAAGGTATAAACCGCTTACACTGCCTATTTAGGATGTTCTTAAACATTTCCCATTTATTATCTGTATTCTCATTTCTGAGGATATTGTCCCAGTCTACCAGATTAAGGGCATCTCTAAGCTGTTCAAACTTTGCCTTCCTAATGTTCAATGTTTTTGTGACTCCCTGACAAGTCCCCCTAGTGAAAGACAGGTGAAACTGCACAATATTGTGGTCGCTATTTCCTAAATGCCCAACCACCTGCAGATTTGTTATTCTGTCAGGTCTATTAGATAGTATTAGGTCTAAAAGTGCTGCTCCTCTGGTTGGATTCTGCACCAATTGTGAAAGATAATTTTTCTTGGTTATTAGCAGAAACCTGTTGCCTTTATGGGTTTCACAGGTTTCTGTTTCCCAGTTAATATCCGGGTAGTTAAAGTCCCCCATAACCAGGACCTCATTATGGGTTGCAGCTTCATCTATCTGCTTTAGAAGTAGACTTTCCATGCTTTCTGTTATATTTGGGGGTTTGTAACAGACCCCAATGAGAATTTTGTTACCATTTTTCCCTCCATGAATTTCAACCCATATGGACTCGACATCCTCATTCCCTTCGCTAATATCCTCCCTTAAAGTGGACTTTAGACAAGACTTTACATAGAGACAAACACCTCCTCCTCTCCGATTTTTACGATCCTTTCTAAACAGACTGTAACCCTGTAAGTTAACTGCCCAGTCATAGCTTTCATCTAACCATGTCTCGGTTATTCCCACTATGTCAAAGTTACCTGTAGATATTTCTGCTTCTAGTTCTTCCATCTTGTTTGTCAGGCTTCTGGCGTTTGCGAGCATGCAGTTCAGAGGATTTTGTTTTGTTCCAATCTCCTCACTGTGGATTGTTTTAGAAATGTTCTTACCTCCCTTCTGAGTATGGTTTCCTGGGTCGTCTTTGTTCGAGTCTAATGTTTTTCTTCCCGTCCCCTCTTCTTCTAGTTTAACGCCCTCCTGATGAGTGTAGCGAGTCTTCTGGCGAATGTGTGTTTCCCAGGTTTGTTGAGGTGTAGTCCGTCTCTGGCGAGGAGTCCATCATACCAGTAATTCACACCGTGGTCCAGGAATCCAAATCCTTGTTGTCTGCACCATCGTCTTAGCCAGTTGTTTGCATCAAGGATCCTGTTCCATCTCCTGGTGCCATGCCCGTCTACTGGAAGGATAGAAGAAAAAACTACCTGTGCATCCAGTTCCTTTACTTTCTTCCCCAACTCTTCAAAGTCCTTGCAGATTGTCGGTAGGTCCTTCCTTGCCGTGTCATTGGTGCCAACATGTATCAGAAGAAATGGGTGGACGTCCTTGGAGCTGAAGAGCTTTGGTATCCTATCGGTCACATCCTTGATCATCGCACCTGGAAGGCAGCATACTTCTCTTGCAGTTATGTCCGGTCTGCAGATGACTGCTTCTGTGCCTCTCAGTAGTGAGTCTCCCACCACCACCACTCTTCGTTGCTTCTTGGCTGTACTTTTTGCTGTCACTTGTTGCTGTGTGCCCTTTTCTTTTTTGCTTGCTGGTATTGCTTCATTCTTAGGTGTGCCATCTTCATCCTCTACAAAGATTTGATATCGGTTCTTCAGTTGTGTGGTTGGTGATTTCTCCATGGTCTTCTTGCTTCTTTTGGTCACATGCTTCCACTCATCTGCTTTTGGAGGTTCTCTGACACTTTTTGCACCTTCTGTGACCTGTAACATTGTTACAGGTGAACTCCCAGCCAAGAAAATACATAAATTACAGCTAATAGAAACCAGAGAACAGTTACATACATCAAATGGCATATTATTCAAATACAGGACAGGGCAAAAGTACATATCATGACAGTTTATATAGAAAATTGTATACTTTATGAGTTGCCGTATTTTTGGGAAACAGCATATGACACCTATACTTAGCCTCATCATCTATATTTAGCAACAAGGAATGTATTTCTTTGCAGCCTCCATGTAATACTTGCCTTTAATTAATATCTATCGGGATCCCTATCCATCAGCGTCTCTCACATTAGAGGCATTGGTTTTATTAGTATTCTGTCATTTTTGTCATTTTGTGTATATTAATAAAAATTTGCTTTTGATATTTTTTAAAATTATTCCTTGTATGTGCTTTTTCTGGCCACTTTGTCTCTTTACAATCGAGGAGACTCTGTGACTCAGACTGGGTTACTATGCTTGGGCATACTTGCCCAAGCAGTATGAGTGATAACCCAACAGTGAATTACACAGTAGTACCTTCCATACCTTCCTTCCTAACATAGTGAGATGGTCCTAACAGTCCCAGAACAAAGATTTACAGACCGTACAATCCGACAACAGAGTTTTATATCTCCCAGTCCCATAAAATAGTAATATAGCCACCACAATCTCACAGCACAGTATAATGGCCGCCGCAGTCCTCCATATAGTATAATAAACCCCTCACAGCCCCCTCCACAGTATAAAGGCTCCTCAACAGTCCTATCAGTTCTATCAATGCTTTCAAATTTATCTGCATTTGGACAGCTCACCCCAGAGCAGCCATGGGTTATTAGTTATTCATCCCTGGCTCTTGATTTATCCCAGGTATCAGGGAATAATACCTCAATACCTGGGAAAGGTTTAGAGCATTGTATTTGACAAATGCTGCTCGCCTAATAATCTTCACTGCTCGCAGGATGCAGCTCTCCTTTCTCGGCACTGTAATGGCATTCATAATGTAATGACATGATAGATTTGGGAGAGAAAAGCTGTAATGGACAGAAATAATGAAGATGATTGGTTGGCAGGATCTGATAGGCTGACATATGTGGGAGATATGGAGGGCATTGTTAGGCCTCTAGTTGCCATAGTATTTTCGCTGTGGGGGTGGCGATGCGCTAACAAATATCTCTCCCTTGATTAAACTCTTTATGTGCCACTGTGACTATCTATTTTATTCATTTTTAAAGGGGAAAACGATGGGGGTGATTTGAATTATGATTGTCCTATATTTTTAAAAGCTACTATTATTTTAACAATTTTAAAAAATATATTTTTTAGACTTCTTACGGGATTTGAACCTGTGAGTAAGCTAAAATGAAATTCTATGAATCTCAGCCAAATGCTGTGTGTGATAGGGTAAGTAAGATAGCAGCCATTTGACTATCAACTCTGGCCTGCCATGACAACCCCTTTGTCATTCTGTGATCATGTCGAAGAGGGTACTTGCAAACTATTTAAATATTGCTGCAACAGAAAACAAATAAAGTTCCAATAGTCATCTATTTAAATAAAATATGGTTTAAAGAATTGGAGATCAGACGAGTCTGATGATGCCTCCAGTCACCTTTTACCAGCATACAGCTGGTTGCCAGGTTTCTCTATATGTACACATGAGAGAGACCTATCAATCACCTGGAAAGATGCTGCTATCTGCAAAGTATATATCTTCTGAAACAGCAGAATGTTTCAGAGAATAATATACCTGATTGCACAGATAGATCCAGGCTGAAATTCGCGCTGCCCGTAGTTTGGCGTAGCAGGAATCACCTAAGAGATTCCCTATAAGAATTAAAGAATTAAAGGTTTTTTTCTGGTCTTAAGCTACAAGTGAGGATTCTCTGTATCAGCACCGGGAAAAGCAATAATGTGACTGCCAGTATGGATATGTATAATTCCGGCCACATTCCAGCTAGATGGATATATTGCAAAGCAAAGGTACTGAGTGAGGCCAGAAACAGTGTAGGCCAGGAGTATTCATATCTCCTTCTTGTGTTCACATGCAAGCAGTGCGCGCGACGTAAGGAATCTAATATCCCTCTGTAAGTCCGAATTTCGAAATTTTCTTTTAGAGCAATTTACACATGACCAATTATTGCCACCTTTCCTAATACAAGTATTTTAGGAAGTGATGCATATTTACATTTTTAATAGATTTTTAAGATATTTTTTTCAAGTGTAAAGTCTATAATTCCCGGCGTTTTGTTCTCTGTCGCTATTGTCAAAGCAGTTGATGAACCTATCCAAACAGGGCAAAGAGTGCCTTTTTTCAATCTGATGCTGACCCCTTGTTGTTACCCTACATTGTTACCATACATTGTTATGAATTTGTATTACAAGCTCTTTATATTTCATTTCTGACCCTCTGCTCTGTTTTGGCAATTGTTTTTCTCTGCTGCATTTCCCAGCAATGTTTCAGTAAATGTTAATTTACCCAATGGTGCCTTTTTTATTCTGCAACTCCTCTTTCTATTAGCCTATGCTATTATTATTATTATTACGTATTTTTAGAGCAGCTTTGATTCAATGGTACTGTAAAAGTGATGGTTCACATGCATTAAACATATGTAAAGAATACAGTAAACAACCTAACTAACGGTGATAGACTAGTATTTAGAAAAGGAAAAACACTTGCGGCAATCTAAGATGGACACTTGCAAAGCATAAAAAAAAAATGTTCATGTACGGATACACCACGAAAAAATCCCAAAGAACCCACTTGGAAAGAGCACATAAATAAAAATAGGTAAAAAGCATCCAAAATTGGGTGAAGAAAATTCAGAACTTATTTATTCTGCCATAAAGTGCAACGTTTTGACCTAATATAGGACTGTTTTAAGCATAGGTACCGTATTTTTCAAGTATGCTTGAAAAAGATCTTAGTTAGGTCGAAATGTTGCACATTATGGCAGAATAATAAATAATTTGTTTCACCCAATTTCAGAATGTTATTTAGGGAGAGAGGACTCTGGCCACACAGCATAGCTTCCAACCTTCCCAGATTAAGAGGGACTGTGCCGATTTAATGGGTCACCACCACTTCATCAGGGCTTTGTCCAGACTTCCCCTAACTCTTCTCTCTGTGTGACATCATTGCTCCATAGCTCCTCCTCAAGGGACAGGGCGGGCATTGATATTTTGTGTAAGACGTAAAATAGAATTCTATATACCTGCAGATTAACCCTATATTTGCAGATAAATCGTGTCTTCCACGGTGACAGGTTCCCTTTAAATCTAGAGTCCAGAAGGATACCATGGATGAATCTTAGTAATGAAATGTGAGATTCCTCTGCTCGTTCTCTGAGCATTTCTACCATGGACAGGTTTACACTGTTGAAGTCTACACATGGATAGTGATTACAATATATCGGAAATCAAAATCTCAAATTATAAATATGTGTAGTCTAGGTCATTTACTCCTGACCATTTTACATAATCTTATTAAGAGTTAATAGTTTTTTGAGGACTAGTGCAGGAGAAAAAGTATTGAGACCGGTATAGAGGATTTATAAGTTCTTTTGTGCTAGCTTTGCTTTAAGCTGGAAAAGTGTTTTTCATAAAAAAAACTGCAATTAAATAATCAGATTTTTTAAATTATTGCCAATTGATATGAAAAAATATGATTCTGGAAGAGCTGAAATAAAATAACATTCATACCTATTATTCCCATTGTTTTTTGGAGGGTGATGTGCTGTCAAATCAGAGAGAAATCTTTCCATTGGTTACCTAAATGATCTCTTGAGACTAGATACAAGATTTTAAAAAACGTTCAAAAAAACGACTTTATTAATTTATAACATGAAGGACTAACATTGTAAATGATTAACTTGTATGGCCTCATAACAATCAATATGATTTTTCATTGAAAATAGTTGTTTAACTCTTTAAAGTAGACCTTTCCCTAGTTTGAGCATGATAAACTGGCCACAACATGTAACAATGGCTGTAAGAGCTAAATTAAAAATAAAAGTGAAATATTTATCCTTTCCTTTGCAGAAATATTTGCTTGTAAAACTGAGGTTATATTTTGTTAGGTTTAAAGGGGGCGTTACCAGAGAGTTTTCTCGGGGATCGTGTACTTTTTCCACTGCATGACATTGACCAATGATAAGAAGACAACATCTTGCGAAAAAAAGAACACCCTCCCACAATAGGTTAAAGCAGGTGTCTCAGTGTGAGACAAGTAATGACCGACAGTCTAATCTTTTCACTGGTCTCAATGCAAAGTTGTGTGATTCCAGTGTATTTTGGGAATAGAGCAGAGATGAATGTGACTATTTATACCTTTCAGCTTTCATATCACTGCAATGTGGGGGAGAGGTTTAGTGCAGCACAGCTAACTGCTGTTTAATAACAAACATCTGTGCAGCTGCAGCTCTCCTGCCACAGTAATATCACTTTGTTTCAAGCATATGATGCTCGTTCAAACTCACCTGTGGCAAGTAGCAGGTGATATTATAATCACACCTGAAACCAGATAAAAAGGAGAGAAGTTGCTCAATCTTTGCATTGTGTGTCTGTGTGTGCCATACTAAGCAACGACAACAGTGGAGAAGAGAACTGAGGGCTTGAAAACCAATATTGTTGAGAAATACACTGTGTGCAGAATTATTAGGCAAGTTGTATTTTGATCACATGATACTTTATATACATGCTGTTCTACTCCAAGCTGTTCAGGCTTGAGAGCCAACTACCAATTAAGTAAATCAGGTGATGTGCATCTCTGTAATGACTAATGGCATCAAAACCCTACATAAGGTGTGCTTAATTATTAGGCAACTTCCTTTCCTTTGGCAAAATGGGTCAGAAGAGAGATTTGACGGGCTCTGAAAGTCCAAAATTGTGAGATGTCTTGCAGAGGGATGCAGCAGTCTTGAAATTGCCAAACTTTTGAAGCGTGATCACCAAACAATCAAGAGTTCATGACAACTAGCCAACAGGGTCGCAAGAAGCGTGTTGGGCAAAAAAGGTGCAAAGTAACAGCCCATGAATTGAGGAAAATCAAGCATGAAGCTGCCAAGATGCCATTTGCCACCAGTTTTGCCATATTTCAGAGCTGCTACGTTACTGGAATAACAAAAACACAAGGTGTGCGATACTCAGGGACATGTCCAATGTAAGGAAGGCTGAAAATCGACCACCTTTGAACAAGAAACATAAGATAAGACTGGGCCAAGAAATATCTTAAGACTGATTTTTCAAAGGTTTTATGGACTGATGAAATGAGAGTGACTCTTGTTGGGCCAGATGGATGGGCCAGAGGCTGGATCAGTAAAGGGCAGAGAGCTCCACTCCGACTCAGACGCCAGCAAGGTGGAGGTGGGGTACTGGTAAGGTCTCAAAGAAGAAAAAATAATGACATGGCCCCCTTGTTCACCTGATCTGAACCCCCTAGAGAACCTGTGGTCCCTCATAGAATGTGAGATCTACAGGGAGGGAAAACAGTCCACCTCTCGGAACAGTGTCTGGAGGCTGTGGTGGCTGCTGCACGCAATGTTGATCATAAACAGATCAAGCAACTGACAGAATCTATGGATGGAAGGCTGATGAGTGTCATCATAAAGAAAGGTGGCTATATTATTCACTTTTTGGGGGGGGTTTTGTTTTTGCATGTCAGAAATATTTATTTCTAAATTTTGTGCAGTTACATTGGTTTACCTGGTGAAAATAAACAAGTGAGATGGGAATATATTTGGTTTTTATTAAGTTGCCTAATAATTCTGCACAGTAATAGTTACATGCACAAACAGATATCCTCCTAAGATAGCCAAATCTAAAAAAAGAGTCTTTTGGGTTGATTGAGAACATAGTTGTTGAGCAATAATAAAAATAATCCTCTAAAATACAACTTGCCTAATAATTCTGCACACAGTGCATAAACAATCTCAAAGTTACAAGTCCATCTCCATAGATCTTGATGTTCCTTCGTTGTGCACATCTTAATCAAAAGTTTACAACCCATGGCACTATAGCAAAATCTTCCTGAATGTGGACAGCAGAGAAAAATTTGATAAAAGGTTGCAGCACAGGAGAGTGCGGATTGTGGTTAAGTGGGACTATGCAGGTTTGGGGGTTTGGTTTCACAACATCTTTGCTTTATTCTCTATTTTCTGCTTAGGAACTCTGCAGCTCCTTCAGGATTACCTTTAGTCTCTGTTCTGCCTCTTGGATTAATGCCTTCCTTGCCCAAGCTGAGAGTTTTGGTGGCCGGCCCTCTCTCTTGGCCCTCTCAACAACTTTGCCCCTGACTTGTTTGGAGATCTCTTGATCTTCATGGTGGTGTTTGGTTAGTGATGCCTCTTGCTAAATGGTGTAGCCTCTGTGGCTTTTCAGAAAAGGTAAAGTGTATATACTGACATACAGTGTGACACTTAGATTACACACAGGTGAACTTCCTTTTACTAAGAATGTGACTTATGAAGGTAATTACTTGCTCCAGGAATTTTAGGGGCTTCATAACAAAAGGGGTGATTACATATACACATGCCAATTTTTAATTATTGATCCCATAAATTTAATTTATGCCTATATTTTTCTTACTTCGCTTAACCGACGTACACAGTGAACCAACACACACAAATTGGATTACAAAAATTTTTATACACGGGTAATGAAAAAAATAGGAAAAAGCCAAGGGGGTAAACACTTTCACAAGTCACTGTACTTCATTCTCTGGAATAATTTCAAGGGTGCCAAAACTTCTGGCCATGGCTGTATAGGAAATAGCATGATAGGGAGATATGTAGTTAATTTAATAATTAAACTAACTGCAAAAGTGGTTAGAGCTTAAAGGTAGGTATTCATAAAGTGCTTCATAGGTGTCCTATAAAAGGTACTTTTATAATATTAGACAAAGATTATGTGAATACAAAATTATGTTTTAATTGAGTTCGTTTATTGAATGACAATGTTATTTCTGACCTTATTTGAAGAACTAATTGCCCCCTTAGCTTCTAACTCAGCCTGTTAAGCAAACTTGAACAGCAAATCAGTCCAGTTTAACCAGTCACTTCCAGCCATGGATAATGGCAGACATGTTGAATTTAAACATAATTTACATAGCTATCTGGCAAAATGAAACATGCAGTGAAAGCCATTATCTAGAAATGGAGAGAACTTGAGATAGTGGCAAATCTTCCCAAGAGAAGCAACCAAGAGAGTGTTGAATAGAGATGAGCACATTTTTCAATATTCGGTTTGGATTAAGATCATGATATTAGCAATATTCGCCGAACATAGCCGAACGCCTTTGGAGTCAATGAGAGTAGAGAGATGAGCGAATATGATAGGAAACGATTGCCAAACCAAAAATTGGCATGAATAGGGTACCAATATGGCACGAATATTGCAAATTCGGATTTGGTGATTATTTTCCAAAGATATTCGCTCATCTCTAGTGTTGAAGACTCTTCCTTAAGGTTACAAAAAAAACAAGAAGATCATCTAAGACACTTGTAGGCTTCACTTGTCTCAGCCACAGTCAATGTACATGAATCCAAAATAAGAAAGACACTGTGTAAAAAAAGCATCATTGAGAGAGTTGTAAGATGTAAAATGATGACTAAAATGAACATAGTCTTCATCAGCATGGACTATTGCTCTCTTCCGCACCTCAACTGGCTATCAGTAACTTTTGGATAACGACTTTACTTGGCTCAAAATGTTGTCTTATGCTAATTTTCATATTAATTATTGTTTAATTACTGATCATGCTGATCATGCTAACACCCTATTCCATTAAAAGAACATTGTATCAACTGTCAAACATTGTGATCGTTGTGTATTGGTTTCGGGTCTATTCTTTAATTCTGCATGACCTGTACCATATGTTAATTGATAGAACCATGAATTCTGCTCACTTTTTAGATGTGAATACTTTTCTGCCCAATGATGTCAGAAGTATTCTAGGAGTGATAACTTTATTGGCTAACCAGAAAATAATATGTTTGCAAGCTTTCAGAGCACAGTGGCTCCTTCTTCAGGCAGGATTACAAAAATCTTGCCTGAAGAAGGAGCCACTGTGCTCTGAAAGCTTGCAAACATATTATTTTCTGGTTAGCCAATAAAGGTATCACTCCTAGAATACTTCTGTCATCATTGGGCAGAAAAGTATTCACATCGATTTTTCTGGCTAACATGGTACCGCAATACAATTTGTTATTGCTCACTTTTTAGAAAAGGAGATGTATACACACTGGGTTAATTGTAATTTTTTTCTGGAATCTTAAGATGATCGTTTTATGTAATAATTCTGTAGTAATGCCTTTTTACAGTCTTGCATGTATTGCAATAAAGTTCTTAAGTATGCTAATGAATGTAGCATCTCTTACAATATTATACAAGTCTAATATGGGAAAAGTGGGAAAGTAATTCTTTGCTTTTGAGCACATATGTTTTACAAGCTATATGCATCTGAATGAAATCATCCCTGCAGATATCTTATTCACACTAAAGTATGCACAACCCAGAAAATTACCATACCACACTGCTGCCTTGTTATACTAGCACACATAAAGCTTGAAAAAGCAAAACAAAAAGCATTAGGGAAATGGAAATGTACATTGTATGTTGTTTATACTCTAAGAAATAACAAATTTGTCATTGTCTTGACATGCTGCGCAGTGGCAAATTTTGGAAGTTTAATTTATAATTTTTGAATAAAAGTTAGCTAGCCACTCATGTGTAAAACAAATTTCTCTTTCATTGAAAATGAAATTATTGCAAAACAGAGGAAGAACATTTCAAAATAATTGATAAGTTAATAAGACACGTTGTTAAAATGTATTTAAAGGGAACCTGTCACCTGAATTTGGCGGGACCAGTTTTGGGTCATATGGGCGGAGTTTTCTGGTGTTTGATTCACCCTTTCCTTACCCGCTGGCTGCATGCTGGCCAAAATATTGGATTCAAGTTCATTCTATGTCCTCCATAGTACACGCCTGCGCAAGGTAAGATTGCTTTGCGCAGGCGTGTACTACGGAGGACAGAGAATGAACTTCAATCCAATATTGCGGCCAGCATGCAGCCAGCGGGTAAGGAAAGGGTGAATCAAACACCAGAAAACTCCGCCCATATGACCCAAAACTGGTCCCGCCAAATTCAGGTGACAGGTTCCCTTTAAAGGACTCATTCACTTTTTGATAGTTACATTTCCGTTTGATCAGCCTTTAATTTGTCACTGTTATTTCTACATATTTTGCATAAATCATTAAAATAAGCAAATCTAACAAACCTTGTAATATATATTATAACGGACAAAAGAAATTTAGACTGTACCGTACCAATGGTGGCAGACTTAGCGAACCGCTTAGTGCACTTAGGACAATCGGAGATAGCATGAGTGGAGTCACCACAGTAAAAACACAGCCCATTCTGACGTCTGTGTTCCTGCCGTTCAGCTCTGGTCAAAGTCCTATCACACTGCATAGGCTCAGGCCCATGCTCAGATAGTACCGCCAAATGGTGCACAGTTTTACGCTCACGCAAGCGCCGATCGATCTGAATAGCCAAAGACATAGACTCATTCAGACCAGCAGGCATGGGAAATCCCACCATGACATCTTTAAGGGCTTCAGAGAGACCCTTTCTGAAGATTGCTGCCAGGGCACATTCATTCCACTGAGTGAGCACAGACCACTTTCTAAACTTCTGACAATATATCTCTGCTTCATCCTGACCCTGACATAGAGCCAGCAAGATTTTCTCTGCCTGATCCACTGAATTAGGTTCGTCATAAAGCAATCCGAGCGCCAGGAAAAACGCATCTACATCACGCAATGCCGGGTCTCCTGGCGCAAGGGAAAATGCCCAGTCTTGAGGGTCGCCACGTAATAAGGAAATAATGATCCTTACCTGTTGAACAGGATCACCTGAGGAGCGAGGTTTCAAAGCTAGAAACAATTTACAATTATTTTTGAAATTCAAGAACTTAGATCTATCACCAAAAAATAAATCAGGAATTGGAATCCTAGGCTCTGACATCGGATTCTGAACCACAAAATCTTGAATGTTTTGTACCCTTGTAGTGAGATTATCCATCCAAGAGGACAGACCTTGAATGTCCATGTCTACACCTGTGTTCTGAACCACCCAGAGGTAAAGGGGAAAAGTGAGACAGAACACGCTGCAAAGAAAAAAAATGGTCTCAGAGCTTCACTTATCCCTCTATTGAGATGCATCAATACTTTTGGCCAGCTGTACTGTTATGATCCGGTGGTTAGGACAAATAATGGACCTGATTGTTACAGATAATAAGGACGAGCTCTGGGACGTGGGAACTCTGCTGACCGCAATCCCTAAACCTATCGAAACACACTAGAAATAGCCGTGGATTGCGCCTAACGCTCCCTATGCAACTCGGCACAGCCTAAGAAACTAGCTAGCCCTGAAGATAGAAAAATAAAGCCTACCTTGCCTCAGAGAAATTCCCCAAAGGAAAAGGCAGCCCCCCACATATAATGACTGTGAGTAAAGATGAAAATACAAACACAGAGATGAAATAGATTTAGCAAAGTGAGGCCCGACTTACTGAATAGACCGAGGATAGAAAAGGATACTTTGCGGTCAGCACAAAAACCTACAAAAGACCACGCAGAAAGTGCAGGGAAAAAATACCTTCCGCACCGACTCACGGTGCGGGAGGCGCCCCTCTGCGTCCCAGAGCTTCCAGCAAGCAAGGCAATATTGACAAAAGCAAGCTGGACAGAAAAAATAGCAAACAAGCAAAATAGCACAGAGGAACTTAGCTTCTGCTGGAGCAACAGGAACTCAGAACGATCCAGGAGCGAACTAGAGCCATAGTACAACATTGACAGCTGGCATGGGACAAAGATCTAAGTGGAGTTAAATAGAGCAGCCCACTAACGAATTAGCCTCGTCACCTGTGGAAGGAAACTCAGAAACACCCACAGGCACCAGAGAAAGTCCATGGACAGAACCAGCCGAAGTACCATTCATGACCACAGGAGGGAGCCTGACAACAGAATTCACAACACCTGACCTCCCTGTCCAAATGTGAACACTTACCGAAGGCTAATGTCTGCATGCTTGGGTGAATATGGACACCTCTCTCAGCAAAGCCTACATATGGGTTGGCCGGAACCAAGTGTGAATAGATGTAATTAAAAACCAGATGGTGAAGGGAGGAGTGCGCAGTCAATAAGCTAACATAGAAATAACAGAGAAAACACTGTCACATCCAAACTAGTGTGAATAGGTGCATACCAGGAGCAGCTGGTATGCCCCAAAATTTTTATTTTCACAAGGGTAGCAGGAGAAATTAGACCACAAAAGTTGTTGTACAACTTGTCCTGAGTAAAATGATACCACATATGTGGGAGTAAACCACTGTTTTGGCGTACGGCAGATCTCAGAAGGGAAGGAGCGCCGTTTGACTTTTTCAGTGCAGAATTGGCTGGAATTGAGATCGGACGCCATGTTGCGTTTGGAGAGCTCCCAATGTGCCTAAACCCATGTTTGGTGGGGACCACTGTTTGGGCACACATCGGGGCTCGGAAGGGAAGTAATGACATTTTAAAATGCATATTTTCATGGAATGGTCTGCGGGCGTCATGTTGCATTTGCAGGGACTGTGATGTAACTAAACAGTAGAAACCCCCACAAGTGACCCCATTTTGGAAACTAAACCCCCAAAGGAGCTTATCTACATGTGTTTTGAGAACTTTGAATCCCCAAGTGTTTCACTAACATTTGTAACGCAGAGCCATGAAAATAAAAAATCTTTTTTTTTCGCAAAAATTATTTTTCACCCCCAAATTTTTACTTTCACAAGGGTAACAGGATAAATTGGACCATGAGAGTTGTTGTGCAATTTGTCCTGAGTACGCTGATCCCCCATATGTGGGGGTAACCACCGTTTGGGCATATGGCAGAGCTGAGAAGGGAAGGACCGCCGATTTGTAATACAGACTTTGATGGAATGATTTGCAATCGTCACATCGTCAGTATGTGAAAAGCAGGACTTAGTCCCAGAAAGACCTGCTCGCTGCTGAGCATTGCTGGCTACAAGGACAGAGCCTGGAAAAGCAGTAGTAACCAGTCGTCCAGTATCAGCCTGAGCTAGATGCTAGGACCGACGTCTCCGCTGAGCAGACTCCACTGCAGCTGGAGAAAAATGGGAGACCGCAGCGGAGATGGTTCGAGATTCCCCCTGTGCAGAGGCAGGAACTCAACGCCTAACCTAACACATATATTTGTATTTTAAGTTAATTATTTGTTTGAATATCACATTACGTTCTGTGGGCGACAAAACTTTTGTCTTGCCAAACTCTGACCAATCTGTGTCCATTAATTGATCAATATTACTGCAGTGATGCCAATTTATTTTCTTAACCTAAACCACATTTTGGAGGGTTTCAGCTTTCAAAAGAATGATTTATACAACCAATGGATCAATTTAACATCAGGTTATAAGCTTTTATTTACATTAGGAGTGTAATCCTAATCGCAACCCTAACCCCAACACACCCCTAACCCTAATCCCAACCCTAACCATAACCCTAATCACAACCCTAACCCCAACAAGCCCCTAACCCTAATCCCAACCCTAACTATAACCCTAATCCCCAACCTAACAATAGTCTCAAACCTAACTCTAATGCCAAACCTAACACTAATCCCAAACTTAACACTAATCCCAAACCTAACCCTAATCTCAACCCTAACCCTAATCCAAACCCAAATTCCAACTCTAGCCCTAACTTTAGCCCCAACCCTAGCCCTTACTTTAGCCCCAACCCTAACCCTAGCTTTAGCACCAACCCTAACCTTAACCCTAACCTTAGCCCCAACCCTAACCCTAACCCTCAGTTTAGCCCAACTCACTTTAGCCCAACTCTAACCCTAATTGGAAAATGGAAATAAACACATTTTCTTTATTTTATTATGTTTTCCTAACTAAGGGGGTGATAAAAGAGGGGCTTATTTTCTACTTTTTTATTTTGATCTCTGTGATAGGGTCTATCACAGTGACCAAAATGAACCAATAGGAAAAATCTTCCTATTTTTACTGGGTGCCAGCCAGCCCGCCATTTTTTTTCCCGGATAAGGATGGTGGCACACATCAGGGGAAACAGGAGGGCCGAGGAGTAGCGGGAGACACTGGTAAGTATCGGGGGCGATTGGGGACCCTATTTCTCTGTCCTCTGATGTGCGATCACATCAGAGGACAGAGAAATTAAATGGCACAGCGGACCTTTTTTTTGCAATCACCAGTATACAGTTAATACCAGCGATCGCAACCCGGGGGTCTGTAAAAACCACATTGTATCATGTTCTTTGGGATCTCGGCTACCCCCCAGCAACCGAGACCCCGAGATCTGCCGGGTGCCATTTTTTCCCAGAAGAAGATGGCGGCACCCATGGGGGGGAAACACGAGGAGCACCATGAGGTACCGGGGGGATCGGGGACCACATTTCTCTGTCCTCTGATGTGCGATCACATCAGAGGACAGAGAAATTAAATGTCACAGCGGACTTTCTTTTTGCGGTCACCGGTAAATTGTTAATACCGGCGATCGTTAATACCTGGGGGTCGGTAAAAATGGACACGAATCATCTTCTCTGGGGTCTCGGCTACCCCCAGCAGCCGAGACCCCGGAAAAGATCCGACTCTGGGAGGGCGCTATACACTTTTTCCACCGTTAATTAACGGCGCTGTGGTTTAAGTACCCTTAACTACTGCCGTTAAAAGGCGTATCGGCAGTCGTTAAGGGGTTAAAACCATAAAAAATATAAAAGTTGTAAAATCTGTCTGAAGCCGTGAACTCAAAAAGCCCAGCTTGAACAGGCTAGGCAATAGCACTCAATCTAGGAGATTGATCCCATACCTTCGTTAACCCATTTACAGGGATCTGGCTGCCTGGGTTGAGTCTATAGAATGGCTGCTGGCCAGATAAGTGAGCCTGAGACAAGGATGGTCAAACAAAGCCATGTAAGCATCAGAATAGACAAAACTAGAACAGAATCATTTGATAAAATCATAGTGAGTAATAGAGCTGAGGTAAAATACTCTGAGTCTCTCTATGGAAAGCATTAGTATGGGTGTGTTTCTGTGTATTTGTCTCTCACTCTGCTCTTCAACACTCCTCCCATTCCCTATTCTTCAAAAGGCAATAGAAAAAAAATGTCATTGTGAATAAAGAGCATATGGTATTCGGGATGAGAAGAAGTGGCATACATGTGAAAAAAAGAAGCATATTTCTCTCTAATTTGCTCTTTGTCGTCCTATTCTGTTACGGCATTTGTGGATTCAGGCGCTGCCCTGAATTTGATGGACTTGGAGTATGCTAGGTGCTGTGGTTTTTTCTTAGAACCCTTGCAGCATCCTACTCCATTGAGAGGAATTGATGCTACACCTTTGGCCAAGAATAAGCCTCAGTACTGGACCCAATTGACCATGTGCATGGCTCCTGCACATCAGGAGGATATCCGTTTTTTGGTGTTACATAATCTGCATGATGTGGTTGTTTTAGGGTTACCATGGCTACAGGTCCATAATCCAGTATTGGACTGGAAATCTATGTCTGTGTCCAGCTGGGGTTGCCAGGGGGTACATGGTGATGTTCCATTTTTGTCAATTTCGTCTTCTACTCCTTCTGAAGTTCCGGAGTTTTTGTCGGATTATCAGGATGTATTTGATGAGCCCAAAGCCAGTGCCCTACCTCCTCATAGGGATTGCGATTGTGCAATTAATTTGATTCCTGGTAGTAAGTTTCCTAAGGGCCGATTGTTCAATTTATCTGTGCCAGAACACGCCGCTATGCGAAGTTATATAAAGGAATCCTTGGAGAAAGGCCATATTCGCCCATCGTCATCACCGTTGGGAGCAGGGTTCTTTTTTGTGGCCAAGAAGGATGGTTCTTTGAGACCTTGTATTGATTACCACCTTCTTAATAAAATTACAGTCAAATTTCAGTATCCTTTGCCGTTGCTGTCCGACTTGTTTGCTCGTATTAAAGGGGCTAGTTGGTTTACCAAGATAGACCTTCGAGGGGCGTATAATCTTGTGCGTATTAAACGGGGCGATGAATGGAAAACAGCATTTAATATGCCCGAGGGCCATTTTAAGTACCTGGTGATGCCATTCGGGTTTTCCAATGCTCCATCAGTATTTCAGTCTTTTATGCATGACATCTTCCGAGAGTACCTGGATAAATTCCCGATTGTGTATTTGGATGATATTTTGGTCTTTTCGGATGATTGGGAGTCTCATGTGAAGCAGGTCAGAATGGTGTTCCAGGTCCTTCGTGCTAATTCCTTGTTTGTGAAGGGGTCAAAGTGTCTCTTTGGAGTTCAGAAGGTTTCATTTTGGGGTTCATTTTTTCCCTTCTACTGTCGAGATGGACCCTGTTAAAGTTCAGGCCATTCATGATTGGACTCAGCCGACATCTGTGAAGAGCCTGCAAAAGTTCCTGGGCTTTGCTAATTTTTATCGTCGCTTCATCGCTAATTTTTCTAGTGTTGCTAAACCGTTGACTGATTTGACCAAGAAGGGTGCTGATGTGGTCAATTGGTCTTCTGCGGCCGTGGATGCTTTTCAGGAATTGAAGCGTCGTTTTTCTTCTGCCCCTGTGTTGTGCCAGCCAGATGTTTCGCTCCCATTTCAGGTTGAGGTTGATGCCTCTGAGATTGGGGCAGGGGCTGTTTTGTCGCAAAGAAGTTCTGATGGCTCGGGAATGAAGCCATGTGCTTTCTTTTCTAGAAAGTTTTCGCCTGCTGAGCGCAATTATGATGTTGGTAATCGAGCATTGTTGGCCATGAAGTGGGCATTCGAGGAGTGGCTTGAAGGAGCCAAGCATCGCGTGGTGGTCTTGACAGATCACAAAAATTTGACTTATCTTGAGTCTGCCAAATGGTTGAATCTGAGACAGGCTCGATGGGCGTTGTTTTTCTCCCATTTTGATTTTGTGGTTTCGTAACTTCCGGGTTCTAAGAATGTGAAGGCTGATGCCCTGTCAAGGAGTTTTGTGCCTGACTCTCCGGGTGTTTCTGAGCCGGCAGGTATTCTCAAAGAGGGGATAATTTTGTCTGCCATCTCCCCTGATTTGCGGCGGGTGCTGCAAAAATTTCAGGCTGATAGACCTGACCGTTGCCCAGCAGAGAAACTGTTTGACCCTGATAAATGGACTAATAGAGTTATCTCTGAGCTTCATTGTTCGGTGTTGGCTGGGCATCCTGGAATCTTTGGTACCAGAGATTTGGTGGCTAGATCCTTTTGGTGGCCGTCTTTGTCACGGGATGTGCGTTCTTTTGTGCAGTCCTGTGGGACTTGTGCTCGGGCTAAGCCCTGCTGTTCTCGTGCTAGTGGGTTGCTTTTGCCCTTGCCGGTCCCGAAGAGGCCCTGGACGCATATTTCTATGGATTTTATTTCGGATCTCCCCGTCTCTCAAAAGATGTCAGTCATTTGGGTGGTTTGTGATCGCTTTTCTAAGATGGTCCATCTGGTACCCTTGTCTAAATTGCCTTCCTCCTCTGATTTGGTGCCATTGTTTTGCCAGCATGTGGTTCGTTTACATGGCATCCCGGAGAACATCGTTTCGGACAGAGGTTCCCAGTTTGTTTCGAGGTTTTGGCGATCCTTTTATGCTAGGATGGGCATTGATTTGTCTTTTTCCTCGGCTTTCCATCCTCAGACAAATGGCCAAACCGAACGAACTAATCAGACGTTGGAAACATATCTGAGATGCTTTGTTTCTGCTGATCAGGATGATTGGGTGTCCTGTTTGCCGTTGGCTGAGTTTGCCAGCTCGGCTACTTTGGTTTCGCCATTTTTCTGCAATTCTGGTTTCCATCCTCGTTTCTCTTCAGGGCAGGTTGAGTCTTCGGACTGTCCTGGTGTAGATACTGTGGTGGATAGGTTGCAGCAGATTTGGACTCATGTGGTGGACAATTTGACATTGCCCCAGGAGAAGGCTCAACGTTTCGCTAACCGCCGGCGCTGTGTGGGTCCCCGACTTCGTGTTGGGGATTTAGTTTGGTTGTCGTCTCGTTATGTTCCTATGAAGGTTTCCTCTCCTAAGTTTAAGCCTCGTTTCATTGGTCCGTATAAAATTTCTGAGGTTATCAATCCTGTGTCATTTCGTTTGGCCCTTCCAGATTCTTTTGCCATCCATAATGTCTTCCATAGGTCATTATTGCGGAGATACGTGGCACCTGTGGTTCCATCCGTTGACCCTCCTGCTCCGGTGTTGGTTGAGGGGGAGTTGGAGTATGTGGTGGAGAAGATTTTGGATTCTCGTATTTCGAGACGGAAACTCCAGTACTTGGTCAAGTGGAAGGGTTATGGTCAGGAGGATAATTCCTGGGTTTTTGCCTCTGATGTTCATGCGGCCGATCTGGTTCGTGCCTTTCATTTGGCTCATCCTGGTTGGCCTGGGGGCTCTCGTGAGGGTTCGGTGACCCCTCCTCAAGGGGGGGTACTGTTGTGAATTCTGTTGTCAGGCTCCCTCCTGTGGTCATGAATGGTACTTCGGCTGGTTCTGTCCATGGACTTTCTCTGGTGCCTGTGGGTGTTTCTGAGTTTCCTTCCACAGGTGACGAGGCTAATTCGTTAGTGGGCTGCTCTATTTAACTCCACTTAGATCTTTGCCCCATGCCAGCTGTCAATGTTGTACTATGGCTCTAGTTCGCTCCTGGATCGTTCTGAGTTCCTGTTGCTCCAGCAGAAGCTAAGTTCCTCTGTGCTATTTTGCTTGTTTGCTATTTTTTCTGTCCAGCTTGCTTTTGTCAATATTGCCTTGCTTGCTGGAAGCTCTGGGACACAGAGGGGCGCCTCCCGCACCGTGAGTCGGTGCGGAAGGTATTTTTTCCTTGCACTTTCTGCGTGGTCTTTTGTAGGTTTTTGTGCTGACCGCAAAGTATCCTTTTCTATCCTCGGTCTATTCAGTAAGTCGGGCCTCACTTTGCTAAATCTATTTCATCTCTGTGTTTGTATTTTCATCTTTACTCACAGTCATTATATGTGGGCGGCTGCTTTTTCCTTTGGGGAATTTCTCTGAGGCAAGGTAGGCTTTATTTTTCTATCTTCAGGGCTAGCTAGTTTCTTAGGCTGTGCCGAGTTGCATAGGGAGCGTTAGGCGCAATCCACGGCTATTTCTAGTGTGTTTTGATAGGTTTAGGGATTGCGGTCAGCAGAGTTCCCACGTCCCAGAGCTCGTCCTTATTATCTGTAACAATCAGGTCCATTATTTGTCCTAACCACCGGATCATAACCGTCAGGTACCCATCAGTTTTTTAATGAGACCACCTTGACGATGGTTGATGGGCTCACACTATTTGGCCAAATTCTGTGCTAAGCGTCTCAAAAAATGTTTCCTAATGTTCAAAAAGCAGTTTTGCTATTCATATTTCATGTATTTCATATTTGACGTGTTTTGGCACGATAGAGTGCAACTTTTTTTGTATATAATATATGGAGGTAGCTGCTCCTGGTATGCACCTATTCACACTAGTTTGGATGTGCTAGTCTTTTCTCTGTTATTTCTATGTTAGCTTAGTGACTGAGCACTCCTCCCTTCAACATCTGGTTTTTAATTACATCTATTCACACTTGGTTCCGGCCAACCCATATGTAGGCTTTGCTGAGAGAGGTGTCCATATTCACCCAAGCATGCAGACATTAGCCTTCGGTAAGTGTTCACATTTGGACAGGGAGGTCAGGTACCCATCAGTTTTTTAATGAGACCACCTTGATGATGGTTGATGGGCTCACACAATTTGGCCAAATTCTGTGCTAAGCATCTCAAAATTTTTTTCCTAATCTTCAAAAAGCAGTTTTGCTATTCATATTTCATGTATTTCATATTTGACATGTTTTGGCACGATAGAGTGCAACCTTTTTTTGTATATTATATATGGAGGTAGCTGCTCCTGGTATGCACCTATTCACACTAGTTTGGATGTGCCAGTCTTTTCTCTGTTATTTCCTGTTTTGGAGACATATTGCTTTAAGTTTCCGGTCTTGACGCTTAGATGTCTTCCTTGGTCTACCAGTATGTTTGCCTTTAACAACCTTCCCATGTTGTTTGTATTTGGTCCAGATCTTAGACACAGCTGACTGTGAACAACTAACATATTTTGCAACATTGCGTGATGATTTCCCCTCTTCTAAGAGTTTGATAATCCTCTCCTTTGTTTCAATTGACATCTCTAATGTTGGAGCCATGATTCATGTCAGTCCACTTGGTGCAACAGCTCCCCAAGTTGTGATCACTCCTTTTCAGATCTAATTTAATGCAGGTTTTAGTTTTGAGAATGAAAATTTACAGGGTGAATCCATAATTTTTTCCCTCATAATTGAGTAACTCCATAATTTTTAGCCTATACTTGGTTAAAAAAGTAACCATTACTGACTACCACATTTTTTGTTCTTGATTCCTTTTAGTGTTTCTTAAAGCCAGAAAGTTGCCATTTGAAATGACTTTAGTTTTGTGCCATGTCTGCTTTTTTTTTCTACAAAATTAAACAATTGAATGAACAGCCTCCAAGGCCGGTGACAACATTTTTGCCAGAGGTTTTAGAACATATGGCTTTCACCACCAGATCCTTAATCATAGCTGTATTAGACTAAATAAGCATGTTTACCTACCAATATATTATCTCAGAGCAGGATGCTACTAGCTACTAGCTGCGTTCCCCTCACACCCGACGGGCGCCGTTTCGCTGCTCGCTTCTTCTGGGTCAAAGTCAATTTGCCGAGAATTGATTAATTCATCTCTCATTTCCAATGTAAGCCTCTACCACACTGTTGCAAATGTGTAGGCACAGCTTTGTACCCGCACCTTTATGCTGCCATGCAAAACTGCAAGCTGACATCGCTATAAATGTTCAAAATGGCTAATTTCAAAATGATATATAAAAATTGAAGCATTATTATAATACAAAGCAGAAATAGCCACCTGTCTTCACTTTGTATGTGTGAGCTTAAAACCTCTGTACATTTTTCTTTATTTTTGACTTTTTCCTTTTTATCTGTGTTTTCAGCTGTACAATATTTTAGGGAAACACAAGTACATTGTGTTCTTGTGAGCAGGCAAACCTTCAAAGATATGTCAAACAGAAAAGAAAAAAAGCCAAGTTTAACTGTTTTAGATGTCTTCCATCTATCTCCCTGACTGGTAACAAATGGCACTATATTTCATTGCATTTCTATAAAAGCACAGGAAATGCAATGGTTACTTTGTAGCTGGCTGTGTCTTTAGAAGGAATAACTTTTTGGACATCTGAATGACAAGGTAGAAATGATATAATAAGTGTTTAAGTATCGCAGTCAATAGAGACTGACACAGGAGAAGAGTACTGATTTGCAAATAAAGATTGTCAATGAATAAGCTGAATGTACGTAACACAGTCATCTAGCATGCACACCATGATGCGGCTTAGAATGTACATGAGAAGAATGAGAGATTACAAAGTCAGTAAAGGGCATAATAAGAAACTTCTGCTTCCTTTCCCAGACACGTGCTTTCCAAAGAATAGTTATATACAGCACTGGCAAAAATTAAGAGACCACTGCAAAATGTTCAGTTTGTCTGATCTTTCTCTTTATAGGTATATTTTTAAGTAAAATGTAAATTGTTCTTTTATTCTATAAACGTCTGACAACATGTCTCTGAAGGTCCAAGCAATACATTTTGTATTTATTTCTGAAAATGAGAAATGGTCAAAATAACAAAAAAAATGCATTGCTTGCAGATCTCAAATAATGCAAAGAAACCAAGTTCATAATAATTTAGAAACAACAATACTAATGTTTCAACTCAGGAAGAGTTCAGAAATCAATATTTTGTGGAATAACCATGATTTTTATTCACAGCTTTCATGCGTCTTGGCATGCTTTCCACCGGTCTTTCACACTGCTTCTGGGGCAAAAATTTGAGCAGTTTTTCTTTGTTTGATGGCTTGTGACTAGGGTTGAGCGAAACGGGTCGAACATTTTCAAAAGTCGCCGACTTTTGGCGAAGTCGAGTTTCATGAAACCCGATCCGACCCCTGTGCGTGGTCGGCCATGCGGTACGCGACTTTCGCGCCAAAGTCGCGTTTCAATGACGCGAAAAGCGCCATTTCTCAGCCAATGAAGGTAAACGCAGAGTGTGGGCAGCGTGATGACATAGGTCCTGGTCCCCACCATCTTAGAGAAGGGCATTGCAGTGATTGGCTTGCTGTCTGCGGCGTCACAGGGGCTATAAAGGGGAGTTCCCGCTGACCGCCATGTTACTGCTGCTGATCTGAGCTTAGGGAGAGGTTGCTGCCGCTTCGTCAGAAGCAGGGATAGCGTTAGGCAGGGTCCATTAACCACAAAACCGCTTGTGCTGTAGCGATTTCCACTGCCCAACACCACCTTCGGTGTGCAGGGACAGTGGAAGCTCCTTTTTTTTTTTTTTTCCTCAGCGCTGTAGCTCATTGGGCTGCCCTAGAAGGCTCCCTGATAGCTGCATTGCTGTGTGTACGCCGCTGTGCAAACCAACTGCTTTTTTCAAAGCACAAATCCTCTTGTTCCTTCCTTTCTGCACAGCTATCTTTTTGGTTTGTACACACTTTTTATTTAACTTGTGCATCAGTCCACTCCTTATTGCTGCCTGCCATACCTGGCTGAGATTACTGCAGGGAGATAGTAATTGAAGGACAGTTCCTTTTTTTTTTTTTTGTGGGAGATTAAGATTGACATTTCTGCTAGAGTGCCATCTCTGTCTGTGTCATCTCTCACTCAGTGGGCCATAGAAAGCCTATTTATTTTTTTTGCTTGATTTGGGTTCCAAAATCTACCAGAAAAAATCAATCAATCAATCAGTGGGAGATTAATATTGGCCTTTGGGCTTGTGTGCCAGTCCTGAGCGTGCCATCTCTCTCACAAATAGTGGGCCATAGAAAGCCTATTTATTTTTTTGGTTGATTTGGGTTCATAATTCTACCTGAAAAAATCAATCAATCAATCAGTGGGAGATTAATATTGGCCTTTGGGCTTGTGTGCCAGTCCTAAGCGTGCCATCTCTCTCTCTCAGATAGTGGGCCATAGAAAGCCTATTTATTATTATTTTTTTTATTGGGTTTATAAATTTTCCCTGGAAAAAAAAAAAAAGTGGGAGATTAATATTGGCCTCTGGGCTTGTGTGCCAGTCCTGAGCGTGCCATCTCTCTCACAAATAGTGGGCCATAGAAAGCCTATTTATTTTTTGGGTTGATTTGGGTTCCTAATTCTACCTGAAAAAATCAATCAATCAATCAGTGGGAGAAAAATATTGGCCTCAGGGCTTGTGTGCCACTCCTTACTCCTGTGTGTGCCATCTCTCACTCAGTGGGCCATAGAAAGCCTATTAATTTTTTTGCTTGATTTGGGTTCTAAATTCTACCTGAAAAAATCAATAAATCAATCAGTGGGAGATTAATATTGGCCTTTGGGCTTGTGTGCCAGTCCTAAGCGTGCCATCTCTCTCTCTCTCTCAGATAGTGGGCCATAGAAAGCCTATTTTTTTATTATTTTATTGGGTTTATAAATTTTCCCTGGAAAAAAAAAAAAAAGTGGGAGATTAATATTGGCCTCTGGGCTTGTGTGCCAGTCCTGAGCGTGCCATCTCTCTCACAAATAGTGGGCCATAGAAAGCCTATTTATTTTTTTGGTTGATTTGGGTTCATAATTCTACCTGAAAAAATCAATCAATCAATCAGTGGGAGATTAATATTGGCCTTTGGGCTTGTGTGCCAGTCCTAAGCGTGCCATCTCTCTCTCTCAGATAGTGGGCCATAGAAAGCCTATTTATTATTATTTTTTTTATTGGGTTTATAAATTTTCCCTGGAAAAAAAAAAAAGTGGGAGATTAATATTGGCCTCTGGGCTTGTGTGCCAGTCCTGAGCGTGCCATCTCTCTCACAAATAGTGGGCCATAGAAAGCCTATTTATTTTTTGGGTTGATTTGGGTTCCTAATTCTACCTGAAAAAATCAATCAATCAATCAGTGGGAGAAAAATATTGGCCTCAGGGCTTGTGTGCCACTCCTTACTCCTGTGTGTGCCATCTCTCACTCAGTGGGCCATAGAAAGCCTATTAATTTTTTTTCTTGATTTGGGTTCCAAAATCTACCAAAAAAAATCACTAAATCAATCAGTGGGAGATTAATATTGGCCTCTGGGCTTGTGTGCCACTCCTGACTCCTGTGTGCGTCATCTGTCACTCAGTGGGCCCTAGAAAGCCTATTTTTTGTTTTATTTGTTTTCTAAATTCTCCCTGAAACAATCATTTTATTTTCTTTGGTTTCTAAATTATTCCTGAAAAAAATCATTTTTTTGGTATTTTTTTTTCTCTCAAGTCTCCCTGAAAAAAAAAAAAAAAAAAAAAATCTGTGGGAGATTCATATTGCCCCTTCTGCTTGTGTGCCAGTCTTGACTCCTGGGTGTGCCATCTCTCTCTCTCTCCCCAATTGTGGGCCATAGAAAGCCTATTAATTTTTTTGCTTGATTTGGGTTCCAAAATCTACCTGAAAAAAATCACTAAATCAATCAGTGGGAGATAAATATTGGCCTCTGGGCTTGTGTGCCACTCCTGACTCCTGTGTGCGTCCTCTCTCACTCAGTGGGCCCTACAAAGCCTTTTTTTTTTTTTTTTTCCTAAATTCTCCCTGAAACAATCATTTCATTTTATTTGTTTTATAAATTCTTCTGTAAAAAATAATTTTTTTTTAATTTTTTTTTTTCTGAAGTCTCCCTTTTAAAAAAAACAAACACAAATCAGTGGGAGATAAATATTTACATTTGCGCTTCAGTGACAGTCCTGCGTGTGTGCCATCTCATTTGTTGCCAACAACAACAGAGTGTGTAACATTGTGGCTGATTTTCGTTGTGGTCTCACCCACCTGTAAAGGGGTAGCTAAATCATACTGAAGTTATAGCTCACCGTGTAAGTTGTGTGACAGCAACAAATACCGTTCGTTTGGTAACGTTTTTAAAACAATGAGGAAGTCTGGTGGAAGAGGTCGTGGCCGGGGGCGTTCATTGTCAGCTGGTAATGAGGGTAGTGGTAGTGGTGGAGCATCAGCTGGTTGTGGGAAAAAAAATATTGCACCTAAGTCTGGAGCTGTGGAGCCAGGTTCGTCGTCTGGCTACACAAGGCCTCGAACGCTCCCTTTTCTGGGAGTAGGAAAACCGCTTTTAAAGCCGGAGCAGCAAGAGCAAGTTTTGGCTTATCTTGCTGACTCAGCCTCTAGCTCTTTTGCCTCCTCTCGTGAAACTGGTAAATGTCAAAGCAGCGCGTCGTTAGTGGATGTTCACGGTCAGGGACAAGTCGCTTCCTTGTCCTCTTCAGCAAAAACAACAACAGAGAAGAATGCAGCAGGCGACACAACGGGTTACTCCATGGAGCTCTTTACACATACCGTCCCTGGCTTAGAAAGTGAAGCAGTTAACAGTCCATGCCCATTACAAGTTGAATCTGACATGGAGTGCACTGATGCACAGCCACAGCCAGACTACTATCCTGGTCCTTTGACTCAGACCACAACATTGCCATCGCAGGGTGCTGATCAAGAATCAGACCCTGATGAGACTATGTTGCCCCATCACGAACGCTATACCACCGACCGCCACGGTGACACAGACGAAGTTGCACACGAGCTACAAGAAGAGGTAATAGATGACCCAGTTCTTGACCCCGATTGGCAGCCATTGGGGGAACAGGGTGCAGGCGGCAGCAGTTCTGAAGCGGAGGAGGAGGGGCCGCAGCAGGCATCAACATCGCAACAAGTTCCATCTGCCGGGCCCGTATCTTGCCCAAAACGCGTGGCAAAGCTAAAACCTGTTGGAGGACAGCGTGGCCATCCGGTTAAAGCTCAGTCTGCAATGCCTGAAAAGGTATCTGATGCTAGAAAGAGTGCAGTCTGGCATTTTTTTAAACAACATCCAATTGATCAGCGCAAAGTCATCTGTCAAAAATGTTCAACTACCTTAAGCAGAGGACAGAATCTGAAAAGTCTCAATACAAGTTGCATGCATAGACATTTAACCACCATGCATTTGCAAGCCTGGACTAACTACCAAACGTCCCTTAAGGTTGTAGCACCCTCGGCCAATGAAGCTAGTCAGCAACGCAACATCCCTTCCGGCAGTGTAGGGCCACCATTTTCCGCACCACCTGCAGTATCTGTGCAGGTTTCTTTGCCAGGCCAAAGCTGTCAGGGTCAGGGAATCACCAGTTTCGTAGTAGGAAACACTGCATCTAGGGCACCGGTGGCAACAATACCATCTCCCACCGTCTCTCAGTCTGCCATGTCCACCGGCACCCCCGCTAGTTCCACGATCTCCAGCTCTCCTGTCCAGCTCACCCTACATGAGACTATGGTTAGAAAAAGGAAGTACTTAGCCTCGCATCCGCGTACACAGGGTTTGAACGCACACATAGCTAGACTAATCTCGTTAGAGATGATGCCCTACCGGTTAGTTGAAAGTGAAGCTTTCAAAGCCCTGATGGACTACGCTGTACCACGCTACGAGCTACCCAGTCGACACTTTTTTTCCAGAAAAGCCATCCCAGCCCTCCACCAGCATGTTAAAGAGCGCATCGTCCATGCACTCAGGCAATCTGTGAGCACAAAGGTGCACCTGACAACAGATGCATGGACCAGTAGGCATGGCCAGGGACGTTACGTGTCCATCACGGCACACTGGTTAAATGTGGTGGATGCAGGGTCCACAGGGGACAGCAAGTTTGGGACAGTTCTGCCTAGCCCACGGTCTAGGAAACAATTGGCTGTAGCCGTTCGCACCCCCTCCTCCTCCTCTTCGTCCTCCTGCAGAAGCGAGAGCTCGTCCACAGACCGCAGTCGCACAACCACTCCATCCGCAGCTGCCACTGTTGCACACCAGGTCTCCCATTATGGGGCAGATACTGGCAAACGTCAGCAGGCTG
The DNA here is from genome assembly GCF_032444005.1 of Ranitomeya imitator. Classification (NCBI taxonomy): domain Eukaryota; kingdom Metazoa; phylum Chordata; class Amphibia; order Anura; family Dendrobatidae; genus Ranitomeya; species Ranitomeya imitator. The sequence goes on from NC_091288.1 coordinate 167,710,843, forward strand.
TATTGGCTATGAAGTGTTTGGGCGACAACAGACACACCGCGGAAGTTCTGTCCGAGTTCTTGCAGAAAGAAACGCAGTCGTGGCTGGGCACTGTAGATCTTGAGGCAGGCAAGGTAGTGAGTGATAACGGAAGGAATTTCATGGCTGCCATCTCCCTTTCCCAACTGAAACACATTCCTTGCCTGGCTCACACCTTAAACCTGGTGGTGCAGTGCTTCCTGAAAAGTTATCCGGGGTTATCCGACCTGCTCCTCAAAGTGCGTGGACTTTGCTCACATATCCGCCGTTCGCCCGTACACTCCAGCCGTATGCAGACCTATCAGCGTTCTTTGAACCTTCCCCAGCATCGCCTAATCATAGACGTTGCAACAAGGTGGAACTCAACACTGCACATGCTTCAGAGACTGTGTGAACAGAGGCGGGCTGTTATGTTTTTGTGGGAGGATACACATACACGGGCAGGCAGTAGGATGGCAGACATGGAGTTGTCAGGTGTGCAGTGGTCGAAGATTCAAGACATGTGTCAAGTCCTTCAGTGTTTTGAGGAATGCACACGGCTGGTTAGTGCAGACAATGCCATAATAAGCATGAGCATCCCCCTAATGCGTCTGCTGATGCAAAGTTTGACGCACATAAAGGATCAGGCGTCTGCAGCTGAGGAAGAGGAAAGCCTTGATGACAGTCAGCCATTGTCTGGCCAGGGCAGTGTACAGGACGAGGTAGCGGGCGAAGAGGAGGAGGAGGACGAGGAGGATGATGGGGATGATTATATTTTTAATGAGGAAGCTTTTCCGGGGCCACTGGAAATTGGTGGCGCGGCAAGGCCGGGTTCTGGTTTTTTGAGGGACACAAGTGACGTGGATTTGCCTGAAACTGCCCCTCAACCAAGCACAACCGCAGATTTGAGAACTGGAACTTTGGTCCACATGGCGGATTATGCCTTACGTATCCTCAAAAGGGACACACGCATAACTAAAATGATGAATGATGACGATTACTGGTTGGCCTGCCTCCTTGATCCTCGCTATAAAGGCAAATTGCAAAATATAATGCCACATGAGAACTTGGAACTAATATTAGCAACCAAACAATCAACTCTTGTTGACCGTTTGCTTCTGGCATTCCCTGCACACAGCGCCCGTGATCGTTCTCACACGAGCTGCAGGGGCCAGCAGACCAGAGGAGTTAGAGGGGCAGAAATCAGAAGTGGCGTTGGCCAGAGGGGTTTTCTGACCAGGTTGTGGAGTGATTTTGCTATGACCGCAGACAGGACAGGTACTGCAGCATCAATTCAAAGTGACAGGAGACAACATTTGTCCAGTATGGTTACAAACTATTTTTCATCCCTTATCGATGTTCTCCCTCAACCGTCATTCCCATTTGATTACTGGGCATCAAAATTAGACACCTGGCCAGAATTGGCAGAATATGCATTGCAGGAGCTTGCTTGCCCGGCAGCTAGTGTCCTATCAGAAAGAGTATTCAGTGCTGCAGGTTCAATACTAACAGAAAAAAGGACTCGTCTGGCTACCCAAAATGTAGATGATCTAACCTTCATTAAAATGAACCACAACTGGATTTCGAAATCTTTTGCCCCACCTTGCCCGGCTGACACCTAGCTTTCCTATGAAAAGGTCTTGCCTGTGGACTATTCTGAATGCCTTTTCCAATCTCGTAATTTTCAGCACCTGATTGTCCAGCATACGACATGTTTACACCTCACTAAATGGCCAAACTCCCCACACGGGGCCGTGGTATCGACACTTGGCGACAGCACCCGTGAGAGTGCAGTTTGTCTGAAGAGGTGGGTGAGCCCGCTTTTGGTCGACGGCACTGCCACTGGGTCCCTCCTAGTACAATAAAGTGTCTCTGGCGGTGGTGGTGCGCACCCAACGTCAGACACACCGTTGTAATATGAGGGGCCCTGGGCCTGTACCGCCGGCCACAAGACAGTTTCCCCCCACCCCAGCTCAAACAGTGCTCTACCACTTGCAAAATTATCTCACAGCTCCACCAATGTTTAGTCTATGCGCTGACATCCTTCAATGCCTGCCACTGACAATACCATTGTATTGACATTTTTGTTATGTTAGGCCTTCGATGCCTGTCTGTGGTCACTCCTTCCACTAGGCCTCCACTGACCACACCACTGCTGCCCGTGTACCCCTGGAACCAATTTAAAATTGCCTACAGCCATGTGTTATTATTTTAGGCCTTCGATGCCTGTCTGCGGTCACTCCTTCCACTAGGCCTCCACTGACCACACCACTGCTGTCCGTGTACCCCTGGAACCAATTTAAAATTGCCTACAGCCATGTGTTATTATTTTAGGCCTTCGATGCCTGTCTGCAGTCCATTCTTTCAACTACTACTACACTGACCAGGGCACTGCTGCCCGTGTACCCCTGGAACCAATTTAAAATTGCCTACAGCCATGTGTTATTATTTTAGGCCTTCGATGCCTGTCTGCGGTCACTCCTTCCACTAGACCTCCACTGACCACACCACTGCTGCCCGTGTACCCCTGGAACCAATTTAAAATTGCCTACAGCCAGCCCAATTTTTTTATTTTAGGCCTTCGATGCCTGTCTGCGGTCCATTCTTTCAACTACTACTACACTGACCAGGTCACTGCTGCCCGTGTACCCCTGGAACCAATTTAAAATTGCCTACAGCCATGTGTTATTATTTTAGGCCTTCGATGCCTGTCTGCGGTCACTCCTTCCACTAGGCCTCCACTGACCACACCACTGCTGCCCGTGTACCCCTGGAACCAATTTAAAATTGCCTACAGCCATGTGTTATTATTTTAGGCCTTCGATGCCTGTCTGCGGTCACTCCTTCCACTAGGCCTCCACTGACCACACCACTGCTGCCCGTGTACCCCTGGAACCAATTTAAAATTGCCTACAGCCAGCCCAATTTTTTTATTTTAGGCCTTCGATGCCTGTCTGCGGTCCATTCTTTCAACTACTACTACACTGACCAGGTCACTGCTGCCCGTGTACCCCTGGAACCAATTTAAAATTGCCTACAGCCATGTGTTATTATTTTAGGCCTTCGATGCCTGTCTGCGGTCACTCCTTCCACTAGGCCTCCACTGACCACACCACTGCTGTCCGTGTACCCCTGGAACCAATTTAAAATTGCCTACAGCCATGTGTTATTATTTTAGGCCTTCGATGCCTGTCTGCGGTCACTCCTTCCACTAGGCCTCCACTGACCACACCACTGCTGCCCGTGTACCCCTGGAACCAATTTAAAATTGCCTACAGCCAGCCCAATTTTTTTATTTTAGGCCTTCGATGCCTGTCTGCGGTCCATTCTTTCAACTACTACTACACTGACGAGGGCACTGCTGCCCGTGTACCCCTGGAACCAACATCAGAAAATATAAAAATAAGTATTTTGCTTACAAAAAAGAAAATACTGGAGAGATATCAAATGCAGACATTTTAACATTAAAAACAAACACACAACTAAAATCTGGTACAGTACTAAAAATGGCCACCAGCTACAATTACTTTCTCCTGCAAGTAGTTAACTGAAAGGTTTTTTAAATTGAAAACACACATATGGCATCCACCGAGTGTTGTCCTGTCGTGTCTTCTTTATATTATTGCCGAGAAGATGCAAAACAATGAAAATAATAAAATCATTAATTACCAAAATAATAGAGAAAGTCAACACCACATTGCAAATAAACATTCATTCCAAATAAAGAAGCAGGGCGCGTCCGAGGGTGAGTATATACCTAATAAGAATATAATCACCCTCGGACGCGCAATGCTTATTTCCAACAGCCTTCCTTCCTAAGAATCAGCCCTTCCGTGGTGCCTTTCCTGAGCTTCGATCTTCCGGCTCTCGTTTAGTAGTTCTTGGAAACTACACTGCATTAGGCCTTCAAATTGGGTATGGGGTGTAGAGAGAGGGTGTGTTACACTCCAAGGTGTTCCCCAGGTTGCCTTTCCTGAGCTTCGATCTTCATGCTCTCGTTTAGTAGTTGTCGGAAACTACGCTGCATTAGGCCTACAAATTGGGTATGGGGTGTAGAGAGAGGGTGTGTTACACTCCAAGGTGTTCCCCAGGTTGCCTTTCCTGAGCTTCGATCTTCCGGCTCTCGTTTAGTAGTTGTTGGAAACTACGCTGCATTAGGCCTTCAAATTGGGTATGGGGTGTAGCGAGAGGGTGTGTTACACTCCAAGGTGTTCCCCAGGTTGCCTTTCCTGAGCTTCGATCTTCCGGCTCTCGTTTAATAGTTCTTGGAAACTACACTGCATTAGGCCTTCAAATTGGGTATGGGGTGTAGAGAGAGGGTGTGTTACACTCCAAGGTGTTCCCCAGGTTGCCTTTCCTGAGCTTCGATCTTCCGGCTCTCGTTTAGTAGTTCTTGGAAACTACACTGCATTAGGCCTACAAATTGGGTATGGGGTGGAGAGAGATGGTGTGTTACACTCCAAGGTGTTCCCCAGGTTTCCTTGCCATTGCTTCGGTCTTCCGACTCTCGTTTAGTAGTTGTAGAAAAGTACACTGCATTAGGCCTACAAAATGGGTATGGGGTGGAGAGAGATGGTGTGTTACACTCCAAGGTGTTCCCCAGGTTGCCTTTCCTGAGCTTCTATCTTCAGGCTCTCATTAAATTGTGGTTAAATGGAACAACTGCATTTGGCGTACTAGTTGGTTTGGGGCCTACTATCGGTGTCTGCCACTCCTTGCTGTTCTCCTGGTTTCCTGTCCTGAAATTCCATTTTCAGGCTCTCGTTAAGTAGTTGTTAATGTTAGACTGCATTTGGCCTACTAGTTGGGTTGGGGCCTACTATCGGTGTCTGCCACTCCTTGCTGTTCTCCTCCACTGAACAAAGCTGTGCCGCCTGTTTACTACGGTTGCCAATTTTGAACTGCATTTCGACTACTTACTGATTTGGCCCTACTCTCTGTGTCAGCCTCTCATTCCAGTTGTCCTCCACTGCAATGCCCCCTGGTTATTCCTGTGTTACCAATTTTGAACTGCATTTAGCCCACTTTATTCTTTGGGCCTATATCTGTGTTTCCACTTCATCGTGCCCATTGCCCAGCCAGTGATAGATGAGTCTGCTGGTACATTGACCCATAACGCAACATTCCCCGTGCATGCTACACAACAACATTGTGACCCTGCTGAAAGTCAGGTTGCTCTTCCCGCATACCATACCACCTTACACGGGGACAAAGAGGAAGGTGCAGATGAAAGTGCAGGTTCCTTCATCAGGTGGGGGGAGGAATACTAGTTGGCGACGTCACTGGCACAGGGCCTCTCATAGTACGCAAAAGTGTTGCTGCCGGTGGGAGGCGCCCCCGCCGTGCAAACACACCGCTGTACTTTGAGGGGCCCTGTGCCAGTGCCAATGCCAACAAGTGGCCCCCCCCTGCTTGCTCAGGATCACAGCACTTGCAAAGTTGAAATACTTACCTCTCCCTGCTCCACTGCCGTGACGTGGTCCAGATTTCCTGGGCCCACTAATTACTTGAACCAGCCCTACCCACCACAACTTTAGCCAAATGACCCCCAATTTCAAATGCCTTCCAATTATTATAAGGTAAATTACGCTTGACAAGCTTCATTAAGAAGAATGGATGGTTTTGACATTAAAATGGGCACTCTAGGTGTTTTCCTGGCCCCCACTCACTGCCGACTATGCTGCCCCATTGACTTGCATTGGGTTTCGTGTTTCGGTCGATCCCGACTTTACGTCATAATCGGCCGATTTCACTCGACCCGACTTTTGAGATAGTCGGGTTTCGCGAAACCCGGCTCGACTCTAAAAAGGTCAAGGTCGCTCAACTCTACTTGTGACTATACATTATCCACTTGATTACATTCCAGAGGTTTCCAATGGGGTTCAGGTCTGGAGATTGGGCTGCTCATGACAGGGTTTTGATGTGGTGGTCTCTTAATTTTTGCCAGAGCTGTATATACAGTTGTGTGAAAAAGTATTTACCCCTTCCTGATTTCCTATTCTTTTGAAACTACTATTCTGACACCATGCAGCATCATAGAAGGAAACAGCTTCTAAGTTGTCAGAAAAGCAGAAACCCCAACCAGTAACCACATTTTGGACACTACAACACTGAAGGAATAAATTTATGGGTTATTTTTTTAAAGATTTTTCTGGTACTTGAATTTTTAATGTGGCATATGTGAGTTGTGACGATTACATCAGAGTATTCAAAATTGATGCAATAAGAGAGTACATCTAAAGAATTTAGTAATGTAGGAGCATAAGGTAAGCTATTAACTCCTTAACGACCAGAGGTATTTTTGTTTTTGCAATTTCTTTTTTCCTCTCCTTCTTCCCAGAGCCATAACTTTTTTTTATTTTTTGGTTAAAATGGCCATGTTAGGGATTGTTTTTTTTCGGAGCGAGTTGTACTTGTGAATAACATAATTGGTTTTAACATATCATGTACTGGAAAACGGGAAGAAAATTCCAAGTGCGCTGACATTGCAAAAGAAGTGCAATTCCAAAGTTGTTCTTTGGATTTTTTTTACCATATTCATTAAATGCTAAAACTGACCTTCCATTATGATTCTCCAGGTCATTATCAGTTCATAGATACCAAATATGTATAGGTTTTTCTTTATTTAAGTGGTGAAAAAAAAATCCAAAGTTTGTTTAAAAAAAAAAATGGTGCCATTTTCCGATACTCGTAACGTCTCCATTTTTCGTGGTCTGGCGTAGGGTGAGGACTTATTTTTTGTGTGCGAAGCTGCTGGTTTTAGTGATGCTAATTTGATGCTGATACGATCTTTTGATCACCCGTTATAGCAGTTTTATGCAATGTTGCGGCGACCAAGAAAACAAAATTCTGGCATTTTGAGTTTTTTTCTCATTACGCCGTTTAGCAATCGGGTTAATTCTTATTTTACATTGATAGATCGGGCGATTCTGAACACGACGATACCAAATATGTTTCCATTTGATTTTTATTATTGCTTTGTTTTGAATGGGGCAACAGGGGGGTGATTTGAACGTTTATAATTTTAAATTTTTTAAAATATTTGTAAAACATTTTTTTTTTCACTTTTTGCATGCTTCAATAGTTTCCATGGGAGGTTAGAAGTTGCAGTACTTTGATCGGTTTTGCTCCATACAGGCGATGATGATGATCAGATCACCAGTATGTAGCAGAAATGCTCACTACTAGTGTTGAGCATTCCGATACCGCAAGTATCGGGTATTGGCCGATACTTGCGGTATCGGAATTCCGATACCGAGATCCGATACTTTTGTGGTATCGGGTATCGGTATCGGATACATAGAGATGTGTAAAATAAAGAATTAAAATAAAAAATATTGATATATTTACCTCTCCGGTGGCCCCTGGACTCAGCGCGGGTAACCGGCAGGCTTCGTTGTTCAAAATCAGCGCTTTTAGGACCTGAGAATCACGTCCCGGCTTCTGATTGGTCGCGGGCCGCCCATGTGACCGCCACGCGACCAATCACAAGCCGCGACGCCACCGCAAGCTATTAACGCACTCATTTTTAAAAATGAGCGCGTTAATGGCTTTCAAAGACGTAGCGGCTTGTGATTGGTCGCGGCCACACGACCAATCACAAGCCGCGACGTCACCGCAAGCTATTAACGCGCTCATTTTTAAAAATGAGCGCGTTAATGGCTTTCAAAGACGTAGCGGCTTGTGATTGGTCGCGGCCACGCACATAAAGGATCAGGCGTCTGCAGCTGAGGAAGAGGAAAGCCTTGATGACAGTCAGCCATTGTCTGGCCAGGGCAGTGTACAGGACGAGGTAGCGGGCGAAGAGGAGGAGGAGGACGAGGAGGATGATGGGGATGATTATATTTTTAATGAGGAAGCTTTTCCGGGGCCACTGGAAATTGGTGGCGCGGCAAGGCCGGGTTCTGGTTTTTTGAGGGACACAAGTGACGTGGATTTGCCTGAAACTGCCCCTCAACCAAGCACAACCGCAGATTTGAGAACTGGAACTTTGGTCCACATGGCGGATTATGCCTTACGTATCCTCAAAAGGGACACACGCATAACTAAAATGATGAATGATGACGATTACTGGTTGGCCTGCCTCCTTGATCCTCGCTATAAAGGCAAATTGCAAAATATAATGCCACATGAGAACTTGGAACTAATATTAGCAACCAAACAATCAACTCTTGTTGACCGTTTGCTTCTGGCATTCCCTGCACATAGCGCCCGTGATCGTTCTCACACGAGCTGCAGGGGCCAGCAGACCAGAGGAGTTAGAGGGGCAGAAATCAGAAGTGGCGTTGGCCAGAGGGGTTTTCTGACCAGGTTGTGGAGTGATTTTGCTATGACCGCAGACAGGACAGGTACTGCAGCATCAATTCAAAGTGACAGGAGACAACATTTGTCCAGTATGGTTACAAACTATTTTTCATCCCTTATCGATGTTCTCCCTCAACCGTCATTCCCATTTGATTACTGGGCATCCAAATTAGACACCTGGCCAGAATTGGCAGAATATGCATTGCAGGAGCTTGCTTGCCCGGCAGCTAGTGTCCTATCAGAAAGAGTATTCAGTGCTGCAGGTTCAATACTAACAGAAAAAAGGACTCGTCTGGCTACCCAAAATGTAGATGATCTAACCTTCATTAAAATGAACCACAACTGGATTTCGAAATCTTTTGCCCCACCTTGCCCGGCTGACACCTAGCTTTCCTATGAAAAGGTCTTGCCTGTGGACTATTCTGAATGCCTTTTCCAATCTCGTAATTTTCAGCACCTGATTGTCCAGCATACGACATGTTTACACCTCACTAAATGGCCAAACTCCCCACACGGGGCCGTGGTATCGACACTTGGCGACAGCACCCGTGAGAGTGCAGTTTGTCTGAAGAGGTGGGTGAGCCCGCTTTTGGTCGACGGCACTGCCACTGGGTCCCTCCTAGTACAATAAAGTGTCTCTGGCGGTGGTGGTGCGCACCCAACGTCAGACACACCGTTGTAATATGAGGGGCCCTGGGCCTGTACCGCCGGCCACAAGACAGTTTCCCCCCACCCCAGCTCAAACAGTGCTCTACCACTTGCAAAATTATCTCACAGCTCCACCAATGTTTAGTCTATGCGCTGACATCCTTCAATGCCTGCCACTGACAATACCATTGTATTGACATTTTTGTTATGTTAGGCCTTCGATGCCTGTCTGTGGTCACTCCTTCCACTAGGCCTCCACTGACCACACCACTGCTGCCCGTGTACCCCTGGAACCAATTTAAAATTGCCTACAGCCATGTGTTATTCTTTTAGGCCTTCGATGCCTGTCTGCGGTCACTCCTTCCACTAGGCCTCCACTGACCACACCACTGCTGCCCGTGTACCCCTGGAACCAATTTAAAATTGCCTACAGCCATGTGTTATTATTTTAGGCCTTCGATGCCTGTCTGCGGTCACTCCTTCCACTAGGCCTCCACTGACCACACCACTGCTGTCCGTGTACCCCTGGAACCAATTTAAAATTGCCTACAGCCATGTGTTATTATTTTAGGCCTTCGATGCCTGTCTGCAGTCCATTCTTTCAACTACTACTACACTGACCAGGGCACTGCTGCCCGTGTACCCCTGGAACCAATTTAAAATTGCCTACAGCCATGTGTTATTATTTTAGGCCTTCGATGCCTGTCTGCGGTCACTCCTTCCACTAGACCTCCACTGACCACACCACTGCTGCCCGTGTACCCCTGGAACCAATTTAAAATTGCCTACAGCCAGCCCAATTTTTTTATTTTAGGCCTTCGATGCCTGTCTGCGGCCACGCGACCAATCACAAGCCGCTACGTCTTTGAAAGCCATTAACGCGCTCATTTTTAAAAATGAGCGCGTTAATAGCTTGCGGTGACGTCGCGGCTTGTGATTGGTCGCGTGGCGGTCACATGGGCGGCCCGCGACCAATCAGAAGCCGGGACGTGATTCTCAGGTCCTAAAAGCGCTGATTTTGAACAACGAAGCCTGTCGGTTACCCGCGCTGAGTTCAGGGGCCGCCGGAGAGGTAAATATATCAATATTTTTTATTTTAATTCTTTATTTTACACATCCCTATGGATCCCAGGGCCTGAAGGAGAGTTTCCTCTCCTTCAGACCCTGGGAACCATGAGAATACCTTCCGATACTTGATGTCCCATTGACTTGTATTGGTATCGGATATCGGTATCGGCGATATCCGATATTTTTCGGGTATCGGCCGATACTATCCGATATCGATACTTTCAAGTATCGGACGGTATCGCTCAACACTACTCACTACTTCCTATGAGTGCTGATCACCGAGTGGTTCTCACTGCAATCTGGCTATGACAACCAGAGTAGTCTGCTGGAGACCTCTGGTTGTGATGCCACCCCATCTGTGACCCACGATCACGTGATGGGGTCACTGATGGGCGGGATTTCCCGCAAGTGCGAGTTTAATGCCGCTGTCAGAGATTGACAGCGGCTAGGGTTGAGCGAAACGGATCGTTCATTTTCAAAAGTCGCCGACTTTTGGCAAAGTCGGGTTTCATGAAACCCGACCCGATCCCTGTGTGGGGTCGGCCATGCGGTACGCGACTTTTGCGCCAAAGTCGCGTTTCGTATGACGCGCTTGGCGCCATTTTTTTCAGCCATTGAAGGGGCGTGGGCAGAGTGATGACATAGGTCTTAGGGGCGTGGACGCCTATCGCCATGTTGTCGCTTGTGCGCTGTAGCGATTTGCACTGTGTAACACCAGCTTTTCAGTTCAGGGACGGACGGAGGAGAGAGAGAGAGAGAGAGAGAGAGAGAAAAAAAAAAAAATTCCCATTGGCTTTGCATTGGGTTTCGTGTTTCGGTCGATCCTCGACTTTTCGCCATAATCGGCCGATTTCACTCGACTCGACTTTTGAGATAGTCGGGTTTCGCGAAACCCGGCTCGACCCTAAAAAAGTCAAGGTCGCTCAACCCTAACAGCGGCATTTAACTAATTAACAGCTGTGGGTGGACCTTGATTCCACCTGCAGCTGTTGCGGGCACATGTTAGTTGTACATATCAGCTGAAATGTGCCCGAAAAGGTGCAGGCTCCGCGACGGAGCCCAAACCAAGCAGGGGGATTCTGACAGCGTACTATTACGCCCGATCTCAGAAAGGGGTTAAATACTTTTTTAACACAATCGTTACTCTTTTGCAACCTTTCACTTCTGGCAGTTTGGAAGCTCATGAAGGATACGTTGCTCTGGTACAATATGTGCCCCTTCAATTCCAGAAGATCTGGGATACCCCCTTTTCTGATTTCCAAATATTAGGGCTTAAATCCTACCTACATAAAGTGAAGGAATGTACCAGCCTGGCCTACATTTCATGGCAGCACATAAACAGTATGCAGTGCCATCTGTACAATGTGAACAGCCAACTTTTTGAACCACACTTTTGTTTTCCACATGGTACTACTTAGACTGAGGACTCAATCAGAGAGACCAACTCCTTTCATGTTCTTATAGTACACCAGGAAGGAGTCTGGTTTGGGGGTCTGTGTAGAGGTACCTCATACAGGGGTTACTCCAGTTTATCATGGTTAAGATAAGGTCATCCTTTCTCTTCTTTTGCTTGATCATCAGCATGTTGTTGCTACATTGGCCCTACGTTTGTCCCTTCGCAACTTATTGAGATCTTTCGGATTTTTGCATAAACAGTACAGACCAAAAGTTTGGACACACCTTCTCATTTAAAGATTTTTCTATATTTTCATGACTATAAAAACAACCCCAAGAAGAAAAAGACCGACCAAAAAGTCCAAGCTATATTATTCAAAATTGTATAACGCAACACATCCAGTAGCACAATTAGGACAATGTGGCAAAATTACACTAAACTCCAATATGGCTAATGAATATATAGCAAATAAATAAAGTGCATATAAATATAAGGTGCTAGCAAATAATATGCTAAAACTATAAGGCTAATTATAAACCTTCTGAGGTGCATGTGTCAAGATTCACAAACATATCCATGTGGAAAAATAATGAAGGTGAAAAATCAATAAAGAAGCCAATATCACAGTATATTTAAAGTGCAAATGTGCAAATAAATAAATAAAAAGCCACTAGGGATCAGTGTTGCCACATATATTTTGTATGAGACCAGGACCATAGCGTAATTTGTAAGCATATACTATATAAAGTCAAACTCAGACCAAGAGGATAGAATAATAAATTACTTACAAGGTGATATATTGTGAGACTGGTCTCCTGGAATGGCGCGTTTTGACGCCCGACGCACGTTTCAGCTCGTTGCCTTTATCACCTGACGTAAACATACAATAATTACTATGAAATATATTTTATTTACTATATGTATTGATCTTGTGATCTGATTATTTTAAATCCAGTATTTCATAAAAATTATACAATTTTTAATAATATAGCTTGGACTTTTTGGTCGGTCTTTTTCTTCTTGGGGTTGTTTTGCTTGCATTACCGGCTGTCCTTCAGTCCTCCTTCCTCCTATCTCATAGTACTCTTTATTAGTATATATGAATATATATATATATATATATATATATATATATATGTATATATATATATATATATATATATACATATCTATATATATTTATGGTATATTGTTTTAGAGATCAAATCACTCTAAGCAGACTAGGAGATATTCCTGATTTGTGTTAATTTTCATGACTATGAAAATTGTACATTCACACTGAGGCATCAAAACTATGAATTAACACATGTGGAATTATATACTTAAGAAAAACATGTGAAACAACTGAAATTATCTCTTGTATTCTAAGTTCTTCAAAGTAGCCACCTTTTGCTTTGATGACTGCTTTGCACACTCTTGTCATTCTCTTGATGAGACTCAAGAGGTAGTCACCGGGAATTGTTTTCACTTCACAGGTGTGCGCTGTCTGGTTTAATAAGCGGGATTTCTTGCCTTATACATGCCTTATACAACCAGCAGTTGTGTTGTGCAGAAGGCTGGTGGATACACAGCTGATAGTCCTACTGAATAGACTGATAGAATCTGTATTATGGCAAGAAAAAAGCAGCTAAGTAAAGAAAAACGAGTGTCCATCATTACTTTAAGAATAAGTCCGAAAAATTGGGAAAACTTTGAAAGTGTCCCCAAGTGCAGTGACAAAAACCATCAAGCACTTCACAGAAACTGGCTCACGTGAGGACCGCCCCAGGAAAGGAAGACAAAGAGTCCCCTTTGCTTCTGAGGATAAGTTTATCTGAGTCACCAGCCTCAGAAATCGCAGGTTAACAACAGCTCAGATTAGAGACCAGGTCAATGCCACACAGAGTTCTAGCAGCAGACACATCTCTACAACAACTGTTAAGAGGAGACTTTATGCAGCAGGCCTTCATGGTAAAATATATGCTAGGAAACCACTGCTAAGGACAGGCAACAAGCAGACGAGATTTGTTTGGGCTAAAGAACACAAGGAATGGACATTAGACCAGTGGAAATCTGTGCTTTGGTCTGATGAGTCCAAATTTGAGATATTTGGTTCCAACTACCGTGTCTTTGTGTGACGCAGAAAAGGTGAATGGATAGACTCTAAATGCCTGGTTCCCACCGTGAAGCATGGAGGAGGAGGTGTGATGGTGTGGGGGTGCTTTGCTGGTGACACTGTTGGGGATTTATTCAAAATTGAAGGCATACTGAACAAGCATGGCTACCACAGCATCTCGCAGCAGCATGCTATTCCATCCGGTTTGTGTTTAGTTGGACCATCATTTATTTTTCAACAGGACAATGACCCCAAACACACCTCTAGGCTGTGTACGGGCTATTTGACCAAGAAGGAGAGTGATGGGGTGCTACGCCAGATGACCTGGTCTCCACAGTCACCAGACCTGAACCCAATCGAGATGGTTTGGGGTGAGCTGGACCGCAGAGTGAAGGCAAAAGGGCCAACAAGTGCTAATCATCTCTGGGAACTCCTTCAAGGAATGTTGGAAGACTATTCCCGGTGACTACCTCTTGAAGCTCATCAAGAGAATGCCAAGAGTGTGCAAAGCAGTCAACAAAGCAAAAGGTGGCTAATTTGAAGATCCTAGAATATAAGACATAATTTCAGTTGTTTCACACTTTTTTGTTAAGTATATAATTCCACATGTATTAATTCATAGTTTTGATGCCTTCAGTGTGAATGCACAATTTTCATAGTCATCAAAATACAGAAAAGTCTTTAAATGAGAAGGTGTGTCCAAACTTTTGGTCTGTACTGTAGTACCTCATGCGGCTGTTGCTTTACAGAAAGGGATTTGCTGAGTGAGATGATGATGTAGAAGTATTCTACATAGATATTGTAATCCTAGTTCAATGGGTGTACCAATTTTTACACAATTGTTCAAGTCATTCCCATGACAGTGAGACAATCAGTGGGTTCAATCCGGGTGACCCTCACTTCGTAAACCCTAAATCTGTGGGTGTACCCTGCTTGGGGAAGATATTCACGGGTTGGAGGGATCATAATTGATCACATACAGCAGCAACCGCAGCACAGGAGACAGGAGCAGCAGCAGCATAGGAATCATAGGAGCAGCAGTACATTATATAAGTCCAAGTCAACAAACAGCACAGCATAGAGGGTCTTTCATCAGCTCTGCATGCTGTCTATCACAGGAATGGAGGCAGAGTGGTGATCACTATTTTACTACTGACAATTGAGCTGTGATTGGTTGGTCTGCATATAGTGGGCAAAGAAGGAAGATGCCCTGCTGTCAATAGCAGCAGCCATATTTAACCGAACACCATGTCTGCTGACATGGTGATTATTTTCCCGCAGGACATGATGGGGCGTTAATTTGTAGTAACATTGTAGCAAATAGGACGTACCAGTATGTCCAATGTTGAAATTGGGTTAAAATAGAACAAATATTGTTAGGTTATTAATACACTTACTCTATATTATTGTATATTTAATTATTTATTCTAATTATTAATTCTAAAAAAAGGAATACTTAATGAAACATTTCTAGACCTTTCTAAAATGAAAAACAATAAAACTATGTTTGGTAATAAAAAATATCTATAAAAAAGCTCAATGTGCATTTTGAGAAAGCATTTCAATACCACATTTAACTTGTTTTGCTATGCACCAATATTATTAAAATAGATTCAACCCCAAATGGCTCTTTGTCAAATTTTTGAAAGACCCGTTTGGGATTGAAATGTTTCATTTATCGAGGAGTTAACAGACACATATCACTGGATTTTCATCATGGGGCGCTTCAGTATTGTTTCTTGCATGTGTTTGGAAGTTAAAGCAATCAGTACACTGTTGTTAGTGCTCTTCACAATTGCCGGGTCTCGCAGAGAGGAGCATGAAGTGGCTGCTGCTAAAGCTTACGGAGCCTCCTCTGAGGCTTCATAGGCTTTGGATGACAAATTCGGGGAACATCATGAGAAACGCTGGACTATATCGGACCTGAGTGGGAACTTTTTTTTTATAATGAATTGGTGTTTGAGGGACTCTGTCTTGTTTTTATTTGTGGACTACGTTGCATTCCCTAGATTACATCAGACCTGAGTAGGATTTTTGTTTTATAAAAATTGGTGAATCAGAGAAAGAAAGTTTTTTTTAAAAATAAAGCATTTTTGTATGTGTTTTTTTCTTTTTAGTATTGGGTTACTAATTGAGGTCTCTGATAGACACCTCTCCATTACTAACTACAGGGCTTGATGTCAGCTGTTTTTTTTGGACAATTCACAGCTGACATCAACCCTAACTACCAGAACCCAGATTGCTAATGCACCAGGGCTCTTGGGCAAAGCGCCAGAATTGGAGCACCTAATGTGATGCTCCACTTTTGCTGCAGCCGAGAGCTGGTATTTTTAGGCTAAGACAGGCCTAATAGCCATAATAACATCAGATCAGAGCTGTCTACTTTATCTTTGCTGGTTACCAGAAGAAGTGGGGGCGTGCAATTTTTTAAATACATTTATTTGTTAAGTTAATAGATGTACAGTAAGCAACACACACAAGGCACTAATAATATATCTCGCAAACATCTATCATTGATTTACCTCATATCTGTCTCTATCTTTGCACATATTTAACATATGAAAAGCCTTAATTTCTATTCTACATTCTTGGTGAATACAAGTCACATGGATGGCACACGGATGTCGCACTATATGTCATCCGAGTACGCGCACACAGTATGTATTGTCGTCCGTGCTGCCGGAAAAAAAATCGGACATGTCTATTTGTGGGACACATGATTCATGTAAAAACATGGACTTGAGCGCAGCCCAAAAAATGATTATGGATGTGCAAGTGCATACATGTCTCCGGTACATGTGAAAACGAGTACCACACATATCGGAAACAAGGACTTGTGAAAGGGGCCTTACTCTACTAATCGGCCTCCCTCTTACCAAACTTTCCCCGCTCCAATCTGTCCTGAATGCTGCTGCCAGGATCATATTCCTCACCAACCGTTACACCGATGCCTCTACCTTGTGCCAGTCATTACACTGGCTACCCATCCACTCCAGAATCCAGTACAAAACTACTACCCTCATCCACAAAGCACTCCATGGCTCAGCACCACCCTACATCTCCTCCCTGGTATCAGTCTACCACCCTACCCGTGCCCTCCGCTCCGCTAATGACCTCAGGTTAGCATCCTCAATAATCAGAACCTCCCACTCCCGTCTCCAAGACTTTACACGTGCTGCGCCGATTCTTTGGAATGCACTACCTAGGTTAATACGATTAATCCCCAATCCCCACAGTTTTAAGCGTACCCTAAAAACTCATTTGTTCAGACTGGCCTACCGCCTCAATGCATTAACCTAACTATCCCTGTGTGGCCTATTTATAAAAAAAAAAAAAAAAAACTATCAGGTTCCTCGCATCATGTTCTCATTCACTTTATGCAGTTAATAGCCCACTGTGTCTGTACTGCTACATACTTAGGCAGTTAACTGGTTCATGCAGCTTTACATGAACACCCGAGCCTTACACTATGGCTGGTCCGAATAACTAAAGCAATTGTTACCATCCACCTCTCGTGTCTCCCCTTTTCCTCATAGTTTGTAAGCTTGCGAGCAGGGCCCTCACTCCTCCTGGTATCTGTTTTGAACTGTATTTCTGCTATGCTGTAATGTCTATTGTCTGTACAAGTCCCCTCTATAATTTGTAAAGCGCTGCGGAATATGTTGGCGCTATATAAATAAAAATTATTAAAATTATTATTATTATTACTCTTAACGAAAGGATCATTACTTTGGTTGGTTTCTTGTCACTTCTTATCTGATCACATTTCTGCCTGATGCAGTTATCCAGTAGAATCTCAATCGAAAATAGAGCTAATGGTTTTCTCTTTGTGTTACTACGTTTCATTTTAAGACACTAAATTGATTAGTTTAATTATGTCAGCAGGCAAAGAGAAAACTAGATTTATCAAAACTGAGTGCATTGATTTTGGAAGTTTGCAATCATTGTGTTGAAAATGTAAGTGCTTATCGTGAATTGGCTATGAAGAAGAAAGTACCGATACCTAAAAATATTATTTTATTGAATGCAGTGTAAATAAATATCAGTGCACAGAAATGAACAATAAAAAATATCATCAAAATGTATGTTTAAGCACCCTGTAATAAATTGGTTTTAGTAGACATGGTTCTGCTTTAGGTAATGTAGTGTGACTATAAGGGCTCGCTTACTCACTCACTGGTGAGTAGTATTCAATGATTTTCTGATGCAAGACAATTTTACCGTGATCCGATTCACTCGCATGCGAGAATCAGATCACAGGTGCAAACAAGATGAAGAACTTATTCCATCTTCTCAATTCTGTGAGTTGGCTTATATTGGACTGCACTTAGATGATAGCTGACTGAAGTCCGATGTTTTTGCATGCACCCAAAGCCTTTAATGGTTGTTTGAGCCAGTGTAAACAAGCCAAAAGTGTTGCTTGCATTCCGATGTTTGATTTGTATGTTTTTGCAGTACTAACTGCACAAGAAGGAAATGTCGGCGATCTCATAATATGGACCTTGTATTATGCATGCTTGGAGCTGCTCTATTCAAAATCGATGAGCGTGATGAGATAGCCAAGTGCAGGTTGTAAACTTAGAATGTAGCAGCACTTTGCTTGTTAGACTCACAAAGAGAGAATGGACCCCATAGTTGTAATCAGTGGGAGTCCTAGATATAATTTTATAGATGGGCAATAGCAACACTTGGATTAGCTGATTATTAATCTATGTGAACCTGCCATACAATTGTCCATCATTGGCTGCTGGCAAAGGTGAGATTCAACCAGTTCTTACCAATTTTGGGGAACCGGTTGTAAAAATAACAGCCTGTTCACAGAACTGGCAAAAAGCAGTGCCTCATTCTGGCACTGACTGCTGGTAACCCTCTGGTTTCAAGCCATCAGCTTTCTGCACCATAATAGTTAAAATGCCTGTCTAGCAACTTACATTGGCACCCATGGCAGGGACATCATATGCCACCGGCAACATGTGTGCTGATGTCAGGCGCCTGCCTTTTCTGTGTCACACATGGAGCTGTAATAAGGTGCTGCTGGTGATAGTATTCTTTTTTATTTTCTTTTTGTCACAGAACAGTGGCAATAAGGGGGACATAGGGTTTGAAGATGGAGAATATAAGGGTGGGGGACATATGGGATCATGATAGAGTCCATAAGGGCCCAGGATGAGGGACATAGGGGACCAGGATAGATCCCATAAGAGCCCAGTATGTTGGACATACGGGACCAGGATAGATGCCATAAGAGCCCAATATGTAGGGCATAGAGGACCAGGATAGATGCCATAAGAGCCCAGTATGTAGGACATAGGGGACCAGGATAGATGACATAAGAGCCCAGTATGTAGGACATAGTGGATCAGGATGGAGGACTTAAGGGCCAAGAATGGAGGACACAGGGTACTAGAATGGAGGACAATGGGGACCAGGATGGAAGCCTTATATACTGTACTATATACAGAGCTCCTGTGCATAATGTCACCAGTGATTACTGTATTACCTGTAGTCTTACACTATACACTACATACAGAGTACAGATCTCCTGTGTATAATGTCACTGGTGATGATATTAAGTAGTATTGTTTTTTTTATAATTGATCCGTATTGTAGTATTTGGTCATTATGTGGTGGTACTGTCTGGTCTGGTCATAGTGTGGCAATAATTGACCATTGTATGTGATATTACTTGTTCTCTTTGTGGGGGTACTATATGGTATGATCATGGTGTGTTGGTATTTCTCTCTTGCATGTGATACTATTAGGCTAGTATGTAATGGTAAGATGTGGTCTGCTCATGGTGCGGTGGTATTTGTCCTTTGCATGTTGTATTATTTGGACACTATATGGTGGTAATATGTGGTCTTGTCATGGTGTGGTGACATTTCTCCCTTGTATGTGGTACTATTCAGTCAGTATATGGTTATAATATGTGGTCTGGTCATTGCATGGCAGCATTTAGCACATATTTGGCCTTTGGCCAAATGCATTGTGTAGAGCAGACAGTTGAGGTGACAGATGGATGGGTATCACATTTGAATAGACATGTTTTTTAAACACCAATAGGAAATCTGTTGTTAAAAATTTGAATCTCACCCCCTCCTGCTGGTTGGGAAATATAATTTATAATTAAATATCTAAGAAATAGACGGATGGCTCACTTTTCCAACGGGGGTAGCCACATGTAATTAGTAAGTTCTTGTTGTGATGAATAGGAGGTAAATTTGAGCAAATCATACCTCTCTTTGAAATCTACAGAAATTAATCGGTCATAGATACTTGGAAAGTTCCTTAACAGGAAACACAGGAAAGTAGAATCTGTAGGCACAAAACGATAATAGATTTTTAATTAAGACTTTTTAAGGTTATTTCAATTTTTATTTTAGGTGCACTGAGACAATAAAAATGCACATAAACTTTAAATTTAATAGTTTTCCAGATTTAATGCTAACATTAATAATTTTTATGTTTTACCAGTTTAGCATTATACTATACATGGAAATTACACAGAGTAAGCACAAATTTCACCCTATCCTGACTTTTATTCTGCCAAATTGTGAATCTCCCTTTCATTACATTGAATATATTTATTAATGGTTGATGATTAGATTAAAATGGAATATAAGAAACAATAGTTTCTTACCCTCCTAATATCAATAAATACATTTTCAGAATAAATATCATTCTACCAAATACAAAATATAATTTTGAAAACTTTTTATTTTTATGCACGTCTCTTTGATAGAGATTTAGGATATGTGACTCAATGTGCCCGATCTAGAAAATGTCTTATAGTTTACAATGGATTTTATAGAATCTTTAAAAGCCTTTCATTCGTTGTTCAAGTATATGTTTTCTTTTATGAAGGTTGACCATGGTATTACAGGATAAAAACTATGATAGTTGTAATGTTTAAAAGTTTAGCGTCTTCTAGCTTTGAAAACTAATGGCTCTCTTAAATCTTCTTTTAGAACATGGCAATATTTGTTTATTGCTCTAAAAAAGGCCAGACCAGATTATGTTAAGAGAAATTAATCTTTTTGTAATAGAATTCAAATTGCAATGCAGATAGAGGAGTTGCGTACAGGAGGATACATTGCAGCACACAAAAAGGACATTTCTACAAGTGCAATCTATGGCAGCCAGCCCTGATGCTTGAGGAAGGGGGAACTCCCCGGAAACATCTCACCAGTGTGTAGATGCTCTCTCCACATTGTAGCATCTCAACTTGTCAAACATCTGGAGATTAGCTATCTTAAAAGCCCAATGTAAGCCAGATATGTTCACGCAAAGCAAGGATCCCCAAGATACGACTTGCCTTATTAGGACAAAACATACGAAGAGAGAAATCACTGGAGAAGGACATCGTAGTTGGGAGAATAAGAAGAATAAGGCAAAGAGGAAAACAGGCAACATAAAGGCTTGACGGAATTAGGATAACGGCTAATAAGTCCCTGGTGGACCTATTTAGGCTTGCACAAAATCGATTTATACCACAGAGCGTTTATCCATCAAGTCGCTGTGACTCATGAACGAGCTGATAGCCATTAATAATAATAATAATCATTATTATAATAATAAAAATCCATGTGCTTGTGTAATTTACACTGTTGATGATGTTGGTAAAAGTTTATTGATCTATTATATGTGGATTTTTGAAATGGAGATAGTATTAATAAGAGTTGACCCATAAACAAAGTTCTTTTCAATTAAGAGATCTAGAAAAAAATAATACACTCCACAATTTGATGCATTAAAAAAAGTTCCTGTGCTGAGATAATCTTATACATTTGTCTCTGCTATGTACTGTTTTTTTGCTGTGTCTGGTCATGCAGAACTGCTTCAGTTCATGGTCTACACATGCCACAGCTACTGGCCAGGTGGGGCGAGAGGGAAAGGAAGCATAAGTCAATATATAATAAGTGAGAATACAGGTTAAACAGCTAGGGCTCGCTGCTGCTACTTTATGAGGTAACAGCTTTCTCTGCCTGAGGAAACTTATTTCTTTGTCTGAGGTAGAACATTTCTCTTCCTGAGGTTGCACATTTCTCCTCCTGAGGTAGCACATTTCTCCACCTGAGGTAGAACATTTCTCCATCTGAGGTAGCACATTTCTCCACCTGAGGTAGAACATTTCTTCTCCTGAGGTAACACATTTCTCCACCTGAGGTAGAACATTTCTCCATCTGAGGTAGCACATTTCTCCACCTGAGGTAGAACATTTCTCCATCTGAGGTAGCACATTTCTGCACCTGAGGTAGCACATTTCTCCATCTGAGGTAGCACATTTCTCTTGTGGATGCATTTCAAGAGCACATGGCGTTCTTTGTCAGAGCTGTGCTTTTGAAACGCGTTGCTGCTGTGCTGTCCTTTTGCTGATTTTGAAAATATTTTATGCACCTTCTATCTAATAAATTTTCTGAAAAAAATTCTGAAAGCAAGGTCAACAACTCTTGGCCATAAAGCACACAAAATCTACAAGAAGCAAAATTAATATAAACCCTGCTGTAGTTAAATAAGTAAAAAGCAAAAGTTCATTTAAATAACACAGGGTTCTTAATACCACTAGTTTTAATAAAAAATAGCATAAAAGCCATCCCACCGTCAGCAAGGTGACACTGATCGGGATTGTCCTACATATTAAAAGCTACAGCTTGGATTTGCTAGGATTATTTTAAGGCACTAAAATAGTAATAAAAAGCTAAAATAATGTGGTAATTATGTTGACCTACAATATCGTGTTCTCGGGTAATTTTTACCACACAATGCCTTAAACAAAACTAAAAAAACAATTGCGAAATTGAATTTTTTTTCCGCACATCACCTAATTAGGATTTTTCCCATTTTTCTCATATACTATATGGTAGAGTGAACAGTGCCTTACAAAACTATAACTCATTCTGCAAAACATAAGTCCTTGAACAACTATGCAAAATAATAAAAAAGTTATTACTCTTTTAAAAAGGTAAAAAACAATAAAAATGCAAAGGTGAAAATTGGCTGCATCGTTTAAGGGTTAAAGTTACTGAAACCAGCTAACTTTGTGGCGACAGCCAAGAAGAGCATGCATTTTTTATGAGAAAGCAGTATGACATAACTGTTTGCTGACAGCTATAAAAGATTATGGGCACCCAAAGTCTCTGTGTAAAGAAGAGGTGGACACTCTTTTTGCCAGCATCGGGGCTTTATGTGGACCCATACTACAGGATTATAATTCAGTAATAAAAAAAATTCAGTGGACTTGAGTGCAATTTATCTCTTTGATTATACAGAATATAACATTAAAAGTTTCTATATCCTGCCACTTAAAGTTAGTAAACATTTTGCACTGCCTCCATGGTACCTTACTGTGCCAAGTGAAATGAGCAGTTCTACTTGTAAACGCTACTGTCTGTTAGGGCTAGCGGAACGCACCAAATAATAAGACTGATAGTGTACGGTGCGTTCGTAGCTCGGGATCCACCGTGCAGAGATGGAACCTGCTGCTGAGTAATGACGGACTATATGGCGGTACTTATAAGTATACTCGCGTGGGTTAAACTTCACCCAACATGAAGGAAGCGATCCTGTTGCGTCACAGGATCGCAGTACCGCACATAGAAGGCGAGCAAGCAGTCAGCGAACTTAACCCCAACTAGGATTGAAGTCCGATTAGACCACTTGCTGACACAACACCGCAACAGGGTGTGTTAGGCAACTCTTATAATTAGAGCACCGAAGTGCGAACTGTGCCGTGCTGGCAGGCACCACTAAGCACCCAGACGTGGGTCAGGAAGCGCACTACTGGCGCATGGCGCCGCACTGGCGGTCACAGCAATAGACGCTGATACGTGTGTGACACGTTGAGTGATTTGTCGGGCGCTAGATAGCAGCCATACTCCATACGCGAACAGTCATACAATAGGGTAGGGGTATTTAATGAACGACTTGCACTCACAACAAACACACGTATTCAATTGTACACTAGCGCATGGCCGTGCGGTCATGCGCAGTTTATATAATTGCAGGACAGGAAGTGGCCACAGAAACTTTGCCCTTCCAAGACCTGCCAAGAGGACAAATGGAATGCGCTGCAGAGCCAGAGCACATGACCCTCGATCTCCAACGGGAGATCTTGCTCTGGGCATGCTCAGTGTGCGCAAACAAGGACTTAGTCCCAGGGAAGTCCGCTCGCCGCTGACCAGCACTGACTTTAATGGCAGGAGCTGAAGAAGCAGCAGTAACTCTCTGTACAGAGTGAGAGCGAGCAAGACACTGGGAGCGACGTCCCTGCTGAGCAGACTCCACTGCGGCTGGAGGAGAATGGGAGACCGCAGCGGAGACGGATCGAGATTCCCCCTGTGCAGCAGAGGAAACTCGACTCCTAACATTACCCCCCCCTCCTAGGGCCCCCCTCCTTGGGCCTCGCTACGCTCGAAGGCAGCAATGAGCTGTGGGGCCCGAATGTTTTCAGCAGGCTCCCAAGACCTGTCCTCTGGACCATAACCCTTCCAATCCACCAAATAAAACTTTTTGCCGCGTACCACCTTGCACCCCAAAATAGCGTTCACCTCGTAATCGTCCGTAGACGAACCCGATGTCCCGGCAGATGACTCGGAAAACCGGGACATGTATACGGGTTTCAAGAGGGACACATGAAAGGTGTCGGTGATACCCAAGCGTGGAGGAAGAGCCAGGCGGTAGACCACAGGATTAACCTGTTCGAGAACCTTGAAGGGACCCAAGTAGCGAGGAGCAAACTTAGTGGACTCAACTCGCAGCCTGATGTTACGGGTGGAGAGCCACACCAAGTCGCCAGGGGCAAAAGTCGGAGCGGGGCGCCGATGAACATCGGCGGAGGACCTCATTCTCTCCTTGGAGGCCCGAATGGCATCCTGCGTGCGATCCCAAATGTCCCGTGCCTCCACAGCCCAGTCTGCCACCCTGGGATCAGCGGAAGACACAGGCATGGGCACAGGAACACGCGGATGCTGGCCGTAATTTAAGAGGAATGGAGTCTGACCGGTGGAGTCAGCTACGGCATTGTTAAGTGCAAACTCTGCCCACGGTAGCAAGGATGCCCAGTCATCCTGTCTGGCAGAAACAAAATGTCGCAGATATGTGACCAAGGTCTGGTTGGCCCTTTCTACCAACCCATTCGTCTCGGGATGATATGCCGAAGAGAGATTTAACTCAATACTGAGTAGACGACATAGCTCCCTCCAGAATCGAGATGCAAACTGGGGACCCCGGTCACTAACAATTTTGTCTGGCATACCGTGTAAGCGAAAGATATGCTTGATAAACAAGACAGCCAACGCCCGTGCAGATGGTAGCCGTGGAAGAGGCACCAAATGCACCATTTTGGAAAAATGATCGGTGATCACCCAGATAATGGTGCAATTACGAGACTTGGGTAAGCCAACCACAAAGTCCATCCCGACCATCTCCCAGGGCCTGTCAGCCACGGGCAGAGGATAAAGCAAACCAGCTGGCCGTTGCCGAGGAGTCTTGTTCCTGGCGCAAGAAACACACGCCTGAACGTACTCCGCGACATCACGAGCCATATGTGGCCACCAGTATGTCCTCGCCAGTAACTCTGATGTCCTTTTAGTACCAAAATGTCCACCCACCCTGGACGAGTGCGCCCAAGAGAGAACCTCCGGTCGCAAACTAGATGGAACAAAAGTCTTGCCCGGGGGCACAGACTCCAGCGAAACCGGGGCCACGGTTCTCAAACTCTCGGTGGGAACAATAAGCCGAGGCTCCTCCTCCTCCTCCGCAGATGACACAATGGAGCGAGAGAGAGCGTCGGCCCGAATGTTCTTCTCCCCAGAAAGGAAATGGAGGGTGAAATGAAACCGGGAGAAGAACAAGGACCATTTGGCCTGGCGAGAATTCAACCGCTGAGCTGTCTGCAGATACACCAAATTTTTGTGATCTGTGAAGACTTGGAAGGGAAAACGTGCTCCCTCCAAGAGATGTCTCCACTCCGAGAAAGCCAACTTCATGGCTAGCAACTCCCTGTCCCCGATGGAATAATTCCTCTCTGCTGGTGCGAAGGTCTTGGAGAAAAAGAAGCAAGGATGCTTCCGACCTTGAACATCCTTTTGGAAGAGGACTGCTCCAGCACCAACAGAAGAGGCATCCACCTCCATGATAAATGGCTTATCAACATCGGGGCGATGAAGAATGGGAGCGCTAGCGAAGTGCGACTTTATAGAGATAAAGGCCTTGGAGACCTCCTCAGACCACAATTTGGGATTCGCCCCCTTCTTGGTGAAGGCAACCAAGGGAGCTAGCAAAGTTGAGAAATGCGGGATGAACTGGCGATAATAATTGATGAACCCCATAAAGCGCTGCACCGCTTTAAGAGAATGGGGTTCCTGCCATTCCATCACAGCCTGTAGTTTGGCAGGATCCATAGCCAATCCCTGGGCTGAGATGATGTAGCCTAGGAAAGGTAAGGACTCCTGCTCAAACATACACTTCTCCAACTTGGCATAGAGGGAGTTTGCCCGTAGGAGGTCGAAGACTTTGCAAACATCTCTCCGGTGGGAGTCAATATCTGGAGAGTAGATGAGAATATCATCCAGATAGACTACGACCGAGGTGGAAAGCATATCCCGGAAGATATCGTTCACAAAGTCTTGGAAAACGGCTGGGGCATTACAGAGCCCAAAGGGCATCACCAGATATTCATAGTGCCCATCCCTGGTGTTAAAAGCCGTCTTCCATTCGTCCCCCTCACGGATGCGAATCAGGTTGTAAGCACCCCGCAGATCTAATTTAGTAAGTACCCTTGCTCCCCGAAGCCTATCGAACAGTTCAGATATCAAAGGCAAAGGGTATTTATTCTTAACGGTGATGGCGTTAAGACCCCTGTAGTCTATGCATGGACACAATTCCCCACTCTTCTTCTGCACGAAGAAGAACCCTGCCCCAGCAGGTGACACTGACTTCCTGATGAACCCTCTTGCCAGATTTTCCTGGATGTACTGTGACATTGCCTCCGTCTCCGGGAGAGATAGCGGATAGACTCGACCCCGGGGAGGCTCAGCACCAGGCAAGAGGTCAATAGGACAGTCATAGGGGCGATGGGGCGGAAGGGTCTCCGCCGCCTTTTTGGAGAATACCTCTGCATACGACCAATACTGCTTGGGGAGAGAGGAAAGATCTGCGGGTACCTCAGTTGTAGCTACCTGAACGCACTCCCTCTGACACCTACCCCCACAAGATTCACCCCATCCCAGAATTCTGCCTGAGGACCACTCGATATGAGGAGAGTGCTACCGTAGCCAAGGTATTCCCAACAGGACCTCATCAATTCCCTCTGGAATGACGAGCAGAGAAATAATCTCCTGATGAGATGGTGACATGGACAGAGTAAAAGGGATGGTCTGGTGAGTTATCTGTGAGGGCAGAGTCGACCCATTCACCACTCGTACCGTTACAGGTTGAGCTAGCATAACCAGAGGTATTGCGTGGCGTTGGGCGAAGGCAGAAGACATAAAATTGCCCTCCGCCCCAGAATCCACGCAGAGCTCTACCGAGTGGGAGAATGAGCCTATAGTAATTGTCCCCTTAAAGGACAATTTAGAGGCAAACGTCGCCGTGTCTAGTGTACCTCCACCTACGACCACTAGACGCTGACGTTTCCTCGACCGCTGAGGACATCTGGTGGCTAAAAGTCCAGACTGCTGGCAAACATGACAGACCCTGAGTGCACAAGCGGTCCGGGACTTAGGTCCCGCTTGTGACACTTCCCTGGCCTCATGTGACTCAGGAACCAGGACCGGAGATTCCAGAGGTTTGGCGAAAGTAGGAGCCAGCCGAAACCTCTGCCTACACTGGGCTCGCTCTAACCTCCGCTCGTTAAAATGGAGGTCAATTCGAGTGGAGACTGTTATTAACTCCTCCAGTGTGGCAGGAATCTCCCTAGTGGCCAGAGCGTCCTTTACATGGTCAGCCAAGCCCCTCCAAAATATGGGGATAAGAGCTTTATCCGACCATTCCAGCTCAGATGCTAAAGTGCGGAATTGGACGGCAAAATGACTGACCAAGGACTCACCCTGAGTTAATGCCAGCAGTTGGAGCGCAGTGTCATGGGTGACTTGAGGTCCTAAAAAGACCTGTTTTAAAGTGCTCAAAAACAGAGGAGCACTCTGCACCACATGATCGCCACGCTCCCACAGCGGCGTAGCCCATTCCAACGCCCTGTCCGACAATAGAGACACAATAAATCCCACCTTAGCCCGCTCTGTGGGGAAACGTGCAGCCAGAAGCTCGAGATGAATAGAGCACTGACTCACGAATCCCCTACAAAATTTGCTATTACAAGAAAATTTTTCTGGCAGCGGGAGGCGAGTAAATGTCGGAACAGGGGTGGCAATGGACAAAGTTGCTGCAGCCACGCTGGCAGCCTGTACAGCAACTACGGTAACATCCACAGCTGAGGTCGCGCTCTCGAGAGCCACCAACCTACCCTCCAGCTGCTGTATATACCGCAGGGATTGCTGTTTGTCCGTCATCACTAGCCAGACCCTGGCGCTAGTGTAATGTTAGGGCTAGCGGAACGCACCAAATAATAAGACTGATAGTGTACGGTGCGTTTGTAGCCCGGGGTCCACCGTGCAGAGATGGAACCTGCTGCTGAGTAATGACGGACTATATGGCGGTACTCATAAGTATACTCGCGTGGGTTAAACTTCACCCAACGTGAAGGAAGCGATCCTGTTGCGTCACAGGATCGCGGTACCGCACATAGAAGGCGAGCAAGCAGTCAGCAAACTTAACCCCAACTAGGATTGAAGTCCGATTAGACCACTTGCTGACACAACACCGCAACAGGGTGTGTTAGGCAACTCTTATAATTAGAGCACCGAAGTGCGAACTGTGCCGTGCTGGCAGGCACCACTAAGCACCCAGACGTGGGTCAGGAAGCGCACTACTGGCGCGTGGCGCCGCACTGGCGGTCACAGCAATAGACGCTGATACGTGTGTGACACGTTGAGTGATTTGTCGGGCGCTAGATAGCAGCCATACTCCATACGCGAACAGTCATACAATAGGGTAGGGGTATTTAATGAACGACTTGCACTCACAACAAACACACGTATTCAATTGTACACTAGCGCATGGCCGTGCGGTCATGCGCAGTTTATATAATTGCAGGACAGGAAGTGGCCACAGAAACTTTGCCCTTCCAAGACCTGCCAAGAGGACCAATGGAATGGCGCTGCAGAGCCAGAGCACATGACCCTCGATCTCCAACGGGAGATCTTGCTCTGGGCATGCTCAGTGTGCGCAAACAAGGACTTAGTCCCAGGGAAGTCCGCTCGCCGCTGACCAGCACTGACTTTAATGGCAGGAGCTGAAGAAGCAGCAGTAACTCTCTGTACAGAGTGAGAGCGAGCAAGACACTGGGAGCGATGTCCCTGCTGAGCAGACTCCACTGCCGCTGGAGGAGAATGGGAGACCGCAGCGGAGACGGATCGAGATTCCCCCTGTGCAGCAGAGGAAACTCGACTCCTAACACTGTCTTGCAGAAATCTGAATAAGAGGGAGGGAGATGAGATGAACAAATACATTTGAGTGGAATTGAGTTCTACTCAAATGTTACAAAAAACCACATTCATCAAAATGCTAATTTCTCTTGTGATTTGCCCCTGTGCAAATTTAGCAAAATGGCAGACGCTGGCCGCAATTTTTCTGAACCAGGGAGAGCCAAAACATTTTTTGAAAAATACTTATACTGTCATTACAGCTTATCACTCGTACCCTTCCGCTCCTCACCACCCCTCTCCAGTCCTCGTTGCATCTTCTGATCACCACCACGAGCTCTGAAAACCCCAAGTCTAAAACACTGGGATTTCTGGCACTAGTAATGCTTTGAAGGAATCTGCAAATCCAAGTTCACAGCACACGTCATTACATTTTAATGTAGTGGCCATTTTTGCGCTTGTCGGTATTTCAAGACAAGTGCTTGAGACTGGATTGGTAATGGTGAAGAATAGGGGGGGCTGAGAGGTGAGCAGTTAGGTGAATACAAGTTTTCTATTTTGCATATTATATCCATTAAATTCTAAGCATAATACGCATAGTAAGAAACAAATTCACGCAGAATAACTTCTCTCCAAATCAATTTTCAAGGGAAAACCAACGCAAATTGATGAATTTCAATTTTGCCTGATCCTCTCATCTCTGGTAAGAAGTCAGTGTCCTTTAAGAATTATTTAAGACTAATAAATAACAGTATTCAAAAACAGACAAACTACAAAGCTTATGTCTTGAAGAACCCATTGAAATATCCATTCAGAGGGAGCAGGAAGTGCAAAGACTGGAGAGAGATCTTGGAATTGTCGGAGTAGCACCAGCATGGGATATGTACGGTGACTCTGATAATCTTTATTATGTTATACCAATCTGAGTATTTTATCAAAATCATTTTTTTGTTATTGTATTACAGATTTTATGTACAAATATATTGAAGAATTACATTGTTCACAGACCTCAAACAGATGTGGATACAAAAAAAAATCTACTGGTAAATCTTAGCGATCTATAAAGTAAAATATCTATAATATGTCTTAACAGGAAATCCCAAGACTTCCTACCTCAACTCAAAATAAAATACAATTTGTCTCTATATTACTCCTAAATATAAAAAAAATATATTTTATATGGGCATGTAATATCCATAGCTTAAGCTGTGGTTTAGATGTACTGCAAACCTCTTATTATTGTGTTATTGCATCTGAAGGATGTCTTACTGTTCTGTATTCCTTGACATGAAAATGTGATCATATCAGAGGCTCTTTTTCTGACTTGAAACCCACAGTGCATAATAATGACATTGTGTTAGGAATATTTTGTGCTGCAATTAATATGAGAAATATAGGGTTGAGTTGGGAACGCAACAAGGTGACTACTAAGGATCTCATCTATAAATTAAAGAATATGATGGTGACCTACAATGCCAAAATTGAATAAATAAATCATTTGGCTCTGAAATATTTATTATATAACTAATGAAGAATGTTCCCATTGTGGACTTATCCTTGTGAACCTCAACACCTTATGTATTTAGCAGATTGCAGTGATTATTTGTGTGTCTTACTCAATCTTAATTCATTTTCATAATTTGGCTTTTGCACAAGTTTTCAAATTAAATCTGCTGAGCCTAACCAGAGTTTTATATTATTCATTAATCAAGTAAGCAAAACAGGATCCGGAAAGCTATAAAGAATTAAAAAAGCATCCCTTTATTGGACAAAATAACAGCTGTCACCATAAATACTCCATA
Organism: Ranitomeya imitator; assembly: GCF_032444005.1. Classification (NCBI taxonomy): domain Eukaryota; kingdom Metazoa; phylum Chordata; class Amphibia; order Anura; family Dendrobatidae; genus Ranitomeya; species Ranitomeya imitator. The sequence goes on from NC_091288.1 coordinate 167,741,632, forward strand.
TTTTCATTAAATAGCTCTCCAGAAAAATGATCAGACTGATGAAAAATAAGCATTAATACTTGTAAAAGAAAAGATTAATAGTCTGTCCATTGCAGACATTTAACTCGAACAAAATGTAGTTCACTGTGTTTGTCAAAAGAAAGCTTTTAAAATCTAAATAATTTGTATTTGATAAATTAGGAGTTTCTCAGTGTGAGCTAAGGCTACATCATCGAGAGTGCCATTTTTGGGATGGCAACATATTTCAGTTCTCAGGATACATATTGATAGTGACGTAGCTGTTTGCGTTCTGACCCAATGTCAGATATGCCAGATCACCAGTGAGGCCAAATCAGGAGGCTACGCCCTTAATTGACAAGCGTGCTTGGAAAAAAAGGAAATCGCACATGGATTGTGAGCAAAGTCACTTTATCTGATCTAGTGGAGCAAGAGGCAGTATTTTATAAAATTTACAACAAATATAATTCATATAGCCCTCTCCCCTGTTACCCGGGGTCATGCTGACCTTTATTTCCCACGTACCCAGAACATGTTGTAGCTGACTATTGAGAACATATATGATAAGAAGTATAGTCTCCTTGAAGAGGAGACTATCAGACTACTGCATCATGACTAAACACATTCTAAACACATTCCAGCAATTAAAGGCAAAAGGCAAATTAAAGGCAAAACATTAAACCTTTGATATCAATTTCCCCCTTTTGTAAATGGTATAACCTCTGCCAAAGGGTCAGCAGATGTCCACAAAGGAGCTACTGTCTTATGGGTCTAGTACTCATATGGGGGCTTTCTACCTGCTTCACCCATCCACCCTCAGTGTGGACACTCACTTCCCCAGTAAGCAGTGGTTATCCGGGGTCTATGATACAATATGGAAGGCTCAGCCTTAGATTCCTTCCTTACACATACACTATTAAATGGCTTATGTAATGCATATATTAGTGCATTTACAGCTACATAAAGCAATAAACAAAACAATAACATTTGCATGCAAGTCTGTAAAATGACAAAAAAAAAAGAATCCATCCCGTTAGGTAAATAAAAACCAATTGGCTGGATTTTAAAAGGAGTCTTTGTACTGTATTAGTCTCATTAAGAACCTCAAGGTACCTAGAGAATCTGAGTCCAAGTCTCATTTTGTATGCAGTGTGGTGTTAATACCTTCCTTGGCTCCAGGGGAAAGGCTAAGTACAGCATAGTCCTTGCAGATACTGGGCTGTGTGTACAGATCCAGCAGTTCAACAGTTTTTGTCCTTCCACGTCCATTGTATGAAGAGCATGATGTTGGATAAGTGTGTTGTTCCTGTCAACAAACTTTAAAAGTTTATCCAATATCTCCGTAGAGTGCTATAATCCTGCCACTGCCAACAAGGTGATTAGGAGAACTATCATTCTGCTAGTGAAATGATCAGGTCATACAAGTGTTTCTCCAGTGTGGGTTTCTCTGACCACAGTGTTTACAAGTCCATCTGTTTCGTCTGGCTCCCTGGTTATACAGAGGTATGATGGTAGCAGTAATGTGTCGGTCATAGACAGACTTTTGAGCATCAAAACAATTATAATACACCTTACTTCCATACTGCTGCACTTTCTCAGACACCATTTATTCCTTAGCTATTTTCCTCCCTTGTCTGTGCCTTTTTTGTACATACAAACATCCATGCTCTGGCATGTTTGCCTTTTTCAATATTGGTCCCACATTTTTCACTGCTTCCTTTCCTTCTCTGCCTTTTACAATCCGCTAGCTGTTCTGGATCACATTGGGGCCCTGACTGCACACAGAACAAGTTGTCCATGGCTTCAACTTATTCTTCAGACAGCTCACCTTTATTCTGCAAATGCCCTTTTAGTGTGCCTGGACCTTATCTACGAGATAATTATAGATAAATGGCATGCACTCTGTTGGATATGGGACAGGTACAGGCTGAATCTGGAATCGATTCAGTCCTTTTCTACGGGCGACCACACGTAGCAAGCCAGAGCGAGCCTGTCAAGGTATAGCGGGAAGGCTCCTTGCCTCTCACCCGGTAGACCTACAGGATGTAACGAGAAGGCTCTTTGTCTCTCACCTGTTAGATCAGCTGACTAGAATAGGAAGGCCCAGATGTGTTAGCTTCTAACCTACTAGCCCAGCTCCATGGAATGTGGAAAGGTTCTTTGCTTCTCGTCCACAACAAAAACCAGCTGACGGAAGTGAGAAGGCCCAGATGTGTTATGCCTCTGACCTACTAGATCAGCAGTGCAGTTGGCTACCTCCTTTGTTGATCCTCAGTTACCTATATATCAATCACTCAACTTGAAGCAGGTGAATCTTTTACCAATATTTCAATCACACTGATAACATAGTAACATAGTAACATAGTAACATAGTTAGTAAGGCCGAAAAAAGACATTTGTCCATCCAGTTCAGCCTATATTCCATCATAATAAATAAATACCCAGATCTACGTCCTTCTACAGAACCTAATTGTATGATACAATATTGTTCTGCTCCAGGAAGACATCCAGGCCTCTCTTGAACCCCTCGACTGAGTTCGCCATCACCACCTCCTCAGGCAAGCAATTCCAGATTCTCACTGCCCTAACAGTAAAGAATCCTCTTCTATGTTGGTGGAAAAACCTTCTCTCCTCCAGACGCAAAGAATGCCCCCTTGTGCCCGTCACCTTCCTTGGTATAAACAGATCCTCAGCGAGATATTTGTATTGTCCCCTTATATACTTATACATGGTTATTAGATCGCCCCTCAGTCGTCTTTTTTCTAGACTAAATAATCCTAATTTCGCTAATCTATCTGGGTATTGTAGTTCTCCAATCCCCTTTATTAATTTTGTTGCCCTCCTTTGTACTCTCTCTAGTTCCATTATATCCTTCCTGAGCACCGGTGCCCAAAACTGGACACAGTACTCCATGTGCGGTCTAACTAGGGATTTGTACAGAGGCAGTATAATGCTCTCATCATGTGTATCCAGACCTCTTTTAATGCACCCCATGATCCTGTTTGCCTTGGCAGCTGCTGCCTGGCACTGGCTGCTCCAGGTAAGTTTATCATTAACTAGGATCCCCAAGTCCTTCTCCCTGTCAGATTTACCCAGTGGTTTCCCGTTCAGTGTGTAATGGTGATATTGATTCCCTCTTCCCATGTGTATAACCTTACATTTATCATTGTTAAACCTCATCTGCCACCTTTCAGCCCAAGTTTCCAACTTATCCAGATCCATCTGTAGCAGAATACTATCTTCTCTTGTATTAACTGCTTTACATAGTTTTGTATCATCTGCAAATATCGATATTTTACTGTGTAAACCTTCTACCAGATCATTAATGAATATGTTGAAGAGAACAGGTCCCAATACTGACCCCTGCGGTACCCCACTGGTCACAGCGACCCAGTTAGAGACTATACCATTTATAACCACCCTCTGCTTTCTATCACTAAGCCAGTTACTAACCCATTTACACACATTTTCCCCCAGACCAAGCATTCTCATTTTGTGTACCAACCTCTTGTGCGGCACGGTATCAAACGCTTTGGAAAAATCGAGATATACCACCATATATAACCAAACAATCTTTCACAAATTTCCTCTAAAATAGGCACAGTTCTTTTTCTTTTTTCCCGTTTAGTACAGTACTATTGCTTTAAACACAAATCTCTCAGCGCGTACTACACCAAGGACAGAATATACAGAGAACTCATTTACACCTCTCATCAGGCACTCAGCGGAGGTAAGAACTTACAGCATCCCTCCACACAGAAAGGAGAAATTCACAAGCAATCGCGCAGCGGCTTAATCCACCCCTCCCATCAGAATTTTAGAAATGTTGTGTCCTTCACATAGAAACAGAATGCATCAGTTCTTAGACTTCATTTATTTCTACAAAACCTTCATCCTCTGGGAATCAAAAATAGTTTCGCTATATGGGTAGATCACTACACAATTTGAATCCTGACTGCGTCCAGTCAAAACACATATAGAAACCTGTCAATGTCAAACCATATATAACACGGGTTTCACTGAATCTCAGATGTAAATTAAATGTAAATTAAAAATATCAACAGTTCATCCATCCTGGACCCTCAGCAACAATTGGATAAGTAATGATACTTATGTGATGATTCATTCATACGTTCTCTTTCATGGATCTTTTTTCTTTTCTTTTTCTTTCCTTTTCGCTTTCACTTTTCAGTTGATTTTACAAAAAGAAGAGAACAAAATCCCTTATCTCAATCACTCTGCCTGATTCAGCTCAAAGTGAGTTGAATAATGTCCTCTGTCACATACAGAGGATCACACCTAACGGAACCCCTCATCAATCAGGGACTTATTTATATCCATTATACTCAATTACACACCTCTCATCTCATTCAGAGGTTCTCATAGACATACATACAAGGATTCGCACAGCCTGCCTATTTTGCTCTTCGGAATTAACACAACTTGTGTAACTACAGCAGTGTCCACTGATACTCTGAGAGCACCAAGGCCAAACAACATAAACCACAGCCCTATAAAAAATAAAGCCTCATATGATGTACTGCAAATCCAAAATGACCAAAATAACAACGCTGCACAGAGTTTGTCCCAGCTCTGTACTACAAAGTACACAATCAGTTAGTATATTGACAGATATTACAGATCACAATTATTATTTTATTACTCTATTATTCAATTCGTATACAGACATAAACAGACAAAACACAAAACTCACTGGTGATGTAGGTTCTTTGAACCATGTTCGAAGCCTTTACCCAGAGATATGGAAAGATCCAAAGAGATTGCAAGTGCAAAGCAAGGTTTAAGAATAAAATCTCCAGGAAGCTCCCACATACAGATTCCAAATAGGCTGGTTACCACGGTCCCACATTTGGGCGCCAAAACTGACATAGCTGTTTGTGTTCTGACCCAATGTCAGATATGCCAGATCACCGGTGAGGCCAAATCAGGAGGTTACGCCCTTAATTGACAAGCGTGCTTGGAAAATAAGGAAGTCGCACACGGATTGTGAGCAAAGTCACTTTATCTGATCTAATGGAGCAAGAGACAGTATTTTATACCATTTACAACAAATGTAATTTAATGTAATTCATGTAACCCTCACCCCTGTTACCCCAAGTCATGCTGACCTTTATTTCCCACATACCCAGAACATGTTGTGGTTGACTATTGAGAACATATATGATAAGAAGTATACCAGACTACTGCATCATGACTAAACACATTCTAAACACATTTTAGCAATTAAAGGCAAAAGGCAAATTAAAGGCAAAACATTAGTCCTTCTATATCAATAGTAGTCACCTAGTATTCCTATCTTTATGCGATAGTTGGACACATATATTTTAACTCATAATATATTTAGATTTTTTTTTTAAATTCTATTGCAATCTGTGATCCTCTAACAAAGCATCATCACGGGTCGAGGCTGCTGTCACATCCACAACCTCTACCCCCTGCCTGCAATGAAGCATCATCAGTGACCTCCATTCAGGGTTTGGGCTAGTCCAAGCTCTACTGAGCATGCGTTAGTTATAAATTCTGATGTATGCTCAGTATATTCATGTCACTCTGCAATATGCACAGTGTGCTCTATCTTCATCTCAGATCTGAAATGACTAATCTTCAATAGAGCATGCAATTGTAAGAATACCTGGCATACAGAGACCAGCGCCTCTCTTACAAGTGCCATTAATCTATTGAGAATACATTGAATTTGACAACAGTCATGTGCTCAGTAGAACAGGGACTAGCCCAGCCCTTGAATAAGATGACATTTTGTTTCATGTAGGGGGTATGGGCTGCACAATAACAGCAGGCTCTGCTCGCTTCGTTTGAGCATCGCAGCATGCACTGGGATTTTCAAAGGGGGCCTCTTCAAAGAGAAATTAGTGGAAAAAATGCTGACATTTATGTTTTGAACCACCCCTTTAGCAAAGATAAGAATTAAAGGAGCTGTCTGGGACTTACATATTGATGACTAGAAATGGTTGAATCTGAACAGTAAAGTTCTGGGTCCGTACCAAACACCTGGTGTATGTGCATGGACCCCAAGCACGGACTTCTCCTGGAAGTCTGTGCTACTGTTCTGATTGGGTACCCCAAATATTGGCTGTTTCCCATGCATTCATCTGTGTGACAGAGTGAAAAACACTGGCAGTTCTGTTCTGCGGTGAATTAGCTACCACCTGTCAGACAGCTGCTGTAACCAGCGGTAAAAAGGTTACAATGCTACTCTAATCAGCATAAGCCTGCAGTAACTGATAACATTGAGGGCAGGAGCCACTGACGGGAGTATTCATCAGCCAGCGCCTGTGCTATAAATAAAGAAATAAAAAAATGATGTGGGGCCTCTTCTGTTTTTGACAACAAGAGCAGGAAAGACCAACAGCTGCAGGCAGCAACCCTCAGCTGTCAGCTTTCTTATTTCTGATTAAGAGGAATAGAGGGGTCAACACGCCATTTTTAAAATTATTGAAATAAATAATTTAAAGAACTGGCAAGGCCCCTTCATTGTTTGACAACTAACCAAGCTAAAGCAGACAGCTGGGGGTTAATATTCTCAGACTTGTAAGGGGCCATGGATGTTGCCCCCCAGATGAAAAATAGCACCCCGCCGTAGCCACCTCAGAAAAGTGGCATCTATTAGATGAGCCAATTCTGGGTGAATGTCCATCTCTTCCCACTTGCCTTGGTGTGGTGGCAAGTGGGGTAATAGGTTTGGGGTTGATGTTAGCTGTTTAATGGCTGTTGATATCAAGCCCAGAGGTTAGCAATGTTTATAAAATGCCACCATTACTAACTCCATAGTTAGAATGTAAAAAAATTACAGCCAGACTAAAATCCTTTAAATAAAAAAGAACCTATACATGTTCAGTATCTGCGTACTCATACTGACCTGAAAAATCATAAAGGTCAGTTTTAGCATTTAGTTAACATAGTAGGAATAAAATTTTAAAAAAATTGATCAGTTTTAGCATTTAGTTAACATAGTAGGAATAAAATTTTAAAAAAATTGTGAAATTGCACTATTTTTGCAATTTGATCGCACTTGGAAATTTTTCCCATTTTTCAGTACACTGTCTAGTAAAATGAATAGTGTTGTTCAAAAGTAAAACTTGTCCTGCGAAAGACAAGCCCTAACATGGCCATACTGACGGAAAAATAAAAAAGTTATGGCTCTGTGAAGAAGATGAGCAAAAAACAAAAATGCAACAACAAAAAATTGCAAGGTTGTGCAAGTGTAAAGAACCAAAAACGGTCAAACATGCCTTCAAGGGAGGGTTTTGACACAATCATACTGTAGGCAGTAAATGGTTGACTGATTTGACCATTATTTATCTAACATTTAGTGATGAGATCACCCGTAATCAGAAATTTATCAGATTCCGTCTGGATTTTAGACAATTTTTAATTGTGGGACAACCATTGACAATGAGTTCTTTAGCATTAACAAATGACCAATCTTGGATTAAAGTATTTCAGAGTGGCAGACTGGTATTTTCAAAAAAGAGCCTCTTCAGTTTTTTTAAATTTGTTAACTGACATAACTTTCCCTTCCCATTAATATGTTTATTTTAGTTTTATATAAAAAGGTGATTATTTTGTTAATCTGATATTTGATCTATTTTCAGAATAAAAAAAAAATGGAAAAGCAGTAAATGACTAAAAATTGGAAATAATCAAACTTTTGTACTTGCATCTCATCGTACTGACAAAGATGATAATAGTCAGAAGTGTAAAAAAGGCAGAAGTAATGGAATCAATGTCATCAGTTTCCCTGGAATGCTGCCCCCCTAGCAAAGGAGGTGGCAGCCCAGCAGCTGCGTTTTGAACTGTGCGGTTGGTAAAGATGCTTCGTGAAAACTTTTCCTGTGCCTTCTGGAAAGTTGCACCCATTCTGTGATACATTGAGTGAACCTTCTTCAGCAGGAACAGAGATAAGACAGCACTCACCACAGTGAAGAAGGCTGCCACGATCATCATTATCACAGCGAGTGCAGTGTTCGTTTTAATCATGTTTAATGCTATTATCCAGCCACTGTTTCCACAGTGAGGGATGTATGATATAAATGATGATTTGACAGAAGAAGATTATGAAGAACGCTAAGAAATTGAAGGAACTGTCTGTCCTGAATGCTTTGTAGATTGGCCGATACCAGCATAAAAAGCCGTAAGGTGCAAACAGGATAAACCACAGGATGGATAAGCCAAAATCCACACCACCAACTTTAGCATCGGCAGTGGAATATGCCAAGCAAGCCAGGAAATTAAGTAAAAGGGTGACCGGCCGCATGGAACATCCACAGGTAATACAGCATTTTGCATGTGCGCTGATTATCAGCTGGAATATCTGCTGAGAAGTCCTGGTAGAAGCATGGTTTGATGGGACACTTTGTAGGAAGAGGAGGACAATTTGTCCTTTCTTAAGTTAATATTTACAGTCATCATTTCTTTCCGCTTCTGCTCAATCTCGGCTGGTTTTCTATCCAGCTCCTCTTGCTGCTGGAGAAGGCTAGCTTCTGCTATCACTGCTACCACCTGGTAAGACGGCTCTGTGGATGGCTGTAGGACAGCAGGCTCAGAAGGGATCACGGGCTGAACCGGCAAAGTTTTCTGATTTGTTGTCAAATGGGAATTCTCAGAGAAAGAGTTGAATTCTTTCAAGTTCCCATGGCCGCCGCTGGTGATTTGTGTGACTGCAGGATCCTGGAAAGGGTTAACTTTCACGGGGTCTGCAAAAGGGTTGATGTCGTAGCCGGACATGGCTCCTTTTTAGAGGGTCAAAGTGTAGCGCTGGATCCTCCAGCCGGGACTCCTCCTCAGACAGGTAACTTTTGAATAATACCTTGGTCATCAGGTCAAAATAGATTATGTCTATGTTTCACTATTCAAAATGGAAATCCATTTTTAAATTTAAAATTTGTCTCAATTTTCCTTTCTTAGCCTTGTGAAAGCAGTACACATGTAACGTTAAAAAAACAGACTTAATTATTTAACGGACTCAATTATTATGTTAATAAATGAATTATGTTAATAAACCAGACATTGTTGCAGCCATAAAATGGATTTTGCATCAAACGGTCAATTTTTTTTAATCCCGCCTTCCTAACTTCCCTTCACCAATAATTAAGGGGTGCCTCACTGGTGAGATCAGCCTTGCAGTTTGTGAAACACTGCAGTAGCCTGTTCCTCTGTGTGACTGCAAACTTATGAATCCCTCTGAGTGCACAGTGCCAGTTTCTGAGCTGGGACCAGAGGGCATGTATGCGTTATACATACTCCCGGCCAGAGCCCATCCAGTGGGCAAGGCCTTGGTCCAAAAACTTGTATTGAGTGAGGCCTTTGCTAGAGATGGATTGTCCAGTGGGCATTGCTGACTAGAGAACGTGACCTCGCTCCATACTAGTGTAGGAAACGAGGCAGCGCCCACTGGCCGGGAGTATGTGTAATGCAAATATACCCTCCAATTTCGAGTCAGAGAGCAATGGAGTAAGGAGTAAGTACTTAGTTGCGTGGACCCTTCTGGGGAAAGACTGTGTCACACCTACTCCCAGAGAGGGTAATATTTCTCTGCCATTGATGATTAGTTTGGCAACTAACTTGGATCAAGATATCCTCAGCATGAAAGATAATGAATGCAGTAGATTATGTTTAACCCTGATATTTCAATAGATCTGGCGAAATGGAGTATACAGATGATATCCAATGTTTCGGCCTATGCAAAGATGTTTTTTCAAAGATATCTGTTATGCACAAAAAATAAATAAAATGACAGTGAGGAAATCAGTAGGCTGAGGTTTAAGGGAAGGGGGAAGGGAATAATAAAGTAAACATGTTAAACAGGACCAAATAAATGTATTCATACACTCAGTTTTACATATGTATTTATCTGATATTTCAGGCTCAACGATCCCATTCTGACAAAGGACGTATGTGCCATCTGGTCACTTTTCCTTATTTCAGTCTACTTTGCATACATTATTCTGCTCATTTATGGGTTATTTTATTTCCCTACAAGCCAGTATCTCCATTGTAGTATGTTCATTCATACCATTTTATATTTTTATACCCTCTGTCTATATCACCAACTGCTCCTTACTTTCTTAAAGGGAACCTGTCACCCCGAAAATCGCGGGTGAGGTAAGCCCACCGGCATCAGGGGCTTATCTACAGCATTCTGTAATGCTGTAGATAAGCCCCCGATGTTACCTGAAAGAGGAGAAAAAGACGTTATATTATACTCACCCAGGGGCAGTCCCGCTGCTGGTCCGGTCAAACGGGCGTCTCCGGTCTGCTGTGGCGCCTCCCATCTTCATTACAAGACATCCTCTTCTGATCTTCAGCCACGGCTCCGGCGCAAGCGTACTTTGCTCTGCCCTGTTGAGGGCAGAGGATAGTACTACTGTGCGCAGGCGCCGGAAAGGTCAGAGGCCCGGCGCCTGCGCACTGCAGTACTTTGTCTGCCCTCAACAGGGCAGAGCAAAGTACGCCTGCGCCGGAGCCGTGGCTGAAGATCAGAAGAAGACGTTTTGTAATGAAGATGGGAGGCGCCGCAGCGGACCGGAGACGCCCATCCGACCTGACCAGCAGCGGGACCGCCCCTGGGTGAGTATAATATAACGACTTTTTCTCCTCTTTCAGGTAACATCGGGGGCTTATCTACAGCATTATAGAATGCTGTAGATAAGCCCCTGATGCCGGTGGGCTTACCTCACCCGCGAATTTCGGGGTGACAGGTTCCCTTTAAATGTCTTACCCTTTAACTTTCCACTTTCCTCTTTCTTTTTCTAATTAAGTTCTCCCATTCTCTTCTACTCTCATGTTGTACCTTCCCACTCCAGTCTGTCTTTCTGTATACAGACCAGTATCACTCCCTAATACCAGTACCTGATACCAATTTGCCTTCATCCCCAGGATATAGCTCTCATCCCATTCTTCTACGAGATTACATCTCCTAGACCACCATTTCTAAATTTATAACCTATTGTGCTACGTATAGTTCTATATTTCGTATTGACAATTAATCATCAAATATGCATCTTTTTCATCTTGCTTCCCATCTACCATTCTACTCCCATTTCCCTCTCGTTTTTACCTTTGCATAGATTGAATTGTTGGATAATATGTGTACACTCCTTTTTGCCAGATCTATTAAAATATCAGATTTAAGCATAACCTACTGCATTCACTCTCTCTTATGCTGAGTTTACCTCTGTCGAAGTTGGGGAGGGAGGTTGTCTTATTTCTTTTGTTTGACTTCTAAGAACAAATTGAACAGTGGCCATTTTGGGAATGATGCAAACAAGATTCCAGAATGCGAAAAAGACGCAGAATTGTTAAAAAAAGAGAACCTGCTATGTTGTCATGTATATTAAAATTTTCAATATGAATTGGAGGGTAACCTTAATGTTACGGTAGCTTATGTGACTGAGAAACATGACATAACATTATAGGGTTTGTCAGTATTGGTCAAAGCTTTGAATCTGTGAGGACCAAGACAGCAAGTGCTCAACATCCCTACTGTGCCACCACAGATGAAGTAAAGAATTACACAGACTATTAAAATCAGTGGGCTATCTGTATAACGAGGCTATGATGAATCCTTTAACTAGTGGGAGATGTTCTTTGTAGGCTTTACCCGCCCAGGTTAATGTATGTTGAGATTCAAAACTACTCTTAAAACTAAATGCCCACTTTAATTGACTACAGACTATCTAAAATCTAGTAGAATACTGTGGGAACCTAATTCACCAAGGGGTTATTCGGGTAAATACTAATTAAAATGTTAATCAACCTTATTTCTTTCATAGGTTATGAATCGCATTTTCCTTCCCTCTCGGGAGTTTTTAGCCCTTTGTACTTAACTTACGTAATTAAATTGTATATAAAATATAAATTGACTTGAATACAATTATCATCAAAGTAAGAGTAATTTAATATTATTTCTGGCCTATTAGCTTAGTAACTTCCTTCACCGGTAAAAAGGAGACCCTACTGTGTCTGGAGTCAAGAAACTCAGCTTGCTAAAGAATACCAATGGTGATAGATCTACACTATTTCTGAATCAATCAAACATATTGCCACTGCCTCACTTTACCTATTTGCAGAAATATGCTTATACTTTATTTGAAGTGTCCTCATATTCTTATTGCACAAAAAGAAAAGCAGAAATCATTCCAAAGCACTTCTCCTTTCATCTTACTTTGTGTCATAGCGTGATGAATGTTTCTTTTTATGAATAGTTCTCTACCCATGAAACAATGCTCAATGGGACATTGCCCTCCTGGGGAAAGACTGTGCTACACCTACTCTCAGAGTGGATAATATTTCTCTGCCATAGATGATTAATTCGGCATGCTCCGGCAGCACAAATGAAATGCAATGTTTCACAACCCAGGATCTATGATATTAAGTTTTATGGGAATCAATGAAAAACATGCCTGGCATTATTTCTGCTATTGCGCCTTGTCGTTCTATGGTAATGTAATGCCAAAGATTTTCAGAGCATTTGTTTATATCAAAAAAGTCTGGAATAAGGCAGGGATAAAGGGAAGACTCCATAAAGAAGGATTTTGTAATAAGAATACAGAATCTGCTATTAATACTATTTTTTCTAGTGACATTTTTCAGTACTATTTCACTTGTAACCCAACATATAGATATGGAATCGTATGGTCTCCAAACAATTCCACCCCAATGACACACCTCAATGATAAATGACGCCTCAAAGGGCATTTTCAAAGACTGTATTCTCAAGCTAGATCATCAATATCAGATTGGTGGGGGTCTAAGATGCAGCACCCTTACTGATTAGCTGTCACCAGATCCCACGGCCACTATTGATGACCTGTCTTAAGGATGGGTAATCAATATTTGAGTCTTAAACAACCCATTTAAAGCAGTTTACACAAAGCAGATTTATTGCCAAAATTTCTATAACTGAAAATTAGTTCTGTTCTTCTGAAAATGGCTTGCATGATGGTAGTCACATGGGTCTGTGCAAGCTTCATTCAGATACATGTGACATTCTGAGTAATTTTTGCTACATGTGAACATATCCTAACTTTCTGAGTTTTTTTCTCCCAGCTTAAACAATAGAGCTTTAGTGCTTAGCTTTAAACGAGCAGTTTTACAAAAGAATGATTCATGGCATTAGAAATGGATGATCACTTCCATTAAAAAAAGAAAGTTCAAAAGCTTTAATCATAAGAATAATGCCCTAGTTTGTGGTACCCTGGACTATTAAAGAGATAATATTAAAATGTGAAGATACAGTTTCATGTATCTTAAGACATTGAAGAGGCTTAAATGCCAAATTTATCAAGACCTCGTTCTGCTAGTTCAAACTTTCCGCATGTATTCTGCCATCCTTCAATAGTTCATATGCTTCCAATAATTAGTGACTTGTTGGTTGCATTCTAAATTGATAGTATATACTCTTATGGTGTTGAAGTTGTTTTTACTTCCGAGAGTTGTTTATTTTTCACTTTCCTGCTGCGAGTATATTCTGCAGAATTGATCAGGGATCATTACTCACATCAATCCTTGCTTTCTATGGAGCTCACAGTCTATATTTTCTATCTCTCAAACATATTGAGAACAATTTCATTGGAAGCCACGTGTTCTTAAAGTGTTCTAACATCTAAAATTCAATATATTCAGTATTTAGTCATTCACCAATTCTGCAAGTTCTCCCACTTAAAAAGATGAGAGAGGCCTGTAATTGACATCATAGGTAGACCACAACTATGAGAGTCAAAATTGAGAAAACAAATCCAGAAAATCACCTTGTCTGATTTTGCAAGATTTGTTTTGCATATTATGGTGGAAAATACATATTTGGTCACCTAAAAACATGCAAGATTTCTGGCTCTCACAGACCTGTATCTTCTTCTTTAAGATGCTTCTCTGGTCTCCACTCATTACCTGTAGTAATGGCACCTGTTTGAACTTGTTATCAGTATAAAAGACACATGTCCACAACCTCAAGCAGTCACACTCCAAACTCCACTATGGTGAAGACCAAAAAGCTGTTGAAGGACACCAGAAACAAAATTGTATCCCTGCACCAGGCTGGGAAGACTGAATCTGCAATAGGCAAACAGCTTGTTGTGGTTAAATAAACTGTGGGAGCAATAATAAGAAATTGGAAGACATACAAGACCAATGATAATCTCCCTCGATGTGGAGCTCCATACAAGATCTCACCCCGTGGGGTCAAAATGATCACAAGAACAGTTAGCAAAAATCCCAGGACCACATGAGGGGAACTAGTAAATGACTTGCATAGAGCTGGGACCAGCGTAACAAAGGCTACCATCAGTAACACACTACGCTGCCATGGACTCAGATCCTGCAGTGCCAGACGTGTCCCTCTGCTTAAGCCAGTGCATGTCTGGGCCTGTGTGAAGTTTGATAGAAAGCATTTGGATTATCCAGAAGAGTATTGGGAAAATGTCATATGGTCTGATGAAACCAAAGAAGAACTGTTTGGTTGAAACAAAACTTGTTGTGTTTAGAGGAAACAGAATGCTGAGTTGTTTCCAAAGAGCACCATACCTATTGTGAAGCATGGGGTGGCAACATCATGCTTTGGGGCTTTTCTCTGCAAAGGGACCAGAACAACTGATCCGTGTACATGAAAGAATGAATGGCGCCATGTTTCGTGAGATTTTGAGTGCAAACTTCCTTCCAACAGCAAGGGCATTGAAGATGAAATGTGGATGGGTCTTTCAGCATGATAATGATCCCAAGCACATCACCAGGTCAATGAAGTAGTGGCTTGATAAGAAGCATATGAAGGTCCTGGAGCGACCTAGCCAATCTCAAGATCTCAACCCCATAGAAAACCTTTGAAGAGAGTTGTAAGTCCGTGCTGCCCCGCAACATAGATCTAGAGGAGATCTGCATGGAGGAATGGGCCAACATACCACAAACTGTGTGTCCCAACCTTGTAAAGACTTACAGAAAACGTTTGACCTCTGTCATTACCAACAAAGGATGTATAACAAAATATTGAACTTATATTAATGACCAAATACTTATTTTCCAACATAATTTGCTAAATAAATCTTGCCAAATCAGAAAAGGTGATTTTCTGGATTTGTTTTCTCATTTTGACTCTCGTAGTTGTGGTCTACCTATGATGTCAATTACAGGCCTCTCTCATCTTTTTAAGTGGGAGAACTTGCACAATTGGTGGCTGACTAAATACTTTCCTCCCCCGCTGTACATGCATTGGTGAGTCTTGTCTGATGTACCCCACTTGCAACATGAAATATGCAAAATTTTATATATTTCATGTTTATATGCTACAGCTATACAGAGTGCAAATTTATTTGTTTGACATTTTGTGAAAGTCTGGGGCTTGTTGAACACCCCCTCCTTCTAGCCTGGGGCTCTCACCATCGCCCCACTCCTGCCACCGCCACCAACTTCCTGCAGAAGCGACCATACCTCCTGGAACCCCACTTCACCGCAGCCGCCACCTCACCCCTGGTAAGCTGCAATCAGATTATAAAACGCACCTCCATTTTCTCCTAAAATTTGGAGGGAAAATTGTATGACTTATAGTCCAAAAAATATGGTGTACACTACCACCTCTTTGTTGCTCATAGCAACCAATCGCAGCACACCAAAGTCTGATTGGTTGCTATGGGCAACAAAGGCAATTTCACTTTCAGACAATTTGAATAAAGGTCCAGTTTTATTTTTATTGTGTTTTTAGGTAGTAGTATTATCATAAATATAGTATAGATCAGAAAAACTCACTGAGAAAAATCCCTAAAAGATGTATACACACAGGGTATATGCTCAACAGACAAAAAGAACTGTTGCTAAGTTTCATAGAATAAAGAAAAAAAAATTTTATCGCTAAAACAATACAATCATGCAGATCCAAAGAATGGACAGGGCAGAAAAGCGGCATGACATAGTTGTGGATAACATAGTGCGGTACAGAGCAAATAAGAAACTATATATGGGCAGTGTAAGTAGATGTAATCTATGCATATATAAAAGCAAAGAAAATGTGACACAAATACTTATATTGAATATACCCATGAATGACTTCTCTTGCTGGAATTGAGACAGTCAGGCTCATGTTTCGACGCTATGGCTACCTCTGGGGAACTATGTTATGCACAATTATTTAATGTCCTATCCTGCTGTGCATGTAGCTTTTTTAACTGCTCTGTTCATTCTTTGGAACTGTATTTATGCATTATTTTAACAATAAACTGTGTATTTTTTTCTTTACTCCATGAGGCTTAACACTAGTTATTTATGTGTTTGATACATCATGAGTATACGCAGAAATATTCACTCTTTTAGTTAGTAAAACCCATAGGGCATGATTCATCAGTACCATCGTTGTTCATGACGGTCTTGGTGAATCAGGAGCACCGGACGAGTGGTGTACACCTCTGTGTGTACCTCACCTCAAATCCTATTCCAGCCCCATTTTGGAGTTAAATTTGTGGTGTAGTGAATGCCGCCGCTCGTCATGAATTTCATCAGTGGCAGTTGCCAAGCCTCTGTCCCACCCCAACGCTGGCCATTTTGACAGAGCTGGGAGGAACTGGCTTGAAGATGGTATAAGTTATAAAATTTTCTCATAACTTCAAGCTACATCTAAATTGTGCGACTATTCAAAGCTTTTACACCAGAATTCTGCCACAAAAGTTTTGATGAATCAATCCATTACTGATTTTGTGGCTGGTATTTCTGCTCTCACTCGGCTGCATCTATCACACAGCTGAGCAGCACCGATAGAGAAGAGGATGGCTGTTCCGCCTGACAGCAGCAGGCACACAGTACCATGTCCACCCTTTGCAGTGAAGACAATGAGTCCATACATGTGTAAGCAGGTGTGCGGGATGCAGTGAAGGACAGGACGCAGAGCAAATGTTAACAAGTTTCATAACGGGACTACTCCACTCAAGGAGGTAAAGGGTTAAACAGGGGATTAAACAGTTCAAATGGAAAAGGATATTGTGAGTTGAAGAACAACGGTTCTGTGAATCACTAAAGGTGGCAGTAGTTCCTCAGACTGTGAATTCTGCCAAGAAGTCAATAGCACCAACAACGGCTGGCGCGGTGCTGGTGCAAGAAGGTTCATCTGGTAACGGTGGTCTGTCTTCTGCCTGCAGCGGTCGGTCTTCGGTACATTCCACTGAGCTCCTAGTCCATGAACATATGCAGCTGGAGCAAACAAGGCCACAGCACAATCAGGGGCTCCCCTGGGCGGGAAGGTATATGCTGGTAAGGTGGGCTGAAAACGTCTGTCCAGTACCCAGTTCTCTCTCTCCAGCACATGCGCTGTACTCATGGTAATGAAGCACACAGCACCTCGATCTCTGTCAGCTACAGGGTGCGCTGCACTTCTCTCTCTTTGTAGCATGCTGCCTGTTCCCACCAAGACTGTAGCACCGACAACCACTGATGCAGGGTTGTTCCGATGAGGTCCTGCAGACCACGGTCTGACAACGAAGGCAGCAGCGAATAGTCCTGAACTCTGCCCTGGCTCTTAGGCAGACATGCGGCGCTTAACTGAACAGGGCTCCCAGCTCTTTCCTTATCACTGCGGTGGGCTCCAGCAACGTCCTGGCATCGGATCAGCCGTGTGTCGTCGCGGTCTGGCTGCACACCCCTCGGAACCATCTGCGCAGGCACCTTGCCTCTGTCACTCCAGGCGGGAAACTCCACAACGCTGAGAGCCCTTTCACTTATAACCACGCCCCAGCAACTGGGTAAGAGACCCGGTCCAGTCCTTTTTGCCTTCCCCTGGGAAACAAAGGACGCAGCCTTAGCAGTTCCAGACCTGGCTCAATACAGGTACTTACAGCCTGGTCTTCCTCCTTACACATGCACTATGACTGCACAGCAAGACTAATAGAATAGCCGGTATCTACTATGCATATGAGACAGCATGAAAGATCTACAGGAGGTATCCACACACTGCCAAGTAAAAGCCTCTGACAAAGTTTCAGCGGGTGATATCTGTAACAGCGAGGACTCTTGGAAATTGATTGCATTTGAAAAGCTCATTTATTTTAGGATTTTAAGCCAGTAAATTTATACTTGGCTATGCACATCAGCTCACTTTTTCCTGTTTCTTGATATCATTCAATCTAATAGGGGTGGGATGCATGGACAAAGACCATTGGACGGCTATCAGGTGAAAATTATTAGGTAGAAGGCCGGAAGACATCCAGAAACAGCAATAGAAAGAACTAAAAAAAACATTATTTATTATTATTTATTAAAATACCAAAAGGGAAAAAATAAACAACTTTAAGTGAATAAATGATTTTGAGAAATTTGAATAATTTTTTAGTTAGGTTTATTATTAGATATAACATTCACTTTTATGAGAACATTTATCATATTATTCACTGTGTTAGTTTGTTTAGTCACCTTTTAAGAAGTAAAAACTCATAATGTGAAAAGATTACATTGCAAATTAAAGATTGATAACTACCGTACCATTCACAGCCATCCTGTATTAAAGGAACGCGAGGAACAAAAGTAATAATTTTAAGAATATCTGCTGAATTCAGGGAAACATCTTCAAATATTAATAGGGATGGAATGTAAACACTTCTAATAAGCAACTTTTTATGTTAAATTATCCAATCAGCATATTATATTTAAGCGTGTTCTCAGGTTTCTAATTGAACTTTTTAATTTCCCATGTGGCTCAGAAGAAAAAGAAGCAATAATAACACAATACAGAATGTGTAAAGTGTACTCCCATGACATCAAATATTTGAAAGTGCTTAACGTGCGATATGCATTTAATCACTTCATATTTTATATGTTCAATTCTTGTAATAGATGCTGTGATATTACATTTAGAAACGTGATATTATTGTGTATGACTAATTACAATACACAAGACCTGCATGTAAGAGAAAAGAGTTAGACTTTGCTGATTATGCTTCGGCCGACTCTGTGACATATTGATGATTAACATGTAACTTGACCTGCTTATGGCTTATATTTTGCAGAAAGTACCTTAAATAAAGTGATTCTAGGATTCCTGAAGATACATGTTATCAAACCTACCTTCAATTTAATTGTTCTACCGACTTAAGGGAAAGTTATTTTGTTTTTAAGGAGAATGTCTGTTTTAGAAAAACTGTTTTTAAACACCCAATTAGTAAGTTCTTAGTTAAGGCCCCTTCACATTAAGCGACGCTGCAGCGATACCGACAACGATCCGGATCGCTGCAGCGTCGCTGTTTGGTCGCTGGAGAGCTGTCACACAGACCGCTCTCCAGCGACCAACGATGCCGGTAACCAGGGTAAACATCGGGTAACTAAGCGCAGGGCCGCGCTTAGTAACCCGATGTTTACCCTGGTTACCATGCTAAAAGTAAAAAAAAACAAACACTAGATACTTACCTACAGCCGTCTGTCCTCCAGCGCTGCGCTCTGCTTCTCTGCTCTCCTCCTGTACTGTCTGTGAGCCGGAAAGCAGAGCGGTGACGTCACCGCTCTGCTTTCCGGCTCACAGACAGTACAGGAGGAGTGCAGAGCACAGCGCTGGAGGACAGACAGCTGTAGGTAAGTATCTAGTGTTTGTTTTTTTTTACTTTTAGCATGGTAACCAGGGTAAACATCGGGTTACTAAGTGCGGCCCTGCGCTTAGTTACCCGATGTTTACCCTGGTTACCAGTGAAGACATCGCTGGATCGGTGTCACACACGCCGATCCAGCGATGTCAGCAGGAGTCCAGCGACGAAATAAAGTTCTGGACTTTCTTCAGCGACCAACGATCTCCCAGCAGGGGCCTGATCGTTGGTCGCTGTCACACAGAACGATTTCATTAACGATATCGTTGCTACGTCACAAATAGCAACGATATCGTTAACAATATCGTTATGTGTGAAGGTACCTTTAGAGTCCTTTGGGACCTCCATTAATCAGCTATCAAGAAGAGAGTCTATAAACAGTAACTCTTTTTTTGAAGACCTTACAGCGCCATTCAATACACATACAAATCAAAATGAACAGGTCGTGAGTGTATGATCGCGGGTGGCTCCGAATGCAATATTTGAATACTGTGGTGATAATTCATGTGCTTTAGCACTACATTTAAGGTATAGGAAACTGATAAATATACAGTACTGTCAGCATTTTTTGGTAAGTGGGGACAAAATGCTGTAAAATGAGAATTATTTTAAAACAGAAGTGAACTAAAGATAAATTTAAACTAATTCAAAAGTTAGTATGACCACTCTTTGCCTTCAAAAGAGCATCAGTTATTCTAGGTACACTTGTGCAGAGTTTAAAAAAAAATTTGGCAAGAGGTTGTTGACCCAAAAACAACTTGGAGAATAAACCACATCATTTTGGATGTATGATTGCATCTGTCTATTCATGCAATCCAATAGAGACTCGATGAGGAGACCAGGTTCCTTGGGGTTACATTATCACTTCCAGGACTCCCTGGTTTTCTTTAAAGGGAACCTGTCACCCCTTTTTTCGATATGAGATAAAAATATGGTTCAATAGTGCCTGAGCTATGCTTTACAGCAGTACCTTTTATATCCCCCCATTCCCCACCTTTGCTGAGAAAATACCTTAGTAATTTCTTGTTTTCGTATGTAAATTACCTCGATACGGTCCAATGGAAGGGGCCTAATCGCCATCTCTCCCCCCGCTCCTCGGTGTGCGTGATGTAACGAAAGCTGTGAATAGCACGGATCTCCCATCTAGTTTCTGCGCGTGTGCATTGAATTGGCCTCTAGCGCCTGCGCAATATGCTTTGACCAACTGTGGGCAAAGCATGAATTCATTATTGTGCATGCGCCGGCTTTTGACTCAATGCTCTGTGCCCCGGCACATACTGCGCACACGCGAGAGGCCACTTCAATGCGCAGGCGCAGAAAACAACGGCAATGCAGGACAGAAGATAAATTAATGCGTAGAGCAAGGCAGGAGGTGGGGAGAAATGGTGAATAGGCCCCGCCCATCAGACCGGACCGGGGTGATTTACATACAAAAATGGAGAGATTACTAAGGTATTTTCTCAGCAATGGTGGGGAATCGGGGGATATGAAAGGTACTGCTGTAAAGCATAGCTCAGGCAATATTGAACCATATTTTTATCTCATATCGAAAAAAAGGGGTGACAGGTTCCCTTTAAAGGGAAGCTAAATCTTAAAAAACATTGGAGTATGTTTTGGGCCATGGTTCTGCTGCAGAATATATTTGCCTAAAAAAGAAACAAAGGAGCACTTAACGTGGAAGTGAAAGAGTAATTGTGCCAAATGAATATTGAATAAATAATTCTATAATGTCTACTACCAAGAAAACGGACCAGTATATAAAAAATCCACGGAAAGTTGGAAATCAAACCATAAACTAACAAAAAGCACCGCCAACCGACCAAGCAGTCCTATAAAATAATTTAATTTTATTAGTGTATAAATATTAAAAAGGTTATGAAGCAGGAAAATAAATAGAGGTCAAAAAATATATATGTAGGCTACAATGCCAGAATCCAAAGAGGTACAAAAACAATTGTATATAGGAGAACAAAGGACGTACACTCAGGAGAGCAATATAGTGTAACTCAAACTGAGTGAACCAGGTGTGTATAAAGTAGTATAAAAGCTGTAAGGATCATAAATCCATTGAGTGATAAGTTATGTTGTGGGAGAATCACGGTGGGTGTCACTACACTGCCCTAGTGCAAATAGTGAGTATAAAGTGCAATGTAACTAGTCGATAAAAACATGTCAATAGAAGCACATCATTGCATATAAGGCAAGTACACAAGCCATTGTGCTAGAGTGAAAACGTGTTAAAGTAATTTGAAAAAAATACCTAGCCTAGGATAAGTGAAGGAGTACAACCAAGTGAGAACAGTGACAAAAAAGAAAACAAAAGTAGCAGTAAAGTAAGTCACTCACAGTGAGACTGTAGATCCCTGGCTCCTGGATGGCGTTCTGTTTCAGCTTTTTGCCTTCGTCAGGGCAAAACATGTCAATGTCCTTCTATTGACATGTTTTTATCGACTAGTTACATGTTTCTGGCACTTTATACTCACTATTTGCACTAGGGCAGTGTAGTGACACCCACCGTGATTCTCCCACAGCATAACTTATCACTCAATGGATTTATGATCCCTACTGTTTTTATACTACTTTATACACCCCTAGTTCACTCAGTTCACTGGTGCATTCCATCATCTTCTCCAGTCCAACCGAGAGCAGTGCTGCTAGTGCTTTACAAAGCAGCTCAGTGCGTTGAGGCAGTGGAGGAAGCTCTGCACAAAGAGGGAGCAGAAGCAGTGATTCAGCACAAGGCAAGACCAGTTTGGCCCAAATGTGGCAAGCTTTTGTGTGCTAGCCACAAATGTCTACACCATCCCAGACGGCTCCAGTCAGCGGGAGGCAACGTTTCCGTCAGATGGTGACAGACTACATGTCTTGCCCTCTCAGTGTACTCCCACACAGCTCTTCCCCCTTCAAGTTTTGGGTCTCTAAGCTGGATACATGACCAGAGCTTAGCCAGTATGCATTGGAGGTGCTGGCTTGCCCTGCTGCTAGTGTATTATTGGAATGCGTCTTTAGTGCCGCAGGTGGTGTACTAACAGACCGTCGCATGCGACGATCCTCCGATAACGTTGACCGGCTTACTTTTCTGAAAATGAACAAGGCCTGGATCTCGCAGGAATTTGCCACTCCTCTTCCAGATTAAATAATTGGTTGGCAACAGTATCCAGGTCTCCTGTTGTGTTCATGTTTCTACCACCTGAACTGTAATCCCTGGGCTCCAACACGCCAGTTGCTGCTCAGAAGTGCCGTCTGCACAGTCAACACATGACCCAGCATTATTGGGTCTCAGTAACGTTAGCTGATCCCCAGATGTGTATCCTGCAATTTCTCCTGCTCCATCCACACTCACACTACAACAGATATTAAAATTGCTCCAATTAGGCCTCAGCCTACACTCTGTTTCTCCTGTAATCCCTGGGCTCCAACAGAGCCAGTTGGTGCTTGGAAGTGCTGTCTGCACAGAGAAAAACACTAGCTCCTCTGTTAGTAGGGTTCAGCAACGTCAGGTGCTCCCCTGCTGTGTGCAATGTCTCCTGCTCCCTCCACATTCACATTACATCAGATATTAAACTTGCTCCAATTAGGCCTCGGCCTACACCCTGACTGACCCTGGGCTCCAACACCGCCAGTTGCTGCTCGGAAGTGCTGTCTGTACAGTCAACACTTGCTGCCGTGTTATTGGGGTTCAGTAACGTCAGCTGATCCCCAGCTGTGTATCTGGCAATTGCTCCTGCTACCTACACACTCACACTACTACAGATTTGAAACTTGCTCCAATTGGGCCTCGGCCTACACTCTATTTCTCCTGTAATCCCTGGGTTCCAACAATGCCAGTTGATGCTTGGAAGTGCTGTCTGCACAGAGAAAAGCACTAGCTCCTGTGTTAGTGGGGTTCATCAACGTCAGCTGCTCCACTGCTGTGTGTGTGGCAATGTCTCCTGCTCCCTCCACACTAAGACTACAACAGATATTAAACTTGCTCCAATAAGGCCTCAGCCTACACTCTGCTTCTAGCATTGACCCTGGGCTCCAACACCGCCAGTTGCTGCTTGGAAGTGCCATCTGCACAGTCTACAGTTGCTCCTCTGTTATTTGGGTTCAGTAACACCAGCTGCTCCCCTGCTGTGTGTGCGGCAATGTCTCCTTCTCCCTCCACACTAAGACTTCAACAGATATTAAACTTGCACCAATTAGGCCTCAGCCTACACTCTGCTTCTAGCAATGACCCTGGGCTCCAACACCGCCAGTTGATGCTTGGAAGTCCCATCTGCACAGTCAACAGTTGCTCCTCTGTTATTGGGGTTCAGTAATGCCAGCTGCTCCCCTGCTGTGTGTGCAGCAATTTCTCCACTCTGTTTCTAGCATTGACCCTGGGCTCCAACACCGCCAGTTGCTGCTCAGAAGTGCCGTCTGCATAGTCAACATTTGCTGCCATGTTATTGGGGTTCAGTAACGTCAGATGATCCCCTGCTGTGTATGGCAATTTCTCCTGCTCCCGCCACACTCACACTACTACAGATATTAAAGGGAACCTGTCCACCCCCAGGCGTTTGTAAATAAAAGAGCCAGCTTGTGCAGCACTAATGCTGCATTTGCAGAAGGTGGTCTTTTTGTTATGCTCCTTGCACACGCTGAACTAAACACCTATAAAACATGCCCTCTCATACCGTGAAAGTCCCAGAGGCGGGACTTTCCTTCTTAATCAGATGCAGCACAGCCGTTATTCATACCCCCTTGGCGCCGTGCGCCGCCTCCTGAGCTTTATTTGAATCTATCCCAGAGCCTGCGCTGTTATGAAATCCCTTGGCCATGCGCAGTTAGTGCTGCCCGTCTTCTGATATCATTTGATGTCAGGCTGACTGCGCCTGTGCGGCCGCGCTGTCCGAGATCCCGCACCGCAGTGTCTTCTGATTTATTCACACTGCGGGGCTGGGATTCATGGGCATGCGCAGTAAATATCTTCACCTCTCACTCATCTCCTTCCGCCTTCTTCAGACAGTGTGGTGTCAGCTGATCCCTAAGCGCATGCCATGGCGATTAGGAATCAGCTGGCGCCGTCTGAAGAATGTCTGGTGGTCCTTGGTAGTGCTTTTTGGCATGGGTACCTCCTGCTTAGTTACCGGGTTCCAGTACTGTCAGCTGGTTCTCGGCAGTGTCTTTTGCTCTTGTACCTTCTGATACCCATCTGGGTTCCAGTACCATCAGCTGGTTCTCGGCAGTGTCTTTTGCTCTTGTAACTTCTGCTCCCCATCCTGGTTCCAGTACCGTCAGCTGCTTCCAGGCAGAGCTCTTGGCTTAGGTGCCTCCTTCTCGGTATCTGAGTTCCACAAACGTCTGGTGGTCCTTGGTAGTGCTTTCTGGCACGGGTACCTCCTGCTTAGTAACCGGGTTCCAGTACCATCAGCTGGTCCTCAGTAGTTCCATTGGCTCCTGTAACTTCGGCTACCCATCCGTGTTTCAGTACAGTCAGATGGTACTCGGCAGTTCCTCAGCCTTCTTGTACCTTCTGCTACATTTCCAAATTCAAGCTTTTGAAAATGGTTTTTGCTAATCACTCTTTATCTCCCTGATGACGACCCTAAAGACGACGACCCTGAAGACCACCCCGAAGAAGACGATTACCCCGGAGATGACGACCCCGGAGACGACGACCCTGGAGACGACCCTGAAGACCACCCCGAAGAAGACTCAGGAAATGGAATGACAGAGCTCCATCCAGGTGTATAGTCCAAACGAATACGTTTATTAAGCCATAAAACAGCAACGTTTCGACCCAGTGGGTCTTTGTCAAGCATACAGTGCAGTACCCAGGTCCGGCTTTAAATAGTGTATGTGCCACACAGGGCACCAATAACCTTCAAGCCGCCCCCCACCACAAAATGAGTATAATACAATATAAAAATAGACATCAGACATATCCATATTAAAAGTCCCCAACCGCCAGTGTTAATATTATATATAGCAAGTAGATATTACCCTCCAACATAAGTAAACATAAAACGAACGTGAGATCTCCAACAATCAAGTTCCGGCATCAGGGTCGTCATGGCAGCTTCATCCAATCACCACAAGTCCACATGGCTCTTTGTAAACACGACAGAGCCAATGAGCTCTAAGCTTCCACTGGCGCCATGAATGCTGCTACCACCACTCACTAATCGCCATAGAGCAGGAAGCCCCCTCCCGACCAATCCAAAAGCTCATAACAAACCCCGAGGCATCTTACGTCATTACCACTGCTGCCACTATCCAGATCCCCGTAACGCAGCATTCAGGGAGCGCATGCGCCCCACTGTCCAGACAAGCCCCTGTCACGTGACCGTGCCGGGAGCCAACCACAGACAGAGCGCGTCATGCGTCCACCCCTCGCAGCGCACGGAGCATGCCAGAAGCGGTTGTCAGGACAACCGAAACGCTCAGAAGGTAATCATTGCAACGGACTCTCATTACCAGGTAATACGTTAATGCGACCGACCGTACATAAAATGCATACGGTACATAGATCATGAGGGGGAGAAGTAT
Organism: Ranitomeya imitator; assembly: GCF_032444005.1. NCBI lineage: Eukaryota > Metazoa > Chordata > Amphibia > Anura > Dendrobatidae > Ranitomeya > Ranitomeya imitator. The sequence continues at coordinate 167,767,725 of NC_091288.1, forward strand.
ACAAATTAATTCTCACCCCAATCATAAAGATACATCAGGCTTGTCATTATATATCTATCAGACTTATCAGTATATATCTATCAGATCTGACTATTGCAGAAATCACATGTCGCAAGTGTAAACTACAATTTTACAGAAAAAAGCATACAAAAAACTATACAATGTGACCATACATATATAATATGCCACAGTCGAGGGACACAAGGAGGGGAGCCGTATGTGATCCCACATCAAACGCATGATCGTACATATGCATTGCTCAAAGACGTCCCGTCCTTCTGACAGCCGACTGTAGCAGAGACCATCTAGAACAGGGGTCCCCAACTCCAGTCCTCAAGGCCCACCAACAGGTCATGTTTTCAGGATTTCCTTTGCATTGCACAGGTGATGCAATTATTACCTGGGCAAGACTAAGGAAATCCTGAAAACATGACATGTTGGTGGGCCTTGAGGACTGGAGTTGGGGACCCCTGATCTAGAACACAAAATCAAAAAAGAGAGAAAGTCAGAGATATACACAACCAAACTATAACATAACCCATAATCAAGCGGAGATGACAATAAAAACAAATACCCATGACAATATCCCACGGTCCTAGCGAACACAAGTATGTAAATTAAAATCAATGTTTAAACCCTTCGGTTGTAGTGACCCCAGGGTGTAAATCCACCGGAGTTCCTTTGTTTTGAGAATTTGTAACCTATTCCCCCCTCTTCTCAGTACAGGGACACTATCTATCACCCTAAACCTAAGTTGGTTCACCAAATGTCTATTTTCTAGAAAATGTTTGGGGACCGGTAATTCTGTTAGCCCCATTCTCACCGTGCTCTTGTGTTTGCTAATGCGAGCCCTCACTTCCATGGTTGCTTCACCAACATAGGTGAGTCCACACGGGCACACAATCATGTACACAACGTAACTTGAAGCACAGGTGTATCTTTCTTTAAGAAAAATCTTCTTTCCAGTGTGGGGGTGATAAAAGAACTCCCCTTTCAACATGTTGTTACAACAAGAGCACCCTAAACACGGAAAATTCCCGTGTTTAGCTGCACTTAGGGTACTCTGAACCGAATTTTTAGAGGTTCCAATGTCAGATTTGACAATTTTATCTCTAAAATTGCGTCCCCTTCTAAATGACATCATGGGGTGTATCTCAAAACTAGGAATAAACGGTAGACCACGCTGTAGCAAGGTCCAATGTCTCCTCAGTATGTTACCAACACGATTACTCGCTGCATTGTAAGTTGACACAAAAGGGATCCGATCACATGTCGAACTAACCCGAATCTTGTTCCGAATACTCGCCCGGGAGCAGCTAGCAGCCTTATTTTTCTATATCTAGCTACCTCCCTCGCAGGGTATCCCCTTGAGATGAATTTAGTACACATCTCATCAAGTCTTAAGTCCACTCGCTCTTCATCCGACACAATCCTCCTCCTTTTTTTTCTATTTTCACCCCAAAGAAGACGACGACCCCGGAGATGACGACCCTGGAGACGACGACCCTGAAGACCACCCCGAAGAAGACCAAGAAGCAGAAGAACAAGAAGCTGCAGAACAAAAAGCAGAGGAACATTAAGCATAAGACTAAAAATCAGAGCAAAATATATTATCTAAATTATAAGCAGAAGAAGACTAAGCAGTGTATGGGGGTGAGTCCTTTCCTCCTCGTGGTGCCCCTGGAAAAAAACCTGCTACTGCAGGACAAACTGAACGCGGACAAATCCTGTTGTAAATCTTTTGTGACTGGCAGAACGGAAGGTGTAATCTTCAAACTTTTATAGATAACAACTACAGGAATGCCTGTCACAAAAGAATATGATGAAGAAGAAGAATATGAAGAAGATGAAGAAGTAGAATATGAAGAAGAATAATAGTTGAATAAAAAGAATATGAAGAATGTAAAAAAAAGAATAATAGGAAGAAGGTGAAGAAGAAGAAGATGAATAAGGTGAAGAAGAATTTGATGAAAAAGATGCTGCTGCTGAGGATGATGAAGAAGAAAGTGTGGGAGAAGTAGAAAAGAAGGAGAAGAGCATGGAAGTAGTGAAACATAAATATCTGACAAAATATAAAAAATCTTAACATAGTCAATATCTCTGTAACACCGAACATCTTAAAAAAAATATTAATTCCTGCTATTCCATTTGATTGAGCTAAACCTCTATGCCTTTAATGTCTCCTGCACCTCCCCCAATACATCCTACATTATTCTTAGTTGTTTTCCTTCATGTAGAATTAACCTGCAAGGAAAGAAAGGGTTTATTTTAATTCCGATATTTTTGTCCCATTGACTTGCATTGGTATCGGGTATCGGTATCGGCGATATCCGATATTTTTTGGATATCTGCCGATCCAATCCGATACCGATATTTCCGAATATCGGAAGGTATTGCTCAACACTATTCGTTATCCATGTTTAGTGAGAAATGTCCTGTTTGTAGTATGGTAAAACATTTGGTACCAGGAGAGCCTTTGGCATATTTTATTCTAACATTGGTGGTCTACCAAGCTGATACTTGTGCCACCTGAGTGTGGCTAAGCCAAAAAGCAGTTTGAGCTGCTACATGAAGTATAAGGGCTCCCAACACAGTTGGCCTACAATTGTCCCTCACCAACGTCGTCTTAATTTAAACTTAAATTAAAAAATTGAAGCTGTTGCATGATGTATCAGGGCTCACAGCAAAGAAGCGTTAGACTGCTACCTTAAACACCAGGTCTTCATTGAAACTTAATTTCAAAGCTGTAAATTCTGGCCCAGACCCTGATGCCTCATGCATGGCCCATGGCTAACTGCTGCTGTGCCACTATCAAATTTCTACTGTGAGTCAATTGATGCCAATTTATCTGGTGTCTGCCTCTAATTTTTGGAAATGGTTGAAATCCAAGTTGGGTCTCCTTCATATGTGTTACCTGAATTTTGCAGGGCTTTCAGAGCACCAGGCCTGCACCTGTGACTCATCCACTTGTTACTGATCAATGTTTAAGCTAGAAATGCTGGTTTAAACCCTGTCCCAGACCTTGTACCATGCATATATGTGGCCCAATTTATTTTTTGTACTCTGGGTCAATTGATGACACTTTTCCTGGTATCTACACCTAATTTGAGCTGTTTTGGCAGCTTTATGACATCCCTTCCCTGAAGGTGCTGTCTATGCATTTGGTTTAGTCTCCCACTGAATTCAGTGGGGTTTGGATACGAACTGTTTAGTGAACATTGGGATGTTTGCCACTCCAAATCAAACCGAATCTTTAACAGTTCGCACATCTCTCGTTATAAAAGAACAGGCACCACCGTGCTCTGCTTACTGACGTTATTGCACAGCTCAGGGACGGGTCTTATTGGAGGGACAGAGTGCTTGTCCAGGGCTTTATGTGCACAGTTGAATGAATCAGACTCCTCAAGCATTGAAACTGGTGCTGAAGCTGAACCATCATACTAACAGCCCATGTAAGAGCTAAATCTGTGTTTTGCTGTTTCTAGCTGTTGGGACATTCGCCGAACAGAAGCAAACCTTGAAAGGTTCATTCAACTATACAATATTCCTTACCTGTCCGCCAAGAGGATAATGATAGATTTGTCCCACGACAGGTCTAGCTCTGCTACATCTAGATGGCAGGCTACATTGTTGCCTGATGCAACTATACAGCCTGCCGTACAGAAGAGACACTGAGCTGTGCATGCTTACTCAGCTTAGCATCTCACAGTGAACTCCTGTGCCTCACTGATGTCACCACGATTGTGAGATAGTTCATCAGAAATTTCCTGGGAGTTCAGAGCCAATTAACTCAGTTCAACTCACTGACGTCAGCGCAAGCATCGTTACAGCTTTTTCCATGGCGCTCATGCTGACGTCAGTGAGTTGAACTGTGTTAATTGGCTGTGAACTCCCAGGACCTTTCTCATGGCACAACGAGTGTGGGAACTTTCTCATGCTCGCGGTGACATCAGTCAGGTCAGGAATTCACCGCGAAACCCTGAGCAGAGCTAGCACAGATTGCTCAGTGTCTGTGCTGCATGTCAGACTGTATAGTCGCATCATGTAACAATGCAGCCTGCCACCAAGATGTATTAGAGCTAGGCCTGTCGCGGGCCAAATGGATTATTATGTTCTTGGCAAACAGGTAAGGAATATTGTTGTTTATTATTTTAATTATGTTAAAGGTGATCATGGCTTCTGTGGACTGGGCGTTGACATGAACATGGGTATCATTAAAGGAGTCTGTGTCATTCTTTCATTTAAAGGACTTTATTCCTAGGTGTGTGTTTATTTACAATACAACAATAGGATTAGTAATGTAGAGGCACCTTATAGATGCCTCTCCAATTACCAACCAGTGGGCTTGATGCCACCTAGCAATACAAAGGTGACATCGACATCAACCCCACAAATATGAACCCCACTTGCCACCACCACATGGCAAGTGGGACTAGCTGAGCAAAGCACCAAAATTGACACATCTAATACAAAATACATACCTATGTTACTTATTGTTAGCACATTAGCGTATTTTTATCATTCTCTATTTTTATATTCTCTTTTTGTTCCAAACTGTGTCTTTGCACCTGTGAGTAGACTATTTTTCCAATTATAACAGATATAGCATTAATGAGTTGACTACTTTTTTAAGTATATTGTCCTCACGCAGGATGTATGGTGATTTTTTAACTTCTACCATTAAATTATTTTTTACACAACCATCCAAAGGCATACCATATCATGTGAGTATTTTTCCAATTACATTGGCTTCATAGCTATTTGGGCCTGATATTTTGGTGGGGTGTATTTATTTATTCTAGCAATAGTGAGTTGACTACTTTTTTCAATGACATTGTCCTCTCGCATGATGTAATTTTTTTCTACTTCCTCCTTACTTTTTTTAAAGAATTATTTTCTACACAGCTATCATTAAGTTCTTCGCATCATATGAGTTGACTACTTTTCCAATTACATTATCCTCACCTTTGTTAGCATGTGCTGTACCATAATAATTTCCCTTGATGTATATCTTTTATTATTTTTATGCTAGTCCTTTTGGAGTACAAAGACAATTAGAGCAGCAATTACCATATATACTTGAGTATAACCCGACCCGAGTATGAGCTGACCCCTCTAATTTTGCCACAAAAAACTGGGAAAACTTATTGACTCGAATATAAGCCTAGGGCAGGAAATGCAGCAGCTACTGGTGAATTTCAGAAATAAAAATAGATGCTCCTTACCGTTCATTATTGCCCCATAGATGTGCCACATATAATGCTCTGCACCGTTCAATATGGCCCCATAGATGCTCCACATAAAGCTATGCCATATATAATGCTCTGCGCCGTTCATTATGGCCCCATAGATGCTCCACATAAAGCTGTGCCATATATAATGCTCTGCACCGTTCATTATGGCCCCATAGATGCTCCATATAAAGCTGTGCCACATATAATGCTCTGCACCGTTCATTATGGCCCCATAGATGCTCCACATAAAGCTGTGCCACATATAGAATGCTCCATACCATTCAGTATGGCCCCATAGATGCTCCACATAAAGCTGTGCCATATAGAATGCATATATAATGCTCTGCACCATTCATTATGGCCCCATAGATGCTCCATATAAAGCTGTGCCACATATAAAGCTCTGCACCGTTCATTATGGCCCCATAGATGCTCCACATAAAACTGCCATATATAATGCTCTGCACCATTCAGTATGGTCCCATAGATGCTCCACATAAAGCTGCCCCATATAATGCTCTGCACCGTTCATTATGGCCCCATAGATGCTCCATATAAATCTGTGCAATATATAATGCTGCTGCAATAAAAAAAAAAACGACATACTCACCTCTCTTGCTTGCAGCTCCTCAGCGTCCCGTCTCGGTGTCTCTCCGCACTGACTGTTCAGGCAGAGGGCGGCGCACACTAGTACGTCATCGCGCCCTCTGACCTGCACAGTCACTGCAAGAGGACGCGAAGGCGGAGCGGCGCCCGGCGGGTGGAACGTGGACAGGTAACTATGAGATACTTACCTGCACTGGCGTCCCTGGCTACTTCCCCCGGACAGCTGGTCTCCGGGTGCCGCAGCCTCTTCCTCTGTCAGCGGTCACCGTTACCGCTCATTAGAGAAATGAGTATGCGGCTCCACCCCTATGGGAGTGGAGTCCATATTCATAACTTTAATGAGCGGTGCCATGTGACCGCTGAACAGGGGAAGAGCTGCGACACTGAAGACCGTGGGACAGGCAGGGGGAGCGCCAGGAGCGTCGGGACTAGGTGAGTATGCGACACGCTCTCTCCCCCTCACCCGCTGGCCCCACCGGCGACCGTGACTCGAGTATAAGCCGAGAGGGGCACTTTCAGCCCAAAAATTTGGGCTGAAAATCTTGGCTTACACTCGAGTATATACGGTATTCACTTTTTTATGATCAATTTTTATGTACAGCAATTTTTGTATTGTGGATGCGCCTGTTTCTTTCAGCCACCACATACTCACTTGTGTATTTTATAAAGGTTTTTGATACTTTCATCACACTCTGATTCATTGACCCTTGTTTTCGGAGTTGGTTTTTACATTATACACCCTGTTGTTTTTGCTCACATGAACCACAGGGTTGGATTTATACTAATTATATTACCTCTCTGATAATCTCAGTATCTGAGTGTTATCTATGGAGTTATAGTTAATAAATAATCTCACTGATAATCTCAGTATCTGAATGTTATCTATGGAGTTATAGTTCATAAATACAGTACATCATGTTTAATATAAAATCACCTATTTTTTATACTGTAAAGCTCGTTTTCATTTTAACATATATTATTAAAAGTTCCGTTTTAATTATCTCACATTTTGCTGTGAACAATATTTGTTCTGCGAGTTGTATTTCACATTTGCTAGATCTTTTTGATTGCTGCTGAATTGACTGAGATAGAGAAAGGGGACCTATGCTCTGAAGTTACCCAGTGATTCTCTCACAGTCTAAAATATGAATGCTTAGGGTAGCTTAGACTACACTCACAGAAAAATCCCCAAGAAGCAATTTACAAAATTACCCTAAAAATTAACCTTTATTTAATATATTAAAAACATACGTGTGCACTTGACAATACTATCACCAATAAATGCAAGCGTACTACAGGAAAGGCCGGAACAGTGCCAAGCCCTACGTTCTCTAAATGCCCCCTACCTGCCTGCGGAGGTTGGCACCCTATTTACCTACGCCGTGGCGCCCCCGCTCCTCGCCGGCTATCCCTGCTATCCCTATAACGCCCTAATAGGACAGGGAATGAAATATCTCACATATGCACGGTTTGAATGTGGATAGCTTGGAAGGACATAGGTATGTCAGTATAAATATCTAGCTAGAACTAGGGTTCTCAACTGACTTGGTGATCTGTGTCCCTTTGCTCATTACATATAACGTTTCTAGCCAGAGAAAAACAACTGCAGATAGAGATAGCCGGCGAGGAGCGGGGGCGCCACGGCATAGGTAAATAGGGTGCCAACCTCCGCAGGCAGGTAGGGGGCATTTAGAGAACGTAGGGCTTGGCACTGTTCCGGCCTTTCCTGTAGTATTCTTGCATTTATTGGTGATGGTTTTGTCAAGTGCACACGTATGTTTTTAATATATTAAATAAAGGTTAATTTTTAGGGTAATTTTGTAAATTGCTTCTTGGGGATATTTCTGTGAGTGTTACCCAGTGATTAGTTTTTTTAGGGGATAAGATAGTCACAACTATTAATAGTCTGTATAGCATTGATATACAGTATCTTGCGAAAGTATTCGGTTCCCTGGAATTTTTCAGCCTTTTCCCACACATCATGCTTCAAACATAAAAATACCAAATGCACATTTTTGATAAAGAATAATCAACAAGTTGTTAGGGCTAGCGGAACGCACCAAATAATAAGACTGATAGTGTACGGTGCGTTCGCAGCCCGGGGTCCACCGTGCAGAGATGGAACCTGCTGCTGAGTAATGACGGACTATATGGCGGTACTCATAAGTATACTCGCGTGGGTTAAACTTCACCCAACGTGAAGGAAGCGATCCTGTTGCGTCACAGGATCGCGGTACCGCACATAGAAGGCGAGCAAGCAGTCAGCGAACTTAACCCCAACTAGGATTGAAGTCCGATTAGACCACTTGCTGACACAACACCGCAACAGGGTGTGTTAGGCAACTCTTATAATTAGAGCACCGAAGTGCGAACTGTGCCGTGCTGGCAGGCACCACTAAGCACCCAGACGTGGGTCAGGAAGCGCACTACTGGCGCATGGCGCCACACTGGCGGTCACAGCAATAGACGCTGATACGTGTGTAACACGTTGAGTGATTTGTCAGGCGCTAGATAGCAGCCATACTCCATACGCGAACAGTCATACAATAGGGTAGGGGTATTTAATGAACGACTTGCACTCACAACAAACACACGTATTCAATTGTACACTAGCGCATGGCCGTGCGGTCATGCGCAGTTTATATAATTGCAGGACAGGAAGTGGCCACAGGAACTTTGCCCTTCCAGGGCCTGCCAAGAGGACCAATGGAATGCGCTGCAGAGCCAGAGCACATGACCCTCGATCTCCAACGGGAGATCTTGCTCTGGGCATGCTCAGTGTGCGCAAACAAGGACTTAGTCCCAGGGAAGTCCGCTTGCCGCTGACCAGCACTGACTTTAATGGCAGGAGCTGAAGAAGCAGCAGTAACTCTCTGTACAGAGTGAGAACGAGCAAGACACTGGGAGCGACGTCCCTGCTGAGCAGACTCCACTGCGGCTGGAGGAGAATGGGAGACCGCAGTGGAGACAGATCGAGATTCCCCCTGTGCAGCAGAGGAAACTCAACTCCTAACATTACCCCCCCTCCTTGGGCCTCACTACGCTCGAAGGCAGCAATGAGCTGTGGGGCCCGAATGTTTTCAGCAGGCTCCCAAGACCTGTCCTCTGGACCATAACCCTTCCAATCCACCAAATAAAAATTTTTGCCGCGTGCCACCTTGCACCCCAAAATAGCGTTCACCTCGTAATCGTCCGTAGACGAACCCGATGTCCCGGCAGATGACTCGGAAAACCGGGACATGTATACGGGTTTCAAGAGGGACACATGAAAGGTGTCGGTGATACCCAAGCGTGGAGGAAGAGGCAGGCGGTAGACCACAGGATTAACCTGTTCGAGAACCTTGAAGGGACCCAAGTAGCGAGGAGCAAACTTAGTGGACTCAACTCGCAGCCTGATGTTACGGGCGGAGAGCCACACCAAATCGCCAGGGGCAAAAGTCGGAGCGGGGCGCCGATGAACATCGGCGGAGGACCTCATTCTCTCCTTGGAGGCCCGAATGGCATCCTGCGTGCGATCCCAAATGTCCCGTGCCTCCACAGCCCAGTCTGCCACCCTGGAATCAGCGGAAGACACAGGCATGGGCACAGGAACACGCGGATGCTGGCCGTAATTTAAGAGGAATGGAGTCTGACCGGTGGAGTCGGCTACGGCATTGTTAAGTGCAAACTCTGCCCACGGTAGCAAGGATGCCCAGTCATCCTGTCTGGCAGAAACAAAATGTCACAGATATGTGACCAAGGTCTGGTTGGCCCTTTCTACCAACCCATTCGTCTCGGGATGATATGCCGAAGAGAGATTTAACTCAATACTGAGTAGACGACATAGCTCCCTCCAGAATCGAGACGCAAACTGGGGACCCCGGTCACTAACAATTTTGTCTGGCATACCGTGTAAGCGAAAGATATGCTTGATAAACAAGACAGCCAACGCCCGTGCAGATGGTAGCCGTGGAAGAGGCACCAAATGCACCATCTTGGAAAAATGATCGGTGATCACCCAGATAATGGTGCAATTACGAGACTTGGGTAAGCCAACCACAAAGTCCATCCCGACCATCTCCCAGGGCCTGTCAGCCACGGGCAGAGGATAAAGCAAACCAGCTGGCCGTTGCCGAGGAGTCTTGTTCCTGGCGCAAGAGACACACGCCCGAACGTACTCCGCAACATCACGAGCCATATGCGGCCACCAGTATGTCCTCGCCAGTAACTCTGATGTCCTTTTAGTACCAAAATGTCCACCCACCCTGGACGAGTGCGCCCAAGAGAGAACCTCCGGTCGCAAACTAGATGGAACAAAAGTCTTGCCGGGGGGCACAGACTCCAGCGAAACCGGGGCCACAGTTCTCAAACTCTCGGTGGGGACAATAAGCCGAGGCTCCTCCTCCTCCTCCGCAGATGACACAACGGAGCGAGAGAGAGCGTCAGCCCGAATGTTCTTCTCCCCAGAAAGGAAATGGAGGGTGAAATGAAACCGGGAGAAGAACAAGGACCATCTGGCCTGGCGAGAATTCAACCGCTGAGCTGTCTGCAGATACACCAAATTTTTGTGATCTGTGAAGACTTGGAAGGGAAAACGTGCTCCCTCCAAGAGATGTCTCCACTCCGAGAAAGCCAACTTCATGGCTAGCAACTCCCTGTCCCCGATGGAATAATTCCTCTCTGCTGGTGCGAAGGTCTTGGAGAAAAAGAAGCAAGGATGCTTCCGACCTTGAGCATCCTTTTGGAAGAGGACTGCTCCAGCACCAACAGAAGAGGCATCCACCTCCATGATAAATGGCTTATCAACATCGGGGCGATGAAGAATGGGAGCGCTAGCGAAGTGTGACTTTATAGAGACAAAGGCCTTGGAGACCTCCTCAGACCACAATTTGGGATTCGCCCCCTTCTTGGTGAGGGCAACCAAGGGAGCCACCAAAGTTGAGAAATGCGGGATGAACTGGCGATAATAATTGATGAACCCCATAAAGCGCTGCACCGCTTTAAGAGAATGGGGTTCCTGCCAGTCCATCACAGCCTGTAGTTTGGCAGGATCCATAGCCAATCCCTGGGCTGAGATGATGTAGCCTAGGAAAGGTAAGGACTCCTGCTCAAACATACACTTCTCCAACTTGGCATACAGGGAGTTTGCCTGTAGGAGGTCGAAGACTTTGCAAACATCTCTCCGGTGGGAGTCAATATCTGGAGAGTAGATGAGAATATCATCCAGATAGACTACGACCGAGGTGGAAAGCATATCCCGGAAGATATCGTTCACAAAGTCTTGGAAAACGGCTGGGGCATTACAGAGCCCAAAGGGCATCACCAGATATTCATAGTGCCCATCCCTGGTGTTAAAAGCCGTCTTCCATTCGTCCCCCTCACGGATGCGAATCAGGTTGTAAGCACCCCGCAGATCTAATTTAGTAAATACCCTTGCTCCCCGAAGCCTATCGAACAGTTCAGATATCAAAGGCAAAGGGTATTTATTCTTAACGGTGATGGCGTTAAGACCCCTGTAGTCTATGCATGGATGCAATTCCCCACTCTTCTTCTGCACGAAGAAGAACCCTGCCCCAGCAGGTGACACTGACTTCCTGATGAACCCTCTTGCCAGATTTTCCTGGATGTACTGTGACATTGCCTCCGTCTCCGGGAGAGATAGCGGATAGACTCGACCCCGGGGAGGCTCAGCACCAGGCAAGAGGTCAATAGGACAGTCATAGGGGCGATGTGGCGGAAGAGTCTCCGCCGCCTTTTTGGAGAATACGTCTGCATACGACCAATACTGCTTGGGGAGAGAGGAAAGATCTGCGGGTACCTCAGTTGTAGCTACCTGAACGCACTCCCTCTGACACCTACCCTCACAAGATTCACCCCATCCCAGAATTCTGCCAGAGGACCACTCGATATGAGGAGAGTGGTACCGTAGCCAAGGTATTCCCAACAGGACCTCATCAATTCCCTCTGGAATGACGAGCAGAGAAATAATCTCCTGATGAGATGGCGACATGGACAGAGTAAAAGGGATGGTCTGGTGAGTTATCTGTGAGGGCAGAGTCGACCCATTCACCACTCGTACCGTTACAGGTTGAGCTAGCATAACCAGAGGTATTGCGTGGCGTTGGGCGAAGGCAGAAGACATAAAATTGCCCTCCGCCCCAGAATCCACGCAGAGCTCTACCGAGTGGGAGAATGAGCCTATAGTAATTGTCCCCTTAAAGGACAATTTAGAGACAAACGTCGCCGTGTCTAGTGTACCTCCACCTACGACCACTAGACGCTGACGTTTCCTCGACCGCTGAGGACATCTGGTGGCTAAATGTCCAGACTGCTGGCAAACATGACAGACCCTGAGTGCATAAGCGGTCCGGGACTTAGGTCCCGCTTGTGACACTTCCCTGGCCTCATGTGACTCAGGAACCAGGACCGGAGATTCCAGAGGTTTGGCGAAAGTAGGAGCCAGCCGAAACCTCTGCCTACACTGGGCTCGCTCTAACCTCCGCTCGTTAAAACGGAGGTCAATTCGAGTGGAGACTGTTATTAACTCCTCCAGTGTGGCAGGAATCTCCCTAGTGGCCAGAGCGTCCTTTACATGGTCAGCCAAGCCCCTCCAAAATATGGGGATAAGAGCTTTATCCGACCATTCCAGCTCAGATGCTAAAGTGCGGAATTGGACGGCATAATGACTGACCAAGGACTCGCCCTGAGTTAATGCCAGCAGTTGGAGCGCAGTGTCATGGGTGACTTGAGGTCCTAAAAAGACCTGTTTTAAAGTGCTCAAAAACAGAGGAGCACTCTGCACCACATGATCGCCACGCTCCCACAGCGGCGTAGCCCATTCCAACGCCCTGTCCGACAATAGAGACACAATAAATCCCACCTTAGCCCGCTCTGTGGGGAAACGTGCAGCCAGAAGCTCGAGATGAATAGAGCACTGACTCACGAATCCCCTACAAAATTTGCTATTACCAGAAAATTTTTCTGGCAGCGGGAGGCGAGAAAATGTCGGAACAGGGGTGGCAATGGACAAAGTTGCTGCAGCCACGTTGGCAGCCTGTACAGCAACTGCGGTAACATCCACAGCTGAGGTTGCGCTCTCGAGAGCCGCCAACCTACCCTCCAGCTGCTGTATATACCGCAGGGATTGCTGTTTGTCCGTCATCACTAGCCAGACCCTGGCGCTAGTGTAATGTTAGGGCTAGCGGAACGCACCAAATAATAAGACTGATAGTGTACGGTGCGTTCGCAGCCCGGGGTCCACCGTGCAGAGATGGAACCTGCTGCTGAGTAATGACGGACTATATGGCGGTACTCATAAGTATACTCGCGTGGGTTAAACTTCACCCAACGTGAAGGAAGCGATCCTGTTGCGTCACAGGATCGCGGTACCGCACATAGAAGGCGAGCAAGCAGTCAGCGAACTTAACCCCAACTAGGATTGAAGTCCGATTAGACCACTTGCTGACACAACACCGCAACAGGGTGTGTTAGGCAACTCTTATAATTAGAGCACCGAAGTGCGAACTGTGCCGTGCTGGCAGGCAACACTAAGCACCCAGACGTGGGTCAGGAAGCGCACTACTGGCGCGTGGCGCCGCACTGGCGGTCACAGCAATAGACGCTGATACGTGTGTAACACGTTGAGTGATTTGTCGGGCGCTAGATAGCAGCCATACTCCATACGCGAACAGTCATACAATAGGGTAGGGGTATTTAATGAACGACTTGCACTCACAACAAACACACGTATTCAATTGTACACTAGCGCATGGCCGTGCGGTCATGCGCAGTTTATATAATTGCAGGACAGGAAGTGGCCACAGAAACTTTGCCCTTCCAGGGCCTGCCAAGAGGACCAATGGAATGCGCTGCAGAGCCAGAGCACATGACCCTCGATCTCCAACGGGAGATCTTGCTCTGGGCATGCTCAGTGTGCGCAAACAAGGACTTAGTCCCAGGGAAGTCCGCTCGCCGCTGACCAGCACTGACTTTAATGGCAGGAGCTGAAGAAGCAGCAGTAACTCTCTGTACAGAGTGAGAGCGAGCAAGACACTGGGAGCGACATCCCTGCTGAGCAGACTCCACTGCGGCTGGAGGAGAATGGGAGACCGCAGCGGAGACGGATCGAGATTCCCCCTGTGCAGCAGAGGAAACTCGACTCCTAACACAAGTGGAACACAATTGTGAAATTGAACAAAATGTATTGGTTATTTAAATTTTTTTGGGAAATTCAAAAACTGAAAAGTGTTGCGTGCAATATTATTCGGCCCCTTTACTTTCTGTGCAGCAAACTCACTCCAGACGTTCATTGTGGATCTCTGAATGATCCAATGTTGTCCTAAATGCCCAATGATGATAAATATAATCCACCTGTGTGTAATCAAGTCTCCGTATAAATGCACCTGCTCTGTGATAGTCTCAAGGTTTGAAGCACAGAGAGCATCATGAAGACCAAGAAACACAAGAGGTAGGTCTGTGATACTGTTGTGAAGAAGTTTAAAGCCGGATTTGGATACAAAATGATTTCCAAAACTTTAAACATCCCAAGGAGCACTGTGCAAGCAATCATATTGAAATGGAAGGAGTATCATACCACTGCAAATCTTACAAGACCCGGACGTCCCTCTAAACTTTCATCTCAAACAAAGAGAAGACTGATCAGAGATGCAGCCAAGAGGCCCATGATCACTCTGAATGAACTGCAGAGATCTACAGCTGAGGTGGGACAGTCTGTCCATAGGACAACAATCAGTCGTACACTGCACAAATCTGGCCTTTATGGAAGAGTGTCAAGAAGAAAGCCATTTCTCAAAGATATCCATAAAAAGTGTAATTTAAAGTTTGCAACAAGCCACCTGAGAGACACACCAAACATGTGGAAGAAGGTGCTCTGGTCAGATGAAACCAAAATCGAACTTTTTGGCAGCAAAAGATGTTTGGCATAAAGGCAACACAGCTCATCACCCTGAACACACCATCCCCACTGTCAAACATGGTGGTGGCAGCATCATGGTTTGGGCCTGTTTTTCATTAGCAGGGACAGGGAAGATGGTTAAAATTGATGGGAAGATGGATGGAGCCAAATACAGGACCATTCTTGAAGAAAACCTGTTGGAGTCTGCAAAAGACCTGAGACTGGGACGGAGATTTGTCTTCCAATAAGACAATCATCGCAAACATAATGCAAAATCTACAATGGAATGGTTCACAAATAAACGTATCCAGGTGTTAGAATGGCCAAGTCAAAGTCCAGACCTCAATCCAATCGAGAATCTGTGGAAAGAGCTGAAAACTGTTGTTCACAAACGATCTCCATCAAACCTCACTGAGCTCGAGCTGTTTGCTAAGGAAGAATGGGCAAGAATTTCAGTCTCTCGATGTACAAAACTGATAGAGACATACCCCAAGCGCCATGCAACTGTAATCGCAGCAAAAGGTGAAGCAACAAAGTATTAAGTTAAAGGGGCCGAATAATATTGCACGCCCCACTTTTCAGTTTTTGAATTTTCACAAAAACTTAAAATAACCAATAAATTGTGTTCCACCTGTTGTTGATTCTTCACCAAAAATGTACATTTGGTATATTTATGGTTGAAGCATGATATGTGGGAAAAGGTTGAAGAGTTCCAGGTAGCTGGATACTTTTGCAAGGCACTGTACCACTGCATATAAATATTTTGTGCCTTTGGATGAATAATATTTTAGCATCTAAAGGTGTTAAAAATCTGGTGACATTATTTCTACAATGTTTTACCAGGAAAATAAATAGGAAAAATGTATAACTAAATTCCCTCAAAAAGAAGAAGGAATGGATTCTAAAGGTAATGAAAATATTACAATGAGGTAATTTATTACATGGAAAAAATGCCCCTTAATGACAGCCAATATGTCTTTTAACTGATCTGAGATATAAGAGAATAGCCTCCCCATTCAGGTGACAATCCAGCAGCTGTTAGCTGTGCACTATAGCTGACAACTTGCTGCATCAGCCACCATCAGTGTTGTCACCGTCCAAATCTGTTTAACCCCTTAGATGCTGCAGTCAATAGTGACTAAATCATGTAAATGGTTAACAGAGTGTTGGGATCTTCCTCTTTATCCCAATTGGTGCCCTCAGATCATGATTGTGTGGTCCTGATGTTTGCCATGGCAATTCATGACCAAATAGCGGCCTTACAATCTGCCGGCTGTTGTAACCTGTTCAGAAGTTAGCAACATTTAGGTGGTAAAAAATACACTTTTTCATTTGTCATGCCACTTTGCATTAATTCCTGAAAATCACCTGAGGGGTTAATCAACTACCTAACTGCAGTTTTCAATATTTCAGGGGGTGCTGTTTTTAAAATGGTATAACATTTGGGGGTCTCCCAATATGTGGGACCCCTAAAGGCACTTCAAACATGGATATATCCTTAAAAAGAAAAAATTTTGTAAATTTCCTAGAAAAAAATAAAAATTACTGCTACATTTTTCAACCTCCTAAAATGCTAACAAAATAAAAGAACATTTTACAAATGGTGCTGATGTAAAGCAGACATGAGGGAAATGTTATTTATTAATGTTTTGCTGTGGTATGACTATCTAGCTTAAAGGGATAATCATTCAAAATTTGAAAATTGCTAATTTTTCACAAATTTGGATATTTTTTTATAAATAAGCACAAAACATATCGACCTAAACTTACTATTATCATAAAGTATAACGTGTCACGAAAAAAACAATCTCAAAATCACTGGGATTTGTTGAAGCGTTCCAGAGTTATTACCAAACAAAGAGACACTGGTCAGATTTAAAAAATTTGGCTCCGTCACTAAGGGGTTAAGATGCAATGAGGATGTTTTGTTTTTTCTTTTCATAGAAGGAGGATAATTGGTTAGAGGGGATATTTTGTATGCTAGACATCCATAGTGACATTTTGTATGATATACTGTATGGTAATATACAAAATTCAATAGAGAGAAATTTGTTATCAAAAAGGTTATTTTTTGCTTTTATTTTAAAAAAGAGAGAAATAAAGAGAATAAAACTGTTTAAGATCACATAAACATCTTGACTGACCTTGATTGGAGAAGAAGCGTTTAAACAAGGTGCCCTCGATAGGAAAGACGATAACATTTATTACTGACTCAAGGGAACAAGGGTACAACACAGAGAAAAGAACAGATTACAACCTGATCACATGAATCCTTTCAGAACTGTGACTTCAGTTTAGTTACCTGAAAAACAGTGATACGCGAAACAAAAGGCTATGAAACCATATTCAAGCTCTCAGAAAAGATTTGCTTGTTTGCTTTCAGAGTTGGACTGATTAATGTTGAATACTAAAAGAAGATTATATCTGATTATAAAAACTACAAAAAAGATGACAAGATAAGATAAAAACATAAAGAGTATTTGTCATGTGTGCTATGTCTGTCAGGGCTGGAGATACATCCTTTAACCTCATTGAAATATAAAGATTCTGTTTCTTGCAAACTCCATAGAAGAGGACCACTTTGTTGCTTTTGGCTGTAGTTTTAATAATCTGAGTCAGAGATGATTGAATATATTCAAGTGGAATTGAATTTGCCCAAATTCTGATTCTTTTGTAATTTGCTTTCGTAAGAATTCAGTAAAATGGTGTCCACTGGCCATCAGTTTTCTGAACCATAAAGGACCATCAAAGGGTTAAAATCTAAACACTTATTGTCACTTCTCTGGTACCTCTGTTCCTCAATGTCACCCATCCATTCCTTGACACATCTTCTGCTCGCTGCTTTGAGTGCAGAAATCCATGGAACTCTCACACTAGGCTGAGTCTCCAACTCTGATGAGTCCTAGGATGGTTCCTCACTGGCGCACAAGATAGTGGCACACGTTCTGATATCATGAGTTCTTAGATATTTGTGCAGAAGCCTTGGGCTCATGGCGGTGATAAGAAGATGAACAAAGGACCAGATGATGATGTTGAGGAGTGAATGAGCTGGAGAGATGAACAGTAGGGTGAGTATAAGTTTTATTTTTATTTCTTACATCTTACATTTACTATGCTCTGGGGTCGGAAACATTGAATGGTACATTCAATTCAGGAAGAAGAATTTATCTGAGGATCCAATTTCTTGGGAAAATCAGTATGAACAAGTCAATTTTCAGTTTTGCCTGATCCATTCACCTTTAATCTGGGGCAGTAATGAAGTTCTCCAGCTCAGCTAAATATCAACCTGTAAGGCTAGGTTCACATTGCGTTTGGGCAATCTGTTAAGCGCATAGTGCTAGCGGATTGCGCTAACGCAATGTTTCTTTTTGGTCTGCGTTCGCCGTCCCCGCTAGCGCAGGTCCCCGATCTGCGGTAGCGAGGGACGGACCTCGGACATGCCTCGGACGCTGTAAGCAGAGTCCGAGGTCCGTCACAAAAGAACGGCACATTGCTAGCGCGTGCCAAAAATGGCACGCGCTATCGATGCGCTACAGGCAGAAATAACATTGCTGTCAATGGGTGCGCTAACGGACCCGTTGCACAGCGTTAATTGCGACATTTTTGCCATGCAACGCTGTCCGTTAGCGTTAACCCATTAACGCAATGTGAACCTAGCCTAAACAACACCACAATTCTTAGTTGACTATTTCAGCCCATCTTCAGTCTGAAACAACACAGGTTTTTCCTCTCCTTCTGCTCAACAGTCTTTGTCCCTGCATGGCCAGTGCTTTCTGCTAGACTTTTCCATCTTGATCTATGCGCCACTCTAGAAATTCCGCAATGGTATGGTTGCCAACTGTCCAAAAATGCCTGAACAATCTGTGATTTCTACCTGATCTTTATGAAACTGGAGAAACTTGCACAAAATACTGTCACTGTTATTATCGTCATTTAACAGTTAACAGTGAATGTAGCTTATGTCTTTACATCCAAATTATGGCTGTAGACGAATTATACTTAAATTCTCAATGATTTATGATGGTATTCCATTGTGTTCATAACAAAGGTTGGCTGTTTGTTATTTTTATCTTAAAGCTGTCCTGAAAAAAAATCAAGTTGACAACCCAGTATAATTGACTAGAGTCATATCTAGGGGGGCAGCCGGGGCATGTGCCCCGGGCACAGCCTGCAGTGGGGCGCAGTCAGGCCACCTAATGTGGCGGTCTGCAGTGTCTCCCCCGGCGGCTGAAATCTGCAGCGCCCCAGACTGGGAGTTGGCTGTTCTCTGTGTTGGCTGTCAAACTGACAGCCGGCATAGAGAAGCTGCAGCGCACCGGCTCCCAGTGTTCAATTGCACTTGCATCTTACAGACACGAGTACAATTGAAGCTATGACAGTAGGGAATAGAACAAAGTTGATTTATTGAGGCGATGATGTCACCGGAAGGGGCAGGGCCTCCTTCAGTTCAGTGAAGCACTGATAGCAGGAAGCTATCTGAGGCTGCTGGAGAAGAGAAGTGGGAAATGAGGGGCTGCATCATGGAGCCGTGTTAGAAGAGGACCGAGGGGCTGCACCTTGGTGCTGTGTGAGGAGAGGACTGAAGGGCTGCACCATGGACCCTTGTACAAATGGGAATGAGGACCCAGGACTCAGTGTGAGTACTCTGAGGATGGATTTTGGAAAGGGGTTGATGTTATTTGAGTGGGGCTGCATAGGGAAAATTATAATGAGGTGCTGTGTGGAAAATGAGGGATGATTAGGGGCTGTGGGGAATGGGAGGATGATGAGGGTCTGTATGGGGAATTGGGGGTGATGAGGGGCTGTGTGGAGAAATGGGTGATGGGCTGTGTGGAGAAGGGGTGATGGGATAATGAGGAGCTATGTGGGAAATTGAGGGATGATTAGAGGCTGTTTTGGGAATTGGGGGATGATTAGTAGCTGTGCGGGATATTGGGGGGAGATGAAGGGTTGTGTGGGGAATTGGCTGATGAGGGGCTGTGTGAAGAAGGGGTGATGGGGATGATGTGGGGCTGTTTGGGGAGTTGGGGATGATGAAGGTCTGTGTGGGGAATTGGGGGGTGATGAGGGGCTGAGTGGAGAAGGGGTGATGTGGGGGTGATGAGGGGCTGTGTGGGGAATTTGTGGGGTGAAGGGGGATGATGAGGGGCTGTGTAAGGAATGGTGGGTGTGATGAGTGGCTGTGTGGAGAAGAGGGGGTTATGAGGGGCTGCGTGGGGAATTTGTGTGGAGAAGGGAGGATGAAGAGGGGCGGTGTGGGGAATGGGGGATAATGAGGGGCTGTGTGGAGAATGGGGGATATTGGGAGCTGTGTAGGGAATGGAGGATAATGAGGGGCTGTGTGGGGAATGGGGGATGATGAGGGGCTGTGTGGGAAATGGGGGGATGAAGAGGGGCAGTGTAGGGAATGGGTTGATGAGGGGCTGTGTGGGAGATGGGGGGATTTAATGCGTGTGGGGAGATTTGGAGTGGGGATGGGGATTTAATGTGTGTGGGGTGACTTGGAGTGGGGATGGGGGATTTAATGTGTGTGGAGAGATTTGGAATGGGGATGGGGGTATTAATGATGTGGGGAGATTTGAGGACACAAAATGAGGTGCAAAGGGGGAGATGCAGGGCATGTATGAGGAAACAGTGCAGGAGAATGGGGGGATGTATGAGGAAACAGTATGGCAAAATGGTGGCATGTATGATGAAATAGTATGGGAATGGGTGCACACACAGTATGGTGAGTGGGGATGGGTGCAGACAGTATGGGGAGAGAACGGGGAATGTATGCGGACACGGTATGAATATTGATGTGAAAAATGTATGTGAAAAGAGTATGGGGAGTGAGGGTGATAGGATGTGTGCAGACAGTGGAGGTATGTGTGAGAGGTATGTGTGAGCAGGCAGTATAGCAAGTGAAGGGGTAAATATACAAGGAGACAGCATAGTGAATGGGGGGATGTGAGAGGAGACAGTATAAGGAGGGAGGGGAATAGTGTGAGAAGACAGAATGGGGGAGAAAAGTGAGTGGGCACAGAATAGAAACTGAGTAGTGGGGGCGCAGCATGGGGAGACAGTGTAAGGGTACAGCAAGGAGGGGATAGTATACCAAGGAGGCGAAGTGTGATGACAGAGTACAGTATAGAGACTGGGCCCTATAGGGAGGACACTGTGTGAAAGGACAGTGTGTAGAGGGGGCCAGTATGGAAAGGAGAAGTTAGTGTAAAGAGCATATACCATAAGAGGGACAGTGTGGGAGTCATATTTTGAGCAGACAATACAGTGAGGGGCAATTTTTTATTCAGAAGCATTATAATGACACTTCTATCTTTAAGGGAATCATGTGGAGATTTTCTGCAAAAGAGCGGAGAAGACGGAAGTCTGCAGAGACGAGCTGTGGATGAGAAAACTCATCATGGGGTCTGGACAAGGTGAAGAAAAGAAGCAGAACGATTCCCGAGACAATAACATCTATAAGGTACCTGGATGCAAATGTTATTTGTGATACTGACTAATTCTCATGTTTTTATTTATGTTAGGATTATTATAGGGGTTGCCTAGGTTTGTGATGAGTCTGCAGTCATTATACGTGACTACATACTTCTGAATGTTCACAACTCGCACTCCAAGCTGTTAGGATTCTCTCGTGCCGGTGATTTACATACATGCGGTCACATGCTGACTAGACATCCGTGGCCTCACTCAATGAAAATGAACTGAGCGAGGCCGGGCACATCTAGTCGGAATGTGGCCAGAAGTATACAAATTGCATGCTTGTGCTGACATGACTGTCCAACGGCAAAGGAGAATCCTAAAAGTGTGCAGTGAATTAGTTGTGAGATTTCAGAAGCCTGCAACGTCAGGATTCAGCTCTGCAGGTTCCAGTATTCATCACATGGACACTTCACTCATATGTGACTTTCATATTTATGGTCCTGTGACAACGAGGTTCTCTTCCTGCTTCTCTCAGTTTTTCACTGATCATTGAGAGCATTAGGGAGAACAGCTCATTGGTACATGACTAAGTGTGCAAATTGCATGTGTGCTGGGGGGGAGGGGGTGCCAAACTGAATTCTTGCCCCATGTGCTAGAAAACCTTGATACACCTCTGCAATTCACCAATGTAATGCATCCTCACATCCACACCAAGTTTATTCCTGTACCAGGTCTCCAGTTCCTACAGCCAAATGCCTAGACTCAGTGGGAGTCAATTTTTCATAGATGTCTGAGTTTTTTCAGCGTAATGAGTCAAAAATAAATCTGTTCTTAGCCTTTGCAAATTGAAAAGGATGTCCAAAAAAACCATAGATAGAGTGAGCGGAAATATTGCAGGGCAGCACTGAGCAATTTTGAGGTTGATTTTACGTTAGCACACAATTAATTCTGCTTCCCATCATTTCATTGAAGTCGGAGTAAATTAAGTCTTTTTTTACCAGTGAATGAAAGGATTGGAACGATCAGGTCAGTGATCATCACACAAAATCATTACCAAAGTTCAAGTATGAGCACATCCAGATAAAGTAATCAAGTTGTAATAAATGCAGAGCGCGGAAAATGCAATTGCACTTAATTATAGATTCTAATTAAGCAAGCATGAGAGAATGACAGCAGACAAAATACCAATGGTACAGGAACAAGCCAGATCTTATCGAGAACTGAGAATGAGGAATGTTTACTACTGTGTGCTGTATTATCTCTACACAAACATCCTTATGAATACTTTATTATACTGCATATATAACACTATAGCTTGGAAGAGTTGAATATAGCAAAAGAGCATCTTGATAGAATCTTCAGATCTGCAATCTATAATACAGTAATCTAGTTTTAGCATAAAAATAACTAATTACATAAAGGTCCTGTTAGGGCCAAATAATTAGAAAGATAGGGTAAGGTGTGTTCGCAGCCCGGGGTCCGCCGTACAGAGATGGAACCTGCTGCTAAGTAATGATGGACTATATGGTGGTACCATGTGGATACACACACGGGTTAACTTCACCCTGCGTGAAGGAAGCGAACCCTGTTGCGTCAGAGGGCCATGGCACCGCACCAAGAGCGCAAGCAAGGAGTCTCTGAACTCAATCCTAAGACACAGGATTAGAGTTTGTCTAGACCTCTTGCGCTCGACACCGCAACTGGGGTGTCCAGAGCAACTGCAAAATAACTTAAATGCACAAGAGTGCATGCAGTGCCACACAATATGACCAGGGTCTGGATGGCCCTCTCAACCAACCAATTCATCTCGGGATGATATGCCGAGGAAAGATTCAACTCAATACCGAGTAAACAACAAAGCTCTCTCTAGAATCAAGATGCAAACTGGGGACCTGTTATGAATAGGTAATTCAGAACCACAATGGACCTTGAAGTTCAGAGCACACAAAGTGACCTGACAATAAGCAAAAAACATAGGACGAGCTCTGAGACGTGGGAACTCTGCTGACCGCAATCCCTAATCCTATCACACCACACTAGAGGTAGCCATGGATTGCGCCTAACGCTCCCTATGCAACTCGGCACAGCCTGAGAAACTAGCTAGGCCTGAAGATAGAAAAATAAGCCTACCTTGCCTCAGAGAAATTCCCCAAAGGAAAAGGCAGCCCCCCACATATAATGACTGTGAGTTAAGATGAAAGTACAAACACAGAGATGAAATAGATTTAGCAAAGCGAGGCCCGACTTACTGAATAGACCGAGGATAGGAAAGATAGCTTTGCGGTCAACACAAAAACCTACAAACAACCACGCAGAGGGGCAAAAAGACCCTCCGCACCGACTAACGGTACGGAGGTGCTCCCTCTGCGTCTCAGAGCTTCCAGCAAGCAAGAAAAACAAATAAAAGCAAGCTGGACAGAAAATATAGCCACAAAAGTAACACAAGCAGAACTTAGCTTATGCTGAGCAGACAGGCCACAGGAACGATCCAGGAGGAAGCAAGACCAATACTAGAACATTGACTGGAGGCCAGGATCAAAGCACTAGGTGGAGTTAAATAGAGCAGCACCTAACGACTTAACCTCATCACCTGAGGAAGGAAACTCAGAAGCCGCAGTACCACTTGTGACCACAGGAGGGAGCTTGATCACAGAATTCACAACAGTACCCCCCCCTTGAGGAGGGGTCACCGAACCCTCACCAGAGCCCCCAGGCCGACCAGGATGAGCCATATGAAAGGCACGAACAAGATCGGCAGCATGGACATCAGAGGCAAAGACCCAGGAATTATCTTCCTGACCATAACCCTTCCACTTAACCAGATACTGGAGTTTCCGTCTCGAAACACGAGAATCCAAAATCTTCTCCACTATATACTCCAACTCCCCCTCCACCAAAACCGGGGCAGGAGGATCAACAGATGGAACCATAGGTGCCACGTATCTCCGCAACAATGACCTATGGAATACGTTATGGATGGAAAAAGAATCTGGAAGGGTCAAACGAAAAGACACAGGATTAAGAACCTCAGAAATCCTATATGGACCAATGAAACGAGGCTTAAACTTAGGAGAGGAAACCTTCATAGGAATATAACGAGATGACAACCAAACCAAATCCCCAACACGAAGTCGGGGACCCACACAGCGTCTGTGATTAGCGAAACGTTGAGCCTTCTCCTGGGACAAGGTCAAATTGTCCACTACATGAGTCCAAATCCGCTGCAACCTGTCCACCACAGTATCCACACCAGCACAGTCCGAAGACTCAACCTGCCCTGAAGAGAAACGAGGATGGAACCCAGAATTGCAGAAAAACGGCGAAACCAAGGTAGCCGAGCTGGC
The DNA here is from genome assembly GCF_032444005.1 of Ranitomeya imitator. NCBI lineage: Eukaryota > Metazoa > Chordata > Amphibia > Anura > Dendrobatidae > Ranitomeya > Ranitomeya imitator. The sequence continues at coordinate 167,792,225 of NC_091288.1, forward strand.
CCGATTATTAAGGGCGAGCTCAGCCAACGGCAAAAAGGACACCCAATCATCCTGATCAGCAGAAACAAAACATCTCAGATATGTTTCCAAGGTCTGATTGGTTCGTTCAGTTTGGCCATTTGTCTGAGGATGGAAAGCCGAGGAAAAAGACAAATCAATGCCCATCCTAGCACAAAATGCTCGCCAAAACCTCGAAACAAACTGGGAACCTCTGTCAGAAACGATGTTCTCTGGAATGCCATGTAAACGAACCACATGCTGGAAGAACAACGGCACCAAATCAGAGGAGGAAGGCAATTTAGACAAGGGTACCAAATGGACCATCTTAGAGAAGCGATCACAAACTACCCAAATGACCGACATTTTTTGAGAGACGGGGAGATCCGAAATAAAATCCATAGAGATATGTGTCCAAGGCCTCTTCGGGACCGGCAAGGGCAAAAGCAACCCACTGGCACGAGAACAGCAGGGCTTAGCCCGAGCACAAATCCCACAGGACTGCACAAAAGAACGCACATCCCGCAACAGAGACGGCCACCAAAAGGATCTAGCCACTAAATCTCTGGTACCAAAGATTCCAGGATGGCCAGCCAACACCGAACAATGAACCTCAGAGATAACTTTATTCGTCCACCTATCAGGGACAAACAGTTTCTCCGCTGGGCAAAGATCAGGTTTATTAGCCTGAAATTTTTGCAGCACCCGCCGCAAATCAGGGGAGATGGCAGACACAATTACTCCCTCTTTGAGAATACCCGCCGGCTCAGGCAAACCCGGAGAGTCGGGCACAAAACTCCTAGACAGGGCATCCGCCTTCACATTTTTAGAGCCCGGAAGGTACGAAACCACAAAGTCAAAATGGGAGAAAAACAACGACCAACGAGCCTGTCTAGGATTCAACCGTTTGGCAGACTCGAGATAAGTCAAGTTCTTGTGATCAGTCAAGACCACCACGCGATGCTTAGCTCCTTCAAGCCAATGACGCCACTCCTCGAATGCCCACTTCATGGCCAGCAACTCTCGATTGCCAACATCATAATTTCGCTCAGCAGGCGAAAACTTCCTGGAAAAGAAGGCGCATGGCTTCATCACCGAGCAATCAGCACCTCTTTGCGACAAAACAGCCCCCGCTCCAATTTCAGAAGCATCAACCTCAACCTGGAACGGAAGCGAAACATCTGGTTGACACAACACAGGGGCAGAAGAAAAACGATGCTTTAACTCTTGAAAAGCTTCCACAGCAGCAGAAGACCAATTGACCACATCAGCACCCTTCTTGGTCAAATCGGTCAATGGTTTAGCAATACTAGAGAAATTACAGATGAAGCGACGATAAAAATTAGCAAAGCCAAGGAACTTTTGCAGACTCTTCAGAGATGTCGGCTGAGTCCAGTCATAAATGGCCTGGACCTTAACAGGGTCCATCTCGATAGTAGAAGGGGAAAAAATGAACCCCAAAAATGAAACCTTCTGAACACCAAAGAGACACTTTGATCCCTTCACAAACAAAGAATTAGCACGCAGGACCTGGAACACAAATCTGACCTGCTTCACATGAGACTCCCAATCATCCGAGAAGACCAAAATATCATCCAAGTGTACAATCAGGAATTTATCCAGGTACTCTCGGAAGATGTCATGCATAAAGGACTGAAATACTGATGGAGCATTGGCAAGTCCGAATGGCATAACTAGGTACTCAAAATGGCCCTCGGGCGTATTAAATGCAGTTTTCCATTCATCGCCCTGTTTAATACGCACAAGATTATATGCACCACGAAGATCTATCTTGGTGAACCAACTAGCCCCCTTAATCCGAGCAAACAAATCAGATAGCAGCGGCAAGGGGTACTGAAATTTGACCGTGATTTTATTTAGAAGGCGGTAATCAATACAAGGTCTCAGCGAACCATCCTTCTTGGCCTCCAGTACTGTTATGAATAGGTAATTCAGAACCACAATGGACCTTGAAGTTCAGAGCACACAAAGTGACCTGACAATAAGCAAAATTATAGGACGAGCTCTGAGACGTGGGAACTCTGCTGACCGCAATCCCTAATCCTATCACACCACACTAGAGGTAGCCGTGGATTGCGCCTAACGCTCCCTATGCAACTCGGCACAGTGTTGTGATAGACAATTCAGTAACACAATGTACATAGCGATCAGAGCACATACAGTGATCTGACAATAACCCAAAAATAATAGAACGAGCTCTGAGACGTGGAAACTCTGTAAACCGCAATTCCTGATCCTCTCCAAACACAACTAGAGGCAGCTGTGGATTGCGCCTAACGCTCCCTATGCAACTCGGCACAGCCTGAGAAACTAACTAGCCTGAAGATAGAAAAATAAGCCTACCTTGCCTCAGAGAAATACCCCAAAGGAAAAGGCAGCCCCCCACATATAATGACTGTGAGTAAGATGAAAAGACAAACGTAGGGATGAAATAGATTCAGCAAAGTGAGGCCCGATATTCTAGACAGAACGAGGATAGGAAAGATAACTTTGCGGTCTACACAAAACCCTAAAGAAAACCACGCAAAGGGGGCAAAAAGACCCTCCGTACCGAACTAACGGCACGGAGGTACACCCTTTGCGTCCCAGAGCTTCCAGCAAAACAAATAGACAAGCTGGACAGAAAAAATAGTAACAAATAGCAAAGAAGCACTTAGCTATGCAGAGCAGCAGGCCACAGGAATGATCCAGAGAAACACAAGTCCAACACTGGAACATTGACAGGAAGCATGGATCAAAGCATCAGGTGGAGTTAAGTAGAGAAGCAGCTAACGACCTCACCAGATCACCTGAGGGAGGAAACTCAGAAGCTGCAGTACCACTTTCCTCCACAAACGGAAGCTCCCAGAGAGAATCAGCCGAAGTACCACTTGTGACCACAGGAGTGAACTCTGCCACAGAATTCACAACAGTACCCCCCCTTGAGGAGGGGTCACCGAACCCTCACCAGAGCCCCCAGGCCGATCAGGATGAGCCACATGAAAGGCACGAACAAGATCGGGAGCATGGACATCAGAGGCAAAAACCCAGGAATTATCTTCCTGAGCATAACCCTTCCATTTAACCAGATACTGGAGTTTCCGTCTTGAAACACGAGAATCCAAAATCTTCTCCACAATATACTCCAATTCCCCCTCCACCAAAACCGGGGCAGGAGGCTCAACAGATGGGACCATAGGTGCCACGTATCTCCGCAACAATGACCTATGGAATACGTTATGTATGGAAAAAGAATCTGGAAGGGTCAGACGAAAAGACACAGGATTAAGAACCTCAGAAATCCTATACGGACCAATAAAACGAGGTTTAAACTTAGGAGAGGAAACCTTCATAGGACTATGACGAGAAGATAACCAAACCAGATCCCCAACACGAAGTCGGGGACCCACACGGCGTCTGCGATTAGCGAAAAGTTGAGACTTCTCCTGGGACAAGGTCAAATTGTCCACTACCTGAGTCCAAATCTGCTGCAACCTGTCCACCACAGTATCCACACCAGGACAGTCCGAAGACTCAACCTGTCCTGAAGAGAAACGAGGATGGAACCCAGAATTGCAGAAAAACGGCGAAACCAAGGTAGCCGAGCTGGCCCGATTATTAAGGGCGAACTCAGCCAAAGGCAAAAAGGACACCCAGTCATCCTGATCAGCAGAAACAAAGCATCTCAGATATGTTTCCAAGGTCTGATTGGTTCGTTCGGTCTGGCCATTAGTCTGAGGATGGAAAGCCGAGGAAAAAGACAAGTCAATGCCCATCCTACCACAAAAGGCTCGCCAAAACTTCGAAACAAACTGGGAACCTCTGTCAGAAACAATATTCTCTGGAATGCCATGCAAACGAACCACATGCTGGAAGAACAAAGGCACCAAATCAGAGGAGGAAGGCAATTTAGACAAGGGTACCAGATGGACCATCTTAGAAAAGCGATCACAGACCACCCAAATGACTGACATCTTTTGAGAAACGGGAAGGTCAGAAATAAAATCCATAGAGATATGTGTCCAAGGCCTCTTCGGGACCGGCAAGGGCAAAAGCAACCCACTGGCACGAGAACAGCAGGGCTTAGCCCGAGCACAAATCCCACAGGACTGCACAAAAGTACGCACATCCCGCGACAGAGAGGGCCACCAAAAGGATCTAGCCACTAACTCTCTGGTACCAAAGATTCCAGGATGACCAGCCAACACCGAACAATGAAGTTCAGAGATAACTCTATTCGTCCACTTATCAGGGACAAACAGTTTCTCCGCTGGGCAACGATCAGGCTTATTAGCCTGAAATTTTTGCAGCACCTGCCGCATATCAGGGGAGATGGCAGACACAATTACTCCTTCCTTGAGGATACCCGCCGGCTCAGATAAACCCGGAGAGTCGGGTACAAAACTCGTAGACAGAGCATCCGCCTTCACATTTTTAGAGCCCGGAAGGTACGAAATCACAAAGTCCAACACTGGAACATTGACAGGAAGCATGGATCAAAGCATCAGGTGGAGTTAAGTAGAGAAGCAGCTAACGACCTCACCGGATCACCTGAGGGAGGAAACTCAGAAGCTGCAGTACCACTTTCCTCCACAAACGGAAGCTCCCAGAGAGAATCAGCCGAAGTACCACTTGTGACCACAGGAGTGAACTCTGCCACAGAATTCACAACAGTACCCCCCCTTGAGGAGGGGTCACCGAACCCTCACCAGAGCCCCCAGGCCGATCAGGATGAGCCACATGAAAGGCACGAACAAGATCGGGAGCATGGACATCAGAGGCAAAAACCCAGGAATTATCTTCCTGAGCATAACCCTTCCATTTAACCAGATAATGGAGTTTCCGTCTTGAAACACGAGAATCCAAAATCTTCTCCACAATATACTCCAATTCCCCCTCCACCAAAACCGGGGCAGGAGGCTCAACAGATGGGACCATAGGTGCCACGTATCTCCGCAACAATGACCTATGGAATACGTTATGTATGGAAAAAGAATCTGGAAGGGTCAGACGAAAAGACACAGGATTAAGAACCTCAGAAATCCTATACGGACCAATAAAACGAGGTTTAAACTTAGGAGAGGAAACCTTCATAGGACTATGACGAGAAGATAACCAAACCAGATCCCCAACACGAAGTCGGGGACCCACACGGCGTCTGCGATTAGCGAAAAGTTGAGACTTCTCCTGGGACAAGGTCAAATTGTCCACTACCTGAGTCCAAATCTGCTGCAACCTGTCCACCACAGTATCCACACCAGGACAGTCCGAAGACTCAACCTGTCCTGAAGAGAAACGAGGATGGAACCCAGAATTGCAGAAAAACGGCGAAACCAAGGTAGCCGAGCTGGCCCGATTATTAAGGGCGAACTCAGCCAAAGGCAAAAAGGACACCCAGTCATCCTGATCAGCAGAAACAAAGCATCTCAGATATGTTTCCAAGGTCTGATTGGTTCGTTCGGTCTGGCCATTAGTCTGAGGATGGAAAGCCGAGGAAAAAGACAAGTCAATGCCCATCCTACCACAAAAGGCTCGCCAAAACTTCGAAACAAACTGGGAACCTCTGTCAGAAACAATATTCTCTGGAATGCCATGCAAACGAACCACATGCTGGAAGAACAAAGGCACCAAATCAGAGGAGGAAGGCAATTTAGACAAGGGTACCAGATGGACCATCTTAGAAAAGCGATCACAGACCACCCAAATGACTGACATCTTTTGAGAAACGGGAAGGTCAGAAATAAAATCCATAGAGATATGTGTCCAAGGCCTCTTCGGGACCGGCAAGGGCAAAAGCAACCCACTGGCACGAGAACAGCAGGGCTTAGCCCGAGCACAAATCCCACAGGACTGCACAAAAGTACGCACATCCCGCGACAGAGAGGGCCACCAAAAGGATCTAGCCACTAACTCTCTGGTACCAAAGATTCCAGGATGACCAGCCAACACCGAACAATGAAGTTCAGAGATAACTCTATTCGTCCACTTATCAGGGACAAACAGTTTCTCCGCTGGGCAACGATCAGGTTTATTAGCCTGAAATTTTTGCAGCACCTGCCGCAAATCAGGGGAGATGGCAGACACAATTACTCCTTCCTTGAGGATACCCGCCGGCTCAGATAAACCTGGAGAGTCGGGTACAAAACTCGTAGACAGAGCATCCGCCTTCACATTTTTAGAGCCCGGAAGGTACGAAATCACAAAGTCAAAACGGGCAAAAAACAACGACCAACGAGCCTGTCTAGGATTCAAGCGCTTGGCAGACTCGAGATAAGTCAAGTTCTTATGATCAGTCAATACCACCACGCGATGCTTAGCTCCTTCAAGCCAATGACGCCACTCCTCGAATGCCCACTTCATGGCCAGCAACTCTCGGTTGCCCACATCATAATTTTGCTCAGCAGGCGAAAACTTCCTGGAAAAGAAAGCGCATGGTTTCATTACTGAGCAATCAGAACCTCTCTGTGACAAAACAGCACCTGCTCCAATCTCAGAAGCATCAACCTCGACCTGGAACGGAAGAGAAACATCTTGTTGACACAACACAGGGGCAGAAGAAAAACGACGCTTCAACTCTTGAAAAGCTTCCACAGCAGCAGAAGACCAATTGACCACATCAGCACCCTTCTTGGTCAAATCGGTCAATGGTTTGGCAACACTAGAAAAATTGCAGATGAAGCGACGATAAAAATTAGCAAAGCCCAGGAACTTTTGCAGACTTTTCAGAGATGTCGGCTGAGTCCAATCATGGATGGCTTGGACCTTAACCGGATCCATCTCGATTAGAGTTGAGCGACCTTGACCTTTTTAGAGTCGAGCCGGGTTTCGCGAAACCCGACTATCTCAAAAGTCGGGTCGAGTGAAATCGGCCGATTATGACGTAAAGTCGGGATCGACCGAAACACGAAACCCAATGCAAGTCAATGGGGCAGCATAGTCGGCAGTGAGTGGGGGCCAGGAAAACACCTAGAGTGCCCATTTTAATGTCAAAACCATCCATTCTTCTTAATGAAGCTTGTCGAGCATAATTTACCTTATAATAATTGGAAGGCATTTGAAATTGGGGTTCATTTGGCTAAAGTTGTGGTGTGTAGGGCTGGTTCAAGTAATTAGTGGGCCCAGGAAATCTGGACCACGTCACGGCAGTGGAGCAGGGAGAGGTAAGTATTTCAACTTTGCAAGTGCTGTGAACCTGAGCAAGCAGGGGGGGCCCACTCGTTGGCATTGGCACTGGCACAGGGCCCCTCAAAGTACAGCGGTGTGTTTGCACGGCGGGGGCGCCTCCCACCGGCAGCAACACTTTTGCGTACCATGAGAGGCCCTGTGCCAGTGACGTCGCCAACTAGTATTCCTCCCCCCACCTGATGAAGGAACCTGCACTTTCATCTGCACCTTCCTGTTTGTCCCCGTGTAAGGTGGTATGGTATGCGGGAAGGGGGACCTGACTTTCAGCAGGGTCACAATCTTGCAGTGTAGCGTGCACGGGAAATGTTGCGTTATGGGTCAATGTACCAGCAGACTCATCTATCACTGGCTGGGCAATGGGCAGGATGAGGAGGAAACACAGATATAGGCCCAAAGAATAAAGTGGGCTAAATGCAGTTCAAAATTGGTAACACAGGACTAATCAGGGGGCATTGCAGTGGAGGACAACTGGAATGAGAGGCTGACACAGAGAGTAGGCCCAAATCAGTGAGTAGTCGAAATGCAGTTCAAAATTGGCAACAGTAGTAAACAGGCGGCACAGCTTTGTTCAGTGGAGGAGAACAGCAAGGAGTGGCAGACACCGATAGTAGGCCCCAACCCAACTAGTAGGCCAAATGCAGTCTAACATTAACAACTACTTAACGAGCGCCTGAAAACGGAATTTCAGGACAGGAAACCAGGAGAACAGCAAGGAGCGGCAGACACCGATAGTAGGCCCCAAACCAACTAGTACGCCAAATGCAGTTGTTCCGTTTAACCACAATTTAATGAGAGCCTGAAGATAGAAGTTCAGGAAAGGCAACCTGGAGAACACCTTGGAGTGGAACACACCATCTCTCTACACCCCATACCCAATTTGTAGGTCTAATGCAGCGTAGTTTCCAACAACTACAAAACGAGAGCATGATGATCGAAGCATTGGCGAGGAAACCTGGGGAACACCTTGGAGTGTAACACACCATCTCTCTACACCCCATACCCAATTTGTAGGCCTAATGCAGCGTAGTTTCCAACAACTACTAAACGAGAGCATGATGATCAAAGCATTGGCGAGGAAACCTGGGGAACACCTTGGAGTGGAACACACCATCTCTCTACAGTGGAACACACCATCTCTCTACACCCCATACCCAATTTGTAGGCCTAATGCAGCGTAGTTTCCAACAACTACTAAACGAGAGCCGGAAGATCGAAGCAATGGAGAGGAAACCTGGGGAACACCTTGGAGTGTAACACACCATCTCTCTACACCCCATACCCAATTTGTAGGCCTAATGCAGCGTAGTTTCCAACAACTACTAAACGAGAGCCGGAAGATCGAAGCAATGGAGAGGAAACCTGGGGAACACCTTGGAGTGTAACACACCATCTCTCTACACCCCATACCCAATTTGTAGGCCTAATGCAGCGTAGTTTCCAACAACTACTAAACGAGAGCCGGAAGATCGAAGCAATGGAGAGGAAACCTGGGGAACACCTTGGAGTGTAACACACCATCTCTCTACACCCCATACCCAATTTGTAGGCCTAATGCAGCATAGTTTCCAACAACTACTAAACGAGAGCATGAAGATCGAAGCAATGGAGAGGAAACCTGGGGAACACCTTGGAGTGTAACACACCATCTCTCTACACCCCATACCCAATTTGTAGGCCTAATGCAGCGTAGTTTCCAACAACTACTAAACGAGAGCATGAAGATCGAAGCAATGGAGAGGAAACCTGGGGAACACCTTGGAGTGGAACACACATCTCTCTACACCCCATACCCAATTTGTAGGCCTAATGCAGCGTAGTTTCCAACAACTACTAAACGAGAGCATGATGATCGAAGCATTGGCGAGGAAACCTGGGGAACACCTTGGAGTGGAACACACCATCTCTCTACAGTGGAACACACCATCTCTCTACACCCCATACCCAATTTGTAGGCCTAATGCAGCGTAGTTTCCAACAACTACTAAACGAGAGCCGGAAGATCGAAGCAATGGAGAGGAAACCTGGGGAACACCTTGGAGTGTAACACACCATCTCTCTACACCCCATACCCAATTTGTAGGCCTAATGCAGCGTAGTTTCCAACAACTACTAAACGAGAGCATGAAGATCGAAGCAATGGAGAGGAAACCTGGGGAACACCTTGGAGTGGAACACACCATCTCTCTACACCCCATACCCAATTTGTAGGCCTAATGCAGCGTAGTTTCCAACAACTTCTAAACGAGAGCACGATGATCGAAGCATTGGCGAGGAAACCTGGGGAACACCTTGGAGTGGAACACACCATCTCTCTACAGTGGAACACACGATCTCTCTACACCCCATACCCAATTTGTAGGCCTAATGCAGCGTAGTTTCCAACAACTACTAAACGAGAGCCGGAAGATCGAAGCTCAGGAAAGGCAACCTGGGGAACACCTTGGAGTGGAACACACCATCTCTCTACACCCCATACCCAATTTGTAGGCCCAATGCAGCGTAGTTTCCAACAACTACTAAACGAGAGCCGGAAGATCGAAGCTCAGGAAAGGCAACCTGGGGAACACCTTGGAGTGTAACAAACCCTCTCTCTACACCACGGAAGGGCTGATTCTTAGGAAGGAAGGCTGTCGGAAAGAAGCAGGGCGCGTCCGAGGGTGATTATATTCTTATTAGGTATATACTCACCCTCGGACGCGCCCTGCTTCTTTATTTGTAATGAATGTTTATTTGCAATATGGTTTTGACTTACTCTATTTTTTTGGTAAATAATGATTTTATTATTTTCATTGTTTTGCATCTTCTTGGCAATAATATAAAGAAGACACGACAGGACAACACTCGGTGGATGCCATATCTGTGTTTAAAATTGAAAAAACCTTTCAGTTAACTACTTGCAGGAGAAAGTTATTGTAGCTGGTGGCCATTTTTAGTACTGTACCAGATTTTTGTTGTATGTGTTTGTTTTTAATGTTAAAATGTCTGCATTTGATATCTCTCCAGTATTTTCTTTTTTATAAGCAACATACTTATTTTTATATTTTCTGATGTTGGTTCCAGGGGTACACGGGCAGCAGTGGTGTGGTCAGTGGAGGCCTAGTGGAAGGAGTGACCGCAGACAGGCATCGAAGGCCTAAAATAATAACACATGGCTGTAGGCAATTTTAAATTAGTTCCAGGGGTACACGGGCAGCAGTGGTGTGGTCAGTGGAGGCCTAGTGGAAGGAGTCACCGCAGACAGGCATCGAAGGCCTAAAATAATAACACATGGCTGTAGGCAATTTTAAATTGGTTCCAGGGGTACACGGGCAGCAGTGGTGTGGTCAGTGGAGGCCTAGTGGAAGGAGTCACCGCAGACAGGCATCGAAGGCCTAAAATAATAACACATGGCTGTAGGCAATTTTAAATTGGTTCCAGGGGTACACGGGCAGCAGTGGTGTGGTCAGTGGAGGCCTAGTGGAAGGAGTGACCGCAGACAGGCATCGAAGGCCTAAAATAATAACACATGGCTGTAGGCAATTTTAAATTGGTTCCAGGGGTACACGGGCAGCAGTGGTGTGGTCAGTGGAGGCCTACTGGAAGGAGTCACCGCAGACAGGCATTGAAGGCCTAAAATAATAACACATGGCTGTAGGCAATTTTAAATTGGTTCCAGGGGTACACGGGCAGCAGTGGTGTGGTCAGTGGAGGCCTAGTGGAAGGAGTCACCGCAGACAGGCATCAAAGGCCTAAAATAATAACACATGGCTGTAGGCAATTTTAAATTGGTTCCAGGGGTACACGGGCAGCAGTGGTGTGGTCAGTGGAGGCCTAGTGGAAGGAGTCACCGCAGACAGGCATCGAAGGCCTAAAATAATAACACATGGCTGTAGGCAATTTTAAATTGGTTACAGGGGTACACGGGCAGCAGTGGTGTGGTCAGTGGAGGCCTAGTGGAAGGAGTGACCGCAGACAGGCATCGAAGGCCTAAAATAATAACACATGGCTGTAGGCAATTTTAAATTGGTTGCAGGGGTACACGGGCAGCAGTGGTGTGGTCAGTGGAGGCCTAGTGGAAGGAGTGACCACAGACAGGCATCGAAGGCCTAACATAACAAAAATGTCAATACAATGGTATTGTCAGTGGCAGGCATTGAAGGATGTCAGCGCATAGACTAAACATTGGTGGAGCTGTGAGATAATTTTGCAAGTGGTAGAGCACTGTTTGAGCTGGGGTGGGGGGAAACTGTCTTGTGGCCGGCGGTACAGGCCCAGGGCCCCTCATATTACAACGGTGTGTCTGACGTTGGGTGCGCACCACCACCGCCAGAGACACTTTATTGTACTAGGAGGGACCCAGTGGCAGTGCCGTTGACCAAAAGCGGGCTCACCCACCTCTTCAGACAAACTGCACTCTCACGGGTGCTGTCGCCAAGTGTCGATACCACGGCCCCGTGTGGGGAGTTTGGCCATTTAGTGAGGTGTAAACATGTCGTATGCTGGACAATCAGGTGCAGAAAATTACGAGATTGGAAAAGGCATTCAGAATAGTCCACAGGCAAGACCTTTTCATAGGAAAGCTAGGTGTCAGCCGGGCAAGGTGGGGCAAAAGATTTCGAAATCCAGTTGTGGTTCATTTTAAAGAAGGTTAGATCATCTACATTTTGGGTAGCCAGACGAGTCCTTTTTTCTGTTAGTATTGAACCTGCAGCACTGAATACTCTTTCTGAAAGGACACTAGCTGCCGGGCAAGCAAGCTCCTGCAATGCATATTCTGCCAATTCTGGCCAGGTGTCTAATTTTGATGCCCAGTAATCAAATGGGAATGACGGTTGAGGGAGAACATCGATAAGGGATGAAAAATAGTTTGTAACCATACTGGACAAATGTTGTCTCCTGTCACTTTGAATTGATGCTGCAGTACCTGTCCTGTCTGCGGTCATAGCAAAATCACTCCACAACCTGGTCAGAAAACCCCTCTGGCCAACGCCACTTCTGATTTCTGCCCCTCTAACTCCTCTGGTCTGCTGGCCCCTGCAGCTCGTGTGAGAACGATCACGGGCGCTGTGTGCAGGGAATGCCAGAAGCAAACGGTCAACAAGAGTTGATTGTTTGGTTGCTAATATTAGTTCCAAGTTCTCATGTGGCATTATATTTTGCAATTTGCCTTTATAGCGAGGATCAAGGAGGCAGGCCAACCAGTAATCGTCATCATTCATCATTTTAGTTATGCGTGTGTCCCTTTTAAGGATACGTAAGGCATAATCCGCCATGTGGGCCAAAGTTCCAGTTCTCAAATCTGCGGTTGTGCTTGGTTGAGGGGCAGTTTCAGGCAAATCCACGTCACTTGTGTCCCTCAAAAAACCAGAACCCGGCCTTGCCGCGCCACCAATTTCCAGTGGCCCCGGAAAAGCTTCCTCATTAAAAATATAATCATCCCCATCATCCTCCTCGTCCTCCTCCTCCTCTTCGCCCGCTACCTCGTCCTGTACACTGCCCTGGCCAGACAATGGCTGACTGTCATCAAGGCTTTCCTCTTCCTCAGCTGCAGACGCCTGATCCTTTATGTGCGTCAAACTTTGCATCAGCAGACGCATTAGGGGGATGCTCATGCTTATTATGGCGTTGTCTGCACTAACCAGCCGTGTGCATTCCTCAAAACACTGAAGGACTTGACACATGTCTTGAATCTTCGACCACTGCACACCTGACAACTCCATGTCTGCCATCCTACTGCCTGCCCGTGTATGTGTATCCTCCCACAAAAACATAACAGCCCGCCTCTGTTCACACAGTCTCTGAAGCATGTGCAGTGTTGAGTTCCACCTTGTTGCAACGTCTATGGTTAGGCGATGCTGGGGAAGGTTCAAAGAACGCTGATAGGTCTGCATACGGCTGGAGTGTACGGGCGAACGGCGGATATGTGAGCAAAGTCCACACACTTTGAGGAGCAGGTCGGATAACCCCGGATACCTTTTCAGGAAGCACTGCACCACCAGGTTTAAGGTGTGAGCCAGGCAAGGAATGTGTTTCAGTTGGGAAAGGGAGATGGCAGCCATGAAATTCCTTCCGTTATCACTCACTACCTTGCCTGCCTCAAGATCTACAGTGCCCAGCCACGACTGCGTTTCTTTCTGCAAGAACTCGGACAGAACTTCCGCGGTGTGTCTGTTGTCGCCCAAACACTTCATAGCCAATACAGCCTGCTGACGTTTGCCAGTAGCTGCCCCATAATGGGAGACCTGGTGTGCAACAGTGGCAGCTGCGGATGGAGTGGTTGTGCGACTGCGGTCTGTGGACGAGCTCTCGCTTCTGCAGGAGGACGAAGAGGAGGAGGAGGGGGTGCGAACGGCTACAGCCAATTGTTTCCTAGACCGTGGGCTAGGCAGAACTGTCCCAAACTTGCTGTCCCCTGTGGACCCTGCATCCACCACATTTACCCAGTGTGCCGTGATGGACACGTAACGTCCCTGGCCATGCCTACTGGTCCATGCATCTGTTGTCAGGTGCACCTTTGTGCTCACAGATTGCCTGAGTGCATGGACGATGCGCTCTTTAACATGCTGGTGGAGGGCTGGGATGGCTTTTCTGGAAAAAAAGTGTCGACTGGGTAGCTCGTAGCGTGGTACAGCGTAGTCCATCAGGGCTTTGAAAGCTTCGCTTTCAACTAACCGGTAGGGCATCATCTCTAACGAGATTAGTCTAGCTATGTGTGCGTTCAAACCCTGTGTACGCGGATGCGAGGCTAAGTACTTCCTTTTTCTAACCATAGTCTCATGTAGGGTGAGCTGGACTGGAGAGCTGGAGATCGTGGAACTAGCGGGGGTGCCGGTGGACATGGCAGACTGAGAGACGGTGGGAGATGGTATTGTTGCCACCGGTGCCCTAGATGCAGTGTTTCCTACTACGAAACTGGTGATTCCCTGACCCTGACTGCTTTGGCCTGGCAAAGAAACCTGCACAGATACTGCAGGTAGTGCGGAAAATGGTGGCCCTACACTGCCGGAAGGGATGTTGCGTTGCTGACTAGCTTCATTGGCCGAGGGTGCTACAACCTTAAGGGACGTTTGGTAGTTAGTCCAGGCTTGCAAATGCATGGTGGTTAAATGTCTATGCATTCAACTTGTATTGAGACTTTTCAGATTCTGTCCTCTGCTTAAGGTAGTTGAACATTTTTGACAGATGACTTTGCGCTGATCAATTGGATGTTGTTTAAAAAAATGCCAGACTGCACTCTTTCTAGCATCGGATACCTTTTCAGGCATTGCAGACTGAGCTTTAACTGGATGGCCACGCTGTCCTCCAACAGGTTTTGGCTTTGCCACGCGTTTTGGGCAAGATACGGGCCCGGCAGATGGAACCTGTTGCGATGTTGATGCCTGCTGCGGCCCCTCCTCCTCCGCTTCAGAACTGCTGCCGCCTGCACCCTGTTCCCCCAATGGCTGCCAATCGGGGTCAAGAACTGGGTCATCTATTACCTCTTCTTGTAGCTCGTGTGCAACTTCGTCTGTGTCACCGTGTCGGTCGGTGGTATAGCGTTCGTGATGGGGCAACATAGTCTCATCAGGGTCTGATTCTTGATCAGCACCCTGCGAGGGCAATGTTGTGGTCTGAGTCAAAGGACCAGCATAGTAGTCTGGCTGTGGCTGTGCATCAGTGCACTCCATGTCAGATTCAACTTGTAATGGGCATGGACTGTTAACTGCTTCACTTTCTAAGCCAGGGATGGTATGTGTAAAGATCTCCATGGAGTAACCCGTTGTGTCGCCTGCTGCATTCTTCTCTGTTGTTGTTTTTGCTGAAGAGGACCAGGAAGCGACTTGTCCCTGACCGTGAACATCCACTAACGACGCGCTGCTTTGACATTTACCAGTTTCACGAGAGGAGGCAAAAGAGCTAGAGGCTGAGTCAGCAAGATAAGCCAAAACTTGCTCTTGCTGCTCCGGCTTTAAAAGCGGTTTTCCTACTCCCAGAAAAGGGAGCGTTCGAGGCCTTGTGTAGCCAGACGACGAACCTGGCTCCACAGCTCCAGACTTAGGTGCAATATTTTTTTTCCCACGACCAGCTGATGCTCCACCACTACCACTACCCTCATTACCAGCTGACAATGAACGCCCCCGGCCACGACCTCTTCCACCATACTTCCTCATTGTTTTAAAAATGTAAACAAACTAACGGTATTTGTTGCTGTCACACAAATTACACGGTGAGCTATAACTTCAGTATGATTTAGCTACCCCTTTACAGGTGAGTGAGACCACAACGAAAATCAGGCACAATGTTACACACTCTGTTGTTGGTGGCAACAAATGAGAGAGATGCCACACACGCAGGACTGTCACTGAAGCACAAATGTAAATAATAATCTCCCACTGATTTGATTTTTTTTTTTTTTTAAGGGAGACTTTAGGAAAAAAAATAATAGAATAAAATGATTTTTTCAGGAAGAATTTAGAAACCAAATAAAATAAAATGATTTTTTCAGGGAGAATTTAGAAAACAAATAAAACAAAAAAAGGCTTTCTATGGCCCACTGAGTGAGAGATGACGCACACAGGAGTCAGGAGTGGCACACAAGCCCAGAGGCCAATATTTATCTCCCACTGATTGATGTAGTGATTTTTTCAGGTAGATTTTGGAACCCAAATCAAGCTAAAAAAAATAATAGGCTTTCTATGGCCCACAATTGGAGAGAGAGAGAGATGGCACACCCAGGAGTCAAGACTGGCACACAAGCAGAAAGGGCAATATTAATCTCCCACTGATTTTTTTTTTTTTTTCAGGGAGACTTTAGGAAAAAAAAAAATAGAATAAAATGATTTTTTCAGGAAGAATTTAGAAACCAAATAAAATAAAATGATTTTTTCAGGGAGAATTTAGAAAACAAATAAAACAAAAAAAGGCTTTCTATGGCCCACTGAGTGAGAGATGACGCACACAGGAGTCAGGAGTGGCACACAAGCCCAGAGGCCAATATTTATCTCCCACTGATTGATGTAGTGATTTTTTCAGGTAGATTTTGGAACCCAAATCAAGCTAAAAAAAAAAATTATAGGCTTTCTATGGCCCACAATTGGAGAGAGAGAGAGAGATGGCACACCCAGGAGTCAAAACTGGCACACAAGCAGAAAGGGCAATATTAATCTCCCACTGATTTGTTTTTTTTTTTTTTTTTTCAGGGAGACTTTAGGAAAAAAAAAAAAAATAAAATGATTTTTTCAGGAAGAATTTAGAAACCAAATAAAATAAAATGATTTTTTCAGGGAGAATTTAGAAAACAAATAAAACAAAAAAAGGCTTTCTATGGCCCACTGAGTGAGAGATGACGCACACAGGAGTCAGGAGTGGCACACAAGCCCAGAGGCCAATATTTATCTCCCACTGATTGATGTAGTGATTTTTTCAGGTAGATTTTGGAACCCAAATCAAGCTAAAAAAATAATAGGCTTTCTATGGCCCACAATTGGAGAGAGAGAGAGAGATGGCACACCCAGGAGTCAAGACTGGCACACAAGCAGAAAGGGCAATATTAATCTCCCACTGATTTGTTTGTTTTTTTTTTTTTTTTCAGGGAGACTTTAGGAAAAAAAAAGTAGAATAAAATGATTTTTTCAGGAAGAATTTAGAAACCAAAGAAAATAAAATGATTTTTTCAGGGAGAATTTAGAAAACAAATAAAACAAAAAAAGGCTTTCTATGGCCCACTGAGTGAGAGATGACGCACACAGGAGTCAGG
The DNA here is from genome assembly GCF_032444005.1 of Ranitomeya imitator. Classification (NCBI taxonomy): domain Eukaryota; kingdom Metazoa; phylum Chordata; class Amphibia; order Anura; family Dendrobatidae; genus Ranitomeya; species Ranitomeya imitator. The sequence continues at coordinate 167,809,122 of NC_091288.1, forward strand.
AGTGGCACACAAGCCCAGAGGCCAATATTTATCTCCCACTTTTTTTTTTTTGTTCCAGGGAAAATTTATAAACCCAATAAAAAAAATAATAAATAGGCTTTCTATGGCCCACTATCTGAGAGACAGAGAGAGATGGCACGCTTAGGACTGGCACACAAGCCCAAAGGCCAATATTAATCTCCCTTTTTTTTTTAAGGGAGAATTTATAAAACCAAAAAAAAATAAATAAATAGGCTTTCTATGGCCCACTATTTGTGAGAGAGATGGCACGCTCAGGACTGGCACACAGGCCCAGAGGCCAATATTAATCTCCCACTTTTTTTTTTTTTTTCCAGGGAAAATTTATAAACCAAATAAAAAAAATAAAAAAATAAATAGGCTTTCTATGGCCCACTATCTGAGAGAGAGAGATGGCACGCTTAGGACTGGCACACAAGCCCAAAGGCCAATATTAATCTCCCACTGATTGATTTATTGATTTTTTCAGGTAGAATTTAGAACCCAAATAAAGCAAAAAAAAAAAAAATGGGCTTTCTATGGCCCACTGAGTGAGTGATGATGCACACAGGAGTCAGGAGTGGCACACAAGCCCTGAGGCCAATATTTTTCTCCCACTGATTGATGTAGTGATTTTTTCAGGTAGATTTTAGAACCAAAATCAAGCAAAAAAATAAATAGGCTTTCTATGGCCCACTGAGTGAGTGATGATGCACACAGGAGTCAAGAGTGGCACACAAGCCCTGAGGCCAATATTTTTCTCCCACTGATTGATGTAGTGATTTTTTCAGGTAGATTTTATAACCCAAATCAAGCAAAAAAATAAATAGGCTTTCTATGGCCCACTGAGTGCGAGATGACACAGACAGGGATGGCACTCTAGCAGAAATGTCAATCTTAATCTCCCACAAAAAAAAAAAAAAAAACAGGGAGTGTCCTTCAATTACTATCTCCCTGCAGTAATCTCAGCCAGGTATGGCAGGCAGCAATAAGGAGTGGACTGATGCACAAATTAAATAAAAAGTGTGTACAAACCAAAAAGATAGCTGTGCAGAAAGGAAGGAACAAGAGGATTTGTGCTTTGAAAAAAGCAGTTGGTTTGCACAGCGGCGTACACACAGCAATGCAGCTATCAGGGAGCCTTCTAGGGCAGCCCAATGAGCTACAGCGCTGAGGGGGAAAAAAAAAAAATGTAGCTTCCACTGTCCCTGCACACCGAAGGTGGTGTTGGGCAGTGGAAATCGCTACAGCACAAGCGGTTTGGTGGTTAATGGACCCTGCCTAACGCTATCCCTGCTTCTGACGAAGCAGCAGCAACCTCTCCCTAAGCTCAGATCAGCAGCAGTAACATGGCGGTCGGCGGGAACGCCCCTTTATAGCCCCTGTGACGCCGCAGACAGCAAGCCAATCACTGCAATGCCCTTCTCTAAGATGGTGGGGACCAGGACCTATGTCATCACGCTGCCCACACTCTGCGTTTACCTTCATTGGCTGAGAAATGGCGCTTTTCGCGTCATTGAAACGTGACTTTGGCGCGAAAGTCGCGTACCGCATGGCCGACCCCGCACAGGGGTCGGATCGGGTTTCATGAAACCCGACTTTGCCAAAAGTCGGCGACTTTTGAAAATGAACGACCCGTTTCGCTCAACCCTAATCTCGATAGTAGAAGGGGAAAAGATGAACCCCAAAAATGAAACCTTCTGCACACCAAAGAGACACTTTGATCCCTTCACAAACAAAGAATTAGCACGCAGGACCTGAAAAACCGTTCTGACCTGCTTCACATGAGACTCCCAATCATCCGAGAAGATCAAAATGTCATCCAAGTACACAATCAGGAATTTATCCAGGTACTCACGGAAGATGTCATGCATAAAGGATTGAAACACTGATGGAGAATTGGCAAGTCCGAACGGCATCACTAGATACTCAAAATGACCCTCGGGCGTATTAAATGCAGTTTTCCATTCATCGCCTTGCCTGATTCTCACCAGATTATACGCACCACGAAGATCTATCTTAGTGAACCAACTAGCCCCCTTAATCCGAGCAAACAAATCAGATAACAATGGCAAGGGGTACTGAAATTTAACAGTGATCTTATTAAGAAGGCGGTAATCTATACACGGTCTCAGCGAACCATCCTTCTTGGCTACAAAAAAGAACCCTGCTCCTAATGGCGACGATGACGGGCGAATATGCCCCTTCTCCAGGGATTCCTTCACATAACTGCGCATAGCGGTGTGCTCAGGCACGGATAAATAAAACAGACGACCTTTTGGGAATTTACTACCAGGAATCAAATTGATAGCACAATAACAATCCCTATGCGGAGGCAGGGCATCGGACTTGGGCTCATCAAATACATCCCGGTAATCAGACAAGAACTCTGGAACCTCAGAAGGGGTGGATGACGAAATTGACAGAAATGGAACATCACCATGTACCCCCTGACAACCCCAGCTGGACACCAACATGGAATTCCAATCCAATACTGGATTATGGGCTTGTAGCCATGGCAACCCCAACACGACCACATCATGCAGATTATGCAACACCAGAAAGCGAATAACCTCCTGATGTGCAGGAGCCATGCATATGGTCAGCTGGGTCCAGTATTGAGGCTTATTCTTGGCCAAAGGTGTAGCATCAATTCCTCTCAATGGAATAGGACACTGCAAGGGCTCCAATAAAAACCCACAACGTTTAGCATAATCCAAGTCCATCAAATTCAGGGCAGCGCCTGAATCCACAAACGCCATGATAGAATACGACGACAAGGAGCATATCAAGGTAACGGACAGAAGAAATTTTGACTGTACAGTACCAATGGTGGCAGACCTAGCGAACCGCTTAGTGCGCTTAGGACAATCAGAGATAGCATGAGTGGAGTCACCACAGTAGAAACACAGCCCATTCAGGCGTCTGTGTTCTTGCCGTTCAACTCTGGTCATAGTCCTATCGCACTGCATAGGCTCAGGTTTAATCTCAGGTAATACCGCCAAATGGTGCACAGATTTACGCTCACGCAAGCGTCGACCGATCTGAATGGCCAAAGACATAGACTCATTCAAACCAGCGGGCATAGGAAATCCCACCATGACATCCTTAATGGCTTCAGAGAGACCCTTTCTGAAAATGGCTGCAGATTCATTCCATTGAGTGAGCACGGACCATTTTCTAAATTTCTGGCAATATAGCTCTATGTCATCCTGAGCCTGACAAAGAGCCAGCAAATTTTTTTCTGCCTGATCTACTGAATTAGGCTCATCATACAGCAATCCAAGCGCCAGGAAAAACGCATCGATATCACTCAATGCAGGATCTCCTGACACAAGAGAAAATGCCCAGTCCTGAGGGTCGCCACGCAAAAAAGAAATGACGATCCTAACCTGTTGCGCTGGGTCACCAGAGGAGCGAGGTTTCAAAGCCAGAAACAGTTTACAATTATTCTTGAAACTCAGAAATTTAGTTCTATCTCCAAAAAACAAATCTGGAATAGGAATTCTCGGTTCTAACAAAGAAATCTGAACCACAAAATTTTGAATATCTTGAACTCTTGCCGTGAGCTGATCTACACATGAAGACAGACCTTTAACCCCTTACCGGCATCGGACGTACTATACCGTCCGATGCCGGCTCCCCTGCTTTGATGCAGGGCTCCGCGGTGAGCCCGCACCAAAGCCGGGACATGTCAGCTGTTTTGAACAGCTGACATGTGCCCGTAATAGGCGCGGGCAGAATCGCGATCTGCCCGCACCTATTAACTAGTTAAATGCCGCTGTCAAACGCAGACAGCGGCATTTAACTACCGCTTCCGGCCGGGCGGCCGGAAATGACGTCATCGCCGACCCCCGTCACATGTCCGGGGGTCGGCGATGCGTCTCCATTGTAGCCATAGAGGTCCTTGAGACCTCTATGGTTACTGATTGCCCGTCGCTGTGAGCGCCACCCTGTGGTCGGCGCTCACAGCACACGTGCAATTCTGCTACATAGCAGCGATCAGCAGATCGCTGCTATGTAGCAGAGCCGATCGTGCTGTCCCTGCTTGTAGCCTCCCATGGAGGCTATTGAAGCATGGCAAAAGTAAAAAAAAAAAGTTTAAAAAAATGTGAAAAAAATAAAAAAAACATAAAAGTTTAAATCACCCCCCTTTCGCCCCAATCAAAATAAATCAATAAAAAAAATATCAAATCTACGCATATTTGGTATCGCCGCGCTCAGAATTGCCCGATCTATCAAATAAAAAAAAGTATTAACCTGATCGCTAAACAGCGTAGCGGGAAAAAAACTCGAAACGCCAGAATTACGTTTTTTTGGTCGCCGCGACATTGCATTAAAATGCAATAACGGGCGATCAAAAGAACGTATCTGCACCGAAATGCTATCATTAAAAACGTCATCTCGGCACGCAAAAAATAAGCCCTCAACCGACCCCATATCACGAAAAATGGAGACGCTACGAGTATCGGAAAATGGCGCAATTTTTTTTTTTTTTTTTTTAGCAAAGTTTGGAATTTTTTTTCACCACTTAGATAAAAAATAACCTAGTCATGTTTGGTGTCTATGAACTCGTAATGACCTGGAGAATCATAATGGCAGGTCATTTTTAGCATTTAGTGAACCTAGCAAAAAAGCCAAACAAAAAACCAATGTGGGATTGCACTTTTTTTGCAATTTCACCGCACTTGGAATTTTTTTCCCGTTTTCTAGTACACGACATGCTAAAACCAATGATGTCGTTCAAAAGTACAACTCGTCCCGCAAAAAATAAGCCCTCACATGGCCAAATTGACAGAAAAATAAAAAAGTTATGGCTCTGGGAAGGAGGGGAGCGAAAAACGAACACGGAAAAACGAAAAATCCCCTGGTCATGAAGGGGTTAATGTCCATTGTAACACCTGTGTCCTGAACCACCCAAATGTCTAGGGGAAAAAAAAGACAGATCACAGTGCAAAGGAAAAAAAATGGTCTCAGAACTTCTTTTTTCCCTCTATTGAGAATCATTAGTACTATGGCTTCCTGTACTGTTGTGATAGACAATTCAGTAACACAATGTACATAGCGATCAGAGCACATACAGTGATCTGACAATAACCCAAAAATAATAGAACAAGCTCTGAGACGTGGAAACTCTGTAAACCGCAATTCCTGATCCTCTCCAAACACAACTAGAGGCTGCTGTGGATTGCGCCTAACGCTCCCTATGCAACTCGGCACAGCCTGAGAAACTAACTAGCCTGAAGATAGAAAAATAAGCCTACCTTGCCTCAGAGAAATACCCCAAAGGAAAAGGCAGCCCCCCACATATAATGACTGTGAGTAAGATGAAAAGACAAACGTAGGGATGAAATAGATTCAGCAAAGTGAGGCCCGATATTCTAGACAGAACGAGGATAGGAAAGATAACTTTGCGGTCTACACAAAACCCTAAAGAAAACCACGCAAAGGGGGTAAAAAGACCCTCCGTACCGAACTAACGGCACGGAGGTACACCCTTTGCGTCCCAGAGCTTCCAGCAAAACAAATAGACAAGCTGGACAGAAAAAATAGCAACAAATAGCAAAGAAGCACTTAGCTATGCAGAGCAGCAGGCCACAGGAATGATCCAGAGAAACACAAGTCCAACACTGGAACATTGACAGGAAGCATGGATCAAAGCATCAGGTGGAGTTAAGTAGAGAAGCAGCTATCGACCTCACCAGATCACCTGAGGGAGGAAACTCAGAAGCTGCAGTACCACTTTCCTCCACAAACGGAAGCTCCCAGAGAGAATCAGCCGAAGTACCACTTGTGACCACAGGAGTGAACTCTGCCACAGAATTCACAACAGCACAGCCTGAGAAACTAGCTAGGCCTGAAGATAGAAAAATAAGCCTACCTTGCCTCAGAGAAATTCCCCAAAGGAAAAGGCAGCCCCCCACATATAATGACTGTGAGTTAAGATGAAAGTACAAACACAGAGATGAAATAGATTTAGCAAAGCGAGGCCCGACTTACTGAATAGACCGAGGATAGGAAAGATAGCTTTGCGGTCAACACAAAAACCTACAAACAACCACGCAGAGGGGCAAAAAGTCCCTCCGCACCGACTAACGGTACGGAGGTGCTCCCTCTGCGTCTCAGAGCTTCCAGCAAGCAAGAAAAACAAATAAAAGCAAGCTGGACAGAAAATATAGCAACAAAAGTAACACAAGCAGAACTTAGCTTATGCTGAGCAGACAGGCCACAGGAACGATCCAGGAGGAAGCAAGACCAATACTAGAACATTGACTGGAGGCCAGGATCAAAGCACTAGGTGGAGTTAAATAGAGCAGCACCTAACGACTTAACCTCATCACCTGAGGAAGGAAACTCAGAAGCCGCAGTACCACTTGTGACCACAGGAGGGAGCTTGATCACAGAATTCACAACAGGGACCCCGGTCACTGACAATTTTGTACGGCATACCGTGTAGGCAAAAGATATGCTTGATGAACAACGCTGCCAGAGCCCGTGCAGAAGGTAGCCGTGGAAGAGGCATCAAGTGCACCATTTTGGAAAAATGGTCGGTGATCACCCAGATAATGGTACAGCTACGAGACTTGGATAAGCCCACCACAAAATCCATCCTGGCCATCTCCCAGGGCCTGTCCGCCACCGGCAGGGGGTAAAGCAACCCAGCTCGCCATTGCCGAGGAGACTTGTTCTTGGCGCAAGAGACACATGCCCGAACATAGTCTGCGACGTCATGAGCCATATGCGGCCACCAATATATCCTTGCCAGTAGCTCAGATGTCCTTTTGGACCCAAAATGTCCACCCACCCTGGAAGAGTGAGCTCAAGAGAGAACCTCCGGATGCAGATTGGATGGTACAAAAGTCTTTCCCAGAGGGATAGACTCGAGCAAAACCGGGGCCACAGTTCTCAGGCTCTCGGTGGGGACAATAAGCCGAGGCTCCTCTTCCTCCTCAGATGATCATACAACGGAGCGAGAGAGAGCGTCGGCACAAATGTTCTTCTCCCCGGAAAGAAAATGGAGGGTGAAATGAAACCGGGAGAAGAACAAGGACCCTCTTACCTGGCGAGAAATTAACCACTGGGCTGTCTGCAGGTACACAAAATTCTTGTGATCTGTGAAGACTTGGAAGGGAAAACGAGCTCCCTCCAAGAGATGTCTCCACTCCGAGAAGGCCAACTTCATGGCTAGCAACTCCCTGTCCCCGATGGAATAATTCCTCTCTGCTGGTGAGAAGGTCTTAGAGAAGAAGAAGCAAGGATGCTTCTGACCTTGAGCATCCTTTTGGAAAAGGATTGCTCCAGCACCAAAAGATGAGGCATCCACCTCCATTATAAATGGCTTATCTACATCGGGGCGATGTAGGATGGGAGCGCTAGTGAAGTGTGACTTAATGGAGTGAAAGACCTTGGAGACCTCCTCAGACCACAATTTGGGATTTGCTCCCTTCTTTGTGAGGGCAACCAAGGGAGCTACTAAAGTTTAGAAGTGTGGAATGAACTGGCAATAGTAATTAATGAACCCCATAAAGCACTGCACCGCTTTAAGAGAATGGGGTTCCTGCCAGTCGCTCACAGACTGTAGTTTGGCAGGATCCATAGCCAATCCATGGGCGGAGATGATATAGCTCAGGAAAGGTAAGGACTCCTGCTCAAACACACATTTCTCCAACTTTGCATAGAGTAAATTTGCCCATAAGAGGTCGAAGACTGTTATGACCTGGTGGTCAGGACAATAATGTACCTGGTGTTTAAGAGCACACGGAATGACCTGATAGTTACTGATAATAAGGACGAGCTCTGGGACGTGGGAACTCTGCTGACCGCAATCCCTAAACCTATCAAACACACTAGAAATAGCCGTGGATTGCGCCTAACGCTCCCTATGCAACTCGGCACAGCCTAAGAAACTAGCTAGCCCTGAAGATAGAAAAATAAAGCCTACCTTGCCTCAGAGAAATTCCCCAAAGGAAAAGGCAGCCCCCCACATATAATGACTGTGAGTAAAGATGAAAATACAAACACAGAGATTAAATAGATTTAGCAAAGTGAGGCCCGACTTACTGAACAGACCGAGGATAGGAAAGGTTACTTTGCGGTCAGCACAAAAACCTACAAAATGACCACGCAGAGGGCGCAAAAAGACCCTCCGCACCGACTCACGGTGCGGAGGCGCTCCCCTCTGCGTCCCAGAGCTTCCAGCAAGCAAGACAAAAAATTCAATAGCAAGCTGGACAGAAAAATAGCAAACCAAAGAAATACAAGCTGGAACTTAGCTTCTGATGGGAAGACAGGTCACAAGAACGATCCAGGAGAGAACTAGACCAATACTGGAACATTGACAGGTGACATGGAGCAAAGATCTAAGTGGAGTTAAATAGAGCAGCAGCTAACGAATTAACCTAGTCACCTGTGAAACTCAGAAACACCCACCAGAGGAAGTCCATGGACAGAACCAGCCGAAGTACCATTCATGACCACAGGAGGGAGCCCGACAACCGAATTCACAACAGAAGACTCTGCAAACATCTCTCCGGTGGGAGTCAACATCTGGAGAGTATATGACAATATCATCCAGATAGACTACGACCGAGGTGGAGACCATATTCCGGAAGATGTCATTCACAAAGTCTTGGAAAATTGCTGGGGCATTACAGAGCCCGAAGGGCATCACCAGATATTCATAGTGCCCATCGCTGGTGTTAAAAGCCATCTTCCTGTTAGGGACTGGCGGAACACACCAAGAATCAGATGTTATGGTATTAGGTGCGTTCGCAGTCCGAGGTCCACCGTGCAGGTAAAAGACCCTGCTGCTAGTAAGACGGACTATATGGCGGTACTAAGTATACACACATGGGTTAACTTCACCCTGCGTGAAGGAAGCGAACCTGTTGCATCACAGGACCGCAGTACCGCACATAAAGCGCGAGCAAGAAGTCAGCGGACTCAACCCCTACACAGGATTGAAGTCCGATTAGACACTTGCTGGCACAACACCGCAACTGGGTGTGTCAGAGGAACATAAATAATAATATTAAGGCACAAGAGTGCGTGCGGTGCCGCACTGACGGACGCCACTAACCACCCAGGCTTGGGTCAGGAAAGCGCAGAGGAAGCGCACAGCGCCGTACTGGCGGACACAGCAACTGGTAGCTGTAATGTGTGTTTCGTGCTGTTGGATAAGTCGGGCGCTAGATAGCAAACATACACCTTCCGCAAACAGACATTCAATAGGGAGGGTTATTTAAAGAGCGACTTTCACTCACAACACACACACATATTTACAAGACAATACTAGCGCATGGCCGTGCGATCATGCGCATTTTATATAGCTGCAGCACAGGAAACAGCTACAGAAGTTTTGCCCTTTCAGGACCTGCCAAAAGGACCAATGGGATGTGCTGCAGTACCTGAGCATGTGACCCTCGATGTCCAACGGGAGATCCTGCCCTGGGCATGCTCAGACAGAGAAAAGCAGGACTTAGATCCAGAAACGTCCACTCGCCGCTGCCCAGCACTGGCTTCAATGGCAGAAGCAGGAAAAGCAGCAGTAACTCTTCGCACAGAGTCAGACTGAGCGAGACGCTGGGATCGACGTCCCTGCTGAGCAGACTCCACTGCGGCTGGAGAAGAATGGGAGACCGCAGCGGAGACGGATCGAGATTCCCCCTGTGCAGCAGAGGAAACTCGACTCCTAACATTACCCCCCCTCCTTGGGCCTCGCTACGTTCGAAGGCAGCAATGAGCTGCGGGGCCCGAATGTGCTCAACAGGCTCCCAGGACCTGTCCTCGGGGCCATAACCCTTCCAGTCCACCAAATAAAATAATTTGCCACGTACCACCTTGAACCCCAAAATAGCGTTCACCTCATAATCGTCCGTAGACGAACCCGATGTCCCAGCAGATGACTCGGAAAACCGGGACATATACACGGGTTTCAAGAGGGACACATGAAAGGTGTCGGTGATACCCAGGCATGGCGGAAGGGCCAAACGATAGACCACAGGATTAACCTGCTCGAGGACCTTGAATGGGCCCAAGTAGCGAGGAGCAAATTTAGTGGACTCAACTCGCAGCCTGATGTTATGGGCGGAGAGCCACACTAAATCGCCAGGAGCAAAGGTAGGGGCAGGGCGCCGATGTGCATCGGCGGAGGACCTCATTCTCTCCTTCGAGGCCCGAATGGCATCCTGAGTGCGGTCCCAAATGTCCCGTGCCTCCACTGCCCAGTCTGCCACCCTGGAGTCAGCAGAGGACACAGGCATAGGCACAGGAACCTGCGGATGCTGGCCGTAATTAAGGAGGAAAGGAGTCTGACCGGTGGAGTCGGCTACAGCGTTATTAAGGGCGAACTCTGCCCATGGTAATAAAGATGCCCAGTCATCCTGCCTGGCAGAAACAAAATGTCGTAGATATGTGACCAGAGTCTGATTGGCCCTCTCTACCAACCCATTCGTCTCGGGATGATATGCGGAAGAGAGATTTAACTCAATGCTGAGAAGACGACAAAGCTCTCTCCAGAACCGAGACGCAATCTGGGGACCCCGGTCACTGACAATTTTGTCTGGCATGCCGTGTAGGCGGAAGATGTGTCTTATGAACAACGCTGCCAAGGCCCGTGCAGAAGGTTACCGTGGGAGCGGCACCAAATGCACCATTTTCGAGAAATGATCAGTAATAACCCAAATGATGGTACAGCCGCGAGACTTGGGCAAACCCACTACAAAGTCCATCCCGACCATCTCCCAGGGCCTGTCTGCCACCGGCAAGGGAAAGAGTAATCCAGACGGCCGTTGTCGAGGAGACTTATTTTTGGCGCATGAGACACACGCCAGAACGTAATCTCTGACTTCTCGGAGCATATGCGGCCACCAGTACGTCCTCGCCAGCAGCTCAGATGTCCTTTTTGTCCCAAAGTGTCCACCCACCCTGGAGGAATAAGCCCAAGAGAGAACCTCCGGTCGCAAATTTATGGGCACAAAAGTCTTGCCCGGAGGCACAGACTCAAGCGACACCGGAGCCACGGTTCTCAAGCTCTCAGAAGGAACAATAAGCCGAGGCTCTCCTTCCTCCTCCTCAGATGACACAACAGAGCGAGAAAGAGCATCAGCTCGAATATTCTTCTCCCCAGCGAGATAATGGAGGGTGAAGTGGAATCGGGAGAAGAATAAGGACCATCTGGCCTGGCGAGAATTTAGCCTCTGGGCTGTTTGCAAATAGAGCAAATTTTTGTGGTCTGTAAAAACTTGAAAGGGAAAACGAGCCCCCTCCAAGAGATGTCTCCACTCTGAGAAAGCCAATTTCATCGCTAGCAACTCCCTGTCCCCGATGGAATAATTCCTCTCCGCTGGTGTGAAGGTCTTGGAGAAGAAGAAGCACGGATGCTTCCGACCTTGAGCATCCTTTTGGAAGAGGACTGCTCCAGCACCAACGGAAGAGGCATCCACCTCCATTATAAATGGCTTATCGACATCGGGACGATGTAGGATGGGAGCGCTAGCAAAATGAGACTTAGTAAAAGAAAAGGCCTTGGAGACCTCTTCAGACCACACTTTGGGATTTGCTCCCTTCTTGGTGAGGGCTACCAAGGGAGCTACCAAAGTTGAGAAATGGGGAATGAACTGGCGGTAATAACACAGGTCAACAAAAAAAATTTTTTTTTCTGGTGTCCAAAATATTTTAATGAATTTGGGGTATTTTTGGGGTGCTGATTCTGAATATGCTATCAGTTTTGCCAGATTGGCTCAAGTTTTTGAGATTTTTGGTATCTTATTTATAGCACTTGTTGGTAAATGCGACGCATCATCTCATTAATTTCTTTGGATTAGTACTTGAACTGAGCAGTTCTCAATATAGTTTTGTGTTAATTAGTGTTCTAAAAGTTTGTTCATAGCTTGATTTTTGCACTAACTTTATGTTGTTGTCTGTTTTCCAGTGAAAAGCATGAACTCATCAAGAAGAAGTTGTCTTAACGATCCAGACTCATTCTGTTACATTTGTGGTGAATACACACTGCCAATACACACTTCATCATCATCAGGTGGGGGAAGGTCAGGTAACATGGTAACCACAGGTACAGGCACATCTTCACAATGAGGGACAGGCCTTCTTGCAGATTCCATGTTAGGTTACTCCCATTTTCGTTTCTTATGCTTATTGAATCCTTGCACTTGCACTGCACAGAAATAACAGTCATCATGATGATTTTTTTGCTCTCTCCACACCATTGGAACACCAAATTTGAAGCTTTTTCTTTGTCCTTTGCTCCATTTTCGTAATAATTCGATACATGCTTTGCACACTATGTGTGGTGCCCAAAACTTGTCTTGGTCCCCAAGCATAACCCCAAAATAGGCAAAATACACTTTTTTTTACGAAGTCTGTTATGTTTCTTCTATGTTTTGGCAGTGTGTATTCACCACAAATGTAACAGAATGAGTCTGGATCGTTAAGACAACTTCTTCTTGATGAGTTCATGCTTTTCACTGGAAAACAGACAACAACATAAAGTTAGTGCAAAAATCAAGCTATGAACAAACTTTTAGAACACTAATTAACACAAAACTATATTGAGAACTGCTCAGTTCAAGTACTAATCCAAAGAAATTAATGAGATGATGCGTCGCATTTACCAACAAGTGCTATAAATAAGATACCAAAAATCTCAAACACTTGAGCCAATCTGGCAAAACTGATGACATATTCAGAATCAGCAGCCCAAAGTTACCCTAAATTCGATGAAATATCTTTGGCACCAAAAATGCTGTTGACCAGTGTAATTAATGAACTCCATAAAGCGCTGCACCACTTTAAGTGAATGGGGTTCTTGCCATTCCATCACAGCCCGTAGTTTGGCAGGATCCATAGCCAATCCCTGGGCAGAGATGATATAGCCCAGGAAAGGTAAAGACTCCTGCTCAAACACACACTTCTCCAACTTTGCGTAAAGAGAGTTTGCCCGTAAGAGGTCGAAGACTCTGCCAACATCTCTCCGGTGGGAGTCACTATCTGGAGAGAAGATGAGAATATCATCCAGATAGACTACGACCGAGGTGGAAAGCATATCCCGGAAGATGTCGTTGACAAAGTCTTGGAAAACAGCTGGGGCATTACAGAGCCCGAAGGGCATCACCAGATACTCATAGTGCCCATCTCTGGTGTTAAAAGCCGTCTTCCATTCGTCCCCCTCACGGATGCGAATCAGGTTATAAGCTCCCCGCAGGTCTAATTTGGTAAATACCTTAGCTCCTCGTAGCCTATCAAAAAGCTCAGAAATCAGGGGCAGCGGGTACTTATTCTTAACGGTGATGTCGTTAAGACCCCTGTAGTCTATGCAAGGACGCAACTCTCCATTCTTCTTCTGTACGAAGAAGAACCCTGCCCCTGCTGGTGACACTGACTTCCTAATAAACCCTCTTGCCAAATTCTCCTGGATGTACTGGGACATAGCCTCCGTTTCCGGGAGAGAGAGGGGATAGACACGTCCCCGAGGAGGTTCTGCTCCAGGCAAGAGATCTATAGGACAGTCATAGGGACGGTGAGGCGGAAGGGTCTCCGCGGCCTTTTTGGAGAAGACGTCTGCATAAGACCAATAGTATTTGGGGAGAGTAGAGAGATCTGCGGGCATCTCAGTGGTGGAAACCTGAACGCACTCTTTCACACATCTGCCCTTACAGGATTCACTCCAACCCAATATCCTCCCAGAGGTCCACTCAATATGTGGGGAGTGGAAACGGAGCCAGGGTATTCCCAGCAGAATCTCATCCATTCCCTCGGGAAGGACAAGAAGGGAAATAATCTCCTGGTGGGATTTGGGACATGGCTAACGTGAAAGGGACAGTCTGAGGTGTGATCTGTAGTGGAAGTGTCGACCCATTCACCACTCTAACGGTTACTGGTTTGGCAAGCATAACCAGAAGTACTGCGTGGCGCAGAGCAAAAGCAGAAGACATAAAATTTCCTTCTGCTCCTGAATCCACACAAAGCTCTACTGTAAGAGTGGATGTGCCTAACAGGATTGTCCCTTTAAAGGACAATTTGGAGGAAAATGCCGCTGTGTCCAGTGAACCTCCTCCAATGGTCACTAGACGCGATCGTTTTCCCGACCGCCGTGGACATTTATTAGCGTAATGTCCCGGTTGCTGGCAATTTTTACACACCACAGGTACTCGAGCGGTCTGAGACCTAGGTCCCGCTCGAGAAACCTCCATGGCCTCATGGGAGTCAGACGCCATAACAGGAGATTCTAGAGGTTTGGCAAAGGTGGGAGCCAGCCGAAACCTCTGCCTACACTGGGTCCGCTCCAACCTCCGCTCGTTAAAACGGAGATCGATGCGGGTAGCTATAGTAATAAGCTCCTCCAGTGTGGCGGGAATCTCCCTGGTGGCCAAGGCGTCCTTTACATGATCTGCCAGTCCTTTCCAGAACACCGGAATAAGGACTTTATCCGGCTATTCCAGCTCAGAAGCTAGAGTCCGGAATAGGATGGCGAACTGGCTGACCATGGACGAAGCCTGAGTAATTGCCAACAATTGGAGCGCGGTATCGTGGGTGACACGGGGTCCCAAAAAGACCTGCCTCAGAGCGTCCAGGAAGATAGGAGCACTCTGTACCACACGATCACCACGTTCCCAAAGCGGCGTTGCCCACTCCAACGCCCTGCCCGACAAAAGAGACAAGATGAATCCCACCCTCGCCCGTTCCATAGGAAAACGTGCAGCCAGCAGATGTATGGAGCACTGGCTCACGAATCCCCGACATAGCTTACTGTCACCAGCAAACTTGTCTGGAAGCGGGAGATGGGATAAGGTCGGAGCAGGGGTAGCAGCGGACAAACTGGCTGCAACTGCACTTACAGCCTGAACAGCGACAGCAGTAACGTCCACAGCTGAGGTTGCACACTCTAGAGCCGCCAACCTACCCTCCAGCTGTTGGATGTACCGCTGTGAACGCTGATCGTCCGTCATTACTAGCCAGACCTTGGCGCTAGTATTCTGTTAGGGACTGGCGGAACGCACCAAGAATCAGATGTTATGGTATTAGGTGCGTTCGCAGTCCGAGGTCCACCGTGCAGGTAAAAGACCCTGCTGCTAGTAAGACGGACTATATGGCGGTACTAAGTATACACACATGGGTTAACTTCACCCTGCGTGAAGGAAGCGATCCTGTTGCGTCACAGGACCGCAGTACCGCACATAAAGCGCGAGCAAGAAGTCAGCGGACTCAACCCCTACACAGGATTGAAGTCCGATTAGACACTTGCTGGCACAACACCGCAACTGGGTGTGTCAGAGGAACATAAATATTAAGGCACAAGAGTGCGTGCGGTGCCGCACTGACGGACGCCACTAACCAGCCAGGCTTGGGTCAGGAAAGCGCAGAGGAAGCGCACAGCGCCGTACTGGCGGACACAGCAACTGGTAGCTGTAATGTGTGTTTCGTGCTGTTGGATAAGTCGGGCGCTAGATAGCAAACATACACCTTCCGCGAACAGACATTCAATAGGGAGGGTTATTTAAAGATCGACTTTCACTCACAACACACACACATATTTACAAGACAATACTAGCGTATGGCCGTGCGGTCATGCGCAGTTTATATAGCTGCAGCACAGGAAACAGCTACAGAAGTTTTGCCCTTTCAGGACCTGCCAAAAGGACCAATGGGATGTGCTGCAGTACCTGAGCATGTGACCCTCGATGTCCAACGGGAGATCCTGCCCTGGGCATGCTCAGACAGAGAAAAGCAGGACTTAGATCCAGAAACGTCCACTCGCCGCTGCCCAGCACTGGCTTCAATGGCAGAAGCAGGAAAAGCAGCAGTAACTCTTCGCACAGAGTCAGACTGAGCGAGACGCTGGGATCGACGTCCCTGCTGAGCAGACTCCACTGCGGCTGGAGAAGAATGGGAGACCGCAGCGGAGACGGATCGAGATTCCCCCTGTGCAGCAGAGGAAACTCGACTCCTAACACTTCCATTCGTCCCCCTCACGGATGCGAATCAGGTTGTAAGCACCGCGCAAATCTAATTTTGTAAATACCCTTGCTCCCCGAAGCCTATCAAAGAGCTCAGATGTCAAGGGCAAAGGATACTTATTCTTAACGGTGATGACGTTAAGACCCCTGTAATCTATGCATGGATGTAGTTCCCCGTTCTTCTTCTGCACGAAGATGAACCCAGCCCCTGCAGGTGACAATGACTTCCTAATGAATCCTCTTGCCAGATTTTCCTGGATGTACTGTGACATTGCCTCAGTCTCCAGGAGAGATAACGGACCCCGGGTAGGCTCAGCACCAGGCAAAAGGTCATTAGGACAGTCATAAGGGCAGTGAGGCAGAAGGGTCTCCGCAGCTCTTTTGGAGAACACGTCCAAATAGGCCCAATATTGATGGGGGAGAGAGGATAGATCTGTGGGTACCTCAGTAGTAGCAACCTGAACACATTCCCTCTGACATATACCCCCACAAGATTCACCCCATCTCAAAATTCTGCCTGTGGACCACTCAATATGAGGAGTATAGTACTGTAGCCAAGCCATCCCTAACAGGACCTCGTCAATTCCCTCAGGAATGATGAGCAGAGATGTAATCTCCTGATGAGATGGCGACATGGACAGAGTGAAAGGGATGGTCTGGTGTGTTATCTGTGAGGGCAGTGTCGATCCATTTACCCCTCGTACGGTTACTGGTTGAGCTAACATTACCAGGGGAATTGCGTGACTTTGGGCGAAGGCAGATGACATAAAATTGCCCTCCGCCCCAGAATCCACGCAGAGGTCTACTGAGTGGGAAAATGGGCCTATAGCAATTGTCCCCTTAAAGGACAATTTGGAGGCAAATGTTGCCGCGTCTAGTGTACCTCCACCTACTACCACTAGATGCTGACGTTTCCTCGACTGCTGGGGACATCTGGTGGCAAGATGTCCTGACTGCTGGCAAACATGACAAACCTGGAGTGCATGAGGGGTCTGGGACTTAGATCCATAGCTTCATGTGACTCAGAGGCCTGGACTGGAGATTCCAAAGGTTTGGCGAAGGTGGGAGCCAACCAAAACCTCTGCCTACACTGGGCTCGCTCTAACCTCCGCTCGTGAAAAAGGAGGTCAATACGAGTGGACACTGCTATTAACTTCTCCAGTGTGGTGGGAATCTCCCTAGTGGCCAGAGCGTTCTTCATGTGGTCAGCCAGCCCCCATCAAAATATCGGAATAAGGGCTTTTTCCAACCACTCCAGCTCAAATGCTAGGGTGCGAAAGTGGACGGCAAAATGGCTGACCAAGGATGAGCCCTGAGTCAATGCCAACAGTTGGAGCGCCATATCATGGGTGACACGAGGTCCTAAAAAGACCTGTTTCAGAGAGCTCAGGAAAAACGAAGCAGTCTGCACCACATGATAGCCACGCTCCCACAGCGGCATAGCCCACTCCAACGCCCTGTCCGACAGGAGAGACATAGTAAATCCCACATTAGCCCGCTCTGTGGGGAAATGTGCAGCCAGAAGCTCGAGATGTATAGAGCACTGACTCACGAAACCCCTACAAGACTTACTATCACCAGAAAATTTTTCTGGCAGCGGGAGGCAGGCAAGATAGAGTCGGAACAGGGGTGGCAGTGGGCAAGGTTTCTGCAGCCATGCTAGCAGCCTGAACAGCAAATGCGGTTACATCCACAGCTGAGGTAGTGTGCTCAAGACGGCCAACCTACCCTCCAGCTGCTGGATGTACAGCAAGGATTGCTGCTTGTCCATCATTACTAGCCAGACGCTGGTGCTAGTGTAATGTTAGGGCCCAAGTGGTATCCCAAGTGGTGAAGAAACAGTTTTGGTTGGGGTAAGTTATTTTGCTTTATATAATTCATTACACTGGAAAAGATATTCCATAACATATTTCCCAACAAAATCCATTTTGCTTTCGTTTTTGTATGTTGTTTGGTGCGCCGGTAAAAATGGTGTGAAACTCATTGTTAACAGCTGTGACCTAGAAGTCAGAAATGCTTCCTGGGGCGATCCCCATGATGTCCCTGTGTCATTTGAGCACATCATTTTTAAATGTTTTTAGACCATAAATGGACCCCCAGGGGGGAACGTGGTAAAAATGCTCGGGTCTCCCATAGACTTACATTGCGCTTGGTGTTCGGGTTGAGTTCCGGAATATTCCAATTTGCTCGACCCGAGCAAGGAGCACCCGAGCATTTTGGCATTTTAGTGCTCACCCATCACTACTCTTGATACATTTGTAGTTTACAACAGTTGAATTAAAAAACACAAAACAACAAGAATCAACTATATATTATGTGACAATTTACCACATAATGTAAAAAGCATTCTATCAAAATATTAATGTGAAATATGCAGGAATATGACTCAAGAGACGACCTATAATCTCCTCTATCATACAATAATGACAGAGGGGATTTATTTTGTGATTGAAAGGGGTTATCCAGGATTAGAAAATGTTGTATGGCTACTTTGTTTCTGAAATAACACCTAACCTGCTAGGCAAAGCTCCACTAAAATAAATGTTTCTGAGCTGCAATACCAGAACCACACAATGTATGGGCCTGTATGGCACTGTCCATGTTTTTTTATCCCGCACAACCCCTTCAATCCAATTAACGTGAACCTGTCAGCAGGATTGTGCACAGTAACCTACAGACAGTGTCAGGTCGGCGCCGTTATACTGATTACAATGATACCTGGTGATGAAATCCGTCTTGTGGTCGTTGTTTAATCTTTAACTTAAGTTTTGAGTTAAAGAAATGCTCGTGCTCCGGGGCGGCCAGTGGGGTCTTCATGTGGTGTTCTGATAAGGTATTCATCAGTATGGCTTCTGACAGGTTACTGATACCTCAGTGACCTGCCCCCTAGTTTACATAATGAATATTACATACACTGCTCAAAAAAATAAAGGGGACACTTAAGCAACAGAATATAACTCCAAGTAAATCAAACTTCTGTGAAATCAAACGGTCCACTTAGGAAGCAACACTTTTTGACAATCAATTTCATATGCTGTTGTGCAAATGGAATAGACAACAGATGGAAATTATTGGCACTTATCAAGACACACTCATTAAAGGAGTGGTTCTGCCAGTGGGGACCACAGACCACATCTCAGTTCCAATGCTTTCTGGCTGATGTTTTGGTCACTTTTGAATGTTGGTTGTGCTTTCACACTCGTGGTAGCATGAGACGGACTCTACAACCCACACAAGTGGCTCAGGTACTGCAGCTCATCCAGGATGACACATCAATGCGAGCTGTGGCAAGAAGGTTTGCTGTGTCTGTCAGCGTTAGTGTCCAGAGGCTGGAGGTACTACCAGGAGACAGGCCAGTACAACAGGAGGCGTAGTGGATGCCGTAGGAGACAACCCAGCAGCAGGACCGCTACCTCAGCCTTTATGCAAGGAGGAACAGGAGTAACACTGCCAGAGCCCTGCAAAATGACCTTCAGCAGGCCACAAATGTGCATGTGTCTGCAGAAACGGTTAGAAACCGACTCCACGAGGATGGTTTGAGTGCTTGAGGTCCACAGATGGGGGTTGTGCTCACAGCCCAACACCATGCAGGATGTTTGGCATTTGCCACAGAACACCAGGATTGGCAAATTTGCCACTGGAGCCCTGTGCTCTTCACAGATGAAAGCAGGTTCACACTGAGCATATGTGACAGACGTGACAAAGTCTGGAGACGCCGTGGAGAGCGATTTGCTGCCTGCAACATCCTTCAGTATGACTGGTTTTGGCAGTGAGTCAGTAATAGTGTGGGGTGGCATTTCTTTGGAGGCCCGCACAGCCCTCGATGTGCTTGCCAGAAGTAGCCTGACTACCATTAGGTACCGAGATGAGATCCTCAGACCCCTTGTGAGATCATATGCTAGTGCGGTTGGCCCTGGGTTCCTCCTAATCCATGACAATGCCAGATCTCATGTCGCTGTAGTGTGTCAGCAGTTCCTGCCAGATGATGGCATTGAAGCTATGGACTGGCCCACCCGCTCCCCAGACCTGAATCTGATTCAACAAATCTGGAACATCATGTCTCACACCATCCAGATGCTTTAGTCCAGGTCTGAGAGGAGATTCCTCAGGAGGCCATCTGCCGCCTCATCAGGTGCATGCCCAGGTGTTGTAGGGAGGTCATACAGGCATGTGAAAGCCACACACACTACTGAGCATCATTTCCTTGTCTTGATGCATTTCCACTGCAATTGGATCAGCCTGTAACTTCATTTTCCACTTTGATTTTGAGCCTCATTCCAACTCCAGACCTCCGTGGGATATTAGTTGTGGTTTACATTGATAATTTTAAAGTATTATTGTTCTCAACACATTCCACTATGTAATGAATAAAGATTTACAACTGGAATATTTCATTCAGTGATATCTAGGATGTGGGATTTTAGTGTTCCCTTTATTTTTTCAGCAGTGTATATCTTGGGAAAAAAAACCTTTGCAGGCAGGCGCCGGCCTGATCGCATATGTAATTTGTTTATAATTAATTTATTTGCTGTTCTCCTAATATTCCCTAAAAAAGTCCATTTGAAAATCGTGCCAGGTGCTATCTTGCTTCAGAAAAAAAATTCCTCCTCCAAGATGGCACCGCCAGCGCCTGCGCAGTAGCAGCTATCGGATCACTAATGGCTCCTACTGCGCAGGCGCCATTTTCAAACAGATTTTTTTTAGAAATATTAGGAGAACAGCAAAGAAATTAATTATAAAACATTACATATGTGAGCATGCTGCAGCGCAGGCGCCTCCACTGGCACCTGCCTGCAGAAGGTTTTTTTTTCCAAGATTTATATACTGTATATGCTCGTGTATAAGCTGAGTTTTTCAGCAATTTTTTTGTGCTGAAAATGCCCCTCTCGGCCTATATATGAGTCAATTGTCCCAGAAAGCCTTTGGTGGAGGTGGAGCAGCTGAGAAGCGGGTCATTCATAGAGGCAGGAGCCGGCAGCTGTGGCTAAAGCCTGTGCCACTGCTAAAGAGAAATGAATATTCATTTCTCTTATAGGTCTCACAGTGACACCCACAGCCGCCGACTTCCAGAAGACATCCTATTCACCCTCCAGCGTGCCCTCACAGCATCTCATTGGTTCTGGCTTCCAGCAGCTCTTCCTGTGCTGATCAATCATGTGGCACCGCTCATTAAGGTAAGGAATATGCACGTGTCTCCACTCCCATAGGCATGGAGGGAATATTCATTACCTTAATGAGCAGTGCCATGTGATCGCTCAGCACAGGAAGAGCTCGTGGTGCCAGAACGAGGTGCTGCGAGGGCACGCTGCGGGGGGGGGGGGGGGGGTGGCCACGCTTACAAGACAGCTGCACAGGGAGCCATGCATACAAGACAGGATGGCAGAGCCACGCATACCAGGACAGCGACAAGGTGGGCCACGCATACCAGGAAAGGGATGAGGGGACAATGCATACCCGGCTTATACTCGTGTAAATAATCTTACCCAGTTTTCTGTGGCAAAATTAGGTACCTCAGCTTATACTCGGGTCGGCTTATACTCAAGTATATACAGTAACATCCATTATGTAAATTAGGAGGCAGGTCACTGAGGGATCAGTGGTCTGTCAGAAGCCATACTCATGAATACCTAATCAGAGAACCACATGAAGACCCCCTACAGGCTGCCCCTGAGCACAAGCATATCATTAACTCTAAAATGAAAATAAAGATTAAACAGCAACCACAAGACAGATTTCATCAACCAAGGTATCATTTTAATCAGTATAATGACGCCGACTTGACACTTTGTATATGTTACTGTGCACAACTCTGCTGACAGGTTCCCTTTAAGTATATTGTAACTCGTTTCTACTGTTGCCAGTCAATATCAACTTAAAGTTTGCTAGAAAATTGAAACAAATTTGTTTGAAACATCCAAACATGCCCCCTACATTCCCCATCTTCTTTACTTTATGGAGAATATTGTAACAACTAATAAGCATTAACATTTTTGCTAACTTTTGTCACATGCCTTGATTTGTTTGTTTGTTTTGTTTTTCAAATAATTTTTATTAACAATTTTTTTCAACAAAACTAATATAGTGCATTTGTAAAGTATTAGTATGCATCTACATTAAAAAGCAAGAGAGTGGTTGGGAGAAGGGAGAGAAGGGGAAAAGGGAAACGGGAGGGGAAGAGGAAGGGGCAGGGGGAACATAATAATAAAACAAAAAATAACAAAACCAACAGATAAGCAATAACCTTGCCTTTTGGGCCACTGACCTAATTAGGCCAGAAACAATTTGCCCTAAAAGAAAGAAAACTTTTAACTTAGTTACTCGTCTTAATATGATCGTCAACAGCACCACAATCCACCGAAAAGATTACTGATTTTGGAATCTGGTGTTCCATTTATTCCATTTTTTTTGCATATTTTCGTAAACATCCATTCGCTATAGCAAATTTAAGATCTAAAGAATTGTGAAGATTAAGATTGTCCACAACGTCAGGGAAACTCGGAGCCTCAGAGCTTTTCCACATCATTGCAATTTTCTTTCTAACCATCAACAAGATATGGATTATTACAAAACTTGTTGAGTAATGGAATTTTTCGACGTCCACTGAGAGGAGAGCCGTCTGGGGAGTCAGGACAAAGTCCTCACTGAGCAGAGTACTAATGTATTTGGAGACCTGCTTCCACAGATTTGTTAATTTTGGATATGACCAAAATACATGCCTTGATTTGTAACAATTTTTGTGTTAGATTGCAAAGAAATAAAACGCGTGTGAAATAATTCATAGAAAGTTTCATAAGTTGATTGTTGGTTCTCCATCTTTTTTACTTTATGGAGAGTATTGTAACAAGCATTAACTTTTTTGCAAACTTTTGCCACATGCCTTGATTTGTAACAATTTTTGGGTTAGATTGCAAAAAAATAAAACTTGTTTAAATCAATTGATAGACAGTTTTATAAATTGATTGTTGATTATGGTATGACCAAACAGAATGTCCAACTTTTCTAGGTACACTTGCACACAGTTTTTGAAGAAACTCATCAGAGAGCTTGATTTAAACTTATTGAAGAAGAAATCACAAAATCACAGAGCTTCTGTAGAAGAAGACTTGTGCAAATTCCTCTGCCTCTTCATCTAAACCCACAGAGACTCAGTGATGTTGAGATCAGGGCTCTGTGGGAGCCAAATCATTACTTCCAGGACTCCTTATTTTCCTTTACACTGAAGATAATTCTTAATCACATTGGTTGAATGCTTGGGATTATTGTCCTGTTGCAGACTAAATTTTTATCCAATCAGATGCATTTTTCATGGTATTGCATGACGAATCGGTATCGGATTGTATTTCTCAAGAAGGAGGGACCAAGAAATGGGCAATGTTGAAAACCGTAGATGCTTGATCAATGCAGCAGCCAGTGAGACACGGCTACTGGTCAGAGCAGTCTGGCCAGAAGTGGTCACCAAGAAACAATGGAAACAAAGCAAAGTGACTTGACTATGTATAAAACACAGGATCTGGTGTTTAGAAAAAGTGGCAGCAGGTGCTATGGACTGTTGAGTTAAAATGGTAAATGTTTGACTGCATACGAAATAAGTTATCTGCAAAAGGGCTGGAGAGCAGCAATAATAATGAGTGTCTGCAGTCAACAGTGAAGTATAGTGAAGGTCCTTTGCAAATTTAGGTCTGCATCTCAGCAAATTGAGTTGAGGATTTCATCAGAATTATGAGTATACTCAATAAAGAGAAAAATATGCAGATACCAATGCATCATGCATCATACCATCAGGAAGGTGTCTCATTGGCTCCAAATGTCTTCTGCAGAGCAATGACGCAAACCTACAGCTAATGTTATTAATAAGTACCTTCTATGTAAGAAAACAAAAGATTCTTGGAAATGATGATATGGCTCCACAGAGTCTTGATCTGAACAAAATGTAATATGTTTTGGATAATGTCTGCAAAGCGCTGTGGAAATAATGGCACTGTATAAGTGAAGAAACTAAATACCGTAAATAAATAACATGAAAAGACAAAAAAAGTGCACAATCCTTCATCTACAGAAGATCTATGGTTAATTTTACAAGATGTTTGGATCAAAGAAGACAAAGGGCGGTTACACCAAATATTGATTTGAATTTGACTTCTCATATGCTTATTCACTTTGCATTTTATCAATTTTTAAAAATTAACTATTATTTCTTTTTAAAGCATTTTTACTTTTGCATCATTTTTAACACCTTCCTAAAACTTTTGAACAAAACCACATAGTTTAGAAGTTTGGAGCACACTACCTACAAAATAGGGCACAGCGCCACAAAGTGAAAAATAGAAAAAAGGCTTTGCCAGTCAAAAAAAGAGAAAAATATTTGTAACAGAAAGAGCAACAGAATTTAAAATGTATTTTAGTTACTCTTTATGGTCTAATAAATGAAAAAGAGATACTTATTTAATTTTTATTAATTATTTTACAGCTTCTTCCCAATACATTCAAATGACAAATAAAAGTGAATATAAAATGAAATACAAATAGACACCAAAAGAAATAGGCAAAATTATAGATGGAGATGGAAAAATTTAAGAACTCAAAAAACTGCATTTTCGAAAAAAAAATGTATCTTTCAATGATCGAGGAAAATAGCTTGGTCTTGAACTGATTAAGTAAATGATATTTAATGGTGGATATTTACTACTCAGTATGTTCAACCTTTGAAGAATTATTTTCCAAACTATTAATAATGTGTGCATAGCTTGTACAATAACAATTATATGAATATTATTTGCATTTGAAATCTAAATTGCTGAAGCGTTTTAGTAATTATGCATACCCTTGTCATAACCTCACTTGTCACCCAGTTTGTTGTGCTTGTGTCTTAGGAGATGACCATGCACCTGCTGTTTTGTCACTATGTTGTGGCTTATATGTTAATAGACTATAGGGAAATGAAAGCTATTTACCACATTCAGGTTTGGGAAATAGTGTCATGGCTCCCAGTGTAACACAACTGATATAAAATATGTTTTATTCATTTAAAATGGTTTATTTATCTTGATTTTGACAAGGAATTCCCAGGTCGATTCACAAAGCTGAATAGTTCTGGAAGTAAAAGGTCATGACTCAGAGATTTTCGATTTAAAGAATAATGTGCAATGTATGACCTAAATCTTCGACACAGAAAAAAAAGGAGAGCTATAAAATATGCGGTTATTTTATTAACCATTTAATTTCTTTTCCAATTTAATAAACTATATCAATCGATTAATTAAGTTGCCTTCGAGAAATTGTAATAATTTTAACAATGATTTTTATAGAAACAGTAATATTCACAATCTTCACTGCTTTTATAACTTGAGTATAATATCAATTTCTATGTGCTTTCAGATCATGTTGAAAGAACTTCTGACATGTTTGCATTATTAAATAGATATATTCCCCATGATGAACCTCTAAAATATATATTCTTTGACTTTTGTCTTATACTTTAAAATTTACGAGCAGGTGATGGTAATGTATCAATGTGAAGGAAGGGACTTGGGATGAGCGAATTGATTTGGTGTAAATTCAATTTGTGGCAAATTATTAAAAATACTATGGATCCAGCAAATTTGAAAACATTTGGAATCAGAAGATTTCATTAGTCAGAAAACGCTCACATGACCTCAGCTATGGTTGGGAAGGTTTCTCCATAATCCCTTGAAGCTATCACATTACATGGTATAACACAGCCAATCAGAACAGTAGGGGCAGAGTATATGATCATCTTGCTTTATCTTAGGTTTTGTCTGTTAAATGGCCACAGTGTGAAAGTTCTCTTACACATTGAACACATGCCAACATATACACTGGCTCATTTAATTGGTTTTACTGTAGTTTCCTGCAATTTGTACCAACAGGATTGCAGGATTTTCTTTTAGCTAGGCATTTCATCTATAGGGTTGGCCATTCATATGGATACACCTGGGTGGGCCATTTATAAAGTTATATCCAAAATAGTCGACTTCAAAATGGCCACCATGGGCACCACCCATCTTGAAAAGTTTCCCCCTCCCTATACTAATGTGTTACCAACAGGAAGTTGATATTACCAACCATTCTTATTTTATTTAGATGTATCCATATATATGACCAACCCAGGTGTATCCATATAAATGGCCCACCCTGTATATAGCTTCCCATTGCCACGTGTATGCGCAGGTGGGCCCCCTTTTTTTCTGTGCCTCATCTACATTGAAGTTGACTGACACAAGGTGAGGTTTAAATGCTAGAGGAGAGATTGTTTTATGGACTATCATAGCCTGTTTAAGACTGCAACTAGTAAGTGCAACAGACATTTTGTGGATAATCAGGATATTGAAAAGACATCATACAGTGGGTAAAAAAAGTATTTAGTCAGCCACCAATTGTGCAAGTTCTCCCACTTAAAAAAGAAGAGAGAGGCCTGTAATTGAGATCATAGGTAGACCACAAGTATGAGAGTCAAAATGAGAAAACAAATCCAGAAAAACACGTTGTCTGATATGGCAAGATTTATTTTGCAAATTATGATGGAAAATAAGTATTTGGTCATTAACAAAAGTTAATTTCAATATTATGTTATATATCCTTTCATGGCAATGACAGAGGTCAAATGTTTTCTGTAAGTCTTTACAAGGTTGGCACACACTGTTGGTGGTATGTTGGCCAATTTCTCCATACAGATCTCATCTAGATCAGTGATGTTTTGGGCCTGTCGCTGGGTAGCACGGACTTTCAACACCCTCCAAAGGTTTTCTATGGGGATCAGATCTGGAGACTGGCTAGGCCACTCCAAGACCTTCATATACTTATTACGAAGCCACTCCTTCATTGCCATGGCAGTGTGCTTGAATCATTATCATGCTGAAAGACCCAGCAACGTTGTATATTCAATGCCCATGCTGATGTAAGGAGGTTTACACTCAAAATCTCACGATATATGGCCCCATTCATTCTTTCATGTACATGGATCAATTGTCCTGGTCCCTTTGCAGATAAACAGCCCCAAAGCATGATGCTGCCACCCCCATGCTTCACAGTAGGTATGGAGTTCTTTGGATGCAACTCAGCATTCTGTCTCCTCCAAATACGAGTTTTGTTTCTACCAACAGTTCTACTTTGGTTTCATCAAAACATAGGACATTCTCCCAATACTCTTCTGGATAATCCAAATGCTCTCTAGCAAGCTTCAGATGGGCCTGGGCATGTACTAGCTTAAGCAGGTGGACACATCTGGCACTGCAGGATCTGAGTCCCCAGCGGCATAGTGTGTTATTGATGGTAGCCTTTGTACAGTAGTCCCAGCTCTATACAGGTCATTAATTAGGTCCCTCTGTGTGGTTCTGGGATTTTTGCTCACCGTTCTTGTGATCATTTTGACCTCATGGGGTAAGATCTTGCGTGGAGCCCTAGATCGAGGAAGATTATCAGTGGTCTTGTGTGTCTTCCATTTTCTTATTATTGCTCCCACAGTTGATTTCATTACACAAAGCTTTTTGCCTATTGCAAGTTCAGTCTTTCCAGCCTGATACAGGGCTACAATTTTGTTTCTGGTGTCCTTCAACAGCTCTTTGGTCTTCACCATAGTGGAGTTTGGAGTGTGACTGTTTGAGGTTGTGGACATGTGTCTTTTATACTGATAACAAGTTCAAACAGGTGCCATTATTACAGGTAATGAATGAGTGGAGGACAGAGGAGCCTCTTAAAGAAGAAGCTACAGGTCTGTGAAAGTCAGAAAACTTGCATGTTTTTAGGTGACCAAATACTTATTTTCTACCATAATTTGCAAAAAAAATCTTGCCAAGTCAGACAAGGTGATTTTCTGCATTTATTTTCTCAATTTTGACTCTCATAGTTGTGGTCTACCTATAATGTCAATTACAGGCCTCTCTCATCTTTTTAAGGGGGAGAACTTGCACAATTGGTGGCTGACTAAATACTTTTTTCCCTTCGGTAGCTCATAGCTTAGCCACACAGATAAAACAAAGAAACACAGAATAAAACAATGAAAAGATTAGATGAATAATGCTCTCTGTTCTCTTTGTCTATATTTCTTTGCAATCTATGTAATATGCTTTCATTTAATTTTAACTACTTCCTCCCATGCCTGAATAAACTCATCTTTTTATATCCTCTTTGTTCAACTTTTTTAATAATTCTGTCTTTATATCTCTGATATTCATTGTCACTATTACAAATCTGGCATGCGTGCATAAAAATTCTTTCTTGTATACCAACGAAAGTCTGAGGAGCGTGAAAGCTATCATGTCTCAACAAATTATTTCCATCTGTTGCTTTCTGATATATCATGGCATTCAAAATGCAAGCAGATTTATTCCTCCAAAAGATTTCTGTAAATATAAAAAAGATGTGTTGAAGAAAAAAAAAAGACATAGAGCAGAGAACTTAATTGATATCTTTTGATTGTCATTAAATCATGATTAGAAAATACATAGAAGGATATTTGGCATATTTAAAAAAGAACTCAAGTATGGCAATGTCTAACAATATCCACCTAACTATATCAAAAAGTTAATAGCATTGCAAGCAAATTGATAAGTGATATAGTCTCTAAGAAAATTGTCTCTTCAGAGAGGAAGAGAACTAGAACTCTAGTGCCACCTTTTGGAAGTAGCAATCCTAACAGTCAATGTCGACCCTTTAACGAGCCTTGTCACATGACTTAGGATAATAGCCAAACCAGAATCTCAATTTGCAGACACTGTGTTTCGGGTTACTGCCCCTCGTCAGTGCAAAGCGGAGATCTGGTTTAGGAGTTTCAGCTCCTTAACATGTGCCACCCTGTTTTTAAAGGGACCAAAAGTAATTGGACAATGGATTCTAAGGCTATTTCATGGACAGGTGTGGGCAATCCATTCGTTATGTCATTCTCAATTAAGCAGATAAAAGGCCTGGAGTTGATTTGAGGTGTGGTGCTTGCATTTGGAAGGTTTTGCTGTGAAGTAAACAAAGGAGCTCTCCATGCAGGTGAAACAAGACATCCTTAATCTGAGAAAACAGAAAAAACCCATCCAAGAAATTGCTACAATATTAGGAGTGGCAAAATCTACAGTTTGGTACATCCTGAGAAAGAAAGAAAGCACAGGTGAACTCATCAATGCAAAAAGACCTGGGCGCCCACGGAAGACAACAGTAGTGGATGATCGCAGAGTAATCTCCATGGTGAAGAGAAACCCCTTCACAACAGCCAACCAAGTGAACAACACTCTCCAGGAGGTCGGCGTATCAATATCCAAAACTACCATAAAGAGAAGACTGCATGAAAGTAAATACAGAGGGTTCACTGCACGGTGCAAGCCACTCATAAGCATCAAGAATAAAAAGGCTAGACTGGACTTTGCTAAAAAAAAATCTAAAAAAGCCAGCACAGTTCTGGAAGAACATTCTTTGGACAGATTAAAGCAAGATCAACCTGTACCAGAATGATGGAAAGAGAAAAGTATGGTGAAGGCGTGGTACAGCTCATGATCCAAAGCATCGCACATCATCTGTAAAACCGGCGGAGGCAGTGTCATGGCTTGAGCATGCATGGCTGCCAGTGGCACTGGGTCACTAGTATTTATTGATGATTTGACACAGGACAGAAGCAGCCGAATGAATTCTGAGGTATTCAGAGCCATACTGTGTGCTCAGATCCAGCCAAATGCAGCCAAACTGATTGGTTGTCGTTTCATACTACAGATGGACAATGACCCAAAACATAAAGCCAAAGCAACCCAGGAGTTTATTAAAGCACAGAAGTGGAATATTCTTGAATGGCCAAGTAAGTCACCTGATCTCAACCCAATTGAGCACGCATTTCACTTGTTAAAGACTAAACTTCAGACAGAAAGGCCCACAAACAAGCAGCAACTGAAAACCACCGCAGTGAAGGCCTGGCAGAGCATCAAAAAGGAGGAAACACAGCGTCTGGTGATGTCCATGAGTTCAAGACTTCAGGCAGTCATTGCCAACAAAGGGTTTTCAACCACGTACTAAAAATGACCATTTTATGTAAAATTATTTAATCTGTCCAATTACTTTTGGTCCCTTTAAAAACAGGGTGGCACATGTTAAGGAGCTGAAACTCCTAAACCCTTCATCCAATTTTAATGTGGATAACCTCAAATGAAAGCTGAAAGTCTGAACTTCAACTGCACCTGAATTGTTTTGTTTAAAATTCATTGTGGTAATGTATATAACCAAAATTAGAAAAATGTTGTCTCTGTCCAAATATATATGGACTTAACTTTATATTAGGTGATACAAATTGTAAGAGAAGTAAAAAAAGACAGACATTTAACTCTGGGGTTATCTGACTCACGAAGCATGCATGACACAAACTGATAATTTTTTGCCCACCAGTTTTATTAGTCAAATTTGATGTAAGTATATAACACACATATTCTATGCCATGTAGTAGTTGTTACAGAAGGCGCAGTGGTCAGATTTTGACAAATTCAGATATTTTGGGGCTAAATACTATATGTGGTGCAAAACTAAAACTACACATCAGCTTGAAAACACCATCCCCACAGTTAAACATGGTGGGGTAGCATCATGCTATGGGGATGCTTTTCTTCATTAGGGACAGGGAAGCTGGATGGCACTAAATACAGGGCATTCCTGGAGGAAAACTTGTTAAAGGCTGCAAAAGACCAAAGATCAAAGCATATTCATATATATGGTCAGTTAGGGACTGGTGTAAGATTTCTGGCATGGCACACAGGGCTGCATGCTGACTCCATCACATTCCATCATCAAGACCAGAGAGAAAATCTCCAGAGTTGATGAATGGGAGACTAATCTTTCACAAAGCAGATATTTCACAAGAACATCTTTCAATGTATTTATTAAATTATACGGAAAGTCAGCATTTATACTTATATGACATGAGGTAGGAGGACATAGTAGGCATAATTCAAATGCCAAGTTGCATTGTTGGTTCTGCAAACTTTGGTATGAGGCATACTGGCAGTAGTAGTGGCACTCTGAGATAGGTAAAATACAAAAGTAGGGATCAGGAGTGGGGTCATGGATCTCAGAACATTTCCATTGTTGAGACAACTATTTGCCTAATCATGGATAATGCTGCTGATGATTGTGAAATTAATTGTGATATTGAGGAGGTGAGGTCATCAGAGGGGGAGGATGGTGGAGTTAGCATTAAAGAACAGACCCAATGTCCTTAAATGGTCTAAATAGTAACATAGTAACATAGTAACATAGTTAGTAAGGCCGAAAAAAGACATTTGTCCATCCAGTTCAGCCTATATTCCATCATAATAAATCCCCAGATCTACGTCCTTCTACAGAACCTAATAATTGTATGATACAATATTGTTCTGCTCCAGGAAGACATCCAGGCCTCTCTTGAACCCCTCGACTGAGTTCGCCATCACCACCTCCTCAGGCAAGCAATTCCAGATTCTCACTGCCCTAACAGTAAAGAATCCTCTTCTATGTTGGTGGAAAAACCTTCTCTCCTCCAGACGCAAAGAATGCCCCCTTGTGCCCGTCACCTTCCTTGGTATAAACAGATCCTCAGCGAGATATTTGTATTGTCCCCTTATATACTTATACATGGTTATTAGATCGCCCCTCAGTCGTCTTTTTTCTAGACTAAATAATCCTAATTTCGCTAATCTATCTGGGTATTGTAGTTCTCCCATCCCCTTTATTAATTTTGTTGCCCTCCTTTGTACTCTCTCTAGTTCCATTATATCCTTCCTGAGCACCGGTGCCCAAAACTGGACACAGTACTCCATGTGCGGTCTAACTAGGGATTTGTACAGAGGCAGTATAATGCTCTCATCATGTGTATCCAGACCTCTTTTAATGCACCCCATGATCCTGTTTGCCTTGGCAGCTGCTGCCTGGCACTGGCTGCTCCAGGTAAGTTTATCATTAACTAGGATCCCCAAGTCCTTCTCCCTGTCAGATTTACCCAGTGGTTTCCCGTTCAGTGTGTAATGGTGATATTGATTCCCTCTTCCCATGTGTATAACCTTACATTTATCATTGTTAAACCTCATCTGCCACCTTTCAGCCCAAGTTTCCAACTTATCCAGATCCATCTGTAGCAGAATACTATCTTCTCTTGTATTAACTGCTTTACATAGTTTTGTATCATCTGCAAATATCGATATTTTACTGTGTAAACCTTCTACCAGATCATTAATGAATATGTTGAAGAGAACAGGTCCCAATACTGACCCCTGCGGTACCCCACTGGTCACAGCGACCCAGTTAGAGACTATACCATTTATAACCACCCTCTGCTTTCTATCACTAAGCCAGTTACTAACCCATTTACACACATTTTCCCCCAGACCAAGCATTCTCATTTTGTGTACCAACCTCTTGTGCGGCACGGTATCAAACGCTTTGGAAAAATCGAGATATACCACGTCCAATGACTCACCGTGGTCCAGTCTATAGCTTACCTCTTCATAAAAACTGATTAGATTGGTTTGACAGGAGCGATTTCTCATAAACCCATGCTGATATGGAGTTAAACAGTTATTCTCATTGAGATAATCCAGAATAACATCCCTCAGAAACCCTTCAAATATTTTACCAACAATAGAGGTTAGACTTACTGGCCTATAATTTCCAGGTTCACTTTTAGAGCCCTTTTTGAATATTGGCACCACATTTGCTATGCGCCAGTCCTGCGGAACAGACCCTGTCGCTATAGAGTCACTAAAAATAAGAAATAATGGTTTATCTATTACATTACTCAGTTCTCTTAGTACTCGTGGGTGTATGCCATCCGGACCCGGAGATTTATCTATTTTAATCTTATTTAGCCGGTTTCGCACCTCTTCTTGGGTTAGATTGGTGACCCTTAATATAGGGTTTTTATTGTTTCTTGGGATTTCACCTAGCATTTCATTTAGTGTATGTGGTTTGAGAGACTGGAGCTAGATGAACCTAGCGTTAAGTTA
Organism: Ranitomeya imitator; assembly: GCF_032444005.1. Lineage (NCBI taxonomy): Eukaryota > Metazoa > Chordata > Amphibia > Anura > Dendrobatidae > Ranitomeya > Ranitomeya imitator. The sequence continues at coordinate 167,842,048 of NC_091288.1, forward strand.
ATCGCCGCCCCACTGTCGAGAAAGGCAGAAACAACCACCTTGTTTTTACTCAGAAGGATTTCAGCAGGCAGAAAAAATTGTGTCCTACATATGGAGGTGATATGTACACTCTAGTTGCTAACTTCCCTGCAACCCAAGCTTCAAAGTTCTCCAGCGGCAGTTTATAGTGAGATAGGGAAGGACATATATCCATAAAATGGCCATTCCTACCACATTAAAAACATACTTCCCCTTTGCGTCAAACAACAGACTGCTTTCCAGAATGAGTTTTCCCACCCTATTGCAAAGGCAGATGACTCAGACCAGGTTTCGCTTGGCCTTGGACTTCCCACATATTTGGGTGTCTCTATATGTCTCTGGTAAAGACAATGATCCACCCAAAAAGCCCAAACATGGCTGCCTCAATGGAAATTGGAGTCTCATAAAGGGCTAAGGCATCCTTCACCCTGATAGCCATATACAGAATTGGCTATGGGGTGTAGGGTCATTCCACATAGTGTCAGTTGACCACCTCCAAAACTGGGAGCACTGCTGCTCTGCCAGCTGGTCTTCCTGCTGAAGCTCACATAGTGTTGACTCAGCCAAGAAGATGCAGTAGGAGTCATCATATATAAGGCTCAGTGCCAAAAAATTCCTCCTTCATACAGAACTGGGAGTGAGATGGGAGAGAGAATGCTCATGTTTGGCGTCACCCTGAGAGAGAGATTATTATCCCCACCCATTGCTCCTTAGTTCCTGAGGAACAAAGACATAACCTGAAGTATAGTTTACAGGCATCCCTATAAGCAACAAACTTGTCACGCCCTCGAGATGGATGAAAAAAAGGTTTTGGTCAGAGCTAATGTCACAACTCTGTTGTAAGATGTGCCAGGACCAGAGGCTCCTTCCCTGTCCCTAACGCTAAGGCCACCCTATATACAAAGAAAGGTTGCACTCTATCGTGTCAAAGCATGTCGAATATGAAATACATGAAATATGAATAGTAAAATGGCTTTTTGAACATTAGGAAAAATATTTAAGAGACGATTTGCACAGAATTTGACCAAATAGTGTGAGCCCATCAACCATCGTCAAGGTGGTCTCATTAGTCTGATGGGTCCCTGACCTCCCAGTCCAAATGTGAACAATTACCGAAGGCTAATGTCTGTATGCATGGGTGAATGTCAGAAGGTGCTGACGTAGGGCCCCACACCATACATGTAAAATGTATAAAATGTAAAACTTGGCACTCAATTTCTAGAATATTTTTGGATTTTTTTAATGCAGCCAGAAAATAATATAGACGTTTTGGGCTCACTGGCCTTCATCAGTAACGGACTGCAGTATAGTGGTTAATCGCGGGCAGTGCGATAATAGGAGTGACACCATAGTCACTTTAAATGTGTCTGATCATGCACTAGGCGCTGGGCATGGAGCCTGTATAAGATAGTACCTGGTGTTGGCGTACAGTCATCAGCCACGCGGTATCCACCGCTGCCTCTAGATCTTATTTTATATAGAAGGGGAGTTACCAATGTGAGACAAGTAGCTAACACAGAACAGTAGAACTGAATTTTGTCTTCTTGCAAATGCATTTTTTGCAGCTGAGCTTTGCTGTATAGCAACAATATTGCAATGAGCTCTCAGATGTGTCAGTTATAATCACACACAGCTCTGCAGTGAGATTAGGCGAGCAAGGAGCTGCCATTGCATATCATACTGGTAACTCCCTCTTCATGTAAAATAAGTTCTGAGGGCCGAGTTGTCTTCCAGGTAACATCCTTCCTAAAACTTGTAAAAGGACATTTAAATAAAGTGATAAAAAATTATTTAGCAACCACAATGTATCTGATATGAGGCATACATAAGGACTTTCTTCAGCAGTCTATAACCTGTATGCCCATATTAATAGTTTAGAAGGGTCAAATGTGGTGAGTGGTGACAAGTCCCCTTTAAGCAGGTGTTTTGTATCTCATTTTCTGTTTGGGTCCCAGTTTAAGCCACTAATATCAATGTGTTTAGCAAAATTGCATAAAGGAACTGTCTACTACCAAAGGCACAAAATGTCTAAAATCATCTGGCAGGGAAAGGATTAAGGCTTATCAGAACTATATATGCAATGTGTTCTGTACCAGGAAATACTTTTTAAATAATTTTAATTGCTGTGCTTGTGTTCCATGTGCTAACTAGAGGTGAGCAGATCATTTTGTGGTCTCCAGTCCAGGTTACAGCTTTCAGGCCATGGACAGGAGCTTTGTGAATTTCCTGATCTTCCAGGCACATAATTTGATTCACCAGCCAAATGTGAAAACTGTGTAGCATGTGGCGCACAGGTAAGATCATGCCAGCCAAGCTAATCATAAGCTCAGTGAGTACTGATATTCACACCACTCATGTCCACATCCAGAAATCACTGACCTGGACTCTGGACTGCGGTTGCGTGATGTGTTCGGCTCATCTCAAGCACTAATACATAAAATTAATATGCGTTGAGCCCTAGCTTTTTCCAGGTATTGCTTATTCCTTGAGTGTGCTTGATTTGATTCCAACAGATATTGCTGGTGATGTCAGCTAATTTTGTTGTATATCACTTCCAAAATACCTTACTAAGGCTGGTTTCACATTTGCGTTTTTTTAGGTGCGTTTTTGCGGTAAAAAACGCAAAAAAACGCACAGTGAAAAAAAGCAAGTAAACGCGTGCAAACGCTGCGTTTTTTTGACGCATGCGTTTTTGCTTGTGGTGAAAAAAACGCGGCGTTTTGACGTGTTTACATGCGTTTTTTCATGCGTTTGCGTTTTTTAAACGCATGCTGAGAAATGTGTGACAGCTGCCAATCATCAAAATAAAGTAAAAAACCCACTATAAACAGAAATAGTTAGGGTTAGGGTAGGGTTAGGGATCCTACCCCTAACCCTACCCCTAACCCTACCCCTAACCCTACCCCTAACTCTAACCCTAAGGGATCCTAACCCTAACCCTACCCCTAACCCTAAGCCTACCCCTAACCCTAACCCTACCCCTAACCCTAAGGGATCCTAACCCTACCCCAAACCCTAACCCTAACTCTACCCCTAACCCTACCCCTAACCCTAACCCTAACCCTAAAGGGATTAGGGTTTAGGGTTAGGGGTAGGGTTAGGGTTAGGGTTAGGGGTAGGGTTAGGGTTAGGATCCCTTAGGGTTAGGGTTAGGGGTAAGATTAAGGTTAGGGTTAGGGGTAGGGTTAGGATCCCTTAGGGTTAGGGTTAGGGGTAGGGTTAGGGTTAGGGGTAGGGTTAGGGTTAGGATCCCTTAGGGTTAGGGTTAGGGGTAGGGTTAGGGGTAGGGTTAGGATCCCTTAGGGTTAGGGTTAGGGGTAGGGTTATTGTTAGGGGTAGGGTTAGGGTTAGGATCCCTTAGGGTTAGGGTTAGGGGTAGGGTTAGGGGTAGGGTTAGGGTTAGGATCCCTTAGGGTTAGGGGTAGGGTTAGGGGTAGGGTTAGGGTTAGGGTCCCTTTATCACTTTTATGTTGGGGGGTGGCATATTAGTGTGTTTTCTGGTTTTTTAATATAAAAACGCATGCGTTTTTAACGCAAAAAAACGCATGCACAAAAAAACGCATGCGTCCCCATTGACTCCAATGTATTTTTTGACCCCAAAAAAACGCATGAAAACGCATGCGTTTTTTTGGGTCCAAAAAACGCCTCTCAAAAATACTACAGGTTGCATTTCTGAAAATGAACGCATGCAGTAAAAAAACGCATGCGTTTCAAAACGCGACCAAACGCGTACAACAAAAAACGCATGCGTTTTCAATGTTAAATATAGGGAAAAAAAACGCATGCTTTTTTTGAAAAAAAACGCTACAGACAAAAACGCAAGTGTGAAACCACCCTAATACAGTTGCTAAGACTGTAAGTATAATGTTTTCCATTACATAGGTAATGGGATAAAAAAATAAAGACCATTTTCAATTACAACAGGAAATATTTATATTAATAGGAAAGCCAAAATTTACCATAAAAAAGGAAAGAAACCATTCTAGAGCCCTGCTGGCAGTCAGACATATTCCTGGATCCTCATTCTCCATTTACAAAGTAATTTAAATAGTTACACATCAAAGCAATAATCAGACAATAGTGTCACTTAACTACATTGCAAGACAGACAAAGGGCATTTTTGAGTAAAATCTACTGTTCTCAAAGTACAATTTTCCCCAAATGCAAATGAAAACAGACATGTCAGCTCATTGGAATTCTTTAAAATTATCCAAAGAACTTCAAAGAGAATACAAGGTTAATACGTTTGTGCTCTCAATACTGATATCAAAGAGCTGAGACAAGGACAGTGGTTTAGGGCAAAATATTATCATTTACTAATCTAAATTATCATAGGGAATATGTTAAAAAGTACAATTACAAAGCATCTTAAACCTACCCAAGGTACAGTAATAATATGATTAAAGGAAATGGTAGTTATATGACTTTTTTGATAATTATACAGGCAGATGATTTGTTTGTCACTCAAGATACATTGCAAATTGTTTCTTCAGAGAGGAAGAGGACTAGAACTCTAATGCCACCTATTGGAAGTAGCAATCCTAACAGTCAATGTTTCGACTCTTTAACGAGCCTTGTCACATGACTTAGGATAATAGCCAAACCAGAATCTCAATTTGCAGACACTGTGTTTCGGGGTACTGCCCAACGTCAGTGCAAAGTGGAGATCTGGTTTGCCTGATTGAGAGGCGCCTGACCGGGATCCAAGAAGTATCATTTCTCCTTGCGGAGAGTGACATGATAAGCATGTCGAGGTGAGGAGACTTAAAGCCGCAATGCTCCTCTGGGAAATATGCACATTGTCTCTTCAGAGAGGAAGAGGACTAGAACTCTAGTGCCACCTACTGGAAGTAGCAATCCTAACATTCAATGTCGACTCTTTAACGAGCCTTGTCACATGACTTAGGATAATAGCCAAACCAGAACCTCAGTTTGCAGACACTGTGTTTCGGGGTACTGCCCCGACCAGCTAATGGTTTTCTTTAACTCCATATAAATTGATTTTACACATAAGAAATTAGAATTGAAATTAGAATTACAAGTTGTACAACTTCACTCCATATCATCTCTAGGTGCATCAGTTTGACTTCAACTACAAGCTGTAGGCAGGGAAGTGTGTGGGAAAAGATTTACCTTGAATGATAAAGCAAAAGGTTATCACTGAGTGTGCTCTAATCAATAATGCATGAACTGGGTGTACTGTACAGATTCCTGTGAGGAATCAATAATACATTTTCATGCACGTCATGCTAATCTTTGAAGCAACTTGAGCAAAAGTTCATGCCACATTAGAACTGAAAATCAATCTAAAAGTTCTTCCATTCTTTCAAGTTTTCTATATTCGTTTTTTAAAACCTATAATGTTTTGCCTGGCATGGTGTTATAAAAAATTACTCACCAGAGGCAATAAAAATGAAAATAGTAGAAAGTGATTGTGTTCAAGTTTCGGCCTCTTTTTAACATTTATAGAATATTCACATCACACATTACACATCATATACTATATAACATTAATATCCAATACATAGAGGGGGTGATTCATCAAAAGGTTTTTTCAACAGATTTCTCGCAATAGAAGCTTTAAAAAGGTGAGACACAGGTAGGGGCACTTTGTGTCTGACCTAATTCATTAAGAGGTGTATTCTGTGAAATTTGTTCTTGGATATGTTGGGTACTCTCACCTACATATTCGAGACTTCATGGACACTTAATGAAGTAGATAATATATGAGGAGTCACAGGTGAAGAACCCCTTGATGGAGAACCATTTACTAGATCTGGGGTGGGAGAAGGTGTCAACATTGGTGATATTTTAGCATTGTAGACAGTGTAAACATGTCCTGTTTTGGGATAAAAAGTTATTTTTGTTGATATGTTGATTTATCAGAACTTATATCGGCTCTGTAAAGTAAATGTCTTAGATTTTTAGTTTTTTGTGGCACATAAGGAGAACAGTACAGAATTCTGGAATCATGGGATATGCTTTCTCTAGTAATGACCAATGTCTTCTATTGCAACTTTTTATTATCTTCATATAAGTATGATATGTATTGACAAATGAGACCATTTGTGGTGTTAACTTGTGGATAAACCCTTCTTTTGAGTTTAGGTATATTTTGTGGATAACCACGTTATGTGAATTTATTACGTATCTCCTTAAGCCTTGCTTTTTGGTTATGGTGATCAGATACAATGCGTTTAATATGATGAAATTGGGATTGTGGAAGGGATTTTTTGACATGGTAAGTATGGCAACTTGTAAAGTGTAAAACTGTTTTTGTCGATCAGTTTGGTATAGAGATTGGTATTTAATACCCTGTTAGGACCGGCGGAACGCACCAAGACAGATGATAAAGGTGCGTTCGCAGTCCGGGGTCCACCGTGCAGGTGAGAACCTGCTGCTAGCAATTAGCAGACAATATGGCGGTACACTAAAGTATATACGCGTGGGTTAAACCTCACCCAGCGTGAAGAAAGCGATCCTGTTAATTCACAGGACCGCAGTACTGCACTAGTGCGCGAGCAAGTGGTCAGCGGACTTAACCCCAGAAGGGATTGGAGCCCGATTAGACCCTTGCTGGCGTAACACCGCAACTGGGTGTGTAGAGAACCTTAAGAAAACTATGTGCACAAGAGTGCGAGCGATGCCGCACTAACGGACGCCACTAACCACCCAGACTCGGGTATGGAAAGCGCAAGGCAGGCGCACGGCGCCGTACTGGCAGGCACAGCTACAGGACGCTGTGATGTGTGTTTAGTGCTGTAGGCTAAGTCGGGCGCTAGGTAGCAGCCATACACCTTCCGCGAACAGACATTCAATAGGGTAGGGGTTTCCAAGGACGACTTGCACTCACAACATACACACATAAGCAATTGTAAGACAATACTAGCGCATGGCCGTGCGGTCATGCGCAGTCTATATAGCAGCAGCACAGGAAGTGGCCACAGCACTTTTGCCCTTCTAGGACCTGCCAAGAGGACCAATGGAATGTGCTGCAGAGCCTGAGCACATGACCCTCGATCCCCAACGGGAGACCTTACGCTGGGCATGCTCAGTACATGCAGACAAGGACTTAGTCCCAGAGAAGTCCGCTCGCTGCTGACCAGCACTGACTTTAATGGCAGAGACTGGAGAAGCAGCACTAACTCTCAGAACAGAGTGAGAATGAGCAAGACGCTGGGACCGACGTCCTTGCTGAGCAGGCTCCACTGCGGCTGGACAAGAATGGGAGACCGCAGCGGAAGTGGCTCGAGATTCCCCCTGTGCAGAAGCGGGAACTCGACCCCTAACATACCCCATCACCTTTCTTTCAGATAAGAGTATCAAAGAAATTAATTTTCTGTAGATGAAAATGTATTGAGAATATCAGGTTAAGAACACATAAATTCATGTCTTGGAAAAATTACTTGAGAGTATCTTCACTACTCCTCCAAATCATGAAAACTTCATCAATATATGTTTTCTAGCAAATATTATGTTGTAGAAAGAGGGGATGAGTATATAATTGATCAGGGAATATGAAGCCATTTTTGGTCAGAATCAAAGTGAGTAGTGCTATGCATAACTCTTTCTGGTCTTGAGTAAATGAGGTGTTCTTATTTAGAACTATCTTGACTGCCTCAATACCATTTTGATGATCAATACTTGTATATAGATTGTTAACATCCGTAGTGACTAAAAAGCAATTTCTGGGAATGGGTCCAAGTGCATATAGACTGGTTAAAAAATTTGGGGTGTCTCTTAGAAAAGATGGCATTTTAGGTAAAAGGGGTGTCCGGATTTTATCTATGTCATGACGGGTGGAGAAAATATGGAGTTGGTGAATGCCACTATAGGTCATTCCTGTGGTAGGTATTGTACGACTTTTTTGGATCTTCCAGAATCTTCTGGAACACTGGAGAAATGGGGTGGGTGTTGCTTAATTTGCTGTCAATAAACCTTTATTTTTTGTAGTGTTCGACAATTTGACTTATCCCATTTGCTATATCATTGGTGGGGTTACGATTTGTCGGAATATAGGCGGCTCTATCATTTAATTGTGAATGTATCTCCGAAATATAGTAGGCTTTGTCCATAATAACTGCTGGCTTGATAATAATAGGTGTATTAACTTTCAGATCTTGAAGAACTATCAGTTCAGATTGGGTATAGCTATGTTTGTTATGGAGGTTGATCTGTTTTAATTTTAAATTGATGTCTTTATGTACAAGAGATATGTGTTTCAACAGGATGAGATACTCGCAGAGGATTAAAAGGTATTAGATACATACAGATTAAGTTCTTTAAGTTTAAACTTAGTTTCCTGGTTTCAGTTCATCTCTAGTCTTCTGTAAAGGTGCATGTTTGTTCTGGCTCTCTTATTACCGAACGGGCTTGTCCTCTTGTTTTGTCTGATCTCTCCGTTCCTGACTCTGGCTTTGTATTTTTAACCTGTGCTGCCATCCCTGACCTAGGACTGTTTGACCACATCTCTATATTTAACCACAGTGCCTCATATTTCTGCCTTGAACTGCAGGTCAGCAGTTGCAGGCTTAGGAACTGCTCTGGATTTGCACCTGGTGACTACCTTAACGGCCCACGCCTAACATCGCCATTAGAGGCTTTAGTTGAAATTAGGTAGTCACTTAAATATGCCCCTCCAGGATAAGCCCAGCCAGTGGTGGAGTGTGTCCACACCCACCGCCATCACACAGTGTGCAAAGTATGTCAAAAGCATTACTGCAAAGAGAGAAGTAATTGAGATAAGGTCTGTGCTAAGTTAAGAGTTACACATATACTGTGCAGGAGCAGAATTAGCTGATGAAGAGAATGCTGGAGGGTAATATAGAGTGTCACAAGTGCAAACCCACCATGGTTGTAAATACCAACTGTTTACCTCTGTTTAAGCCAAAGCGATTAGCTCTTTCAGGACTGTTGTAACCATTAAGTTTATAAACTTTTGGAAGACCAAGACTGTTACCTCTTGTGAGTAAAGGTATAGTTGAACTGATTTCTGAGCATGTTAATTAAATTAATGTCCCATTAGTACTAGTGATGAGCGAGTATACTCGTTGCTCAGGTTTTCCCGAGCACGCTCGGGTGATCTCCAAGTATTTGTAAGTGCCCGGAGATTTAGATTTTGTTTGATGCAGCTGCATGATTTACGGCTGCTAGCCAGCCTGAGTATATGTGGGGTTGCCTGGTTGCTAGGGAATCCCCACAGGTATTCAAGCTGTCTATCAACTGTAAATCATGCAGCTGAGGCAAAGTGAAAGAAATCTCCGAGGACTTACAAATACTCGCAGATTACCCGAGCGTGCTCGGGAAAACCCGAGCAACAAGTATACTCGCTCATCACTAATTAGCACCAATACACCCCTGAGAGCAACACTTCCAATGTAAGTATACTGTATAAACAAAGTCTGATAACTAATGTTGAGCGATACTTTCCAATATCCAGAAGTATCGGTATCGGTTTGGATCGGCCGATATCCAAAAAATATCGGATATCGCGATACAGATACCCGATACCAATGCAAGTCAATGGGACACAAATATCAGAATGTAAATAAGCCCTTTCTGTCCTTCTACATCCTGTTCCGGAGGGGGGAAGAGTGTGGGCGGTGCGTGGGCAGTGCGTGGGCGGACACTGAGTGTCTGTATGTGCGGGCGGGGTCTGTGCGGGCCTGCCAGGAATGTGTACCTGCCTGCTGGGGCTCTGTGCATGGCTACCGGGGCTCTCTGGGGTCTGTGCAGCATCTCTGTGTGGCATGCGGGGTCTCTGTGTGGGGAGTCTCTGTGCGGCATGCGGGGTCTCTGTGCGGGGAGTCTCTGTGCGGCGTGCGGGGTCTCTGTGTGGGATGTCTCTGTGCGGCGTGCGGGGTGTGTCTGTGCGGGGTGTCTCTGTGCAGCGTGCGGGGTGTCTCTGTGCGGCGTGCTGGGACTCTGTGCGGGCATCGTCCGATGGGACTACAAGTCCCATCGTACGATGCCTGCTACACTGACAGTGATTACACATTAGCCAATGATGGGACAGTAGTAGTCCCATCATCCGGCTAATGTGTTGAATGAAAAAAAAAATACTCTATACATACTCCATATATGCTCCATACATACTCCATACATACTCCTGTTAGGGCTGGCGGAATGCACCGGGTAAATACAGAGATGTTATTTGGTGCGTTCGCAGCCCGGGGTCCACCATGCAGGAAAAGTACCTGCTGCTGGCAAACGGCGGCACTATATGGCGGTAGAAGCGATCTCTGTTGCTTCACAGAGTCACTATAAGGAAAGGACTGTGTCCTGTTAAACTCCACAGGAATACACAGTAACTGCTGAGCAGATAGCAGCTTGTGGTCACGCAATCACGGAGGCAAACATACAATCTCCTCACCGGAGGACCCGGAGGACCTTCCTGGAGAACCAATGGGCTTTGCTGCAGTATCCAAGCATATGGCCCTCGATCTCCAATGAGAGATCTTACCCTGGGCATGCTCAGAAGGAGAAAAGCAGGACTTAGTCCCAAAAGCATCTGCTCACCGCTGCCCAGCATTGGCTTCAATGGCAGAAGCTGGAAAAGCAGCAGTAACCCTTTGCACAGAGTCAGCCTGAGCGAGATGCTGGGACCGACGTCTCAGCTGAGCAGGCTCCACTGTGGCAGGAGAAGAATGGGAGACCGCAGCGGAGATTGCCCGAGATTTCCCCTGTGCAGAGGCGGGAACTCAACCCCTAACAACTCCATACAGTACATACATTACATACATACAGACATACAGTACAGTAAACGTAGAGTTCATACTTACCATTACTTGTCATTTTGATCCCCGAAGCCAGTGTCAACCTGTAAAAAAGATGAAAAAAATAAACAACCAATATACTCCCTGTCCGCAGAAATCCACGAGTGTCCCACGACGATCTCCCGTGAAGAACAACAGCAACAACTGTTGAGACCGCTCTCCAGGGGTCCCAGAAACACAATGATGGGAGGAAGGTATTCCTCCGCCGCTGTAAAAAAATAGTCCCTAGCCTCACTTATGGCATTGCTGTATGAGAAATTTTCCAACGCAGCAATTGCCGTAAATTGAGCTTTTGTCCTAAGGTAACCTCTCAGTGATGCACTGCAGGAGCCATTGTCTCCTGTCAGTGTGTCACTGAAGGTCCTATAGAGCAGTGACATCACCCCATGCCACTGTTCTGTAGGGGAGATCATCGTGGGACACTCGATATTAATTGGACTACAGCAGACAGGTAGTATACGGTTTACTATTTTACGTTTTTTGCAGGCGCAGAAGTATGGTAAGTATGGTTAAATGAAGAATAGTAAAATACCTTTTTCCTAATGTGTGCGTGTTTTATTAACCCTTTCTTACTATTGGATTAATAATGGATAGGTGTCTTATTGACGCCTCTCCATTATTAATCCGGCTTAATGTCACCTTATAATAGCAAGGTGACATAAACCCCTTGTTACCCCATATCCCACCGCTACACGGGAGTGGGAAGAGAGGGGCTAAGTGCCGGAATTGGCGCATCTTACAGATGGCCACACGTCGCATCCGTCGTGCAACGGATCCGTCATGTTTTGGCGGACCGTCGGCACGAAAAAACGTTCAAGTGAATGCTTTTTTGGCCGTCGCGCCTGCCATTTTCTACCACGCATGCGCGGCAGAAACTCTGCCCCCTCCTCCCCAGAATGTGCAGCGGATGTGTTGAAAAACTGCATCCACTGCTCATGTCGTTCACAAATTTCACAACGTGCGTCGGTACGTCGGCCCGACGCATAGCGATGGACCCATACCGATGCAAGAGTGAAAGAGGCCTTAATAGCGGGAAAAAAAGGCGTGGGCTCCCACGTAATTTTCTGCGCCAGACGGGGAAAGCCGACGGCCGGGGGCCAATATTTGTAGCCTGCTATGAATATCAGCCCGCAGCTGTCTGCGTAGCCTTTACAGGCTATTAAAATAAGGGGACCCCCAAAAAATGACGTGGGGTCCCCCTATATTTTATAGCCAGAAAGGCTACGCAGACAGCTGCGGGCTGATATTTATAGCCTAGAGAGGGGCCATGGATATTGCCCCCCGCTACAAATACCAGTCCGCAGCCACCCCAGAAATGGCGCATCTGTAAGATGCACCAATTCCGGCACTTAGCCCCTCTCTTCCCTCTCCCATGTAGTGGTGGGATATGGGGTAATAAGGGGTTTATGTCACCTTGCTATTGTAAGGTGACATTAAGCCGGGTTAATAACGGAGAGGCGTTAAACGCGCACACATTAAACATGCACACATTAGGAAAAAGTATTTTAATATTCTTGATTTAACCATACTTACCATACTTCAGCGCCTGCAAAAAACGTAAAATAATAAACAGTATACTACCTGTCCGCCGTAGTCCAATTAATAACGAGTGTCCCATGACAATCTCCCCTATAGAACAGTGACATCGGGTGATGTCACTGCTCTATAGGACCTTCAGTGACACACTGACAGGAGACAATGGCTCCTGCAGTGTATCACTGAAGTTACTAAAGTTCAAAGTCTTACTTTATGGCAATTGCTGCGTGAGGAAATTTCTCACCCAGCAATGCCATAAGTCAGACTAGGGACTTTTTTTTTACAGCGGCGGAGGAATACCTTCCTCCCATCATTGTGTTTCTGGGGCCCCTGGAGAGCCGTCGCATTATCTGATGCTGCTGCTCTCCATGGGAGATCGTCGTGGGACTCTTGTGGATTTCTGCGGACAGGGAGTATATTGGTTGTTTGTTTTTTTCATATTTTTTACAGGTTGACCCTGGCTTCGGGGATCAAAATGAAAAGTAATGGTGAGTATGTTATCTATGTTTAATGTACTGTATGTCTATATGTATGTCATGAATGTAATGTATGAATGGACTGTATGTAGTATGTATGGAGTATGTATGGTGTATGTATGGAGTATGTATGTATGTATGTATGTAGTATGTATGTATGTATGGATGTAGTATGTATGTATGGATGTAGTATGTATGTAGTATGTGTGTATGTAGTATTTATGCAGTATGTATGTAGTATGTATGTAGTATGTATGCAGTATGTATGTATGTATGTAGTATGTATGTAGTGTGTTGTATGTATGTAGTGTGTATGTATGTAGTATGTATGTAATATGTATATAGTATGTATGTAGTATGTATGTATATATGCAGCATGTATGTAGTATATATGTAGTACGTATGTATGTAGTATGTTGTATGTATGTATGTAGTGTGTATGTGTGTAGTATGTATGTATGTATGTAGTATGTATATAGTATCTATGTATGTATGTAGTATGTATGTAGTATGTATATAGTATGTATGTAGTATATATGTATGTATGTAGTATGTATGTAGTATGTATGTAGTGTGTTGTATGTATGTATGTATGTATGTAGTGTGTATGTATGTAGTATGTATATAGTATGTATGTAGTATGTATGTAGTATGTATGTATATATGCAGCATGTATGTAGTATATATGTAGTATGTATGTATGTAGTATGTTGTATGTATGTATGTAGTGTTTATGTGTGTAGTATGTATGTATGTATGTAGTATGTATATAGTATGTATGTAGTATCTATGTATGTATGTAGTATGTATGTAGTATGTATGTAGTATGTATATAGTATGTATGTAGTATGTATGTATAAAGTATGTATGGAGTATGTATGGAGTATTTTTTTTTCTTTCATTCAACACATTAGCCGGATGATGGGACTACTACTGTCCCATCATTGGCTAATGTGTCAATCACTGTCAGTGTAGCAGGCATCGTCTGATGAGACTTGTAGTCCCATCGGACAATGCCTGCACACGCACAGAGAGCCCCAGCACACATGCACAGAGGCATGGCAGCCTGCACAGAGGCACGGCAGCCTGCAAAGAGCCACGGCAGCCCGCACAGAGCCCCACAGCCCGCACAGAGCCCCGGCACACACGCACAGAGCCCCAGCACACAAGCACACAGCCCCACGGTCATGCACAGACACCGCCTGCACAGACACCGCCCGCACACAAACACACACAGTCTCTGCCCATGCACCACCCACGCACCACCCACGCACCGCCCACACTCCATTATAGTGCATAATTGCACTATAGGAACTTCCGATTCCGATTTCCGATATCGCAAAAATATCGGAACTCGGTATCGGAATTCCGATACAGCTAATATCGGCCGATACCCGATAATTGCAGTATCGGAATGCTCAACACTACTGATAACGATAACACTCAGAAATAAAGAAATAAATAGAACAAGTAGAACAAATAGATAATTTTTATTTAGCACAATGTCAATAAAACAAGTAAAAAAAATAGAAAGGGTGTGTCAGAATTCCGGGTTTTCCAAATCACCTTGTGAATGATCTTGCACTTTGTTATGATGGAGTTTGCTGTTGTTGTCTGCCCTACTTCCTGTTCGTTTGTTTAAAACCTGGTTCAGGTGTCAGCTTCCTTGCTGGAATATTCTGCTTCTGTTCCCCTTCAGTTCAGCTGCTTATTCGGAGTGTGCCTCTATCTCTGGCTCTGGACATTCTCTGCATACATAAGCTACACTCTCTATGTTATCATTAGTCTGTTGACTTTGGAACTTAACCCTTGGTTCACTCCTCCTGGTAAGATCTGTGTTTTTAAACTATGTTTCTGGACTATGTTTCTGGACTGCGTGCTGCTACTTAATCCTTCATTTACTTCCCCCGGAGGGAGCTGTTGGAAACAACACCAGTAAAATACTTTAATGTGGACCTGCTTCTGGACTTACCCATGTTTATGCCACATCTGGGATCAACTTGTGAACTAGTTTCTGGACTTATCTGTGTTCATGCCACACCTGGGATTCACTTGTGGACTTGTTCTGGCTTCCCTGTGTTTACTTCATACCAGATTTGACTCATACTGCACCGACAGTGTTTTGGATCTGCACCACGTCACCTGTCACACTCACCTTTTGATCACCTTGCTGAGGACTCTGCCTTAAGAACTCTGCCGATTTGCTGTATGTGTTTCAAGGACTTGTTTCATTGCAGGTCACTGCTGGTTATCAGAATATTGTTTTGGTTGTTATTGCTGTTGTCAAATACACTATTTGCACTAAAGAAACCCGTCTCTGTCTGTTCATTGCCCAACGCTATCAGAATCCTCGAGTTCCTAAAATAGTATTACATGGTGCCAACATGACTGGGGACCCGGTTATAGCCCCAATGTAAAATTAGGCAGCAGACAACATTCCTGTAATACAGCAAGGTATTATAAAGCCACCATTATAGCTTTTTCATATATAAACAACAAAGTTTAGTGCAGTTGCAGTAGTTATTTAAGAATGAGTAGTATAAATAATAATAAATAAATATAAGGGTTACTTATACAACAGTAATAACTGCAACCAGTAATGGCCCTGTGTCCCTCCACAGTAAACATTTATTTTGCCAAAATGTGTATCAGGGTAAAAGGACAAATACATTTGCATGTGTTTCAAAACTGGAAAGCTTGTAATTGCTCATAAAATGCACATGGAGGAGAGGAGAGAGAGATAAAACCTTGCTGTCCATAAGGGCTTACTCTTTATAGGCGAAAGAGTAAGAAAGAGAGAGGAGCCCTTTGACCATAAGAGCTTACCCTTTACAGTGACAGAGAGAGAAAGGATGTTGCTGACTATAAGACCTAAAGGAGAGAGATACTTATCCAATGACTCTGGAGATTGAAAATTACTTAACCATACAAACTATTCTCCACTGGAAGCTGCTGATCTGTGATTGTCCAGGTACTGACAACACTGTACAAGGTATAATATCAGTAAGGTATCTGCAGGACATTAAGTCCTGTCATAGCTGCAGGACATTATGGGGAGGCCTGCACGGCAATGCAAAATTACATTTGCCAGCTCTCTGATGCTTCAGCAGTGTGGGAAGAAGCAGAATTGGGCAAGTTTTTTTTATTTGCATTTGCTAACTGCAAATGTTTGAATTTGTGTGCAAATTGCCTCTTCTGAGAAAAAGAGGACTTAAACTCTATAGCGCCACCTATTGGAAGTAGCGATCCTACAAGTCACAATCAACTCTTTAACAAGTCGTGCAATATGACTTAGGATAAAAGCCAAATCAGTATCTCAATTCGCAGACACGGTGTTTCGGGCTGAATTTGTGTGAAACCCCAAATTTAAGGAAATTCGACAAACTTGATCTTCTGTGAGAATTAATAAAGCTAACTTGATAAAACTACCTTTGCATTTGATAAAATGAAGGATTGATTTATTTTTAAATCTTAATCTATGGACACATTTTTAAATTCTTGAGAAGTCTTGGTAATTTCTTGATTCCTATATTTCAAGCATTATTATAATTATATATTATAGTATTGATCCTACGTCCCAAATATAAAATTGATTAAGCACATAGGAAGAAGTCGTGATATTTTAGGCAGTTTTGGGAGCAAAGATTAAAGGGAATCTGTTACGTTCATTATGTCTGCAGGTTAATATACCACTCCTCTTGGGTTATCTGCACAAAAGCTGTTCCACTCAGCATGTCCACATGGACTTTTTCTCTCTGAACCCTGTTCACACAGGTAATATACAAATGATCAGGTTTTTAACCCCTTTCTGACATCGGACGTACTATCCCATCGAGGTGGGGTGGGCCCCCATGACCATGGACGGGATAGGACGTCCAGCGTGATCGGCAGCGCTCACGGGGGGAGCGCCGCCGATCGCGGCCGGGTGTCAGCTGCCTATCGCAGCTGACATCCGGCACCATGTGCCAGGAGCGGTCACGGACCGCCCCCGGCACATTAACCCCTGGCACACCGCGATCAAAGATGATCGCGATGTGTCAGCGGTGCAGGGAAGCATCGCGCAGGGAGGGGGCTCCCTGCGGGCTTCCCTGAGCCCCCCGCAGCAACGCGATGTGATCGCGTTGCTGCGAGGGTCTTACCTCCCTCCCTGCCTGCTCGAGCCCCGGATCCAAGATGGCCACGGATCCGGGTCCTGCAGGGAGGGAGGTGGCTTCACAGAGCCTGCTCAGAGCAGGCACTGTGAAGCAGCCTGCACTCCTATCAGATCGGTGATCTGACAGAGTGCTGTGCAAACTGTCAGATCACCGATCTGTGATGTCCCCCCCCGGGACAAAGTGAAAAAGTAAAAAAAATTTTTTCAAGTGTGTAACAAAAAAAAAAAAAATATTCCAAAATAATGAAAAAAAAAAAATATTATTCCCATAAATACATTTCTTTATCTAAATAATGAAAAAAAAACAATAAAAGTGCACATATTTAGTATCGCCGCGTCCGTAACGGCCCGACCTATAAAACTGGCCCACTAGTTAACCCCTTCAGTAAACACCGTAAGAAAAAAAAAAAAAACGAGGCAAAAAACAACGCTTTATTATCATACCGCCAAACAAAAAGTGGAATAACACGCGATCAAAAAGACGGATATAAATAACCATGGTACCGCTGAAAACGTCATCTTGTCCCGCAAAAAATGAGCCATGATACAGCATCATCAGCAAAAAAAATAAAAAAGTTATAGTCCTGAGAATAAAGCGATGCAAAAATAATTATTTTTTCTATAAAATAGTTTTTATCGTATAAAAGCGCCAAAACACAAAAAAATGATATAAATGAGGTGTCACTGTAATCGTACTGACCCGAAGAATAAAACTGCTTTATCAATTTTACCAAACGCGGAACGGTATAAACGCCTCCCCCAAAAGAAATTCATGAATAGCTGGTTTTTGGTCATTCTGCCTCACAAAAATCGGAATAAAATGCGAACAAAAAATGTCACGTGCCCGAAAATGTTACCAATAAAAACGTCAACTCGTCCCGCAAAAAACAAGACCTCACATGTCTCTGTGGACCAAAATATAATTATAGCTCTCAAAATGTGGTAACGCAAAAAATATTTTTTGCAATAAAAAGCGTCTTTCAGTGTGTGACGGCTGCCAATCATAAAAATCCGCTAAAAAACCCACTATAAAAGTAAATCAAACCCCCCTTCATCACCCCCTTAGTTAGGGAAAAATTAAAAAAAATTATTTATTTCCATTTTCCCATTAGGGTTAGGGCTAGGGTTAGGGCTAGGGTTAGGGCTAGGGTTAGGGCTAGGGTTAGGGCTAGGGTTAGGGTTAGGGCTAGGGTTAGGGCTAGGGCTAGGGTTAGGGCTAGGGTTAGGGTTAGGGTTAGGGTTAGGGTTAGGGCTAGGGTTAGGGTTAGGGCTACAGTTAGGGTTGGGGCTAAGGGTGCAGTTAGGGTTTAGATTACATTTACAGTTGGGAATAGGGTTGGGATTAGGGTTAGGGGTGTGTCAGGTTTAGAGGTGTGGTTAGGGTTACAGTTGGGATTAGGGTTAGGGGTGTGTTTGGATTAGGGTTTCAGTTATAATTGTGGGGTTTCCACTGTTTAGGCACATCAGGGGCTCTCCAAACGCGACATGGCGTCCGATCTCAATTCCAGCCAATTCTGCGTTGAAAAAGTAAAACAGTGCTTCTTCCCTTCCGAGCTCTCCCGTGTGCCCAAACAGGGGTTTACCCCAACATATGGGGTATCAGCGTACTCAGGACAAATAGGACAACAACTTTTGGGGTCCAATTTCTCCTGTTACACTTGGGAAAATACAAAACTGGGGGCTAAAAAATAATTTTTGTGGGAAAAAAAAAGATTTTTTATTTTCACGGCTCTGCGTTATAAACTGTAGTGAAACACTTGGGGGATCAAAGTTCTCACAACAACAATCTAGATTAGTTCCATGGGGGGTCTAGTTTCCAATATGGGGTCACTTGTGGGGGGTTTCTACTGTTTAGGTACATTAGGGGTTCTGCAAACGCAATGTGACGCCTGCAGACCATTCCATCTAAGTCTGCATTCCAAATGGCGCTCCTTCCCTTCCGAGCTCTGCCATGCGCTCAAACGGTGGTTCCCCCCAACATACGGGGTATCAGCGTACTCAGGACAAATTGGACAACAACTTTTGGGGTCGAATTTCAACTCTTACCCTCGGGAAAATACAAAACTGGGGGCTAAAAAATAATTTTGGGGGGAAAGATTTTTTTTTTTAATTTTCACGGCTCTGCGTTACAAACTGTAGTGAAACACTTGGGGGTTCAAAGCTATCACAGCACATCTAGATGAGTTCCTTAGGGGGTCTAGTTTCCAAAATGGTGTCACTTGTGGGAGGTTTCTACTGTTTAGGTACATTAGGGGCTCTGCAAATGCAATGTGACACCTGCAGACCATTCCATCTAAGTCCTCATTCCAAATGGAGCTCCTTCCCTTCCGAGCCCTTCCATGCGCCCAAACAGTGGTTCCCCCCCACATATGGGGTATCAGCGCACTCAGGACAAATTGGACAACAAATTGTGGGGTCCAATTTCTCATGTTACCCTCGGGAAAATACAAAACTGGGGGCTAAAAAATAATTTTTGTGGGAAAAAATTTTTGTTTTATTTTTACGGCTCTCCATTATAAACTTCTCTGAAGCCCTTGGTGGGTCAAAGCACTCAGCACACATCTAGATAAGTTCCTAAGGGGGTCTACTTTCCAAAATGGTGTCACTTGTGGGGGGTTTCTACTGTTTAGGTACATTAGGGGCTCTGCAAACGCAATGTGACACCTGCAGACCATTCCATCTAAGTCTGCATTCAAATGGCACTCCTTCCCTTCCGAGCCCTCCCATGTGCCCAAACAGTGGTTCCCCCCACATATGGTGTATCATCGCACTCAGGACAAATTGGGCAACACATTTTGGGGTCCAATTTCTCCTGTTACCCTCGGGAAAATACAAAACTGGGGGCTAAAAAAATAATTTTTGTGGTAAAAAAATTTTGTTTTATTTTATAAACTTCTGTGAAGTACTTGGTGGGTCAAAGTGCTCACCACGCCTCTAGATAAGTTCCTTAGGGGGTCTACTTTCCAAAATGGTGTCACTTTTGGGGGGTTTCAATGTTTAGGCACATCAGTGGCTCTTCAAACGAAACATGGCGTCCCATCTCAATTCCAGTCAATTTTGCATTGAAAAGTCAAATGGCGCTCCTTTGCTTCCGAGCTCTGCCATGCGCCCAAACAGTTGTTTACCCCCACATGTGGGGTATTGGCATACTCAGGACAAATTGTACAACAATGTCTGGGGTCCATTTTCTCCTGTTACCCTTGGTAAAATAAAACAAATTGGAGCTGAATTAAATTTTTTGTGAAAAAAAGTTAAATGTTCATTTTTATTTAAACATTCAAAAAATTCCTGTGAAGCACCAGAAGGGTTAATAAACTTCTTGAATATGGTTTTGAGCACCTTGAGGGGTGTAGTTTTTAGAATGGTGTCACACTTGGGTATTTTCTATCATATAGACCCCTCAAAATGACTTCAAATGAGATGTGGTCCCTAAAAAAAAATGGTGTTGTAGAAATGAGAAATTGCTGGTCAACTTTTAACCCTTATAACTCCCTAACAAAAAAAAATTTTGGTTCCACAATTGTGCTGATGTAAAGTAGACATGTGGGAAATGTTACTTATTAAGTACGTTGTGTGACATATCTCTGTGATTTAATTGCATAAAAATTCAAAGTTGGAATATTGCGAAATTTTCATAATTTTCGCCAAATTTCCGTTTTTTTCACAAATAAACGCAGGTAATATCAAAGAATTTTTACCATTGTCATGAAGTACAATATGTCACAAGAAAACAATGTCAGAATCACTGGGATCCGTTGAAGCGTTCCAGAGTTATAACCTCATAAAGGGACAGTGGTCAGAATTGTAAAAATTGGCCCGGTCATTAACGTGCAAACCACCCTTGGGGGTAAAGGGATTAAATACATCAGATAGGGATTGCATACATCAATTAGGACTGCTCTGATATGGGTATACCTTGACGTTTGGTGGAGCAACTTAGTATACATTTTTTGCAAAAAACGTATCAACCAAATACCCTGTTTTTTACATCTTTTTACTAGCACTTGTGGATTGCTGTGATTTTTTGAAACTGAGTGTTTTTGGTTTTATTATGCTCTTTTGTGTCTTCAAGTTTCTTGGTGGTGTGTGAGCATGTTCCTACAGACTTGTTCACTGTGCAAGTAGCCCATGTGTTTCTGTTTCCATAATTGTTCTCGTGTCTACAAGACTAGGGAGTTACCCACCACTCCTCTTGGGTTATCTGCACAAAAGCTGTTCCACTCAGCATGTCCACATGGACTTTTCCTCTCTTAACCCTGTTCACATAGGTAATATACAAATGATCTGGTTTTTAAATACATCAGATAGGGATTGCATACATCAGTTAGGACTGCTCTGATATGGGTATACCTTGATGTTTGGTGGAGCAGCTTAGTGTACATTTTTTGCAAAAAACGTATCAACCAAATACCGTGTTTTTTACATCTTTTTACAAGCACTTGCGGATTACTGTGATTTTTTGAAACTGAGTGTTTTTGGTTTTACTATGCTCTTTTGTGTCTTCAAGCCTCCTAATATAACTGAACAGGTAGAGGATGAAATGCTGCAAAAAAAATTCAAAAGGCAGTAAATTATAATAGGGTCCTCATTACGGGGGATTTTAACTGTCAAGACATTCAATGGGACATAGAATCCTTTGGTTGTGCTAAAATATTCAAGTTCTTATTTGCAATTCAAGATAATTACCTTTCTCAGCTGGTAGATCAGCCACAAAGTATAAATAATCTGCTGGATCAGGTTCTTTTAAATAGACCAGATACAATTTCACACCTACAGGTCAGGGAGCATTTGAGATGCAATGACCATAATATGATAAGTTTCAATGCAATTTTCAATTAGACATTCAAAAGGGGAAATACAAAAACCTGAAATTTTAGGAAAGCTAATTTCAACAAATTAAAGAGCTTAATTGTGTAGACTGGGACCAGGTCATGGTAACTGGGGCTACCAACCGTAAATGGAGCATGTTTAAAGGGAATCTGTTACCCCAAAAATCGTATATGAGCTAAGGCCACGGCATCATGGGCTTATCTGCCTGTTGAGGGCAGAGCAAAGTACTGCAGTGCACCGACGCCGGGAAAGGTCAGAGAGGCGCCATACTGTGTATGTGGGGGAAATCTACTGTTTGGGCACATGGCAGGGCTCAGAAGAGAAGGAGTGCAATTTCACTTTTTAAATGTAAAATTTGCTGGAATATTAAGCGTACGCCATGTCATGTTTGGAGAGCCTCTGATGTGCCTCTGTAGTGGAAACCCCCAACAAGTGACAACATTTTGGAAAAAAAAAATTCCCAGATAAATCTTTTAAGCTCCAAATTTTGCATTATAATAAGGGTAACAGGAGAAATTGCTCCAAACAATGTTTTGGGCAATTTCTCCTGAGTGCGCACATGCCCAATATTTGGAGGAAAACAACTGTTTCGGTGCACGGCAGGGCTTGGAAGGGAAGGAGCGCCATTTGACTTTTTGAATGTAAAATTTGCTGGAATAATTAGCAAATGCCTAGTTGCATTTGGAGAGCACCTGATGTGCCTAAACAGATGAAGCCATGAACAAGTGACACCATTTTGGAAACTAGACCCCTTAAGGAACTTATCTAGATGTGTATTGAGCATGTTAAACCCACAAGTGCTTCGCAGAAGTTTATAATGTAGAGCCATGAAAATAAACAAAATCACATTTTTCTCAGATAAATCTTTTTTTAGCTCCAAATATTGCATTTTCATAAGGGTAACAGGAAAAATTGCTCCATTCAATTTGTTGTGCAATTTCTCCTGAGTATGTGGATGCACAGTATGTGGAGAAAAACAACTGTTCGGGTGCATGGCAGAGCTTGGAAGGGAAGGAGCGCCATTTGACTTTTTGAATGCAAAATTTGCTGGAATGATCAGCTGATGCTATGTTGCGTTTGGAGAGCCCCTGATGTGCCTAAACAGTGGAAAACTCCCACAAGTGACACCATTTGGGAAATCAGACTCTCTTGGGAACTTATCTAGATGAGTATTGAACACCTTGAACCCCCAGTTACTTGACAGAAGTTTATAATGTTATACACTAAAAATAAAAAAAAAAATCATATTTTTCCCGCAAAATGTTTTTTGGCTGCAAATTTAGTATTTTCACAAGAATAACCGGGGAAAATGGATGCCAAAATTTATTGAGCAATGTCTCCTGAGTTTACTGGTAATCCATATGTCAGAGAAAAGTGCTTCTGATGCACAATGCAAAGCTCAGAAGGGAAGAAATGCCAAATTATAGTGCAGATCTTTCTGCAATTGTTTGAGGGTGCCATGTTACATTGGCAGAGACCCTGATATGCCAACACAGCAGAACCACTCATAACTGACACCATTTTACAAACTAAACCTCTCAATGAATTCATCTAGAGATGCAGTGATTATATTGACACCACAGGTATGTCACAGACTTTTATACCATTGGGCAGTGAAGATAAAATAATTTACATTTTTGCAACCAAGATTGTGTGTTAGCCCAAGTTTTACATTTTCATACTGGGAAAAATTACAACTTTTTTTCCCCACAATTTTCCCGCAATACCCCATATGTGGCTGTACAGTACTATTTAGCCATACGGAGAGACTGGAAGGGATGGAGCGCTATTCCATATAAAAAGCCCCTTAGTGAAATAAAAGCAGAATACCCCCTCGAATGACCCCATTTTGGAAATTATAAGCCTTTAGGAATTTTTATACAGATATAGTGATGATTTCGACTGAATGGGTTTTGTAGTGCAGCGTGGTTGGTGCAGTGCAACAGACAGGCAGGAAACACAGAAAGTTCAGCGTAAACAGTGTCTTTATTTGTAGGCACAAATACTGTACAGGCATGGTGTCCTCTGGATCGCAGCCAGATTTCCACATACATTGTCCGAGTTCACAAACTGTTGCCATGGACAATGGGTGCATCAGCCGCCTTGAAGCCTCTGGCTCTGTGTTAACTCCACACAGACGTGAGTTGCACAGAGCCTGCTGCTCTGCAGCTTGCAAACTCCAAAACTGACACACCCAAGGCAAATCTGACAAATTTTAAAGGAATCTTTGCCAAAGAGCCACTTCCAAACCCAGAGTGGAGAGAGGGATTCGCCCCACTACCAAACCTGCTAATCCTTCTAAAAATTAAAGCCCTTAAAGGGTTTTCCTAAAAATCTGAGTGAGTTGCTACTTGGACCCAATCCACTCTTTCTTTTATTTTGCCTTGTGATTCACATGTGTCCTGCTGTGCACACAATGTACTCCAGTGGGTTTAATATGACTCCATCTGCATATTGGGGGACACATATTGACCCTCGCATATGATACCCCTTACTGCCTCACAGTGTTTTCCAGAAACAAGCAGCAGTGGATGTTGCCATTCAAAATTATAAACTGCCGTTGTAATGACCAGTATATTATGCCCAGCTCATGCTTCTGGAGACACGCACTTGTAAATTAGGAGGGCTCTCATCACTACATAAATGACAAACATGTGGGCGATAAATGTGGTTTAGGTACACTGGCGCTCAGCAGTGAGTGGGGCATTTGTATTTGGGAACAGAATTTGCTAAATTTCTTTTGGGGGACAAGGAGCCATTTCACTTTTCCAGAGCCTTCATGCTACAAGTAACGTGGAAGCCCAGTATATTACCATTAACAGATAGCGGACCTGAGTGAGTGCTTGCTTTTTTGCAGATTGAGTTGAAGCTTTTATTAGGAGCTTTTTACATAACATTTATGATCACATTTATCCGGCACTCTACGCTGAGCACTTACATCGGGGTTTCCATTTAAATCTCCAAGTGACAAGTCAGTGAAACCTTCAATGGATCCATTCACTATAATGAAGCAGCAGAGATACTATGGACTCCGTCTGGCCTCTGTTTAGTGGTGTCCTTCTTTTCAGAAGTGAACAAAATTGTGGCCAAAGGCACTTTAATGCAATCCTTAAAAGATGGACACTGTCAGATCACAGGTCCTATGACATCCACAGTGCCTCCATCTGCCTCATTATAGGGAATTTTCCTCCAGAGGTTCTGTCTGAATCACGTATTTCAGAGATTTACACGGAAACCCCGGTGTAAGAGTTCAGCAGAGAGCACAGGATAAATGTGCGCCGAGCCTTACTGCGATCTTTTGAAAGGCAGAATAAAAAAATCTGCAGCATGTGAAGAATTAGTGTTGCTTATTTGTTATGCCGTTACTCGTGCGGTATAAGTGATGTGGTTTTATTCTTCGGGTCGGTGTGATTACAGCGATACCAGATTTATATTGGGTTTTTATGTTTGGCTGCTGTCACACACTAAAAGACACTTTTTATTGCGAAAACTAATTTTTGCATCACCATATTTTGAGAGCTATAATTTTTCCATTTTTCGTCAGACAGAGTCATGTTATGACTTGCAGGATGTGCTGATGTTTTTATTGGTACCATTTCCAGGCACATGACATTTTTTGATTGCTTTCTATTCTGATTTTTGGGAGACAGAATGAACAAAAGCCAGCAATTCGGGAACTGCTTTTTGTTTTGTTTTTTATACCATTCCATTGGTAAAATTGATAAGGCAGCTTTATTCTTCAAGTCAGTACGATTACAGCGATACCCAATTTATATATTTTTTTATGTCTTGGCGTTTTTACACAATGAAACCTTTTTTATAGAAAAAATAATTATTTTTGCATCACTTTATTCTGAGAGCTATAACTTTTTATTTTTCTGCTGATGGAGCTGTATGATGGCTTGTTATTTGCTCGACAAGATGACATTTTCAGCAGTACCATTTCTATTTACATTCATCTTTTGATCGCCTTTTATTGCAATTTTGCTTGGCAGTATAATGATGATGTTTTCTACCACATTTATATTTTTTTACGGCATTCACTGAAGAGGTTAACTAGTGAGACATTTTTATAGAGCATGTCGTAACTCATGCGGCGAACCAAATATGTGTATTTTTATTGTTTATTTACATTAATAAATTTATTTATTTTATAAAATATGTGTTTGTTTTTTCTTCATTTGGGGATTTAAAATATATATTTTTACACTTTTTAATATTTTTTCTTTTAAACTTTTTTACATGGTCAATTCTGGGACATCACCGTATAGTGTCAGATCGCTGATCTGATACTCTGCGCTGCAAAGTATCACATCAGCATCTGACAGGCTGGGAAAGAGGCATGTCAGTTCCTGCTCTCAAAAGCTACCTTCACTTCAGGACCCTGTGGCCATCTTGCAGCTGGGTCTCTCCATGGAGACCATCAGGACAATGCAATCGCATCGTGTTGTCCTGATGATAATGCACAGGGAACTAAATCAGAGGGGGTAAATACCCATAAAAGTTGCTAGCACCAATAGTGGGTGTTGCTGCAGGATGTCAGCTCTCACACAGAGCTGACACGTGCACCTGATCGCCAAAGCACTCAGCATGAGCCAGCACGATCATGCATCCATACATAGAAGGCCAGGGTCACACTGGCGACTAAAACGGATGAGTGCAATGCTATAAAAAATTGCATTGCACTCGGACCAATGTTAAACTATGGGGCAGCTCCCAGCAATTTTTTGTCGGCCATTTTCCTTGGTCTGAGACAATCACAGCATGCTGCGATTGTCACGGACACTCGGCCGACTCACGGCTCACTCGCACCCATATAAGCCTACGGGTGCGAATGAGACAATGCACATCACTCGGATATCATCTGAGTGATGTGCGTTAAACGCTGACCCCTGGCAATGGAGGAGATGGAGAAATTAGTTTCTCCGCCTCTTCCGCAGCTGTATTCCGATCCGCTCTTTGCGAGAGGCTCGGAGCACAGACGCATGACACTCGCCTCCCACTCGCAGCAGAGCAGGAGCCGAGGGTCATTAGCATATCACATCCGATGCTCTCACATTGGATGCAATAAGCTAGTGTGACCCCAGCCTAATGATGTTTGCGGTAACGCAGCCCCTGCGAGCAGCATATGTATGGGGCATGTTTGGAAGGGGTAAAAATAAATCCCTAAAAATTGTGTTAATACATCAATGCCAAAAAGAAAAAAAGATTGTATAGGCTTTTTAAAAGGTGATAATAACAAGATAATTATAGAGGACAAAGAAAAGGTTGAGATATTAAAACAGGCTCTTTTGATTCATGTTCATCAATGAACTGACTGTACCAGGGATCTCTCAATAGGGGAAAAATCAAAATGCACCACCCTAACTAGTTTAATAAAAGAAGATGTATGCCTGCATATGAGCCAATTAAACATTGACAAATCCCCCAGCCCAGATGGCATTCATCCACAGATGTTGAAGAGACTGAGCTCAGTAATTGATAGAATGCTGTGTATTTCATGCTCTTAGACTCTCTTGTAACAGGGCTGGTGCCACAGGATTGGATGCCAGCTCACGTGGTACCGATATTTAAATACGGTAACAAGGTCAAACTACGCAACTACCATCCGTTAAGTCTTACATCAGTAGTGTGCAAAGTTTTTGAAGGCATTAAAAGATATGACCTGCACCAATATATTGCACAGAATAATATAATAAATGACAACCAGCATGTATTCATGAAGAATAAGTCTTGTCTAACTAAGGCCGGGTTCACATTAGCGTTTCTGTGTGCAGTGTATGATCCGCGTAGATCATGCGTACATATCTTTAACATGGTGTATGCAGGGACATGCATTTGCATGCGTTTGCATGTGGATGCATATGCATGCGTCGTTTCATGGTGTGCGACGGTGTCTGGCGAACGCAACATATTGCATTTTTTTAGGCATCAAATATTGCGCAATCATGCACATGCTTGCACATGCGGATGATTATGGATGAGTGTGTAAAAAAACGCATTACTGTCTATGGGAACACATTTGGTACGCAAGGACATGCGTACACATGCGTTCGATATGCATGCGTTCTTCAGACTGCACATGTCCAGGAAATGATGTCACCACCTCCACCATGTGCATAAATAATGCCAATGCATGACAAAATGCATTCAAACACATGTATACGCAGCATTTTTTTTGCATCATGTGTAAGATGATGCAGAGGCATAAGCATGCGTTTGCACATGCAGACGATACGCTGGACACAGAAACGCTAATGTGAACCTAGCCTAAGATATTGGGTTTCTATGAGGAGGTAAGTGCAAATCTGGATGTTGGTGATGCAGCAGATGTGATTTATTTGGACGTTACAAAGTCATTTGATACTATAACATATAACAGCCTTATACTGAAGCAGGGACTAGGGAAAACTATAAGCAGATGGATAATGAATTGGCTAAATGACAGGAAACAAACAGTTATTATAAATGGTATGTTCTCTTAATGGGATATAGTCAGCAGTGGTGACAGCAGGGATCTGTGTTAAGACAGATTCACTGTGTTACCAAGATTTTGCCCCTCGGACAATTTTGAGTGTTCCTGATAGATTTTTTTCATGCTGATTTCAGAAATGTCTTCAGATTTTTCCTATCACGTAAGGTTTTTGAGAAATGATACCACATTTTATAATATTCTGTTATAATTATAAAAACTCATATACAGCATAAACTTTTTCTGAAATAGTATATTCTGAATTTTCCACTGAAATTACATAAATCGCTGATCTACACATATACAAGCATTTATGCGAATTCCGAGCAGGCGCAGTGAATCATTCGGCTGACCGTGCACGGAGCATACCACATCTCCAAGGCAGGGGAGGAATCAAAGGCAATACTGACATTACAGCAGGGGATCACAGAGGATTTCTTCTTTTGTCAGGTAAAATATTTCACTGACTGGTTTTAAACAATATTTATTTTTACAAAATGTATCCACTGCGATCTCCTGTTGTTAAATTTTAATTATTAATTGAATTATTCTTATTCTCAATTCTGTACTGAGCACAATGCCTCTCACTGACATTACAAAAGCTATTCCTGTATATATAGCTCAGCGTAAGTTAATACCATATAGAGAGAACACGTGGTCTATGGGACATATATAATCTCGTCTCTTAGGAGGTGGGGCGGTCATGTGAGGCCTGTCACCTTGGGCCTTCTCTCCTTCATTCTACACGGACTTCAGACTGCTCACAGAAGGAAAGAACAGTTGGTAGCCATGATGACTTCTAGTCCATGACAGAGACACCATTTACCATTCAGAATCTCAAATGGACAATCTCTTTGTAACTACTTCACCTATTTTATGTTTGCTGCAATGTGGGTTTTTTTTGTTGACAATCCAATAAACGATTACATTTTTTATGAAAATATCATGACATTCACATCTGAATCTGTATCACATCTGTATCAGTAAAGTATGGTAAAGAGTCCTGAATTCTGATTAAATAAATGTGCAAAATATGCATGTTTAACACCTGCTGTAATGTCTGTATTGTCTTTTGCTTTCTCCCTTGCCCAGGAGATGTGAGAGATTCTAAATGCTGCAAAGCCTGCCCTCTTCTTGACATTACCGCCCTCCCGATATGATAGCATAGGACCTCCATCTAGTTACTATCATATATGCAATTCACCTGAATACTTTTCATTGTAAAAACTGAAGATTTATTTTGAAATGTTGCGTCAGTGTCTCAACAGCAGTGATAATTTCTGCTACATATGCAGAGAATTATTCAAATGGACACAGGAGTAAAACCAGGTATTATATATAGAAGAATAACTAATGTATAGATAGTTTACCCATAAACCAATATCAGGAATAATCCCGGTCACCACCTGTGTCAAAGTAGTATAGTGAAACCACTAAAAGAGCAAAAGAAACATGCACCGAGCATGAATAAAACCAGTAAAAAAAGGATGACAGGGAATATTTAAATATTTTTATTATATAGCAACAGCCGGTAATCAATAAAATATAAAAATAAAACAATTATGTATATGTATAATTTTACCATATTTTTTACGTGCACATATCAAAGAAATATACATATATAGTGCAGTTAACAATTTGCACTAGGCAGGTCAAAAATATTTTTTATATAAAAAAACTGGATACTCCAGTGGACAAAATGATTACAAGTGTAAAAGTAGAGATCATATGTAAAAATATATAATATAAAATAAAGCTAAATGTAAAAAAATGTGTTTATACAAAAAAGTAGTATATATAAAAAAAATTTTTTGTATATCCTTGCGAGTGAAATAATTATATGTATATAAAATATAACATGCAAAAGTGCAAAGAAGAAAGTGCAATGTGCTGGTTATACAGAAGAAGGCTTGCTATGCATGCCGTGCATAATCCACACAGAGAAAGTGCTAATGAACATATGATCAGATGCTACTTACTTATAAAGCTGGGGGAGATATTTCCAGGACCGCCAATATGTGATTATGTGCACCCCGATGCGCGTTTCGGACCCAAAAAGTTCCTTCGTCAGGGGATATATTGAGTTATGACCGAGAGGTTTATATATCATGTTGGAATGAGTCTAATTGCCGATGCCAGCGTCCACAGCATGCACGGCGCATGCGCCGCCCAGACAACCCGGAAGTCCAAAATCTAGCACCACGTGACTGGACGCACATGATAGTACATGGCATTGCCAAGGACACTGTGGCGTCACAATCCGGACCCCAGAGTGCCAGGCGTGCACGCACACTGCCGCGGGCCCGATATGGGCAAGAAGGTGTGAGTATGATTCGTCTGCACCAATGCTGAGTGTCTGCCGCGTAGGCAGCGCATGCGCAGTCCGGACATCCAAGAAGTCCGAGATACAACACCAGGTGACCACCACTCAAAAAGAGCATAACCATGGCCACCGAATGCTGCAGCCCAAACAATATGGCGCCAGACGCGTACGCGCACCACAACAGGCATAGCATGGGCTACTGTGAATATAAATGAAAAAATGTGATATGCGGGGCTAAAACCAACAAACATGTAGGCACCATACAAGTGTACCCCGCATGTACAGCGCACTCGCTATCTGGGAGGCCACACCATGCGACCACAGTACGTAATCATGGTCACTGGGAAGCAGTGCCCCAGACAGCGCAATGCCGGGAAAGCACACGCACAACAACGGGCACACCACAGGCCTTACATAAGGATGGTACTGAAATTGTGAAAAATTATAAATGAAAAAAAAAAAATATATATATATACATACTAGCTGAAGAGCCCGGCGTTGCCTGGGCATAGTAAATATCTGTGGTTAGTTATAGCACGTCACTTCTCTTATTTTCCCATCACGCCTCTCAGTTTCCCAATCACATCTTTAATTTTCCCCCTCACATCTCTCATTTTCTCCCTCACACTTCTCATTTTCTCCCTCACTCCTCTCATTCCCGCCAAACACTTGTCATTTCGACCTCACATCTGTCATTTTCCGATCACTACACTATTTTCCCTCACTCCTCTCATTTTGCACTCACACCTTTTCATTTTCACCTCACACCTCTCATTTTCACCTCAGTATATACATGTTTGTCATCTCCCTTATATATAGTATACACCTGTATGTCATCTCCTGTATATAGTATATACCTGTATGTCATCTCCCCTGTATATAGTATATACCTGCTGTGTGTCATCTCCCCTGTATATAGTATATACCTGTATGTCATCTCCTCCTATATATAGTATATACCTGTATGTCATCTCCTCCTATATATAGTATATACCTGTATGTCATCTCCTCCTATATATAGTATATACCTGTATGTCATCTCCTTCTATATATAGTATATACCTGTATGTCATCTCCTCCTGTATATAGTATATACCTGTGTGTCATCTCCCCTGTATATAGTATATATCTGTGTGTCATCTCCTTCTGTATATAGTATATACCTGTATGTCATCTTCTATATATAGCATATACCTGTATGTCATCTCCTCCTGTATATAGTATATACCTGTAGGTAATCTGCTCCTGTATATAGTATATACCTGTGTGTCATCTCCTCCTGTATATAGTATATACCTGTATGTCATCTCCTCCTGTATATAGTATGTACCTGTATGTCATCTCCTCCTTTATATAGTATATACCTGTGTGTCATCTCCCCTGTATATAGTATATACCTGTGTGATCTCCTGTATTAGACCTCGTTAACACGTTATTTGCTCAGTATTTTTACCTCAGTATTTGTAAGATAAATTGGCAGCCTGATAAATCCCCAGCCAACAGGAAGCCCTCCCCCTGGCAGTATATATTAGCTCACACATACACATAATAGACAGGTCACGTGACTGACAGCTGCCGTATTTCCTATATGGTACATTTGTTGCTCTTGTAGTTTGTCTGCTTATTAATCAGAATTTTATTTTTGAAGGCTAATGCCAGACTTGTGTGTGTTTTAGGGCGAGATTCGTTTGTCAAGTTGTGTGTGTTGAGTTGTGTGTGGCGACATGCATGTAGCGACTTTTGTGAGATGAGTTTTGTGTGGCAACATGCGTGTAGCAACTTTTTGTGTGTCGAGTTGCATGTGACAGGTTAGTGTAGCAAGTTGTGTGCAGCAAGTTTTGCGCATGGCGAGTTTTGCACGTGGTGAGTTTTATGTCTGGTGCCTTTTGAGTATGTGCAAGTTTTGTGTGAGGCAACTTTTGCATGTGTTGCAAATTTTGTGCATGTGGCAATTTTCCGCATGTGCAAGTTTTGCGTGTGGCGAGTTTTCCATGAGGTGAGTTTTGCACTTGTGGCAAGTTTTGCGTGAGCCTAGTTTTTGCATGTGGTGAGTTTTGCGCGTGGTGAGTTTTGAGCGGCGACTTTTGTGTTTCGACTTTTATGTGGCGAGGTTGGTGTATGTGTGGTGAAATGTGTGCTGAGGGTAATATGTGTTCAAGCACGTGGTAGTGTGTGGCGCATTTTGTGTGTGTGTTCATATCCCCGTGTGTGGTGAGTATCCCATGTCGGGGTCCCACCTTAGCAACTGTACGGTATATACTCTTTGGCGCCATCGCTCTCATTCTTTAAGTCCCCCTTGTTCACATCTGGCAGCTGTCAATTTGCCTCCAACACTTTTCCTTTCACTTTTTTCCCCATTATGTAGATAGGGGCAAAATTGTTTGGTGAATTGGAAAGCGCGGGGTTAAAATTTCACCTCACAACGTAGCCTATGACGCTCTCAGGGTCCAGACGTGTGACTGTGCAAAATTTTGTTTCTGTACCTGCGACGCACGCCTCCAACACTTTTCCTTTCACTTTTTTCCCCATTATGTAGATAGGGGCAAAATTGTTTGGTGAATTGGAAAGCGCGGGGTTAAAATTTCACCTCACAACGTAGCCTATGACGCTCTCAGGGTCCAGACGTGTGACTGTGCAAAATTTTGTTGCTGTAGCTGCGACGCTTCCAACACTTTTCCTTTCACTTTTTTCCCCATTATGTAGATAGGGGCAAAATTGTTTGGTGAATTGGAATGCGCGGGGTTAAAATTTCACCTCACAACATAGCCTATGACGCTCTCGGGGTCCAGACGTGTGACTGTGCAAAATTTTGTGGCTGTAGCTGCGACAGTGCAGATGCCAATCCCGGACATACACCCATACACACACACACACACACACACACACATTCAGCTTTATATAGTAGACTAGCTGAAGAGCCCAGCGTTGCCTGGGCATAGTAAATATCTGTGGTTAGTTATAGCACCTCACTTCTCTTATTTTCCCAATCACGCCTCTCATTTTCCCCTCACATCTCTCATTTTCTCACTCACACCTCTCATTTTCTCCCTCACTCCTCTCATTCCCCCCTAACACTTGTCATTTCGACCTCACATCTGTCATTTTCCGATCACTACACTATTTTCCCTCAGTCCTCTCATTTTGCACTCACACCTTTTCATTTTCACCTCACACCTCTCATTTTTACCTTAGTATATACATGTTTGTCATCTCCCTTATATATAGTATACACCTGTATGTCATCTCCTGTATATAGTATATACCTGTATGTCATCTCCCCTGTATATAGTATATACCTGCTGTGTGTCATCTCCCCTGTATATAGTATATACCTGTATGTCATCTCCTCCTATATATAGTATATACCTGTATGTCATCTCCTCCTATATATAGTATATACCTGTATGTCATCTCCTCCTGTATATAGTATATACCTGTGTGTCATCTCCCCTGTATATAGTATATATCTGTGTGTCATCTCCTCCTGTATATAGTATATACCTGTATGTCATCTTCTATATATAGCATATACCTGTATGTCATCTCCTCCTGTATATGGTATATACCTGTAGGTAATCTGCTCCTGTATATAGTATATACCTGTGTGTCATCTCCTCCTGTATTTAGTATATACCTGTATGTCATCTCCTCCTGTATATAGTATGTACCTGTATGTCATCTCCTCCTCTATATAGTATATACCTGTGTGTTATCTCTCCTGTATATAGTATATATCTGTGTGTCATCTCCCCTGTATATAGTATATACCTGTGTGATCTCCTGTATTAGACCTCGTTAACACGTTATTTGCTCAGTATTTTTACCTCAGTATTTGTAAGATAAATTGGCAGCCTGATAAATCCCCAGCCAACAGGAAGCCCTTCCCCTGGCAGTATATATTAGCTCACACATACACATAATAGACAGGTCATGTGACTGACAGCTGATGTATTTCCTATATGGTAAATTTGTTGCTCTTGTAGTTTGTCTGCTTATTAATCAGATTTTTATTTTTGAAGGCTAATACCAGACTTGTGTGTGTTTTAGGGCGAGTTTCGTTTGTCAAGTTGTGTGTGTTGAGTTGTGTGTGGCGACATGTATGTAGCGACTTTTGTGAGATGAGTTTTGTGTGGCAACATGCGTGTAGCAACTTTTTGTGTGTCGAGTTGCATGTAACAGGTTAGTGTAGCAAGTTGTGTGCAGCAAGTTTTGCGCATGGCGAGTTTTGCGCGTGGTGAGTTTTATGTCTGGTGCCTTTTGAGTATGTGCAAGTTTTGTGTGAGGCAACTTTTGCATGTGTTGCAAATTTTGTGCATGTGGCAATTTTTCCGCGTGTGCAAGTTTTGCATGTGGCGAGTTTTCCATGAGGTGAGTTTTGCACTTGTGGCAAGTTTTGCGTGAGCCTAGTTTTTGCATGTGGCGAGTTTTGCGCGTGGCGAGTTTTGAGCGGCGACTTTTGTGTTTCGACTTTTATGTGGCGAGGTTGGTGTATCTGTGGTGAAATGTGTGTTGAGGGTGGTATATGTGTTCAAGCACGTGGTAGTGTGTGGCACATTTTGTGTGTGTGTTCATATCCCCATGTGTGGTGAGTATCCCATGTCGGCGCCCCACCTTAGCAATTGTACGGTATATACTCTTTTGCGCCATCGCTCTCATTCTTTAAGTCCCCCTTGTTCACATCTGGCAGCTGTCAATTTGCCTCCTACACTTTTCCTTTCACTTTTCCCCATTATGTAGATAGGGGAAAAATAGTTTGGTGAATTGGAAAGCGCGGAGTTAAAATTTCACCTCACAACATAGCCTATGATGCTCTCAGGGTCCAGACGTGTGACTGTGCAAAATTTTGTTGCTGTAGCTGCGACGCTTCCAACACTTTTCATTTCACTTTTTCCCCATTATGTAGATAGAGGCAAAATTGTTTGGTGAATTGGAAAGCGCGGGGTTAAAATTTCACCTCACAACGTAGCCTATGACGCTCTCGGGGTCCAGACGTGTGACTGTGCAAAATTTTGTTTCTGCAGCTGCGACGCCTCCAACACTTTTCCTTTCACTTTTTTTCCATTATGTAGATAGGGGCAAAATTGTTTGGTGAATTGGAACGCGCGGGGTTAAAATGTCACCTCACAATATAGCCTATGACGCTCTCGGGGTCCAGACGTGTGACTGTGCAAAATTATGTGGCTTTAGCTGCGACGGTGCAGAAGCCAATCCCGGACATACACACATACACACACACACACACACACACACACACACACATTCAGCTTTATATAGTAGATATATACAAAATATACATATATAAATAATAAATAAAAATAAAAAATTAAAAATAATGTTAAGATATAGACAGTGAGTGACTAAAGTGTATAAATATAACCTTGATATTTCAACGCATATAGCGAGACATACATCATGTTTGCAAAAAGTAATAAATTATCAAGGGAAATATATATAGCATATATGTATAATAATATAGAAGACACATATACTTTCCATATATTTTGAAAAAACTAGTGTATTCCATTAGAGAAAGTGAGAATAAAAGTATTAATATTAAATTGTTGTATCACACAAATTTATAGCATATACATTTCTTAGCCAGAACAGATATTTGAAAAAAAAAAGTGTCCATGTGATTTGGTCCCACATATCAGAAGAGGAATTTCCCAAGAAGACCGCAGAGTTCCTGAAGTTCCATGGAGAATTAACACTGAATAAACACTCACAAAAGTAAGTAATATAATTGCCTGGAATCATATAACAAAAAAAGGTTAATATCATATAAACGTACCAATATCGGTCAAGAATATTAAAATGATAAAAAATATAAAATAATTATTAATATATATATACATATACACAAGATAAAATTGGAATAGAGGTAAAATATGTCAATAGACACACATTCATGTAGATGGAGAAGTATGCAAATATGGAATACAAAAAAGATGATCAGTATTATCATAGAAATGGAGCGAAACTCAAGCTTTCATTCAGACAATTAGGGGAGACTGTATCTAGTAGCCAGATCCATTTTGTTTCAAGTTGTGCCAGAGGTTTACTAATTTTTCCCCCCCTCTCTTTTGGTTTAATTTGGTCTGTCCCAAATACTTTTAGAAGGGAAGCATCACAGTTATGATATAACTTAAAATGTTTAGGGATGGTTTTCAACATTGTTATATCTTCAATGTCCTTTGCTGCCTGTATACCACGTGCATGCTCCCGCGTACGGATTTTTAATTGGCGAGTTGTCATCCCTACATATATAAGGGAGCAAGGACATATAGCATAATAAAGTACGGCACGAGATGTGCACGTAATTGGATGTTTAATCTTATATGTTTTAGTTCCCTTAGCATTTTTGAAGGACTGAGATTTCATAATGTTAGGACATGCCACGCACTTTCCACATGGTTTGCAGCCTGTCTGGGGTTTAGTCCTGGTTAAGAAGGTAGAAGGAGATGTCAAGTCACTAACATAGTGACTCTTCACAAGAGAGTCACCCAAGTTCCGTGATCACCTGAATGTAATTTCGGGACGTTCGCCAATGTATCTCGACAGTATGGGATCAGTTTGGAGAATTGGCCAGGATTTTGACAGATAATGGCGCATCAAATCTATCTGACCATGGAATTGAGTAATGTATCTAATGGGTTGCCTCTCAGTAGATGGTTTCATAGTATACAAGGCCTCATGTCTGGTGGTATATTTTGCCCGATTGTAGGCCTTCTTACCTGATCAGTGGCTGTATCCTCGTTCAAAAAATCTATTCTTTAGGATATCTGCTTGTCTCTCAAAGTCCTCTTCATTTGAGCATACCCTCCGGAGACATAGAAACTGACCAATCGATATGGAATTGATCATGGCCTTAAGGTGTGACGACGTTGCATGCAAAAATGAATTTACCGCTGTTGTTTTTCGATATAGGTCAGTTTGAAGGAAAATGTCAGCCCCCCTTTTAACACAAACATCTAAGAATTCAATTTGGTCCCGATCACATTTATAAGTAAGATGTATGTTGTACGGATTTTGGTTAAGTTGAAGCATGAATGATTCAAGAGATGTCAAAGACCCTTGCCAGAGAATAAAAACATCATCAATGAAGCATACCCATAAGAGGATACTATCCATTGCTGGCATCAGGTCAGACATCAAGAGGTCCAAATTTATTCCTGGGGCTGTGGGAGAAGGACCTCTTGATGTCTGACCTGATGCCAGCAATGGATAGTGATCGGGACCAAATTGAATTCTTAGATGTTTGTGTTAAAACCAACAGCGGTAAATTCATTTTTGCATGCAACGTTGTCACACCCTAAGGCCATGATCAATTCCATACCGATTGGTCAGTTTCTACGTCTCCGGAGGGTATGCTCAAATGAAGAGGACTTTGAGAGACAAGCAGATATCCTAAAGAATAGATTTTTTGATTTTTTTTTTTGAACGAGGATACAGCCACCGATCAGTTAAGAAGACCTACAATCGGGCAAAATATACTACCAGACATGAGGCCTTTTATACTATGAAACCATCTACTGAGAGGCAACTTATTAGATACATTACTCAATTCCATGGTCAGATAGATTTGATGCGCCATTATCTGTCAAAATCCTGGCCAATTCTCCAAAGTGATCCCATACTGTCGAGATATATTGGCGAACGTCCCGAAATTACATTCAGGCGATCACGGAACTTGGGTGACTCTCTTGTGAAGAGTCACTATGTTAGTGACTTGACATCTCCTTCTACCTTCTTAACCAGGACTAAACACCAGACAGGCCGCAAACCATGTGGAAAGTGTGTGGCATGTCCCAACATTATGAAATCTCAGTCCTTCAAAAATGCTAAGGGAACTAAAACATATAAGATTAAACATCCAATTACGTGCACATCTCTTGCCGTAGTTTATTATGCTATATGTCCTTGCTCCCTTATATATGTAGGGATGACAACTCGCCAATTAAAAATCCGTGCGCGGGAGCATGCACGTGGTATACAGGCAGCAAAGGACATTGAAGATATAACAATGTTGCAAACCATCCCTAAACATTTTAAGTTATATCATAACTGTGATGCTTCCCTTCTAAAAGTATTTGGGATAGACCAAATTAAACCAAATGAGAGGGGGGGGGGAATTAGTAAACCTCTGGCACAACTTGAAACAAAATGGATCTGGCTACTAGATACAGTCTCCCCTAATTGTCTGAATGAAAGCTTGAGTTTCGCTCCATTTCTATGATAATACAGATCATCTTTTTTGTATTCCATATTTGCATACTTCTCCATCTTCATGAATGTGTGTCTATTGACATATTTTACCTCTATTCCAATTTTATCTTGTGTATATGTATATATATATATTAAGAATTATTTTATATTTTTTATATATTTTTTATTATTTTAATATTCTTGACCGATATTGGTACGTTTATATGATATTAACCTTTTATTGTTATATGATTCCAGGCAATTATATTACTTACCTTTGTGAGTGTTTATTCGGTGTTAATTCTCCATGGAACTTCAGGAACTCTGCGGTCTTCTTGGGAAATTCCTCTTCCGATGTGTGGGACCAAATCACATGGACACTTTTTTTTTTCAAATATCTGTTCCGGCTGAGAAATGTATATGCTATAAATTTGGGCGATACAACAATTTAATATTAATACTTTTATTCTCACTTTCTCTAATGGAATACACTAGTTTTTTCAAAATATATGGAAAGTATATGTGTCTTCTATATTATTATACATATATGCTATATATGTTTCCCTTGATTATTTATTACTTTTTGCAAACATGACGCTATATGCATTGAAATATCAAGGTTATATTTATACACTTTAGTCACTCACTGTATATATCTTTACATTATTATTTTTTTTATTATTATTTATTATTTATATATGTATATTTTGTATATATATATATATTTATTTATTTTTTTTTCATTTATAATTTTTCACAATTTCAGTACCATCCTTATTTAAGGCTGCATAGCAAGCCGTCTTCTATATAACCAGCACATTGCACTTTCCTCTTTGCACTTTTGCATGTTATATTTTATATACATATAATTATTTCCCTCGCAAGGATATACAAAATTTTTTTTTATATATACTACTTTTTTGTATAAACACATTTTTTTACATTTAGCTTTATTTTATATATGTATATTTCTTTGATATGTGCACGTAAAAAAACATATGGTAAAATTATACATATACATAATTGTTTAATTTTTATATTTTATTGATTACCGGCTGTTGCTATATAATAAAAGTGATATATCTAAATATTCCCTGTCATCCTTTTTTAACTGGTTTTATTCATGCTCGGTGCATGTTTCTTTTATATGCAGAGAATATACAATGAAAGCACAAAAGAAGGAAATGACTCCACTTGTTAAGAAAGCATATGAAACAGGGGCGGACTGGGCCAGGTGGGAGAGGGGCATTTGCCCCCTGGGCCGGTCACTAAGCAGCTGATTAAGGCCGCCAGGGGGCCGCCTTGTTTTATCTGTGCAGGCGGCGTCACAGTGGAGCAGACACAGACGCAGCCACAGCTCCCTGTGTGTGGCCGTCTGCTCTGCTGAAGTGGGGGAGCGCGGCTGTATCTTTTTCCGGCCGGAGAGGAGCTTGTGGGCGGCTCAGACAGGAGGCCTGATGGTGAGTTGTGGAGCTTTTGTGTGGTGAGGAGGGGACGCTGATAAGTCCAGGGCCGCTCCTGTATAGAGTCAGTGGCTGCTCTGCTGATCACTGAGATTTATTGCAGGGAGTGAACTTTCAGGGTCGCCCTGTCAGTGACAGGTTATTAGCTCCAGGGTCACCAGATCTGCAGGAAAGTTCAGTCTCCTGCAATAAATCTCCATCCCTGTACCTCAGAGTGACCAGAGACACAATACTGAATCCTGCCCTGGACTGATCCAGCCTGAGCCTGGTACAAAGAATAATACAGAGATCAGAGGTTATACCGTGTACACACTATACTAGATCTGTACGTACATACAAAAATGCGTATACTGTATAAGGCAAAGTTCACATTAGCGTTTGAGTCCCCAGCGTGGTGCTGCGGACTTCTCTCCTTAAGCTCTGCCTACTTCCACATGCGTCCTGTGTACCTATCTTTAACATTGTGTACGCAGGGACATGTGTTGTATGTGGATGCATCCGCGTGCATCATTTTGACTTCCCCTTAGAACGCAAGAAAATGCAACATGTTGCGTTCCGCAGGCACGTCAAAACGTCGCACAAGGACGCATCGCATACAACACATGTCCCTGCATACACAATGTTAAAGATAGGGACACAGGACGCATGTGGAAGTAGGCAGAGCTTAAGGAGAGAAGTCCGCGGCACCATGCTGTGGACTCAAACGCTAATGTGATCCCTGCCTAACAGTATATCAAATGCCAGTTATATGTTATGTTGTATGTGTTAGGGCCTGTGCACACGCTGCAGATTGTCGCAGATTTTTCTGCACAGATTTGTCACCAAACCTAAAGGGATTCCTAGTGCCAGCAAGTAACTGAGAATGCTGATGTCTCGTGCAAACATTACTTATATTTTTTCCTTGCAGATTTGGTAGAGATGTAAATCTTCAGCATGTCACTTTTATCACTGCTTTTGCTGCAGATTTCATTCAGACTAAGGCCGGTTTCACACGTCAGTGGCTCCGGTATGTGAGGTGACAGTTTCCTCACGTACCGGAGCCACTGACACACGTAAACACAGTGAAATCAATGCATCTGTGCAGATGTCATTGATTTTTTGCGGACCGTGTCTCCGTGTGCCAAACACGGAGACATGTCAGTGTTCATGGGAGCGCACGGATTACACGGACCCATTAAAGTCAATGGGTCCATGGATCTTTATTTGAAACACGATTATTCATATCTTCTCTACAGCAAACGTTGCTGCATGGAAGATATGAATCGCGGCTTCAGCACCAGATGCAGGGGACAGCACTAAACTTTAGCGCTGTCTCCTGCACAGTGCGTGTGGTACCCAGTGGACACACGTGTGCCGCACATGTGCCACACTGATGTGCCACAGAAACGCACCGGCACACGGACACGGATAATTCCGGTACCGATTTTTCCAGTACCGGAATTATCTGGACGTGTGAGACTGCCCTCAGGCCAGGATCACACTACAGCGAGATACGGCCGAGTCTCACAGGTTAAAACCAAGCTCTGGCACCGGCACTCCGGAGCGGAGCGTGCGGCTCCATGTATTGCTATGCGGCCGCACGCTCCGCTCTGTAGTCCCGGAGCCAGAGCTTGGTTTTAACCTGCGAGACTCGGCCGTATCTCGTTGTGTGTGATCCCGGCCTAATAAGTGGGGAAAAATCTGCAATAAAATTGCATGTAAAAACACCTCAAAAACTACTATATGCAGCCTTTTTCTTGCAAAGAAAGACAGAAATGGGGCAGAAATTTCTGCACCAAATACTGTGGACACACCCTTGGGGTATGTGCACAAAGTAAAATTTCAGTCTTTCTTGGCAGGAAACACACAGCTATAAAACCGGTATTTTTTATCCCTGCGTTTTTAACTGATTGTGAAGTCAATGGTGAAAAACGCAGGGAAAAATGCACAGAGAATTGACATGCTGCAGATTATTCTCTGCACCGAATCTGAAAGGGTAAGTTCACACCATGCGGTTTTTCTGCAGCAAAACCTGATCTCTTGGCAGGGAAGAAGCTGCAGAAAAAAGTTTGTTTTTCTCGCAGGTTTTTGCTGCGTTTTTTATGAGGTTTTTGCTGCGGTTTTGGCATGCTAGATTTGTCTCTTGTGCATGCTGATAAAGTTTAGTGTTGAAAAAAAAAAGTCCTATTCTATAGAATCAGGGTTTTGGCACAAAAACGCAGCAAAACCTGATACCTGAGTTTTTGGTGTGTTTGTCAGCATTTTTTCACCACCCATTCATTTCAGTGGGTAAACAAATGGTGAAAGTGACATGCTCCATTGTGCAAAAAAACATGCAAAGCACAAAATCCTGATGACAAAAAACCAATGTGTGCATGAGATTTCTGAAATCTTATAGACTTTGCTGGTTCTGTAAAATGCAGCTGAAAATTTGCATAAGAAAAGCATCAACAATAACATACATTGCAAAAACGCCCTGTGTGAACTAAGTCAAGAATACTCAATATCTGCAGGACACTTCAGGTTTCTTGTTCACTTTGCTGGCATCAGGTTTTGCTTCAGGTTTTGTTAACAAATCTGCGCAGAAAAAAACATGGCAAATATGCGCAAGTGTGAACATGGCTGTATACTTTGCATACAGACATGAGATGTTATACAGTATACACACTGTCATGTACACGTATCTACACACATACACATGTGTATACTGTATAACATCTGATGTTTGTATGACAGTAATATATTATCCTGTATGTGTAAGGGCATGTTTCCACGTGGCATAATACATCAGGATTTGCTGCGGATTGGACACTGTGTATATCTGCAGCGTCCAGATTTTACAGCATAGTGGAGGAGATTTTATGAAATTCCATCTCCACTATGCATGCAGGAACGCATCTGGCGGCCCTGCATTTACGCACGTGCGGCGTGTCTTTCTAGACCGCAGCATGTCTATTTATCTTGCGGAGATGCTCTGTCTCCGCAAGATAAATAACCCACTCTATGTACAGGATGCGGTGATTCCGCATGCGCATGTGCTCAATAAACACAGGCGGAATCACCACGCGTACAAAGAGGGGCAGCACTTTGGACGGAGCGGGGTATCCGCTGCGTCCAAAGCGCTACGTTTCCTGACCAAACATACCCTTATACTATGTGTACAGACATCAGATGTTATATAGTAGATAATATTGTATGTGATGGTCAAACACCTGATGTCTGTACTCGTAGTATAATATAGAGTATACCAGTCACATACTATCCTGTAGTGTATATGACATCTGATGTTTGTAGACATATCACCCACCAGTCACATATCCTGTATACTGTATGTAATATACTACGTGTACAGACATCTGATGGTATATACTGGATATGTGACTGGTGTAATATCTGATGTCTGTAGTCATTGTGTAATATACACCACTCACATAGTATCCTGTATGCATAGTGAGTATGGAAAGTATTCAGACCCCTTTAAATTTTTCACTTTTTGTTTTATTGCAGCAATTTGGTAAATTCAAAAATCTTCATTTTTTTCTCATTAATGTACACTCTACACCCCATCTTGACTGAAAAAAACAGGAATGTAGAAATTTTTGCTAATTTAATAAAACAGAAAAACTGAAATATCCCATGGTCATAAGTATTCAGACCCTTTGCTCAGACACTCATATTTAAGTCACATGCTGTCCATTCCCTTGTGATCCTCCTTGAGATGGTTCTACTCCTTCACTGGAGTCCAGCTGTGTTTAATTAAACTGATAGGACTTGATTTGGAAAGGCACACACCTGTCTATATAAGACCTCACAGCTCACAGAGCATGTCAGACCAAATGAGGATCATGAGGTCAAAGGAACTGGCCAAGGAGCTCAGAGACAGAATTGTGGCAAGGCACAGATCTGGCCAAGGTTACAAAATAATTTCTGCAGTTCTCAAGGTTCCTTATAGAACAGTGGCTTATAAATGGAAGAAGTTTGGGTCCTCCGGAAGTCTTCCTAGACCTGGCCATCCAGCCAAACTGAGCAATCGTGGGAGAAGAGTCTTGGTGAGAGACGTAAAGAAGAACCCCAAGATCACTGTGGCTGAGCTCCAGAGATGCTGTAGGGAGATGGGAGAAAGTTCCACAAAATCAGCTATCACTGCAGCCCTCCACCAGTCGGGCCTTTATGGCAGAGTGGCCCGACGGAAGCCACTCCTCAGTGCAAGACATATTAAAGCCTGCATAGAGTTTGCTAAAAAAAACACATGAAGGATTCCCAGACTATGAGAAATAAGATTCTCTGGTCTGATAAGATGAAGATAGACCTTTTTGGTGATAATTCTAAGCGGTATGTGTGGAGAAA
The DNA here is from genome assembly GCF_032444005.1 of Ranitomeya imitator. Classification (NCBI taxonomy): domain Eukaryota; kingdom Metazoa; phylum Chordata; class Amphibia; order Anura; family Dendrobatidae; genus Ranitomeya; species Ranitomeya imitator. The sequence goes on from NC_091288.1 coordinate 167,886,625, forward strand.
ACCAGGCACTGCTCATCACCTGCCCAATACAATCCCAACAGTGAAGCATGGTGGTGGCGGCATCATGCTATGGGGGTGTTCTTCAGCTGCAGGAACAGGACGACTGGTTGTCACTGAAGGAAACATGAATGCGCCCCAAGTACAGAGATATCCTGGATGAAAACCTCTTCCAGAGTGCTCTGGACCTCAGACTTGGCCGAAGGTTCACCTTCCAAAAAGACAATGACCCTAAGCACACAGCTAAAATGACAAAGGAGTGGCTTCAGAACAACTCTGTGACCATTCTTGACCGGCCCAGCCAGAGCCCTGACCTAAACCCAATGGTCTTCTCTGAATAGACCTGAAAATGGCGTCCACCAACGTTCACCATCCAACCTGATGGAACTGGAGAGGATCTGCCAGGAAGAATGGCAGAGGATCCCCAAATCCAGGGGCGAAAAACTTGTTGCATCATTCCCAAGAAGACTCATGGCTGTACTAGCGCAAAAGGTGCTTCACCTTAATAATGAGAAAAGGGTCTGAAGACTTATGACCATGTGATATTTCAGTTTTTCTGTTTTATTAAATTAGCAAAAATTTCTACATTCCTGTTTTTTTCAGTCAAGATGGGGTGCAGAGTGTACATTAATGTGAAAAAAATAAACTTTTTTGAATTTACCAAATGGCTGTAATGAAACAAAGAGTGAAAAATTTAAACGGGTCTGAATAATTTCCGTACCCACTGTATACAGAGCTGGTTGGGAACTCAGAGGACATTATTTGTTATAAATAGGGAAATTAATAGTTTTTATAGGGGCACCTGAATCTTGGTTTTATTGCTCTATCTATGTAGTAGACTTAGGCTACTTTCACACTAGCTTCGGACTCGGCCCGTCGCAGTGCGTCGGGCCGACGTACCGACGCTAGCAGTGAATGCGCCGCACAACAGGGGCAGCGGATGCATTTCTCCAGCGCATCCGCTGCCCCATTGTGAGGTGCGGGGAGGTGGGGGCGGAGTTCCGGCCGCGCATGCACAGTCGGAAATGGCAGACCGTCGGCAGCAAAAAGCGTTACATGTAATGTAACATTTTTTGCTCCCGGCGGTCCGCCACAACACGGCGCAACCGTCGCACGACGGTTGCGACGTGTGTCAATGCGTCGCAATGCATTGCTAATGTTAGTCTATGGGGCAAAAACGTATCCTGCAGACAACTTTGCAAGATGCGTTTTTTCCCATAAACGACGCAATGCGACGTATTGAAAAAAACGCTAGCGTGAAAGTAGCCTTAGTAAGCGAAATCTTGGCTCTGCTCCCTTATCTCTGTAGTAAGCTCCATTCTTTTCCCGTAGCTTTGTAGTAAGCTTGATTCTGCTCACATATCTTTTTTGTAAGCTCATTTCAGTTCAGGTATGTACCATATGTAGTAATCTTGGTTCGATTCTCGTGTCTATGCAGTCAGCTTGCTTCTGTTGCAGTATCTATGTAGGTACAGTAGTAAGCTTGCTTGTGTTCCCATATCTATTCAGCAAGCTCAGTTCTGTTCCCATATCTATATACCGTCCCATTTTTTAAAGCATGTTATTTCTGCTGCTTTAATCCAGGGACCAGAGATAAGCAGGGCAGGGGTGGTCCACCGCATCTGGTGGGCCACTGCCTTGTGATTGCCCCCTAGGCTGAAAAGTGCCAGCCAGCCCCTGATATCAAATATACTTTGAATGTTGAATTGGAGATCAGGACAAACAGTGGGCACCTCATCTATGCTGTGCATCATGTTCTAGAAGCCTTAGAGCATGGCTGAAAGTATCACGACCATCAATGCCGTTCGCTGTCCCAATGATATGGAGAGAGCAGAGAGATCATGTAACAGATTGCTACTTCTGCCTTACAAATGTAGCAGCATATTCAGCAAAGAACAAGAAATCAATAGAATAATCTTCCTTCAGCCATAAGACCAGTGCCACACGATTAAAGTCTTCATTTTCCAAAGCTGCCCAAAGTATGGACAATGGAGGACGACAAAGATGAACTAACAATGTCAGTGGAAAATGAAACTGCTGCAGACCCAGACTTTGAGCCTTCTACATCTAATCCACATCTGTTCAGTCAAAACTGATCTGAGTGACTTGGTCAGAGATTTGAAACTGTCAAAGAGGCAGGCAGAATTATTGAGATCAAGGCTACAAGAACGGAATCTCTTATTACCAGGAACAAGAGTTTCTGTTTTTCGCAGTCATCAAGAAGACCTTAATCAATTTTTCAACCATGTCGACAGTTTAACCTTTTGCAATGAAGTCTTGGGGTTGTTTGGTGCTCTTGGATGCTAACATGATCAGAAGGAATGGCGACTGTTCATTGACTCGACAGTTGTGTGAGCATGGCCAAAAGTTCATTGCCTAACCATTATTTTTTGCTTTTTCAACAGTGTTCAAAGTCAAAACACGTTGGTGTTCGATGAAGGACCGCTTCAACAAGGACCTGCGTCAAGAGAGCCGTGTTCCCAGTGGTTCTGGAGCAAGGATCCGAAAGTATAAATGCCACCGCATTCTGGCATTTTTAAGACCAGTCCTTGCCCAGAGAACGTAAGTATTTTTTCGGTGAATTAGGTTGTGTTGTATTGACATAATCTGTATGTTTCAATTCAACAGGAGTTGGCGTTTTTTAAGTTTTTAGTATCATTTTTTTTCCTTTTTTCACAGCACATGGAGCAGCACTGTTGACCCAAGTTCTGGAGCGGTTCTTCATCAGACAGCCACGGACCCGTCCCAGCTATCCAGCAGCGCTGCAGCAAGTGGGCCTTGCCACACTAGCTGGAGATCAGGAAGCTGGTCCATCAGGTGTTCCCCTTTCCCAGTCTTCTGCCTCTGCCCCTTTGTTTGGGCTCCTCCCGGCAGTGGCAGAGGGCATCGGACAGGTCACTCATGCCCAAGTTTTTGCACTTGAGCTCAGTTTTTCACTCAAGGCTTTGGGTGACCAAATGGATACTGCCATTAGCCATATGAATACACGTATCCAGGAGGCCACCAAAAGCTTTGACCAAGTAAAAACCGACCTCCAGAGGCCAGCACATCATTTTTTTAACCAAATTGAACAGGGCATGTCGGAGCACCTTACTCCTTATCTCCAGCTTGGTGTCATTCAGGCCTGCAATGCTGCTTACGTGCAGGCTATGCAGCAGAGTCGGTATTTTCAGCAGACAGTGGCGGCATATCCACCTGTGCCTACACTGTCACGATTGACCTCAATGCCGACCTCTGCTGCATACCACTGCACGACCACCTCCATTCCATGCACTGCCCGACACCACTACAGCACCACCATTATGCCGAGTGCTGTAGGACAGCCCACCGCCACCACCATGACAACTGCTACTCCTGCTTGGACCTCCTCCACTGAAACCACCATGCAGCAGCAGGACCCTGGCATGGCCTTCCGTTCTGCCACCATGATGCAGCAGGTCCCTGGCATTCCCTTCCGCTCCACCACCTCGATGCAGCAGGACCCTGGCATGTCATTCCGCTCCACCACCACGATGCACCAGGACCCTAGCATAGCCTTCTGCTCCACCACCATGATGCAGCAGGACCCTGGCATGGCCTTCCGCTCCACCAACACGATGCAGCAGGACCCTGGCATGTCCTTCCGCTCCGCCACCATGATGCAGCAGGACCCTGGCATGGCCTTACAAACTCCTACTGCAACCATGCAGCAGCAGCAAGATAAAGACAGTGACAGTTTGGCCACTATGACCATGCCGCAAGAAATGAGCCCACCGAGGCTCCCCAGACCGCAGCGCTGATCCCAAAAAGGGAAAAAAAAACAGCGGACTATTTCTATTCCTCCCCCTCACCTCCCAATGTGTCTGTAATGTCAGGTTTGTCTCACCCTTCCATTGTGTCTCAGCCCTCTCACGTGTCAAACCCCATCCCTGATCTGCCAGACCCCAGTAATTTAATTGCCCCTTCTCCTGCCACCCCTGCGTCGTCCACAGTGAGTCAAGCTTCACAGCTACATACCCCCTGTTTTCAGCACTCTACCCCAAGCAGGCGCAGTTAATTTTTTTTTAATTGGTTAAAAAAATAAATAATGTTTTTTGCCCCAAAAAAGGTTTAGTTAATTGTGTATTTCGCCGCTGGCAACACACAGCGTGCGCCCAAAAAAAAAAATCTCCACACACTTTATTTTTTGTCCACATCATAGCTCCAGTAGTTAGCAAGTACAACACTGCAGTTTTGTATGTCTTTAGTATAGAGATATGAGGTGGGCCAAAAAATTTATATTTGTATTTTATCCATAATCTCTTCCTTCTGCTTAGTCTTTGACTAGTGTTGCAGACTGAAGAGAAAATGGCGGCAATACAATGCATAACTATACTCAACAGGTCAGGTGTCCAAAAACTCATTAGTTAGGACACCTGACCTGGTGAGTAGAGAACTGCCTTGTATAACCTCCATTTTCTCTTATGTGTACATAATCTATTTCACACAAAGTGAAGGGACGATGGCAGTCATACAAGCCCTTTATCATGTACAGCACCATGTAAATAATGGTGATATATAAATGAATAATAATAAAAATAATAATACAAGTCATATCTATGCTCACCTGGACATGTGTCAGAAATAGTGAATTCATAAGGCTGTTATATGTGCATCATGAATTCATTATTTCTGACACCTGACTTGATGAGTATAGATCTGTTTTGTATTAAACAGCCATCGTCTCTTCAGTCTGCGTCCAATAAATACTACAGAACAGAATCAGGACGCAATGACATCAACAACCTTACCACTAACAACCTAAGTGGTTTGTAGAGGAAATACATAGGAGACACGGTCAAGATACCTAAAATATAAAGTTTATTAACAACAAATATTAGTAACATTTAAAACATAACAGGTACAGACCCAAACCCAACAGGACATTTTACACTATATTGTCCTGCCATGCCACACGTCCAATATCAGAATCAAAAAAGGAAGCAAATTGGTCCCGCATGTGGCCAACTTCAGCAGTTGACCGCAGTGGGTGATGCTGGTAATCTGGCAATGGGTTTGCAACTGGTTAATACAGTTCAATATTGGGTCGCTCCTTAGCCATTATGTAATTGTGGAGAACCACCACAGGCTTTGACAACCTCATCGACTGTCTTCATTTTAAGATTAATGGCTGTTGCAAGAATGCGCCATTTTGAGACTAGAATCACAAAGGTACACTCTACTGTTCTTTGGGCCCTGGTCAGTCTGTAGTTAAAGATCCATTTAGTGTGGTTCAAGTCCCGACTGGAATATCGCTTCAGTAAGTTTTCACACATCTGAAAGGCCTCATTCCCAACCATAACAAATGGCATCAGTGGACCTTGAGTGTTGGGGAGAGGTCATGGCCGTCGAAAATTAAAATTTTTGCCATACACATGGCGGCCCATAACCGAGTTCTTGAAAGTCTGGGAATCGTTGCCACGGCCAAAACCTCCAATGTCCACATGAAGTGACAGTCCACATCTGCTATTGCCATGAGCACAACAGAAAAATATTTTTTATAGTTGAAGTACTCCGATCCTGTTTTGGCTGGTTTGATAATGCGGATGTGCTTTCCATCCACCGCTCCCAAACAGTTGGGGAAATCATAGTAACATAGTTAGTAAGGCCGAAAAAAGACATTTGTCCATCCAGTTCAGCCTATATTCCATCATAATAAATCCCCAGATCTACATCCTTCTACAGAACCTAATAATTGTATGATACAATATTGTTCTGCTCCAGGAAGACATCCAGGCCTCTCTTGAACCCCTCGACTGAGTTCGCCATCACCACCTCCTCAGGCAAGCAATTCCAGATTCTCACTGCCCTGACAGTAAAGAATCCTCTTCTATGTTGGTGGAAAAACCTTCTCTCCTCCAGACGCAAAGAATGCCCCCTTGTGCCCGCCACCTTCCTTGGTATAAACAGATCCTCAGCAAGATATTTGTATTGTCCCCTTATATACTTATACATGGTTATTAGATTGCCCCTCAGTCGTCTTTTTTCTAGACTAAATAATCCTAATTTCGCTAATCTATCTGGGTATTGTATTTCTCCTTTCCCCTTTATTAATTTTGTTGCCCTCCTTTGTACTCTCTCTAGTTCCATTATATCCTTCCTGAGCACCGGTGCCCAAAACTGGACACAGTACTCCATGTGCGGTCTAACTAGGGATTTGTACAGAGGCAGTATAATGCTCTCATCATGTGTATCCAGACCTCTCTTAATGCACCCCATGATCCTGTTTGTCTTGGCAGCTGCTGCCTGGCACTGGCTGCTCCAGGTAAGTTTATCATTAACTAGGATCCCCAAGTCCTTCTCCCTGTCAGATTTACCCAGTGGTTTCCCATTCAGTGTGTAATGGTGATAGTGATTCCTTCTTCCCATGTGTATAACCTTACATTTATCACTGTGAAACCTCATCTGCCACCTTTCAGCCCAAATCACACACACTCCAGAATTTTTCCGCAATTTCAATCCTCATGTCCACGGTGGGTAGGGGTATAAACTCATCCCGGAGAACATTCCAATAAAGCCCGGCAGGTATCCGCAACTATTCCAGACAGGGTGGAAATTCCAAGCCGGTATTGGAAGTGAAGGGATGATAAACTCTATCTGGTTGCCAGATATCTGGAATAAAATAAATTAAAAAAAATATTACAATCAATTCTATTTATGGTGTTGTTCTGCTAAAGACATAAAGGAAAATACAAAGAATACATGTCAGAACACCCAAAATTAGAACTGGCATTTGTTTAGAATTGTTGCGTACCTTAATGTAATTAGCAGACGTTCCTCTGGTGGAATCGCTCTACGGAGCTGGGAGTCCTGTCTCCGGATTGCTCCTTGGACACGACCAAGCAAATCCCGGAAAGAGTCTTGCGACATTCTTGTATATTCCGGGAATTTGTCCGGGTTGGCATTAAGCTCGCCATATAGCATGTGATATGCTCCACGACTCTCACGTAGTTCGATAATGGGGTGTCGCCAAAAACGCCTACGCCGTGTCCTTCTCCATCTTTCGCGATTTCTGTGTTGCTCCAAAGCAAACGCACAGGCAAGAAACAGCTTGATGCTTAAATCCAGGTTGAAATAAAATCTCTAAATGTGAAGATCCATCATGACACAGGATACAGTAGCACACTGTTAAGATTTCAGCAGTCCTGGGGTCTATATATAGATATCCCATAATACACGCGCTGTGTAGTCCCATTGGCGGTGTCTTGTTATCTAGATTTTTCTCCTGTAAAATTTTCCACCATACACACAAAAAAACGCAAACGCATGTCAAAATGCATGGAAAAGCGTGAAAACGCGGTGTTTTATTAACCGCATGCGCTCTCGCATGCGTCTAAAAAAAACGCTGCGTTTGTATGTGTTTCTATGCGCTTTTCCCTGCACTTGCAGATGCGGATTAAACGCTGCGGATTCGAACGCAAATGTGAAACTAGCCTAAGATGTCTGAATGGGCAACTGTTGCTAATTAGATTTAATATTGATGAATGTACAGTAATGCATCTAGTATGGAGAATACCTATTGCTGCATATACATTAAATGGGAGTATACACAGGGCTACAGAACAGGAGAAGGACTTGGGCATTCTGGTTGCAAGTAAGCTGAGCAGCTTTTAGGGTCTATAAAAAGAGAGACTGAATCCTACGATCCCAACGTTACCCATTTACAAATCACTTGTGAGGCCACATCAAGAATATTGGATCTGGTTTTGGTTCCACATTTTCAAAGGGATATACAGAAGTTAGAGTCAGTTCAAAGGTGGGAAATTAGATTATTATAAGGGATGGAAGGTGTTACGCACGCAGGTGACGCACGTGGCTAGTGGACCCACTGTGCCACGGACCGGACTACTATGGAAGGGCTTGACTAAATAGCTGTAAGGAGATAGACCGGACCTTGGGTACCATCATGCCAGGTCTGGAACTAGAAAGGCTGCATTTTTTGTTTCCGGGGGACAGCTTTGAAGAGGCAGACGTTCCCCTGCAGCCTGAGAGAAGCCTGAGTGGGAAGGACCTTCCTGCAGACCTAGAGAGGTGAGGAGAGATAGGAAAGGATGCACAGCAGCAGAGACATAAAAGGAGAAAGTGCATGAAGCAGAGCAGTTTTGCGCCAGGGCAGAGCAGAACGCAGAGCGGTGAGTGGTGCGCTCTGCCTTCCCTTCCCTCAGAGAGTATGAGGGAAGCAATCTAGAGAGAGGGACCACTGCAGAGCCATGCAGAGCAGAGGAGAACCTTGCAGAGCCGAGCCGAATATACAGAGCTGAACTGTGCACACCGAGTAGAGCTGAGCCAGCTATGTAGCCGCCAGAGAGAGAAGTGCCCTGCCCTGAGAGCACCCACAGCATGCAAACCAGTGCCTGTTGTTGCCTGCCACCAACAGCAGGGACCAGAGAGAAAGAGACATGTGGTGTGAGTCCGGTCTCCGGGTCCGTGAGTACTTCACACGTGCCCCATAAAAGTGACCGGGGACAGTACAGACCTTTGTATCCTGACTGTGCCAGTAAACACCTGCTGAGCCACGCTGGGCTCATACAAGACTGTAACCCGCATTACCATCAGCCACTTTGGACATGTTTGACCTAGACTGTCAGGAGAGTTGTGCAGGAGACAAGTCAGACTTAGATAGTACCGTGGCTCATAACCTTGTCGGTATCCACAGTGTATGGACTAGGGGAAGTGGAAGGAACCGAAGACCGACCATTGTTACCAGAAGACGGGGGTATTGTCGTATGTTTGACCCCATTAATGAGGACACTGCATCGGCCGTTGCCGGTACCATTAAGTTTGCAGCAGGAGATGCAGCATTGACTTCCTTATATGTTTGCTAATATTTAAACCATTGTATTTTACTGTGCCTTTAGTACTGTTTAACTCTTTGCCTCACTGGGTCTAGTATTCCCTTGTAAATAAACCTGTTAACCCTTGCTCTACCTCCTGTCTGTCACTGCATCCGGTGTTCCTGCTTAGCATCTTACATAGCTACCTTGGTGTTCACTGAGCCTCTAGTGGTGAGGTCAGGCTTGTGCAGCAAGTAGCTGACAAGTACTACACCAGGGTGATGTCTGGCCATAGCATCTGACCCCTAAGATCTAAGCCATTAATCCAGGTTCCTAAAAAGGAAAGGACAACTCCATGGGACAAGTTCAGACTATGCACACAGGACAGCCTCAAACAAGTTCAGACTGTGCAGACAGGACAACCTCTGGGAAAAGTTCAGGCAGTGCTGACAGGATGGAAACATGATGAAGATGAAATGGCCACAGGGACAGGTTTGGACTGTGCCTACCGTACAGCCACAGTATCAGGTTCAGACTGTGCAGTCTTCAGATAGCAGACAGGATAGTCACAGGGACAGGTTATGACTGTGCCGACTGGATGGCCACATGGACAAGTTCAGACTGTGCTGACAAGATGGCCTCAGGAAGAGGTTCAAACTGTGCTGTCTCTAGATAGCAGACAAGACAGTTTCAGACTGTGCCTACTGGACGAACACAGGAACAGATTTGAACTGTGATGACAATATGGCCTCAGGGACATGTTCAGACTGTGCAATCACCATATAACAGACAGAACTGCCACAGGAACAGATTAGACCCTCTGGTCTCAGGAAACAATTCAGGTACCGCTAATGCGGTTCCAGGGTACCAACACCACAGAAGTGGTAAAAGGCACAAGGCCTAATTATACTAGGCAATTGGGACTCAGGATACGGGATCAAGTTGAATAGACTAAGGACAGGGACCTGGCAACATACAGTTGTACATACCTAACACTAAACTATAGTGGTTGCTCAGGCACCTCCAAGTTGATGAGGTAGCCTTTAAATGGAACCTGTCACCCCCAAAATCGATGGTGAGGTAAGCTCACCGTCATCAGGGGCTTATGTACAGAATTCTGTAATGCTGTAGATAAGCCCCCGATGTAACCTGAAAGAGGAGAAAAAGAGGTTAGATTATACTCACCCAGGGGCGGTCCCGCTGCGGTCCGGTCAAATGGGTGTCTCAAGTCCGCTCCGGCGCCTCCTATCTTCATTCCATGACATCCTCTTCTGGTCTTCACGCCGCGGCTCCGGCATACTTTGTCTGCCCTGTTGAGGGCAGAGCAAAGTACTGCAGTGCGCAGGCGCTGGGCCTCTCTGACCTTTCCTGTGCCTGCGCACTGCAGTACTTTGCTCTGCCCTCAACAGGGCAGACAAAGTACGCCTGCGCCGAAGCTGTGGTGTGAAGACCAGAAGAGGACGTCATGAAATGAAGATGGGAGGCGCTGTTCCGGACCTGGGACACCCATTGGAGCAGGACCGCCCCTGGGTGAATATAATCTAACCTCTTTTTCTCCTCTTTCAGGTAACATCGGCGGCTTATCTACAGCATTACAGAATGCTGTAGATAAGCCCCTGATGATGGTGAGCTTACCTCACCATCGATTTTGTGGGTGACAGGTTCCCTTTAATCAAGACGCCTCCCAGCTATTGGCTGGGAGACACCTTGCAGGTAAACACATTACCTAAATTCCTCCCAGCTGATAACTGAGGGCATTTACCATGTGGTGTGCTGACCATTAAAGAACAGGGGAGTGAGCACATGTGTACACTAGGCATCATGCAAAGAAGTGACAGGGACTGGAGCATGCTGGGGACCACATCAAAGACCGGGGCAGCGACTAATTTGTGTGGTCAATACAAAGGAGAGGAACATTACTTATTTCTTCCGAAGACCATACTTATGACCAGGGGGCACTCATTCTGGGTGGAAAAAAGGTGATTCCGGTAGCTAAAAAGGAAAGTGTTCTTTAGAGTTAGGGCAGTCAGACTGTGGAATGCTGACCACAACAGTTAGTAATGGCAGGCACTACAACAGCTTTTTAAAACGAGCTGGATGATTTCCTCAATAGACATAACATTGTGGGTTATAGTTAATTTAGTGACAAAATGTAGAATTGGTGGAGGAATGTTGAACTTGATGGACGTAGGTCTTTTTTCAACCTATGTAACTATGTAAGACACAGAGGGGCTAACAGTTAGCATGGTACTACAGCAGTGAAAGGTTTTAGATATCAGAAATAGAGTTTGCTAGTTTCTATCAGTTAGGTACAGTTAAGTGAAACGAGTGAAGTAACTTTAAAGTATTGTGACAAAATGGGACTCACCAGGGTGTGTTAAAAATGAAGATAGCATGCTTTTATTTTGACCCTGACACTTATTCATGCCTGAGAAACTAGAGTACAGCTGGTAAGACCTGGGACCAGAACAGAGATCTGGGAAAGAAGCAAAGCAAGTAATTTCAGTGGTACATAGCCAGAGGTCCAGAGAGGAAACTAGGGGTATGGGGGGACTCTGAAACAGAAAAGCAACATGGACAGAGCCATGTGCAAGCCAGACTTAGAATTTAAAGGAGGAAGTATAGATTGCCAGGACGGGGCACAGGTTTAACACAGGCAAAATAAAAGAAAAGATGAAGGGCCAGCGACAACACATGGGTGTGTAACTGATAGAAATGGTATAAGATGTGTGACATCACGTAACCATTAAGCCTTTGACTGTGTTCAACACACAGATATATTGGAGAAATAATGTAAGTACTATTTTTTGATAATGGTACATTGAATTAATCATTAAATTCCACTATATTTTTTATGTGGACTCATTTTTCCTTGTCCATACTCTACACCTGAGAATCCTGTTGCATCTAGCAAGGTGCGGCCTAAAGAGAAACCATATGCAGAGGTTAACATCCCATACACATCCTGAGGAATCTGTTCGACTGGTGCCTAAGATAGCAACAGAACTCCTCAGCTGATGCAAACCTTACATTAAGCCTCATGAGATTGCATCTGAATTGACTAGCAGTGTGTAGTTTTATATTTTTACAAGAGGAAGGAGGAGAGGTTCCGGGAGCTGTCAGCATAGCAAGAAGATTATCTTCTGTGATCATTCTTGACTGGCCCAGCCAGAGCCCTGGCCTAAACCCAATTGAGCATCTCTGGAGAGACCTGAAAATGGCTGTCAACCAATGTTCACAATCTAACCTGACGGAACTGGAGCGGATCTGCAAGGAAGAATGATCAGAAGGTCCCCAAATTCAGGTGTGAAAAACTTATTGCATCATTCCCAAGAAGACTCATGGCTGTACTAGCTCAAAAGGTGCTTCTACTCAATACTGAGCAAATGGTCTGAATACTTAAGACAATGTGATATTTCAGTTTTTCATTTTTAATAAATTTGCAAAAAATTCTTCATTTCAGTTTTTTTTTCAGTCAAGATAGGATGCAGAGTGTATATTAATGTGAAAAAAATGAACTTTTCTGAATTTACCAAATGGCTGCAATAAAACAAAGAGTGAAAAATTTAAAAGGGTCTAAATACTTTCCACATCCACTGTATGTTTGTAATCAAGATGATTGTGCTTGTACTTCACGCATTTTCCACAATCTTTTGAACAGTTGCAAAGTTCGCTCTTCTTTGGTATAATACAGTAACTTATAAAATGTGTATGTTTTCCTTAGACATAAACGGCAATTATAAAAGTTCTACTTTTCAAACTTTGCTAGCTCTAAATGCTCTTCAAATTTCTTTCCAATGCACTTTAAAGATTGATCATCTTCAAACCAAGTCTTCTCAAAATTACAAACAGAGAACTATTGTAATGTATATTTAGAGCAATTACCAAATCGGTAAAGAAAACAATATTTACGAAAATATTCACAATTCACTTGGATTTACACTCCATGAGCTTTGAAAGGCTTATACTCTGAATGATTTCAAAACGCTTCAGCAAAATCCAATACACTCAATTTTCTACTTGTTATTCTTGCTCATATTTCTGCAACAGCTGAACTAAGTGCCCGGCAAATGCATTTTTGTTGAACACACATTTTCTTTCTAAGTTGTGTAATTTAAATAGGATTTTGTACCTCTTTTACGCTTCTGTGATCCCTGGTTAAAAGTTAGTTGAACTGTGTCAGACTCCAGAGTTCTTTTATGATTTCACAATTTGCAATAGTTTTGCAGCTTAATCCTTTGTTGTCTGCTAAACAAAAATCCCTTCACATCTGTATCTTCTGTCCTATATAATGGTCTAAGAACACACCAAATAAACTGATAAATAGGTAAACGTATACATCCATGTTTTTAGTTCCTCAGAATTTACAGTGTATAACAGCTCCCCAGTGCAGTGACTTGCAAACTGTGTCACCAACAGCACATTTTTCACAAGTTTTTGCCTTGCTTCATTAAGTACATTTCATGTTTCTTCAGGTCTTTGCTTGACAGAATTGCTGACACTGCATGTCCACTTTAAATGACTTTCTAAAAAAGATGTGGTAGCTATGAAGCACACATATTAAACTGGGTCATTTTGATCTGATGCATGCTGTTCCACTGTGGCAATGCACACAACATTGTAGCTGTCCTGATGAAATGAGTAAAGGCGAACGGCAGAAAGGCTATTAAAATTATTTCTATGGTATACTCTTTTAGAGGCTCTACATTTTTTCTACATTTTATAGTGACAATCTCTATATACCACTGAATATTTACTGATAGGCATTTTGGGCTTTAAATCATTTTTACATTTGAATTTCATGAAATATTTCACACCAAATGCCTTCTATAAGTCTCTCGATTACAGTTGAGCGAATTTTTGAAAATTCGGTTCGGATTGTGATCGACAGAGAATATTGAACTTGCAATATTTGTCGAACACAGCTGAACGTCATTGGAGTCAATGGGAGTTATATTGACTGAATATGTTCAGACCCGATGTTCAAAAATAAATTCGGCACGAAAAGGGTACCAACACGGCATGAATATGGCAACTTCAGATTCAATCATTTCCAAACAAATTTGCTCATCTCTGCTCTCGATAGCACAGTCTATTGGTGGCTGCAGAACAAGTTTTTAAAACACCAAATCAGCGTTTGCTTCTTTTTGATGATGCTACTAAGTCCATGGACCCAGTTTTATTCTTACCAGCAGCTGTATTCACCTTTTTATCAGCGCCACTCTGGTTTCGTGACATCTCATTTTGTAATCACAACTTTTGACTAACCAGAAGTCAGAAGTAACAGTCACAAGTACTCAATGTAAGTCTATGAAAGCCAGAACAAGGCTCATAGACTTGCACTGAAATTTGAGCTCAGGCTCGCTACAGCAGACACTAGAGCGATAAGACATGTCACAAACTGCTGAAGACCGATTGGAGAGTTGCTGATGGAAAGTTGAGATGGTGAAGTTTTACCCCTTCACGACCTACGATGTATATATTTATGACATTATAGGTCATTTCCGTGCATTCCATGCAGGCTCCGGCACCTGGCCAGCATGTTTTCTGGCACATGTCAGCTGATTTTATCAGCTGACATGTGCACCTAACAGCCCTGGTGGAATCGCGATCCACCCGCTGCTGTTAACATGGTAAATGCCACTGTCAGTCTCTGATAGCGGCATTTAACATGTCCACGCCAGAAGCATGTCACTAATCCTGCCCATCTGCACCCATGACAACGAGGCGCCGGTGGGTTGGCAAGACATGATTGGTTGGCATCAGATGATCGCAACTTCTAGTCTTCCATGTCCGATGGAGACTATTGCAGCAAGGAAAAAAGTGAAGACAAATGTTTTTAAGAATATTAAAAACATACTAAAGTTCAAATCATTCTCCTTATGCCCCATTCAAAATAAAACAATAAAAAAATAAAAAATACACATATTTGATATTGATGAGTTCAGAATTGCCCAATCTATCAAAATATAAAACAAATAAGCCTGATCAATAAGCAGCGTAATGAAAAAAAAATTAAATCTCCAGAATTACATTTTTTTGGTCACCACAACATTACAATAAAATGCAATAACAGGCGATCAAAAGATCGTGTCTACCCTAAAATATTAGCAATAAAAACATCAGCTTATCATACAAAAAAATAAGCCTTCACTCAGCCACAGATCCAGAAAAATGGGTCTTGGAAAATGGCGCCTTTTTTTGCAAACTTTGGATTTTTTTTCACCACTTAAATAAAAAAGAACTTATACATATTTGGTATCTGTCAACTCTAAATGACTAGGAGAATCATGATGACAGGTCAGTTTTAACATTTGTTGTACATGGTAAAAAAAAAAAAACAATTGTGGAATTGCACTTTTTTCAATTTCAACGCACTTTAATTTTTTTCCTGTTTTCCAGTACAAGATATGGTAAAAGCAATGGTATCCTTCAAAATCACAACTCGACCTACAAAAAAAACAAGCCCTAATATGGTCATATTGACCAAAAATGTAAAACGTTATGGCTTTGGGAAGAAGGAGAGCAAAAAACAGAAATGCAAAAGCATAAAAGCCCAAGATTGGGAAGAGGTTAAGACTAGGTGCAGGGACCTTGGATTAGAAGCATCAATCTAGTGCTGCAATTAAAAAAATTATACTGGAGTAGTGCTTCAACCCCTTCACCTTCAAGTCTGTTTTCACCTTCCTGATCAGACCAAATTTTACAATTCGTTTGAGTGTCAATTTTTGAGGTAATAACTCTGGCACATTTCAACAAAACCAAGTGATTATCAGAATGTTTTTTCATGATACATTATACTCTATGTTAGTGGTAAATTTAAGTGGATATATTTTTTTTTAAATATTGTAATTATGGCAAAAATTTAGCAATTTTCAAACTTTTAATTTTTATGCCTTTAAACCAGATAGTTACATCACACAAAGTAGTAACATTTACCACATGTCTACTTTGAGGGGCCCATATGACAGAAAGCACCCAAAGGTGACACCATTTTAAATACAGCATCCTTAAAAGTGCTCAAAACCACATTCAAAAAATGTATTAACCAATCAGACGCATCACAAGAATTAAATCAATGTGATAGAAAAAAATGAAAATGTTACTTTTTCCCACAAGTGATACTTACAAAATTACTGTTTTTCCACTAAAATGGTACTTTGGCAATATTGGAGTTCAGATTTTGCTGGAATGGTTTGAGGGTGCCATGTCACATTGGCAGAGCCCCTAAGGCAACCCCCCCCATAAGTGATCCCATTTTACAAACTGCATTACGCAATTAATTAATCTAGGAATGCAGTAAGCATGTTGACACCACATGTGCCTCACAGAATTTTATACCATTGGGCAGTAAAGAAAGACTAAGTGCATTTTTATCACTAAAATGTTGTTAAGCCCCGAATTATCTATTTTTATAATGACTAACAGGAATAAATGGATCACACAGTACTCCTGAAAGAGCTAATACCCTAAAAGTAATTGGGAAATACTTTTCAGGCTTGGTGGAAATCTCAGAAGGGAAGGAGCGTCATATTATACTGCAGATTTTACTGTTAGGGTTTGCAGATGTCAAGACCCACTGAAAGAGCCCTTTGAGGTACCATGACAGCAGAACCCCCAAAATGTGACCCCATTTTACAAACTACACCTCTCAATGAATTAATCGAAGGGTGCAGTCATAATTCTTGATCTGGTTTTGTCAAATAGATCAGAAACAATTTCAGATCTAAAGGTCAGGCAGTATTTGGAAAGCAGTGACAATAATACGGTAAGTTTCAATGTATTTTTCAATCAAACATTCAAAAGGGAAAATGCAAAAACCTGGAACTTTAGGAAAGTTAGTTTCAACAAACTAAGGGAAGAGCTTAATCGAGTAGACTGGGACCATGTCATGGTAACTGGGGATGCTGAGCATAAAAAGGGCATGTAGCTGATAGCAGATATGCTACTAGACTTATACACTCTGGTAATAAAACGTCAAGGAATAAAAAGAAACCATTATGGATTAATAGGACAGTACAAAGTTTAATAAGTCAAAAACAAAGGCCATTCAAAATCCTGAAGGTGTAGAACACAGAAATAGCATTTCAGGATTATAAAGATCTAAATAAGAAATTTAAAAAAGAAATCAAGCTAGCAAAATTATCTACAGAGAAACAAATCACCAGCGACATTAAAATAAATCCTCAAAAATGTTTTAAATACAGTGGGGCAAAAAAGTATTTAGTCAGTCAGCAATAGTGCAAGTTCCACCACTTAAAAAGATGAGAGGCGTCTGTAATTTACATCATAGGTAGACCTCAACTATGGGAGACAAACTGAGAAAAAAAAATCCTGAAAATCACATTGTCTGTTTTTTTAACATTTTATTTGCATATTATGGTGGAAAATAAGTATTTGGTCAGAAACAAAATTTCATCTCAATACTTTGTAATATATCCTTTGTTGGCAATGACAGAGGTCAAACGTTTTCTGTAAGTCTTCACAAGGTTGCCACACACTGTTGTTGGTATGTTGGCCCATTCCTCCATGCAGATCTCCTCTAGAGCAGTGATGTTTTTGGCTTTTCGCTTGGCAACACGGACTTTCAACTCCCTCCAAAGGTTTTCTATAAGGATGAGATCTGGAGACTGGCTAGGCCACTCCAGGACCTTGAAATGCTTCTTACGAAGCCACTCCTTCATTGCCCTGGCGGTGTGCTTTGGATCATTGTCATGTTGAAAGACCCAGCCACGTTTCATCTTCAATGCCCTTGCTGATGGAAGGAGGTTTGCACTCAAAATCTCACGATACATGGCCCCATTCATTCTTTCATGTACCCGGATCAGTCGTCCTGGCCCCTTTGCAGAGAAACAGCCCCAAAGCATGATGTTTCCACCACCATGCTTTACAGTAGGTATGGTGTTTGATGGATGCACTCAGCATTCTTTTTCCTCCAAACACGACAAGTTGTGTTTCTACCAAACAGTTCCAGTTTGGTTTCATCATACCATAGGACATTCTCCCAAAACTCCTCTGGATCATCCAAATGCTCTCTAGCAAACTTCAGACGGGCCCGGGCATGTACTGGCTTAAGCAGTGGGACACGTCTGGCACTGCAGGATCTGAGTCCATGGTGGCGTAGTGTGTTACTTATGGTAGGCCTTGTTACATTGGTCCCAGCTCTCTGCAGTTCATTCACTAGGTCCCCCCACGTGGTTCTGGGATTTTTGCTCACCGTTCTTGTGATCATTCTGACCCCACGGGGTGGGATTTTGCGTGGAGCCCCAGATCGAGGGAGATTATCAGTGGTCTTGTATGTCTTCCATTTTCTAATTATTGCTCCCACTGTTGATTTCTTCACTCCAGCTGGTTGGCTATTGCAGATTCAGTCTTCCCAGCCTGGTGCAGGGCTACAATTTTGTTTCTGGTGTCCTTTGACAGCTCTTTGGTCTTCACCATAGTGGAGTTTGGAGTCAGACTGTTTGAGGGTGTGCACAGGTGTCTTTTTATACTGATAACAAGTTTAAACAGGTGCCATTACTACAGGTAATGAGTGGAGGAAAGAGGAGACTCTTAAAGAAGAAGCTACAGGTCTGTGAGAGCCAGAAATCTTGATTGTTTGTTTCTGACCAAATACTTATTTTCCACCATAAAACGCAAAAAAAATGATAAAAAAACAGACAATGTGATTTTCAGGATTTTTTTTCTGAGTTTGTCTCCCATAGTTGAGGTCTACCTATGATGTAAATTACAGACGCCTCTCATCTTTTTAAGTGGTGGAACTTGCACTATTGCTGACTGACTAAATACTTTTTTGCCCCACTGTACATCAATGCCAAAAAGAAAAAAACAGATGGTATAGGCCACTTAAAAAATGATAATAACAAGATAATTATAGAGGACAAAGAAAAGGCTGAGATATTAAGCAATCACTTTTCATCCATATTCACCAATGACCAGTTTGTTCCAGTGATCTTCCAACAAGGCAAAAATTAAAATTTACAACCTAATATAACTAGTTTAACACAAAAAGAAGTAAGCCTGTGTCTGAGCAAATTAAACATTTACAAATCCATTTGCCCAGATGGCATTCATCCATGGATGCTGAGGGAATTGAGCTATGTAACTGACAGACCACTGTATCTCATATTCTTAGACTCTTTTATAACAGGGGTGCTGCCACAAGATTCTATGATGGCAGATGTAGTATGAATATTTATGAAAGGTAAGAAGGTGGATTCAGGCAACTGCTGCCCAGAAAGTCTGACATCAGTAGCGTGCAAAGTCTTTAAGGGCATCATAAGAGATGCAGAGAAAAATATAATAAATAGCAAGCAGCACGATTCATGAAAGATAGGTCGTGTCTAACAAACATGTTGGATTTCTATAAAGAGGTAAGCGCAAATCTGGATGTTGGTAATGCAGCTAATGCGATTTATCTGGCCTTTGCAAATGCATTTTGATGCTTTACCACATAACAGCATTATACTGAAGCTCCAGAAGCAAGGACTGTGAGAAACTATATGCAGATGGATAAGGAATTAGCTAAATGAAAGGAAACAAAGAATCATCATAAGTGGTACGTTCTCTAATGGGATATATTCAGCAGTGGGGACCGCAGGGATCTGTGCTATGACCGGTTCTTTTTAATATTTTTATTAATGACCTTGTGGATGGGATTGGGAGTAAAGTGTCAGTCTTTGCTAACATATCCACAGTTCAGAAAAAAAATCAGCATAGGATATTTTGACTAATTTACAAGTGTAAGGTAAATAAACACTAACTAAATATTTTATGAAAATTATAGAATATAACTTTTATTCCTCAATTTAATATTGTGTACTATTTAAAACCATAATGTCTGTGTTGGTCACTATATAAGAATCCTGTCAATTTAATCCTATTTTTTCAGTCTCTTCGTGAATTTTTTATTCCAATTGGTGTCATTTTTATAATGATAAACTTGTCTACCAGAAGATGTCTCCTCCTGGCTCAATACATTTGCAATTATGATTTATGCTAACACTTCATTCATCACCCATTTATTGATTGATTGCTCTCACTAGCTAGATATTAGCACTGCCACTGACTGCCAATCCACTAATGATTACTGCATTCTCACATCAAGGATCAATTACTCCCATTATATGGTGTATGATTAGCTCCATTATCTGAATAGCTCTTAATATGCCAACTGCAAGGTAGTCCTCAGAATTATTATTAATTATTGGTTCATTCTAATATCTCTCTGCATAGTGTGGCTGCGGACCACTATTATTGCATGTTATATCTAACTCCAGAAAATTACCTTTAAAACATATAACCAGCTGCCTCAGGTTACATGATCCTTGTTGTGAAAACGCAGTAACTATTAGTGGATTGGCAATCAGTGGTAGTGCACAAAAAAAAACCTTATTTGTAAAATATAACCTTTATTAGGTACAGTATGTACTTTTAATATTGAAATCATAATCCCTTAATAAGGAAGTATAGAAAAAATGCATAAATGTTGAAAAAGTAACACAAAGTAGAGTGCCAGAAGGGTGCTCTATCCCTATAACCTTATACTCAATGAGCACCTTACTAACTGTGGATGTTGGCACCCTAAATAAGATATCGAGCGATGGCGCCCCCGCTCATGCGTCAGGTGTCATGGGCTAGACTGTATATTCCCTGATAGAGGACGGATAGAAACCGACAAACCTTATTGTATTATATACTTATTCTGCAGGGTATAGAAAATAGACATGAACACATAAACCAGCAATAGGTAGTATGTTAGTATTTTCAGCTAGTGTGCCCTAGGCGCACAAAGGTGTAAAGGTACCTATGAGCTGATATGCTCAAGGGAAACCTCACTATTCAACTCCAAAGAAATAAATGGCAGAACTAAGTACTGTAAGAACCTCTGCCATTTATATACACCTTATTGCAATAGAAGTCCTGAACATACCACAAATAAAGTGCAAACAATAGTGCAGAATGTAATGGCAACCAGGTATTGGAAAATTTGCTCTTTTCCTGATTTCTACACCTAGTATGCACTTTCCTACTTGCAGAGGTTGACACCCTAAAAAAGATAGCAAGAGATGGTGCCCCCGCTCATGTGTCATCTGTCCCTGGGCTCCTTTATGTAGCCCTGATTGAAAGACGGACAGAAAATGACTGTCCCTAAAGTGCTATATAACTTGTTTAGGGCATGTTACAGTAAGAAAATGAGTCTTCAGGACACTAGTACAGCATTTTATAGGATAGGATGCCCCAATTTTATAAGCGTAGATAAAGTTTTAACCCTTTTTTTCGCAGATATGGTACTAGGTCCACTAGTTGTTTGCAGTCACAACTACAGTATATAAACCAAACAATGAAGGTAGAACTAAGTACTATAAGACATCTGACGTTCACATACTCCTTATTATAATAAAAGTCCTGCGCATACATGTAACCACTAACAATAGTGCAGAGGGTAATGGCAACCAGTTGTTGGAAAAGGTGTTCTGTCCCTGATATCAACATCTAGTACATATTGTTTGCTTGTGTGTGCATATTTTTTACATCCTTCCTTGTTTGTCTGGTTTGTGTATATACACACTATTCCTCCTCACTTCCCTGGGTGGTGGAGGGGACATATAAAGGCTGATTCAGGAGTACAGCAAGGTACATGGCCCTAGCATCTTCACCCTCAGAAGTAACATGGGAAGCAGAGATAGCGCTTGGTTATCAGACGACAGAATCATGACAGTTGTGTCTTTTGTAACCGCCATTGTAACTGCCGTAGATAATAGCATGTTATAGTGAAAAGAACTTTTAATTTAAAAGCAGGTCCACACAGCCGCAGATGCTCTCCTTCAAAAGAATCGGTTCGATTATGAAAATGACACTCATATTAAACTCTGATCAGAATTTGATCAGAGGGTCAACAAAGTGCAATCCAATTCTCTTGGGTGAGGAGAAAATGGATTTTGTTAGTTGATGGAAACCAGATTGCACTCAGATGCTATTTAAGTGCAGTTTGAGTTTTTCCACGCACTCATTGATTTGCATAGCTGAGTGTGATCCAAATATCATATCAAACTTGGGTATGCCGCAATTTTTTTTCTTGGACAGTCTATGTCAGTGGAAAAAAACAGACATGTGCACATCCTCATAGACTAACACTGGTCAACATGCAATCCAATGATTTGTGTAATCACACTTGGACAGCAAATTTTCTTGTCTGCACCTACCCTTAGTGTTGATCCAGTGTTTTCTCATCTGTTGTCAATTATTTCTCTAGAGGGCATTCACCATCATAACCTATTGTGTTTAATACATACCACGGCCCTGTTATATTACATCAAATTAAAATTAGTATTACAGTAAAAGACTAATAGTCAGAGTTGTGTTGTATAAGATATTAGTAGTAGAGTAAAAGATATAGACAAAAAGTCAGCAAATGTGAAAAAATATGTTGTGCATTAATAATTTTTTGTAAGAGAATTCATAGGTAATTGAGAATCACTGTAAATGGAATATTTACCGTATATACTTGAGTATAAGCCGACCCGAGTATAAGCCGACCCCCCTAATTTTGCCACAAAAAAATGGGAAAACTTATTGACTCGAGTATAAGCCTAGGGTGGAAATGCAGCATTTACCGGTGAAATATAGTGCTCTGCACCGTTCATTATTGCCCCATAGCTGTGCCATATAGTGCTCTGCACCGTTCATATTGCCCCATACAGTGCTCTGCACCGTTCATATTGCCCCATACAGTGCTCTGCACCGTTCATATAGCCCCATACAGTGCTCTGCACCGTTCATATTGCCCCATACAGTGCTCTGCACCGTTCATATTGCCCCATACAGTGCTCTGCACCGTTCATATTGCCCCATACAGTGCTCTGCACCGTTCATATTGCCCCATACAGTGCTCTGCACCGTTCATATAGCCCCATACAGTGCTCTGCACCGTTCATATAGCCCCATACAGTGCTCTGCACCGTTCATATTGCCCCATACAGTGCTCTGCACCGTTCATATTGCCCCATACAGTGCTCTGCACCGTTCATATTGCCCCATACAGTGCTCTGCACCGTTCATATTGCCCCATACAGTGCTCTGCACCGTTCATATTGCCCCATACAGTGCTCTGCACCGTTCATATTGCCCCATACAGTGCTCTGCACCGTTCATATTGCCCCATACAGTGCTCTGCACCGTTCATATAGCCCCATACAGTGCTCTGCACCGTTCATATTGCCCCATACAGTGCTCTGCACCGTTCATATTGCCCCATACAGTGCTCTGCACCGTTCATATTGCCCCATACAGTGCTCTGCACCGTTCATATTGCCCCATACAGTGCTCTGCACCGTTCATATTGCCCCATACAGTGCTCTGCACCGTTCATATTGCCCCATACAGTGCTCTGCACCGTTCATATTGCCCCATACAGTGCTCTGCACCGTTCATATTGCCCCATACAGTGCTCTGCACCGTTCATATTGCCCCATACAGTGCTCTGCACCGTTCATATAGCCCCATACAGTGCTCTGCACCGTTCATATTGCCCCATACAGTGCTCTGCACCGTTCATATTGCCCCATACAGTGCTCTGCACCGTTCATATTGCCCCATACAGTGCTCTGCACCGTTCATATTGCCCCATACAGTGCTCTGCACCGTTCATATTGCCCCATACAGTGCTCTGCACCGTTCATATAGCCCCATACAGTGCTCTGCACCGTTCATATTGCCCCATACAGTGCTCTGCACCGTTCATATTGCCCCATACAGTGCTCTGCACCGTTCATATTGCCCCATACAGTGCTCTGCACCGTTCATATTGCCCCATACAGTGCTCTGCACCGTTCATATTGCCCCATACAGTGCTCTGCACCGTTCATATAGCCCCATACAGTGCTCTGCACCGTTCATATTGCCCCATACAGTGCTCTGCACCGTTCATATTGCCCCATACAGTGCTCTGCACCGTTCATATTGCCCCATACAGTGCTCTGCACCGTTCATATTGCCCCATACAGTGCTCTGCACCATTCATATTGCCCCATACAGTGCTCTGCACCGTTCATATTGCCCCATACAGTGCTCTGCACCGTTCATATTGCCCCATACAGTGCTCTGCACCGTTCATATAGCCCCATACAGTGCTCTGCACCGTTCATATTGCCCCATACAGTGCTCTGCACCGTTCATATTGCCCCATACAGTGCTCTGCACCGTTCATATTGCCCCATACAGTGCTCTGCACCGTTCATATTGCCCCATACAGTGCTCTGCACCGTTCATATAGCCCCATAGATGCTCCACATAAATCTGTGCCGCTGCTGCTGCTGCAATAAAAAAAAAAACACACATACTCACCTCTCTTGATTGCAGCTCCCGGTGTCTCGTTCCGGCGTCCGGTCCCGGCGTCTCTCTGCTCTGACTGATCAGGCAGAGGGTGCCGCGCACACTATATGCGTCATCGCGCCGGGACGCCGGGAAGATGGAGCGGCGCCCGGCGGCTGGAACGCAGACAGGTGAATATTACATACTTACCTGGTCCTGTCGTCCGGCTCCTTCCCCCGCACAGCTGTCTTCGGTGCCGCAGCTTCTTCCTCTATCAGCTGTCACTGTTACTGCTGATTAGAGAAATGAATAGGCGGCTCCACCCCTATGGGAGGTGGAGCCGCTTATTCATTTCTCTAATGAGCGGTCCCACGTGACCGCTGAAGAGGGGAAGAAGCTGCAGCACAGAAGACCGTGGGACGGCAGGGACAGCGCCAGGATCGCTGGGATTAGGTGAGTATACCTCAGCGCCCTCAGCCCCTCACCCGCCGACCCTGCCACCCACCTTGACTCAAGTATAAGCCGAGAGGGACACTTTCAGCCCAAAAATTTGGGCTGAAAATATCGGCTTATAGTCGAGTATATACGGTATGTATAATAATAAAAATTAAGAATTCAAAATAAATTACCCCTTTTTAACCTCTTCTTGATATAATTTGAATTTTGGCTGTATGTGCTAAAAGATATTCAAAAAAGCTGCTAAAAATATGTAAAAAAATTAAAAGTATAGCAAAAAACAAAACAAGCGTTCATTCCATTGTTCCTTTGCCAAGATTCAAACTATCAAAAAGCATATGTAGGATTTTAACTTTTGCAATTGTCCACTCTTCAGAAATATAAAATTATTTATCCTGTAAGGTGCAAAAAAATTAAAAAACACACCCTATTTGCCATTTCTCAAAAATTATAAGATATGAAATAAAAAGAAAGATAAGAAAGTCATATCATCCCTGGTTATACCATTAAAAATACAGTTCACTCACACAGATTCATTGACAGATAAATTAAAAAGTTAATGAGTCTCAGAAAATGACAAAAGAAATAGAATTTTTATTTTTTATAACAAGTAAAAACACAGTTTGACATAATCAGAATCATACTGACCTGCGTAATTTAGTTACCAGGTCATTTTTACTGCACAGTGAACACAAAATATAAAAACAAATTTGTTACCCCTTCTTTCTGACATTACGGTAAAGTAAATGGTATCATTCCAAACTTAAGGCCAGGGTCACACTTGTGAGTGTTTTGCATGAAACTCACGCAAGTCTCTCATATCACTACCCGGCACTGCCACTGGCACTCAGACCGGAACGTGCGGCTGCATGTATTTCTATGCAGATGAATGCTCCGGTCCCGAGTGCCGGCGGCAGTGCCGGGTATTTTGAGTTTCTCGCATCACACACGCAAATGTGACCCCGACCTAAACCTTATTTTACAGTAAAAAACATGCCCTCATAGTTATGTCTCAAAAGTTATACAGTAGCTCTTTGAAGATGCGGAATACTCAGAAATGACAGAAAATAAATACATAGATATTCTTGGCCAACTTGGACGAACCATAAAAATAGGAAAAATATACTTTAAACTTTTCAAAGGTTAAACCAAATAATGGTAGATTTTCCCTTTTCAGTTACCTTCAGTCATCAGATTTTAATATTTCTGAGTCAGTAGCAATTTGTGAATATTTTCAATATACTGTATCTGTTCTACAATGAAGTGCCTCTGCCACAGATTACTTCAGACTGATTGAATATTTATCTGTTTGGACAAATGTTGATCTGGATTGCATATATACACAAGTCTGAGACAAGCGCATGGTGTCTATCATGTAAAATGATCTCGGGAAGGTGTGATGAATTCTAATGGTCTAATTGTAGAGGTCATACTTGCATTTCCTACGTGATAAAGAAGTATTACAAAATATTTTAATTCCTGTCTGAACATTTCTCTTTTTTATGTGCTTTATAGATATTACATTCTCAGCTAGAAGGACTGTTTGGCTAGACTGCATTATTGTTATCATTCCTCAGATTTTTCGATCTGCACAACCAAGTTTGAAGTGGATAGCTTATCATAAGCAACAAGATAATCAAAAATCTAAAGTAGAGCATTTAAAAATTTAACCCCTTTCAGACCAGGCAATTTTCCATTTTTGCGCTTTCATTTTTTCCAAATGTGGCAAAATTGCAAAATCAGAATGACACAAAGGTTTTTTGGAGATTTTGTTTATGCAGCATTCATTACATTGTAAAAAAATGGCTTGGCATTATATGTCTTCCAGTCCGGATTTGGATGTTTCGCCCCAGCAGTTTGCCCCAAGCAGTTCGCCCTTGGGGTACATTTCACCCCTGCACATTTCACCCCTGCAGCATTTCACCCCTGCAGCATTTGGCCCCAGGATGTTTCGCACCCACACATTCCACAACCCCATACATTTTGCCCACAGCAGTTCACTCATTTCGACCCCAGCAGTTCGCTCCCGGATGTTTGTACCCTTGTGGTTCATGAATTCCCATCCGTCATCAATGTTTTGCCCCCAGCAGTTCGCCCTCGGATGTTTGTTCTCTTGTGGTTCATGAATTCCCATCTGTCATCAATGTTTCACCCCCAGCAGTTTGCCCCGGATGTTTGTACCCTTGTGGTTCATGAATTTCCATCCATCATCAATGTTTTGCCCCTGGCAGTTTACCCCCAGATGTTTGTACCCTTGTGGTTCATGAGTTCCCATCTGTCATCAATGTTTCGCCCCCAGCAGTTCGCCCCAGATGTTTGTACCCTATTGGCTCATAAATTCCTGTCAGTCATCAATGTTTCTCCCCCAGCAGTTAGCCCCTGGATGTTTGTACCATTGTGGCTCAGGAATTCCCGTCTGTCATCAATGTTTCGTCCCCAGCAGTTCGCCCCCGGATGTTTGTATCCTTGGCCTAATCTGAGGAATGGGCATCAATAGAAAAAGGGATCCTGAATTGAGAATACCACTTTTATCTGCTGCTCCATTCTTTGGTATGCTAGGAGAGTGTTCTGTGAGGGCAACTCACAACCCCCCTTCTGAAGACCTGATAAAGAGGTTCTGTAGAAGCTGGTTAACCACCACTTTAGTTTAGCAAAGCCAATATCTCAGTTCTGCAGAGATGGTTGGTGGAATTAACCCTATACTCAGTCAACAGTTCCCCTGCTTCCATACGTAGCATGCATTAAAGGGGTATTCTCATGCCGAACAGCAAGATAAGGCTGCAGGCTTTCAGCAATCATGTTGCGGTAGGCATGCTGCCGATCTTCCCCTCCTGGCACTTACCTAGATTTCTTCTACTCATCTTTGCCTGATCATCTCCTGGCTATGTGGGCTGGCGAACGCCATGCTGGATCTGGAGGCCACCACGAGTCCTCTCTGTCTTCTCAGCGTCTTCTTCTTCTGCCTGATCTCATCGTGGCACTGCGCATGCGCAGCAGTCTCTTGGTGACAGGAGAGGCATTCTGACCCCTGGATTGACTGAGGAATGGGGCAGGAGTGACATCATGTCAGTGAGCGGCCTGGAGACATTTGGCTTCACTGCCGCGGCATTCATTATGCTTCATGGATTAGTGATACAGGCAAGATGAAAAGACAGCCAGAAGCAGGAGAAGACATCACAGGGAACTGCTAGACTGCACTCCGTGACCCAAGGAACTGCAGCTGCGACAGGTAAGTATGTCAGTTTTTTGTGTTCTAGGGTGATAGTAATCCTTTAAGGCCAGCCAAAAGAGACAATGGGTGAGCTGCTGAAAAAGCAGCCACAGGAATAACCAGCAATTGGGGTCCTGTATATTTTACCCCAGGTATGTTCAGCCCTAGATGTTTTGTTCCCTGCATGTTGACCCCAAAAGCTGAGTGTGAAACATCTGGGGTCAAAATGCTAGGGGCGAAACATCAGATGGCGACACATCCAGGGACAAAATGCTGTAGGTGAAACATCCGTGGTTGAAACATCAGGGGGCGAACTGCAGGGGGGCAAAATGGGTGAACTGCTGGGGGTGAAATGTGCGGTGTGAAATGTGCGGGGGCGAACCATCCCAGGGGCTAAATGCTGGGGACAAAATATGAGGGGCAAAATGTAACCGGGGCGAGCTGCTGGGGATGAAGTGCTGGGGGCGAGCTGCTGGGTGCAAAACATCCTATAACCCTTCCGGTCAGTACGATTATGATGATACCAAATACAAATAGCTTTTTCTTTATTCCAGTGGAGAAAAATTTTTTGGAAAATTTGTAAAATAAAAAAATGTAGCTTTTGTACTCATTTTCTGGGACCCAAGATTTTTTCAATTTCCAATCAATGGACCTGTGCGAGGACTTGTGCCTACAATTTCGATTCCACATGTTCAGGTGCATACAATGTTTTAACCACCTCCTATTGCATTTTTTCTTGCTGTGTTGCTATACTAAAAAAAAAAACACATTTCTGGCGTTTTGATTTTTTTTATTACAGAGTTTATTGATTGAACAAATTAATTTTTTATTTTGATTGATTGGAATTTTATAAAACTAGGCATACCAGATATGTATAAATTATATATATACAGTGCCTACAAGTAGTATTCAACCCCCTGCAGATTTAGCAGGTTTACACATTTGGAGTTAACTTGGCATTGTGACATTTGGACTGTAGATCAGCCTGGAAGTGCACTGCAGCAAAAAAGAATGTTATTTCTTTGTTTATTTTTTTTTTAAAATTGTGAAAGTCTTTTCAGAGGGTCATTTATTATTCAACCCCTCAACCCACCAGAATTCTGTTTGGTTCCCCTAAAGTATTAAGAAGTAGTTCAGGCACAAAGAACAATGAGCTTCACATGTTTGGATTAATTATCTCTTTTTCCAGCCTTTTCTGACTATT